>NC_086177.1:51450000-52075000 GCF_023053635.1 Elgaria multicarinata webbii
GCCAAGGGACCTGTTTAACGTGATGTTCAAAGTCTCCTTGTACACCTGCTTTAGTGTACACTTAATTAAGATGGTAACCCTTGGGAGAAGATAACTTCTGTCCCCAGCAGTGCATTTTTTTCTCCAGAATTTCTAGGCGTGCAATAATCATGCAATTACCTTACTAATTAGTGAAAACTATAATCTCTGACAGAAGTATTATTTTTCTCATTTTCTAAAGAAAAGAAAAGGAAATTATGTTATTCTCCTGGCCATTTTGTGTGCATCTCAATCTTCTATTTAAAAAACAACTTGTTGGACTGTACTATGAGCCTGTAAGAAAACATGGGTTAATCAATCAAACATTAGCATGGAGAATAAGTAAACAGCATTCCGTCCCTTCTCCCCAGGATATATTTGTATAGTTCCAAGAGACTGGTATGACGTAATCAACTCCTGCCAGAATACTGCCATGCCATGCCATTGCAAGTTTCTGATAAAACAAATCACCTACATACCCAATACAAACTAGAAAAAGTTTATTTGTGATTCTGTAGGCCTGTAAACAGGGCCTCACTTTAAGTTCTTTTAGAGCACTCTTCTAACAAGCCAATTTGATTGTCTTCATCCTATTTTTAGTCAGAACTTTTAGTTATCTCTTGGTGGATGCATTTACTAGCCAAACAATATAATTATAGATTCTTAATCAGAGTTTAAACTTTTCACTAAACATAACTGCACTTCATATGAAATGGTAGATGTTGCACTGATGCAAGCCATTTAATTTTGTCTCTAATCAGTACTTAAGAACAGCTTTGCCAGATCAGATTAAAGGCCCATTCTGTCTATGACCAGTCATATGCCTTTAGAAAGTTCACAAGCAGACTATGATGTTAATGGCCATTTTCTGTTGTTTACCCTCTGCATGCAGTAATTCGAGGTATTCTGCCTCTAAACACTTATTTACCATGTCCAATAGCTCACTGACAAACCTAATCTCCACAAATTCGTCTCGTTCTTGTTTAAGCTGGTGGCCAGCCACGACATTCTATAGTGATAAATGAGAGCTAGGCTGCTATTGTGGAAGCCTATATTGAAATCCCCACTCAACCATGTATTTCAGTGGCTGACCTCTCCCTAATGTACCTCAAAAGGTTGTTGTAAGGAAAAGTGGGTCAATCCAATATAAGCCATGAGTTCTTTGGCAGAAGTGCAGAAAGTAATGTAATAGATAAATAAAGAGATATAGAAATTATACATTCAGACCAATAGTCCAACTAAGTCAATACTAAGCTCTCCAAGGTCTAAGGGAGAGATTATTCCAACCCTTTTCTACTTGAGACCTTAACTGGAGAATATGTTATACTATTGAGATATGCCCTCTCCCCTAAAGATATAGGGTCTTCCCTCTGTAATGACGGTCAAAACCAAAGTTTACTATGAACAGAGGGAAGCAGTTCTGGAGAGGATTGAAACCTAACTTACTTTGAGTTCAGTTGTCAAAACCTATCGGAAAGACTGACCAACAGTTACAGAAAATACTCATTTGAAGTCATTGCTGCTCAAGGGGGTACCACCAGGTACTGAATCTAAAAATTCACATACATTTTCACACATGGATATTGAATAATGTGGATAACTAAGTGTTGAAAAAGCAAAATATTTGTGTGTCATTTATTTAATCAGGTTATCTATTGTTCTTTTTCTAGGGTTAGATTAAGATTTAATGACATTTTAGGATGAAAATATGTGATAATCCTAAGAGGGTCACAAACTTTTTCTTGTCACTGTATAATGTTTGAAATAAAAAGTATAACATTGAATTTAGGATATACTATAAAATGGAGGAGGGTCCAGAAAGTGATTGCTTGTACCAAATAAAGATCCTGAGTGACCAGTAAGACTATACAGAAATGACTCACGTGTAATATATGGTACTTAAATATATTGTTCTTTGTTATTTTTTTAAAATTCAATTAAAAAAGACAAAAAGATTGGCCACCTCAAGGTTAGTTACAGAATGTCCTCGGTGGTTGAAATGTTTTCCTACTTGCTTTTGAATATTGCCCTTTTTGATGCCAGAATTGTCTTTGTTTATTCATTTAAGACCTGTCTGTCCTATGTAGAATGCAGAAGTGCATTGCATATATCACGTTGGAAGATGAGCAGGTGAACAAATCCTTGATGTTCTAACTGATATTATTACGTCCTGTAACAGCATTGACTGAGTAGATATGGTGACAAAGATTTCCATCTGGGCTTGTAGTAAGATCTGGTTGATGGTACAGCTAGGTAATTTTAGGTCCCAGGACATAACGGTCTTACTGGGGTGGGTTTTTTTTTAGATTGCCATATTGTATTACATCAGTTGTGAATCACACAGCTAACATTTCTCTTCTCTTCCCTTCCCTCTCCCAACCATCCATGCTTTACAACAGCTTCTACATTCCCAATCTGTTAGAGCAAACCAACAACAAAAACCTGTTTTCCAATTCTGCTTAAACAAAGAAATACTCTGAATATGTGCAGTTTCTCATTTTAAACTTGCTTAAAACATAGCACCATCATGACTAAAAATGGGGTTTGTTTCTGCTGCCCTGATACATATACTTGGGAAAGTGGTAGAAAAAAATAATATATTATTTTGTAGTAGAAAATGATAAAACATTTCAACAGTAAAACCAATAAAATGAATAAATGAAGCCATATACATGCCTGGACAACCACCTCCTGATTATAGCATTTTTTAAAAAAAATAAGAGGAAGGAAAAGATGCTGTTGCGAGTAAGGTGACCTATGGCCTTACATGCCCGGAGGCATGCCTACACTACCTCAGGTGCTGACATTAGGCCTGTTTGCACTGCCACCATCGCCTGCTGCTCTCTGGGTGGCTATTTGGAGCACCCGCTAGGTTATTGAGCCCCGGATCCTGGTCTCAAGATCCATGTCTAACTGCACCATTGGCTCTGGTCCCTGCACTTTTCTTTCTGTTATGTGGCCTGTTATTCTTGGTGAGCAAAGTTTCAGATTAGGGGCTGTCTGTAAGCAAGAACAGGCCTATCATCCAAGCCCTACGAGAGGAAAATATTGTCCAGGATGGACTACGGGTCATTGTTGATATGTCACTTCCTTTTCTAGGTTTGTTTGGTAGAAGATTATGACTAGGTACCAATTTGGCCGTGTTACTTTTGCTGTAACAATCTAACATAGCTACCCCTCTGGAAACCATTTCTGTATTTTATTTTGGAGAATCATTATCAAAATACAGGGCTAGTATCCTTGTGTTTAGTGTTTATCAAACACATTGCTTTTTATGTGTTCTAGGTATTGCAGTCTGAGTGATCATCTCAGTGGATGAAAGCTCAATTACATGCAAAAGCAGAGCATGGCATTTCTTATAAATGTGAATATTCAAAATAGTTTTAGTAATAAACAGTAAAATAAGCAAAAACAGAATATGAGTTTTTTGCTGCTATGATGGACAAAAAGTAATTAGGTGAAGTATTATTATATTATTATTTTTACTGGACAACTGGATTTTCAAAGTTGCATCAAAATCCTTATTCATCTATAAGTGAAACAAGTAATTTAAAGCATTTTCTTTCTCTCAAGAAAGTTTCGGAAGACTCAATTTACAGTATTTTGCTTTACAGAAACACATGCAACAGTGAGTAACAATCCTGTGCAACGCTACTTGGAACTAAGTCCCAATGAGTTCAATGGATTTATGCCCAGGTAAGTGAGTTAGAGATTGGAACTTAATTTTTTAAATTTCCCCCTCCTTTCTATCTAATTTTGAAAGTGGTAGTCTTCTTTTCTTACATTTGAAGTATTAGGGTAGGGAAAGGGGAAATTTCAGAACACCCATCCTGCTTTTTTCCATGGATTCTCCTCTCCAACTTTTCCAAGAGAAAAACTAGAAATTTGGGGGAACATTACACACACACATTTGAATGAGAGAAATGCTTTTAAAGATATTTTACTCACTCAAAATGTGTAGTATCAAGATTGTTATGTAAGACAACACCTGCTTTACAGAATAATACATTACTGAAAAGTTCTATGCTTTCAGTGTTATTATAAAGTTTAATTCAATATCCAAATATGCTGCTATTACTTAATGCTATGACTGTGTGAGACTATTTCTGTCTAAATTATATACAATCTTTGTTAAGTACAAAATGTGTGTTTCTTAATTTCAACTCATCTTTTTCTTTTTCTGAGATTGCAAAAACTAGGTAGCATAGAATTCTTTCTCTAATATTTGGTATAATCATAATTGTGCAAGCTGCACCCTGAAACACACTAAACAAAATGGCTCTTCCTAATGAGTAAACTTGCAGATAATCCTTTATGTAAGCCATCATGGGAGAATTTTTACCTTAAACAAACAAACAAACTCTTCTTAATATCATAAATACTCCAAATAGTACAAATTTATACACTCATTTATAAATGATGTATTTTATGTTGTTAAAGTAGTAAAATAAGATAAAGTTTAATAAAAAAGTAAATATTACATGTATTTAAATTTCCCCCAAAATTTCTGTCCCACCCGCCAACCCCCTGTTTCTTCTATGGCTTCCAACTTCTGGAAATTTTACATCTCTATTTATGTTAATTGCTAATTAGTTCTAAACTACTCAATCTTGCCTTCTTGAGGAGCAACTATGCTTACTTACAGTGGAGAAAGTTCCAATGAATACAATGGAACTTAATTCTGAGTAATGAGGCTTTAAGCTTCTGTAGTGTAAGCTTCTGCTTACAGTCAGAAACTGGCAAGAGTAACACACAGAAATCCAAGTGCTTTCCTTAAAACACGTTTGTATATTGGATTCTTTACTGGGGGGAAGAAGAAAATTAAGCTTTTTGGTTTATGTGCCCTCCCAATATGATATTTTAAAACGTAACACATACTATGGAAAGCTGCTGCAGCTTTGATGACTTGATTTGCAATGGTGCACCAATGTAAGAACTGCTATATAGAGCCTAAGCTTTCATTTGCTAGTATCCTAAAAGTATATTGTCTCTATAACAGTATTTATTTAAAACATTTCTGTACCACCGTTCGGGAACCAACCAAAGTGCTTTACAGCAATTTAAAAACCAAGAATGATAAACGAATACAAACATAGTAAAGCATGAAAATCAACCTTAAAACTAAAAATGTAAAAAGCCAAATTAAAAAGATTGGTCTTGACCCTCTTCCAGAATGCAGAGAGAGAGAGAGTGGGAATGAGTTTGGGAGCAACACTGAAGAAGCCCTTTCCCCCATGTTTTTAAAAAGGCCTCTCCTGCTAAATACTAAATTGTATTGCTAAGTACTACTAAGTATTGCTAAGTACTACTAAGTTTTAAATCGTGTTAAAGTCACATGTGAGTTACCAATGATGTAAGCTCAAAGTTTTGAGCTATGTAGGAATGTATATTTAAAAACTCTGCATGGGTCAAAATAATGTGAGTGATATTAATCTATCCAATTATATTTTTTCATACAAACAAAAATCTGTTTCTTTTAAAAAGCCACTGACTGCTACCAGGACTCTTCGCAGAATGCTAGCATATCCCTAGATATATTAATTGACAAACTGAAATCTTACCGCCCCAAATCTGGATGGCAGCATTCCAGTATACCGAAAAGAAAGCAATACACAAAGTGTAAAGCTCTGATAATTTGATGAAAACACAGTGACATTAAGAAGTTCACTGTACGTGCCAATACCTATAGGTACGAACATACCGTTTATCATTAAAAATAATCTCAACATTATTAATCAGATTATGCATGTTTATATAAACCATAGGTAAAATCTTACGTATCATTTGCATCTGTAGTCTTAACAATTCAGTGACACAGTTGCTTTGGATTAAAGTAATTTTTACTACCTTCTAATCAGAAGCAAAACCTCTACTAGGAGCATGTCTAAGGTTCTGGTGCCTCTTCAAATCCCCAGCCCGTAAGCTACATAAAACTGAGAGATGCCAATTCAACATGCTACTCACTAACTCATGGATCTCCCTTAGATAGTAAATGGGCTACAGTAGTAACAACAGAAAGCATGCTGGTATATAAGAAACCATACTGATTGGGGTACTATTTGACTGTGTACTGATCCTCTATTTTAAGGGTCCCCAACACAGCACCCATGGTCACCTGTAATGGTGCCTATGGATAGGTCCCCAATGTGGCACTCAAGGGCACCTACAAAACCTTTTAAAAATCTCTGGGTTTTTTAAACATAGGTACATGGATCAAATATCCAAATACGTATCTATTTGAAGATAATATCTAAATGCTACATATTCAAATACTGAAAGCACTGTAAGGTCCTCAATTCTTGGCATTATAGAAAGTGAGTGTTTATAATACCAGTCTTTAAAGGTTTCAAAAGGGAATGGAGAATCCATTTACAATGACTATTTATTAATTTCTATGAAGCAGGTAAATAATTTAAAATAGTGTGTACATCACTGAATATTAAAGACTGTTCCAGTACAAAATTTATCTGTTTAATATCCTCCTCCCCAAAAGAAGCAATTACTAGACACTGCCAAAACATATGTTTAAAAGAAGCATTGGTTGTATTGCACAGCCAGCAATTCACTGAATTAGACAATCCCTTATTAAAGAGACGTTGCAGTGCCCAATAGACATGAAACTAAAGTTTTTGCCGAATAAGATGCAACCTAAGATCCATCGACACAATATGTAGTTGCCAAGATGGCGATCCATTGATTAGGCATTTTATGGTGATGCCTACAGCAGTTTCTCAAATTCCCAAGTATGCCTAAGGGTCCAAAAAGATTGAGGAGCCCTGCTCTATTTAACTCTCTACTTGGATTGTATGCACTGGAGTGTAAGGTGCAGAGGACAATGTGACTAAGCTCCTATCTGTATGCAATGTGTAGCTCAGTTTAATGAACTACTACTATGTTTTCATCATTTGCAATTTACTTACTTCTTTTCATTCTGGATTTTTAGAAACAACACTGTTTCATCTAATTTTAAAACTGCACTGAAAAAGCATGTATGCTATGGCATTGATTCAGAAGTGCTTGGTGGTTGCACGACTGCCACTGAAAGCAACTTCCATGATGTTGGGACTCCACATGGTCAGGAACTGTTTTGCAATTGAACCTGTTTATCCCATGGATGGACAAGTCTTATTCCAATGGAGTGCCTTCCTAGGAGTCACCACAGCAATGGCATGTATACTTACCATGCAATTTGGCAAGCCACATGGGAAGCCAATTCAAAAGGTTTCCACAGTTATGTGGAGACTCAAATACACAGAAGTAATTTTAAGTGACAACCAGGCTCTTATACCGTAGTTATGCATAAATCAGTCCATATAGACACCATTTCCCATGCATTCAAACCAAAACTTATAATAAATAAATACTGTAACAAAATAGCACTGCTATAATGCCAATACTGATTTATGTTTTGGTTTGTTATTCACTTTTAATTTACAAGTTAGCATCAACAATTCCTTAGCATGTAATTACACTCTGGTTTGCTAAGTCTACTTGTATTGGTGCATAGTAGTAATTAAAGAATGGCCATGCTGTCAGGAGAATACTGAAGACTGGTTTTCCCAACAGAAGCAAGTGACATGTAAACATAAAGTAATCAAAACATATATTCTGTTGCTAAGACAGGTTAGAAAGACATTTCTATCACCAAATTTTAAGGATTCACACACTGAAAACTATGAACTATAATTGTGGGCATTTTAAAGGTAATGTTAAAAAGACTCCAGAAACAGTTCTGGTTTGTCAACTGTAGTTAAAAACACACAAAGCAAATCCATTAGATATGTATCAACTTTGGCAAAAAAGAAGAAGAAGCATGCCTAGATTGTACTATCTGAGAATAAATCCTTTACACAGTAATAGATTGTCAGAATTATGAAACAGCTAGTTATAGAATTCTTCGGAAATATTCACACACAAGTGTATTTCAAGTAAAGGACTGCAAGAAGTTATGAAAATACTTTATCCTTTCAAAAGCCAAATGCCTTGTTATTGTGTTTTTAAACTATGTGTGTATAGATCCCCAGCCCACAGTATCAACAACTGTGTATTTCAATTTCACCCTTTATTTTCAACAACAACAACACGGTTAAAAGTGTGCATGGCTCCATGTGAACATGTTCACTACATTAAGGGTGCAATCTATGCATGTTTAGACAGAAAAAAGTCCTACAACTCCTAGCATTCCCTAGTCATCAGTGCTGGTTGGGGAATACTGGGAGTAGCAGGACTTTTCTGTCTAAACATGCATAGGATTACACCCTAAGATTCACATACTTGTATTACTGATCCAGTGTTTTTGTACAACATAGGCAAATCTCTATCTCACCAGAAATAAATGAAACACACTGGTAATTCATTCATGAACCAACACTTTGGCTGGAATCTAAAGAAAGGCTGTCTTTGGATGTCACAATAAAGCATAGCTTATCATAAAGGAGCATGCCTAGGTGAACTTAGGATGTATACACTCCTTCCTGCAAGGAGTTCAAGAGCTTTTGCTTCTGTTTTTGAATAGCCACAACTTTTTGTTTCAGCTGAACATGACAAACTGTGGTTTATTTGAAACCATGGGTTATGAAGCTGGCTTGTTTGAACAAAAAATAGTTAAGATTAACTATTTGGACGCAACACTAAACTGCAATTAATCTAAAACAGAAGCAACAGTTTACAATCTTTTCCTGGTGGCTGTGCCAAGGGGAAGCACGTGAGGCTCAACCATCCCCCTAGGGCATGAGGCTCACCAAGGCTAGTTACCTCACAATAAAACATACTTTGTCATGACATCCAAATACAGCCAGTATATGTACAGGGCAAGAACTTTAAGAACTTCCATCTGAATTTTTCACCGTAGCAGCTCCAAATGCCAAATAAGCAAACTGCATTTAGTTAAAAAAGCAGCTCGTCTCTCCGAAACATCACAGCAGTTCTGATGCCCAAAGAAAATGCCACTCATGAACATTATTCTCACCAGCATGTACCTGCACCTTAATTGGACAGTGGCCTACTTACTCACCATGCTTGTGCCCCTTTAAATTTGTTCAAAAGACTGTAATAAGTGCTTTGCTGGTGGAGTGGGCACTTACAAATCACCCCAAAAGAGGAAATACATAATTAAAGAAGAGAACAAAAGAGGTCACCAATTTGCATATGCTAATTCATATGTATAGCTGCAAAGTTAGAAATTATTATAATTTAAATAGAAATACAGTACATCTCACCGTAGTGTGGAAGACTGTGACCAGAAGGCCTGTTGCTCAGTCTGCTGTTCAAGTGCTGTTGGGCAACCTCAAGACCCAGCTCTTCCTCCTGATGATTCTTAATGTTTAACCAGGGCTTGGATTGAAAAGCCCTTCAAATAGAGGTCGCTTTTCAAAGTAGAAGACAGTCCTCTATCAGCATTTCAAATAGCGGACTGTCCTATATAAAGTAGGATACTTGGCTATCCTAGCGGTCACACTGATCACCTGCTCAGTTTTTCCTACTATGGTGAGATTTATTGCATTTCTATTTAAATTATAGTGATTATTTCTAAATTGCAACTATACATATAAATTAGAACATGCAGATATTATGCAAATAGGTGTTGTATTTTATCCTCTTTTTTGGTGATGTGTACTTGACCAAAGAAAGTAAATTCCTCTAATCCTTGCTGGTGGAGATTTGTTTGAAAACATATAGTTATTTTTTTTTGGGGGGGAGGGAGGAGAGAAAGAAAGAAAATGCCTAAACCTTTCAAAGCTAAAAAAAAGCTAACATCTAACATTCAATCTAGCTATTCAACTGCATCTGCAAGGAGATACCAATGCAATGTAGTACTTTAAAATAATGCAATGACTCAATTATTAAACAACTGCCTCTTGCATATACATTTCAATTATTCCCCCACCCCAGTTATATAGTATTAACGAGACAGACAGAGAGAGAGAGAGAAAGAGAGAGAAATTAGGGAGTTGATTAGAAAGTACACAGTGCAGAAACCTAAAGCTTAACAACAAATCACCAACAAAGACCTTTTATTCAGCGTAGGTCAAACCAGTCCATCATGCCAATGAATAAAATTTGAACCTATGTAAGCAATTAACCTTCTTATCATTAGGCACAGCATTTGTATTTCTACCCAGCCACATACTTGGCTGGGGGTGCTGCCAGCAGAGGTTTTTTTTTTTTTAAAAAAAAATCCTTTAAAAATACTTTTTACTTGTTTTCAATGCGACTCATTCTGAGCCCTCAAGATAAGATTAATTTTAAAAACCCATACATTGTATTTGCTCAGGCAAAGAGGTTTGCAAGCCAGTTTGTCCAACAGGCCTTTTAAACCACTCCAAGATATCACTATCTAAACAAACATTCTGCACAATCCAGCCAGAGTTAAGCACTTGCTATTATTCACTGTTTTCAATGGGAGACTGTTAAATTGTGTTTAATTTTCCTATTAACATCAATGACACTTAACTGTGTTTAACGTTGGTTGAATGTGCACATTATCATTCCTTATAATATTACACTCTTAGTTAAAATGGGCCCACCCACAGACAAGGTAGTGGTTTATGCATACATGGAGAACTCTCCATACACAGGTGATTGTATTTTAAGTTAACACAGAAGGTACAGCTTAGAAATATCGTAATGGTACCTAAAAGTGGTTTCAAACTATAGTTTGCCATGTTTTTCTAACAAGTGCCTTGGAGGGCAAACTCTAATCATGGTTTGAGGATTTGGATGTCATGGCATGCGCTTCAAACTGAAAGTGAATCTAAGCATGAGAGTCTGTGGGTCAGTCTGTGGGTCATTTCCAATCTTCCAAAATATTTGGGGGATTGCTTGGATTGAGCTAGTGCCACCTATTTTCGAAGGACTAAGAAAAATATTTGATATAATTGAAATGGAAACATTGGTAGACTCCTATGTTGAAGCTAAAATGAGGAATATATGCCCTCAGGATTGTGCAGAAATGAGTACAATTTTTAAATCATCATCATCATCATCATCATCGTCATCACTATATTTATTTGTATCCAGCCTTTTACCCGATACTGGGCCTCACATTATTGCTGCACTGGCACAAAATATGTTTGGTGTTCAGTCGTATACTAGATTTGTGCATAATTATGTTCTTTTTCTTGATAATACAAATTATACATATAAAAACATTCACTCACCACTCTATTTCACTATCATTTCATTTGCTTGTTACTGGACACACTACATTTGTCCATGTGTAGGACAATGAAAACAATATCCACCCTCCTGATCTCAACTGACACAGATCCCCTATGGGAAAAGGGTGCATAAATGAGTAAGGGCTTGAGGGAGGGAGGGGCTTGAGTGGAGTCCATGTGTGTTTAATACAATACCATTATATAAGATGGGGAAGTATATAATTGAATGGCATTAAAATTTACCTCTTCTAGCACTACAATAGCAGCTGAACGAAGGCCAAAGCAGGAAGAGATGTTGTGCTAGTGATGTAACAAGATTGGACTGTCTTAAAGAAGAAGAAAAAGTGAAGAAGAAAAAATACCTCTACTAATTTAATTGTAGAATAGCAGTTGAAAAAAAAAATCTTAATGAAATCAGAAATCTGAGCTATTATCCCATGTATCCAAACTATCTTCCTATTCCTTAGCATATTTAATTGTTTGCTGAAAACATTGATCCAGTTCACTGTTATCAAAATGCACTACATTTGTCAGTCATCTAGTTTGCAACCACCATGCAAACTTGCTGTTCCACATAAAGGCCCAAAATAATAATAATAATAATAATAATAATAATAATAATAATAATAATAATAATTTCTTACCCGCCTCTCCCTTTGGATCGAGGCGGGGAACAACATTAGAACAGGAATCAATACATCTTAAAAATTCATGATTTTACATTGATCTCGATAGGCCTGCTGGAAAAGGCTAGTTTTTAAAGCTGCCTTAAAATCACACAGAGAGTTAATTTTACGAATCTCCTCTGGCAGGCCATTCCACAATCTGGGGGCGACAGAAGAAAAGGTCCTCTGGGAAACTGATGTCAGCCTAGTTTTAGTTTTCCATAATATATGCAATGGCCTGATTAGATTCTTCAAATAAGGACATCACACATAAGTCTCTCCATATGGAGTGGTAATTATTGGAATTTGGGGTGAGCAGCAAGATGACCAATTTTGCAACCAATTTATTCAGAGTAATAAAAATAAACAAAAAGGATTGTGAAGAGCTTCAAAAGGATCTCTCCAAATTAGGAACTTGGCCAAATGGCAAAATGGCAAAAGTGATTCAATGTAAACACATTGGGGCAAAAAATCCTAACTTCACATATATCTATGAAGTTTGGGCTGGTGATGACTGATCAGGAAAGGGACCTTAGTGTTGTGGTGGATAGTTCAAGAGAAATGTTGAACTAAATGTGCAGCAGCTGTGAAAAGGGTGAATTCTCGGCTAGGGATCATTAGGAAAGGGATCTAAGCTAGAACTGCTCATACAAATCTATGATGTCATCACACTAGGAATACTGGGTATAGTTTTGGCTGCCACAACTCAAAAAGGATATTATAGAAACAGTATTCGCTGCACTGTTTCGCTGGAAACAGTGCAGAGAAAGGCAACCGAAATGATCAGGAAGCTGGAACAACTCTCCAATGTGGAAAGATCATGCCCGGGACTATTTAGATCAGACAAAGTTAAAGGGGCGGGGGGGGGGGCACACGCACACATGTTTGAGATGTAGAAAATTATTAGAGTTGTACAAACCGAGGGTAATCCAATGAAGTTAAATGGTGCAAGATTCAGGAAAGATAAAAGAAAGTACAGTACATAATTAAACTGTGGAACTTGCTAGCACACGATTAGTGGTGGCTGCCAACATAGACGGCTTTAAAAGAGGATTAGACAAATTCATGGAGGAAAGGGCTAACAATGGCAACTAGTCATGATGGCTATATGCTATGTCAAGAATCAGAGGCACCATGCCTCTGAATACCAGTTTCTGGGAAACAATAGTGAGAGAGGGCTACTGCCATCACGTCCTGCTTTGGGGCATCCCATAGGTATCTAGTTGGCCACTTTGGGAAACTGGATGCTGGACTAGACAGGTCTGATACTGCAGGGCTCTTTCTTTTGTTCTTATGTGATCATAAGTGAATGGCAATGCATAATGTTCCTCCACCATGCGAATTGGAGGGCTGAGGTGGCAAGTGCATGGACTAGGCCTAATTATCTTGGTTGACCTCCAACTACACATTCGAATTAAAAAAAGAAGGTATTATGCAATCTGGGTCAATACAGTTTTTAGTCAAATAATACAGTTATTTCTATAGAAGACAAGAAGAATTAAGGGCAGAAATAAATCTATTAAATGCAAATAATAAACTATCTTAAAACAGTTTCTTATATATATTCTATAAAATATAATTCACAATAATGGCAGCTGTGCAGATTTCAAAAGGATTATTTTAGTATTTCAGGGTTTTGGTACCATTCTGAGCAACTATTCTTAGAAAGAATATCTCCTTGGCAACAATTTCTGACAGTGTCTTAAAAGTATAAGAAGACTGTCAAATGATTTAAATGTTTGAGACAAGAGTTGACTTAGAGCTAATATTTTCTTGGGAATATCATCCTTTCAGAAGATTGATTAAAACCTTCATCCAGATTTTCAGCCTGAATTATTTTTTCACCTGATAAGAACCTATGACAAAACAACAACTGGCCTTCAACCATCTGAAGCACTTACTGGAAGCAATATGGTGATTTGTCGCTTTTGTGTTTGTGAAATATTTCTCAATTATCATTACAAAACATTTTGAGACAGCTTTCAAGTTTATAAAAATAATAATTTCCTCCTTCATTAACCTGCACATTTTATTATGCTGTCTTGTAGATCAAGTTGTTAAAGCTTCAAGTTAATGTGTAAACTATATCTGATTTTCTAATCGTTTTTGTAGTAGATTGATAATATGCAAACCACATCACTTAAAGTATATTGCAAGCATTTTCTTAAATAAACTTTTCATGTTATAACAATTATGTAATCTTATTTGTTATTATTAACTACTATTTTCCAATTCCTATTCTTGTATAACAAAATATTATTTCAGGAAAACTTGTGAGTTCCACCTCCACCCTTAAACAAAGAAGTGTAACAGGCTAAATGTTCTTCAGAAACCATTATGTTGAAGTGTTGGCTACAATTGGGGAAATCCAAATTCATGTTCCAGCTCAGCCACGAAGCTCAATGGGTGACTTGGGACCACTCTCTCTCTGAGTCTAACCTAAAGGGTTGTGGTGAGGATAAAAGGAAGGGGAAAATAATCTTCCATGTCCTTTAGAGGAAAGGTGGGATATAAATATAGTATTTATTTATTTAATTTATTACATTTATATACCACCCCATAGCCAAAGCTCTCTGGGTGGTTTACAAAAGTTAAAAACAATAAACATTAAAAACAGATATACAAAATTTTAAACCACCAAAAGTATAAAAAACAACAATATCCATTTAAAACAACTATTCTTGGGTCAGTTAAAAACTCAGCATATGCTGTTAAAATGCTGTTAAAATGAATTAATAAATTCATTAATAACTGTGTCTCTTAAATCCTTGCATAAAATGTTTTGAATCATCATGCATCTTCTACACACACACTCAGAGCAGCCCTATACAATCCAGCACCTGCCTATCTGGTGAAGGGTACAGTTAAGCAAATAAGCACATACTTTATTTCAGTAGACTTATTAAAGGCACAAAATGACGGCAAAGGATTTCATCTAAGTGAAAAGACACTAAGAAATCCTTATAACATAAATGTGCAATATTAAAATGTATATTAAAAATTAAATAAACCTATCAGAATTAAAACTGTTATCTGTGGTACTGCACATGGAAGTCTGTTCCTGCCCCTTCAGAACCGATGCTCCAGCAGCTATTATTGGTTTAACTCAAATTATGTGTTCTTATTCTCAGAAAGATATACATGATATCAGGAAAATCCAGCAAGAGATCAAAGGAGAAAGGTCTGTATGGTCAGAAAATGATTGGTTTGAGCCAGGAAGCAATTCTTTCTTTCTCTTCCTGCCCACTGAACAGCAGCAGGTTCAGGAACAAGAACTTGGTACCCTAACATTTCCCCATTTTTTAAAAATTAAAAATATTTTTTGAAGGGGGCAGGGCATGGAGATCTTTGTGGGCATCGTTGGAGGTCCCTGTGGGTGTTGGGGACCTCTGTTCTACATGATGTCAGAGCAGGCCCATTTCCTGATCCAGTAGAGGAGACTGGAGAGGGGGGGAAGAGTAAGAACTCAAAGCTGCAAGGGTGAGTGGACAACTTATATCAAGTTTGCTGTGTGGTTTTATCCTGGTTGTGCTTTTTATACTGTATTTTGTAATTGTGCTTTTAACCTGTTGGTTGTTTTATTGTGGTTTTAATTTTTGTGAACCGCCCAGAGAGCTTTGGCTATTGGGTGGTATAAAAATGTAATAAATAAATAAATAAATAAATAATAAAACTATTTAAAAAAAAAGGAACAAGAAGAGCACATTTAAAAACAACAACAACAGAGCAGGGAAGAACCACTGGAAATTGAAATAAAAGGACACAAGAGCTCCTAGAGAGGGAAGGCAAAGGGAGTAACCTTGGAATAAACAGAGTCCTGGTTCACATGACACAACTACTCACTGTGGTTTATCACCCTGATTTGTTTCAGGGTGGCATGTCATAACGTCTGAACCCAGCGCAGTTTCCTCAGTGTGGTTTCTTAACCATGCACAACCCTGAGAACTCATGGCTTGTTGTTGTATTGTTACGGGTGGTTTATTTTCAGAGTGGCTTTTTGTGACATGGGAATTCCAGTTGACCCAGCTGGATTAGGAGACTTGAGGGAATCACTGAGAGAATGCATAGTGCAGAGCCTTTGCAGCAGCAGATACTTCAAAGAACCATTATTTTTCACAATATCTGCTGTCTTGCTCTATAGCTGAACTGCAAAACATGTTTTGTGGATTGGTTCTCAAAATAAGAAGTTAGCCTCTCCAATCTAGTCTTGAAACCACTTTTCTAGAGCAGAGAGAGGCAACCCTGGTGTTGTCCAGATATGTTGAACTACAATTCCCCTCTCCCCCATTCAGCATGGCCAATAATCATAGATTGTGAGAGTTGTAGTCTAAAATGTCTACCATGGTCTGGTGTAATGTAACTCAAACTGGTAGAATTATTTCCTGACAAAATACTTGATACCTTTAGTTTAAGAAGATTACAATTGAATACAGTTCTTCCTCTTCAGATTTACTACACAACTAAGGTATGGTCACTCTTAATAGTATCCTCAGGTTAATATTTCATATGCTTAGTCCAATATAAATGTAATTCAGGAACACTTAACTCTTATGAAAAAGTGTTCAGAAGCTTAAAACACACAAACCACAAACCAATCAGTACAGCATGTCCTTAGTTGCTAAATTAAGACCAGTTGTACTGTAAAAGGTCCCTCTCTGCATTTACCTACAGAGGCCCTCTTTTTGAATCTAAATTCATCACACCTATTCCACCAGGGAGGATCCAAAGATTATTTAATAGAGTTTTTATTGTAAAAGTTTTAAGATTAAACATAACTGGAATTAATTTAAAAGATTTGTGGTAGTTATTCTAATAAGCACTTTCAAGTTTCATTGATTTTAATGAGAGAGTTAAATTTATGCTTAAATCTCTCCTTTTCTAACCAAGCATATTTAAAAGTGCTTAACTTTGGAACAGTGCAATCTTATTCATGCTCACTCAGAAGTAAACCCCACTTACTTCACAGAGTTCAATGGGGCTTACTCCCTCAAACATTTGTATAGGATTTCATCATAAAAATATTAATTATATTTAATTATAAAATGCTATCATTTCAGTAGACAACTTCTCTTGATTTGAATTATGACATTTCTCATCTAATTTTTCCTAAATGAATAGAAAGTCACAAATATTTTTAGTTTTAAAGTTACATGAGACAGTAAACCAATGGTTCTCATAAATTGGTTTTAATGCAACATATATTAAACTTTTAATTTTACAGTGGACCTGCTTATATTGGTACTAAACCTTTCTCATAAAACCCTTTTCATGATTTTTTTTAAAAAAAATCACATTCCAAAGCTTTCTCAAACTGATTAGTTAAAACTGATTAGTTAATCATTACTGGCATGCGCATAAACCACTTGTGTAAGATTCAGATGATGAACGCCTACAGGTGTTTTCTGGACAGGAAGAGGGTGCAGTACAGACAACAAATTCAAAGTGACTTGAGGTATTTATTAGCCTAGAATTGCATGAAATCGTATGTTGCTTTCTAGCCAGGAAGAGTGGGTCAGGCTAAGTCGGTTTACGGAGGGAGCACAAAAGGTAGAAAGCTCCTTCTCTTTAACATAAACAAGGCCCAAGAGTCAGGCACACTAAATCAGTATTCTTTACACTTCTAGTCACATGGGAATGCACTGATTCGTCCTACTAAAAACAGCAGACAGGGACTAGTAATAGATCAGTACTGGTAGCACAGTCCAAAGATTAAATGTTGCACAAAAACCTCAATGGCTGCATGACTGAACACTGCTGACATTGCAGAAAGTTTTGTAAAAAAAACTATGGCTTTAGAGGATTGAACACCAGGCAACAATTCATGGCTCTGACACTGAACTACAGAATCCAAGAGCAGCTATGTGATTATAGGACTCAGCCATATCCAGGGCTGTGTAATCCATTTGTCATAAAAAAAAGTTTCAAAGCTCCATTCAAAGTCCACAGATACAAAATATATAGGCTTGCCCACATCCCAATACTCACATTCACAACTCAAGCACTTCTACTGGCAAGTATCCTATCAAATTCAATTAACTTTTACCATCTCTCTTGCCTAAAGGATCAACCTGTTATCTGACACTGACATTCTGGCCAAGCTTAACACACACCTATTATTATTATTATTATTATTTATTTATATAGCACCATCAATGTACATGGTGCTGTACAGATAACACAGTACATAGCAAGACCCTGCCGCATAGGCTTACAATCTAATAAGTTGTAGTAAACAATAAAGAGGGAAGGAGAATGCAAACAGGCACAGGGAAGTGTAAACAGGCACCGGGTAGGGTAAAGCTAACAGTATAGAGTCAGAACAAACTCAATATTTGAAGGCTATAGGGAAAAGAAAAGTTTTTAGCTGAGTTTTAAAAGCAGTGATTGAGTTTGTAGTTCTCAAGTGTTCTGGAAGAGCGTTCCAGGCGTAAGGGGCAGCAGAAGAAAAAGGACGAAGCCGAGTAAGGGAAGTGGAGGTCTAAAATTTCTAAACAAGATGTAGTGCAATGTACTGTGTACTGTAGAAAGTTTTTTGGTATCCACAGGAACAGCTACCAACTTATGTGAACTTCCTTCCCTGAAGATCTTGTTTTGAATAACAAATTATTCTATGGGGAAATGTATTATCTTGTTTAATGAAATGTTAAAATGAGGGTTATTATTTTCCAGGCTCTTGCAAGTCAATATAGAAATGCATGTGACATTGACCTTTCTTAAGTTATATAAACAGAATTGTTAATAGCAAAAACAGAGTCTTCATATATACTAGCCCATGCCAAACTGTTAAAAGAATTAACCTAACACATAGTTTAATTTAGTATATATCTTTACAAAGGGTAACTATATGAAAAAGAGGACAGGGCTTCTGTATCTTTAACAGTTGTATAGAGAAGAGAATTTCAGCAGGAGTCATTTGTATACATGCAGCACCTGGTGAAATTTCCTCTTCACTAAAACAGTTAACGCTGCAGGTCCCTTGCCCTCTTTTGTATCTGGTCATTCTAGTATAGCTCCTGCAGCTTTAACTGTTGTGATGGACAGGGAATTTCACTAGGTGCTGCATGCATACAAATAACTCCTGCTGAAATTTCCTTCTCTATACAACTGTTAAAGATACAGGAGCCCTGTCCTCCTTTTCATATGGCCACCCTACCTTACAATAGTGGGCTTTACCACCAAACTAGGAAAGGGCTTTAGGAATTTCAAAACATACTGTTTGTTCCTCTCTTGTTAGTAGCATACTGTCAATAGGTAAATTATGATGAAACTGAACACAGAAATTGAGGTAATTACATAGGGCCAATTCACATATTACTGACATTGGTGTAGGAGCCCCCACATGGTTTCTCTAATCATGCTCCAGTAATAATTGCATCCTGAACCACATGGGTAGATAAAGTGATGTGATTTATCACCACCCTATTTATTTATTTATTACATTTTTATACCGCCCAATAGCCGAAGCTCTCTGGACGGTTCACAAAAATTAAAACACGAAGAGCATAAAAACAATCAACAAATTTAAAACACAAATACAAAATACAATATAAAAAGCACAACCAGAATAAAACCACACAGCAAAAATTAATATATGTTAAAATATATGTTAAAATATGAGATTAAACAGCAAAGTTTAAATTTAAGTTAAATTAGGTGTTAAAATATTGAGAAAATAAAAAGGTCTTCAGCTGGCAATGGAAAGAAAACAATGTAGGTGCCAAGCGAACTTCTCTGGGGAGCTTGTTCCACAACTGGGGTGCCACAGCAGAGAAAGCCCTCCTCCTAGTAGCCACCTACCTCACTCAGCTAAGAGCTGGTGAGACTAAAGAGCCAAATTATTGGCATACAAAGATATGGGTGTCTCAAGCCAATTTAGTCTCCTCAATGAATGCATGTTAACTGCTCTCTATTATGTATATCTAATAAAGCACCCAAAAACCATTACATGCGAAAGAAAACCAACAGCCCTTCAAATATAAGAAAAAAATATAAAAGCAATAGAGTTTCATCGTTTTCTCAGGCCTACCAAGCAGCTTCTAACTGGAGGTATTTTCTTTTCTTTTATAAGCCATAAACAAGTCAGAATGGACAAAAATTAATTTCCAGGTAAAAACATAAAAATATATACTTAAATGATTCTGCTGATTTCCCATTTTGTTAAGTTAATATATTGAACTATTTATAATCTGCCTTCAGTTTTTCCAACTTCTTAAAGTGGAGAACAACCATAAAGTTGACATTTTAAAAATGGCATTAAGGCAAAAGTATCAATGAGTAAATCATCACTGGAGTGTTAATCTCTAGTACACTAAAAGTGAAATGTAAGGTATTAATAGTAAGGTATTTACTGCTTGTCTGAATAACCCATGCAATGAGATCTGATGAATATCGGATGGAAGTGCACTCTATAAGTGTGGATACCACCCAAAATACTCAATTGGCTCTTTGTTTCAGTTGGATAGATATGGCACCCATAACAAGGTCTCACTGCTTGACTTCAATGTATTGGGGAAGTTGATATGGCAGTAGATGTATATGGCAGTAGGTACTTACTCCGATATCCTTGACCTAGGCCATATATGGCTTTAAAGGTTAAAACTAGCTCTTTAGTCCAGGAACAAATAGGTAACCAATAGAATTCTTGTAATATTTGTGTTAATGCTCCATTCAGTTAATGTTAGACACTAACCTGGCTGCTGCATTCTGGACTTTGATCCTGGAGCATTCTCAAGCTGCTCCTTTAGCGGAAGTATGATTCTATTCAGAACAAGGATATGCACTTCCCTGATTGCCCATGGCTTCACCAGATTTTCAGGAAAGTAGCATTGTGTACATCTTTTCAAGTGCTGACAACAACATCTCTATTTAATACTCGGATAAAGAGGTCTGGTCAGTGTGGTTAAGTGACTATTCTCAAAATTTGGGGTAAACAGGTTGCACGCTGATGTTATGTTTACACAAAATGTCTACATTTCAAAGCCATTCTCCCACAGCACTATGGGAATTCATAATAGCACAAATACTAGCCTCTCCTATGACTATCATTTATCCTTGAAGCAGAATCTTACCCAGCTGCAAAATTATTATGTCATTTCAGTTTTGTAAATAAACCCACAAAAAGTTACTAACCTGCATTTTTAACTAGCGTGCTGGGAGCTTGCAGAATAGGGATGGAGAGCTGCATTTCTATGCTGGGTGTGGAGGGGAGGGCTTTCCTCTTCTAGAAGCTGGGCTTGGTTTCTGTGCTGGGTTAGAGGAGCAATAGAATACTCTATCCTTCCTCCACCAGTCCACTCACTCACCTATTTATTCATTTTTTATTTTAGGTATTTATATACTACTGCTAGAAGCTATACATCCCTCTTAAGGCAGGGACTAACCCTGCTGAGATTTGCTTAGCTTTAACAACCCTCAGATCCCCATATAAGTGTACTAGTAGTTAGTGCTGTTCCTCAGCAAACACCATTTGTCAAGGAGTGATAGTCTCCAGCTGTTATGCTAGGATTAAGGTGGAAGAGTCCTAGCAATGTTACCGTGGCAGAGTGCCAAGGGCCTATGACAAAGGAAGTCAGAACAACTTGTTGACATGAACAGTTGCTTTGCAACAACTAGCTATACAGCAACAGCATAAAGGATAACAGGTTTACGCAGGAACAGAATAGTACAATCACACAAAAGGAGTTACTACAGAAAAGGGCAAATTGCTTCACAGCAATTCTACAAGGTAGCACTGAAGCAAGTAATTTCACTTTATAGCCTACAGAACTTTAACGAAGCAGCATCAATTGTGCATTCTACATAACACGGCTTTTCTAAACTATTTCAGAGCAATTTAAGTGGGTCTTACCACACTGATTAGTACTGTTTTTCCTCCATTATGCTACTGTTAGCTAATATTTTGATATCTAGTTACTTACTAGCAGAACTAGAAGAATTTCAAGTGAAACCCCATTATCTTAAAAGTACCTTAAGCTGTTAAAAACAATATATGCCATTACTGATGCTTTTGATTATTTTCCCAGTCTCTTCATTTATAGTTAAGTTCCTATTCACTGACTCTTGAATCAGCACAATACTGCTATATTTGGGCTGCCAACACTACAAGGGAATGTATATAAATATCCATTTTTTTTTGTGAAAAACAAAAGCAATTTAGTGCTTTATAAGAAGAATGTGCCAGTATCATATGCCACTCCAGGTTACTTACTTTTCTACCAAAGGTTTTTAATAGCTATTCAGCAGTTTCTGGCATAATACATTCCAGAGAGAACACAGTGGCTTGGTTCACATATAACAGTAAACTATGATTTACCTGTTTGTGCTCATGGTTCCTCACTTCCTCCTTTCATATACTTTACTCTCCCTTACTTACTGGACTGATCAAACCCTAGTAAACTATGACAAGAGGGAAGGGAGTACACATGTCCATGGCATTGCTTCTAATCAGCAAACCATGGTTTGGATCTATCTATGACTGATATTTATGGCCCAGTCCTAACCACATTAACTCCAAAGTTCTCATTCATTACAATGACTCAAATTTCCAAGTGTTTTAAAAATTAGGCTATGGTTCTTTAAAAGTCCTCCTCCATTACAAAATCATTCACAGTAACTTTTATTGCACAAAATTCATGCACTCCTTTATCTGGTTTGTGTTTATTGCTGCACCACTATGGGAACTATACTCCTGGAAAAAGTGAAGCAGAAGTTGAGGGGGCAGTATTGCAGTCTGAGATTGATAAACAAATGGTCAAAGAACACCTAATTTCCTTGAATTAGTTCAAATCTCCAGGGCCCAATGAACTGCATCCTAGAGTAATGAAGGAGCTAACAGAAGATCTCTCAGAACCTTTGTTTATTATCTTTGCAAAATCATGGAAGATGGGTGAGGTGCTGGAGGACGGCTAACATTGTCCCTATCTTCAAAAAGGGCAAAAAGGAGGAACCTGGGAACTACAGACCAGTCAGTCTGACATCCATCCCTGGGAAAATTCTGGAGCAGATTATAAAGAAGTCAATCTGTAAACACCTTGAAATCAATGCAGTGATCACTAGAAGCCAACATGGATTTGTCAGGACCAAATACTGCCAGACTAATTTGATCTCATTTTTTGATCGGGTAACCTCCCTTGTGGACTGTGGGAATGCGGTGGACGTCATATACCTTGACTTCAGCAAAGCTTTTGACAAAGTACCACATGGCATTCTGATTAACAAACTAGCTAAAAGTGGGCTAGATGGAACAACTATTAGGTGCATTCACAGTTGGCTACAGAATCGAACTCAAAGAGTACTTATCAATGGAACCTTCTCAAACTGGGGAGAGGCAACGAGTGAGGTACCGCAGGGCTCAGTCCTGGGCCCAGTGCTCTTCAACATTTTTATTAATGATTTGGACGAGGAGGTGCAGGGAATGCTTATCAAATTTGCAGATGACACAAAATTGGGTGGGATAGCTAATACCCTGGAAGACAGAAGCAAACTTCAAAGTGATATTGATAGGCTGGAGTGCTGGGCTGAAAACAACAGAATGAAATTTAATAGGGATAAATGCCAAGTTCTACATTTAGGAAATAGAAACCAAATGCACAGTTACAAGATGGGGGATACTTGGCTCAGCAATACTACAAACAAGAAGGATCTTGGAATTGTTGTAGATCGCAAGCTGAATATGAGCCAACAGTGCGATATGGCTGCAAGAAAGGCAAATGCTATTTTGGGCTGCATTAATAGAAGTATAGCTTCCAAATCACGTGAGGTACTGGTTCCTCTCTATTTGGCCCTGGTTGGGCCTCATCTAGAGTATTGCGTCAGGTTCTGGGCTCCACAATTCAAGAAGGACGCAGACAAGCTGGAGTGTGTTCAGAGGAGGGCAACCAGGATGATCAGGGGTCTGGAAACAAAGCCCTCTGAAGAGAGACTGAAAGAACTGGGCATGTTTAGCCTGGAGAAGAGACGATTGAGGGGAGACATGATAGCACTCTTCAAATACTTAAAAGGTTGTCACACAGAGGAGGGCCAGGATCTCTTCTTGATCCTCCCAGAGTGCAGGACATGGAATAATGGGCTCAAGTTACAGGAAGCCAGATTCCAGCTGGACATCAGGAAAAACTTCTTGACTGTTAGAGCAGTACGACAATGGAATCAGTTACCTAGGGAAGTTGTGGGCTCTCCCACACTAGAGGCATTCAAGAAGCAGCTGGACAGCCATCTGTCAGGGGTGCTTTAGGGTGGATTCCTGCATTGAGCAGGGGGTTGGACTCGATGGCCTTGTAGGCCCCTTCCAACTCTGCTATTCTATGATTCTTCTATTGCACACTATAAGAAATCTTTATTCTACACTGCAAAAGGAGTACATTTATTGATGGAATGGGAGTCCCATAGCATTGGAAGCAACAAGCATACATCGCCTTTTAAAAGGCAGTCTACCAAGCCAGGAGGAAAAATGTGGTTAAGGAATTAATATTACTCATTTTACTAAGTAATGGCAAGTGAGGATCTGCAAAATATTGTGGTGCAGGAAGGAACAAGCATGGTGATGGGAAAACATGTCCTGCTCTCTATTCCAGCACTTCCCCTTTTCTTTACAAGGTCAGAAAGGTTTTTGTGTGCTTGCTAATATAATCCTACTTGTTTTAGTTTGCAAATTCTGATGCAATTTTTGACTAGTGGCACTCTGATGTACTGCCAATCTCCCAATATCCACTTCTAATCCACTGAGGTTTGCAAACTACTTGCCATGAGTAAGTAAGGTGTCCTTTTGTTCATTCATTCATTCATTCCATTCTTATACTCCTCAACAGCCAATAGCAGTCAGGGTGGTTTACAAAGTTTAAATGCTGAAAATACAATATAATAACATAATAAACCATTTTCCTTCAAAATAATTTTACACAATGAACAATTAAAATCCCAACCCATTAAAAACGTTGTCATATGCTGTCAAAGGTCCGTAAATAGAAGAAAGTCTTAACCTGGTATAGAAAAGATGACTATGGGCTCATCTACACCAAGCAGTATATTCCACTATGAAAGCGGTATATAAAAGACAGGAGCCACACTACTGCTTTAGAGTTGTCAGGTCACTTCAGTACCACTATAAAGATCCTGCAGTGCACTTCAATACTGCTGTAAAGCAGTAGTGTGGCTCCTGCCTTTTATATACCACTTTCACACTGCTTTCAAAGTGCAATATCCTGCTTGGGGTAGATGAGGCCAATGTTGGCTCTAGGCGAATCTCACTGGGAGATGGAAACCCAGGGGACCACCACTGCCCTGTCTCTTGTTGCCATCCTCTGAATCCCACTTGGAGGAGGGCCTCGAGATGATGAGCATAATGTACAGATAGGTTAATACCAGGAGAGGCCTTCCATTAGGTAGTGCAGCCCCAAGCCATGTAAGGCTTTGTAGGTCAATACCAGCACCTTCAATTGGGCTTGAAAATATACAGGCAGCCAGTGCAAGTGGGCCAGAATCAGTGTTTTATGTTCAGACCTTCTGGCCCCTGCATTTTGCACAAGCTGCAGCTACTGAACTGTCTTCAAAGGCAGCCCCACATAGAAGTGATCTGCAGTGATTACAGATCTGGAGGTTAACAGAGCACACTCTACTGAATTGAGTTTATCCCTCTCCAGATAGGTGCATAGCTAGGCCACCAACTGAAACTGGTGGCACTCTGTGCCACTGGGGACAGCTGAACTTAAAGCAACAAAGATGACTCCAGGAAAACCCCCAAGGTAAAAACCTGATTCTTTGGGAGAGAATTCAATCCCATCCAGAAGAGGTTGAACATCCTTCATCTATTCAGATGAACCACCCACTAACAGCAATTTGGTCTTGCTACGATTGAGTTTCAGTTTATCATTCCCATCCAGTTCATTGTCACAGCCAGGCACAGTTCTAACACATCCACAGCCTTACCTGATGATGATGAAAAGGGAAAATAGAGCTGTATGTCATCAGCAGACTGTTGACAATGCACTCCAAAACTCTGGATGCCTCCACTCAACAATTTTATGTAGATGTTAAATAGCATGAGGGCCAAAACTGACCTCTGCAGAACCCCATACAGAAGAAATCATGGGACCAAGCAACATTCCCTAAAAACCACCTTCTGGAGCTGACCATCCAAGTAAGAATGAAACCACTGCCATGCAGTACCCCCCACTTAGACAATTAGCCCACAAGGATATCATGGTCAATAGTATTGAAAGCTGCCATGACATCAGGGAGAATCAACAGGGTCATACTAGTCCAGTCTCTCTCCCAACATAAGTCATCATACAGGGTGAGACTGGAGACTGTTTCCATGCCAAAATCCAACTGAATTGGATCCAGATAATTGGCCTCATCCAAGAGCATCTGGAGCTGGTCAGCAACCACCTGCTTAAGGACCTTGCCCAGGAAAGGAACATTTGCCACTGGCCTAAAATTGTTCAAATCTTCCAAGTCCGGGGAGGATTTCTTCAGGAGTAATCTCAGTGCAGCATCTTTCAGGCAGCCAGGGACCACACCCACTAGCAAGGAGGCATTAATCACCTTCCTGACCCAGCCTGTTGTTCCTTCCTTGCTGGTTTTTATAGGTGAAGAGGGGCATGGATCTAATACAGAAGTGGTTGCTATAATTTGTCCAAACACTTTTTGTTTAAAAAAGCAACTTTTCCTACAGCATTTTCGATTTTGTTTTAACGAAACAAGGTAGATGTGTGCATACTTTTCCATGATTGAAAAAGAAACAGAATCTGAAACAGCTTCTGACTGTGTATCCGTCAAACACATGAAAGAGGTGCTGTAGAACATGAAATAACCAATTCGCCACAAGCAACTTTTATAACTATTTCCTCACTACTGTACACTTTTTACAACTTAGATTCTTGCTGCTGAGCTCATACAACCTGCCCTTGATTTCAGTTCATATTATCCTTGATCTATGGCAATTTATCCTTTAACTTAGCCTTTTCATATATGGAAAATATAAACCACTGCTGACGAGTCTCATACCAGAGTACAGTTAAACCAATGTTCAACAAATTTTAAATGCAAGCATAGACAAGGACAAAAATAAATCAAAAATAATTTCAGCTCTCCTAAAAATAAATCTTCACTGAAAAGTTATGGGTTACATTGAAGGGTTAGAATTGAAGGTTACCATTCCACTCCAAGAGCAGCTTCTGATCCAAGCAGATGCATTGGCTAATGGAAGAGGAAGAGAATGATTTTTGCTGATTCTGCCTTCCCCTTCAGCTCCCCATGCTACATTCCATGCTGTTCTAGAATGTCTCCTAACATTCTGAAACATAATTTGGTGGTGGAAGAGGATACAGGAGTACAGGGGGAATGATAAAAATGCACCCTTTTATGGGTGGAGATGTCTGCTGGATCAAAAGCTACTTCACAATCAGATGAGCACCATTGGATTCCACCCAATGCTGTTATGGAGTGATGTACAGCTATCCCATAGCACAGGGGTAAGCCAAGGGTCAGCAATTATGGATAGTTTAGTCCAAAACATCTGGAGGGCACCACAAAGCTTAATCCTGGTGAAATTTGGTACCAATTTATCTATAAATGAAAGTTCACAGGTAGCAAACAGGTGCATAACATGAGACCTTTCTTAAAATTTATTCAATAGTCTTCATTGCTTATAAAGCATGGGAGTTAATGGGAGCCTTAACTAACAATTTTGATGTTTCTTGATCTATGAATGAATTTGCAAGAGCACTAAGTCTTCTTTAAAAAAAATTTAAATCTTAGAACTTCCTTGTTTTTGAAAAGAAAAAATCATTGTTATATCTATCAGTCCTCTGCGTTTTTGAGAGGGGTCAGGAGTCACTGGTGCTCTAAAATACCTTTCTTTATCCATCATGCTAGGATGTTCTGAACATTCCAAATATATTGTCTTCATAAACTTTACAACAATGCTGTAAGGATAGGCAAGGACTACAACTCAATTAATCAGTGGCACAGGACAGAAAAAAAAAACCAATGCAGAAGAGATTGTTTATGGTAGTGAGGCAACTTAGGCATAGACTACAAATGAACGGGAAATCTTCTTTCCCTACCAGCACAATTTATTCTATAGGTGAGAAGGGAAGGTATGCACTCTACAATTCTCCCAAGGGGAGGTTAGGGGGAAAACTCTCTCAACACTTCCCTTTTGCTGATGGGAAACCATCCAATCTCAACTGTGCAATTTGCTCCACAGCTGAGGAATGAAGGAATGTACCATTGAGCCAAGGGAAAGCTATTTTAATCATTCCCTGCCTAAAAGGGAAACCTTCTGCTGCAGGTTCAACCAAGCAATTCCCACCCACCCCTCTTCTTGTCTGAATAGGAAAACTTTATCTCTTGACTAATTAAGCTCCATGCTCCTGAGCCAGGCCATTTGCGTAATGATCGTCTTTATACCAGCCCACTGAAGCAGTATTTCTATATGCTTCCCTGCCACTTATTAGCACAATAACCAAATAACCAGGTCACTAAAGCTTTCCTGCCCTCCTAGTTTGTACATCTACTGTACTTCTGGTGTATGTGTTGTTGTTTTTAAATGATGACAGTACTCCTTCTTGATCTTGTGGGAAGGACACTGAGCCAAGGGGGAAGTGACTGGGAGAGCCACACCTGCTGAGTTTCTGCAGGTGTTATACCTCAACTTATTTGCACAAAGACCTTCCACAAACTGGCTTTTTCAAAGAATTCTCCCAGGCTTGGGTGAAGTTATTCAATCTAGGCCAAACCAGCCAAATGTAAAATGTCGCCCACATTGCTGACTCCTCCTAGTTCCTTGCACCACTACCACATTACGCTAAGGTAGAGACTGGTGGAAGGCGCCCAGCTGCCATGCATACTACTCCTCTCACACCATTGCCAGTTCTTTCCCCCTTCCTCACCATCCTGACTTCATTGACCTATGATGTATAAACTAACCACATCTCACTCACTATTAACTAACTTAAAATCGACCTTTTCTGTTAAGATGTGACCTAGCTGCCATTGTGGATGCCTTGTTAACATTCAGTTTAGATTACTTTGACATAATTTATGTGCAGCTGTTTGTGAAAATTACTTGGAAGCTACATGACTGTTTTCAAATATCATGATTACATAACAGACATGAAAGTCATAAAGTTATTTAAGTAGAATTTCAGGATGGAAAGGCACCTTTCATGGAGACACCTGTAATAAAATTCTATCAGCCTCAAAAGCAGCATCAGGAAGGAAAAATTTCGAGTAGAGAAGCAGTAAGGAGGAGCTTAAACCTTCCCCTTCCTCTAGCATTTATTATTTAAATTTAAATTTATAAGCCACTTTCTACAACAAGCTCCTCAAAGCAGCAATCACCATAAAAAAAACAACCAACTAGGAACACACTACAAAAATAGCGATAAAACAGTAGCACTCTGTTTGTAGATCTCAGAGTGCTTGGTAGAAACGTATGTTGTTACTCACCCTATAAAAATCCCAGTAGTGTGTGACCCTGGGGTGGGAATTCTACAATACAAGCTCTGCCACTACAAAAGCTGTATTTCTAGTAGAGGACAATGTCTGCCCAACAGATCTTAGCTAATGGGCCATGTGGGGAACAGCACTCCCTAAAGTGTTTTAGACCCAGTCATTTAGGGCTTTAAAGTCAAAATCAGCACCTGAACTTAGCTCGAAAGCAAACTGATACCCAGTAAAATGCACAGAATTTTACACATGTTTTAAATGACCCTAGTGGCTAGTACCAGGCAAAAACTGTTATGAACTGTTGGAGGCTTCAAGGCTGTCTTCGCATCCCTGTCTAAAGTGCATTACAGAACTCAAATTGAAAGATTAACAAAACATGCAAGACAATGGCTAGAGTGCCGTTAAGAAAAAGGAGAAGCTGGTACAGAAATTTTTATAGAAATTTGTAAAAAAAATTCCTAGCTGCTCACCTACCCCATATTATGGGTTTTCATGTGTGTGTTTATCTCACAAACATGCATCTAGAACAAACTCAGGAAAAAGCAAGTGAGAAGAAAAGTGACAGACAGCCCCCCTTCTCAGTATTTCTCTGCTCTGTATTGCCCCTCCCAAGCCAGTTTTGGCCTAATGGAAGCAGCAATGGGGGCGGGGGTGGTTACAATAATTTGCATATAACATGCATGTTCTTCTACCTCTAATTTTAAATAGTCTATTTTTTGCAATATTTTATCATATCACGATTCCGTTGAACAATTCATTATGGAAAAGTAGAATATTCTACAATTAAAAATATAAAGCCAATGCAAGTATGACAATCCTAAACATTATAAATTACACAAAACATTTTTTTACTAATGATCAGAAATATACTTTATTAATAGCTCTTGTAATAACTATCTTTCGATTCAGCTATAACGGTATTGAGCTTAAAACTAAAAAAATGTGTAAAACCAAATGCCTCATATTTTCACATTTCCCGATGTTTTCACTAATAATATGATTCAAGATTAAGTATCTGCCTCATGATTCTGAGGCCTCAGCTAGACCTACAGGTCTAGCATCGTGACGGAGGGGTGAGGAACCCACGATATTGTTATTGCAAGATCTCCCCATCTGTTTACACGCAGCACGCGACAGCCTCGGAGGAACAGGACGCCGTCCCCCCCATTTTGGGTTTTTTTTTTGTTGTTGTTCTTAAAGCAGACAAGCGCAGGAGTGCTTGAGCGAAAAATGTGAGGGTTTTTTATGTAAAACAATTTTCCCACTCCCCTCAACCCACCCCCAATCGGTGCAGAGCTCCTGAGGAGCTCTGTGCCCCATATGCGGTTCCCAGCTCCTTGCAAGTAACCACGAGGAGCTCGGACAAACCGTGACGTCCGCCCACACATTCCGCGGTCTCGGGATCAGCCCAAGACTGCAGAAAAAGCGGCTACAACTGTAGGGCCATATCCTGGGGAAAGGGAGGGATCGTCATGTAGACGCACAGGGACGATCCCGGGGTAATCCCTGGGATATCGCCCTGTCTAGCTATGATCTGAATATGTAAACCTAGAATGCAAACATCTTTAGTCACCTCAGATTACTAGAAGGAATCAAAACTAGGCTGACAACTGTTACCCAGAGGACCTTTTCTTCTGTCACCCCCATAATGTGGAATGGCCTGCTGGAGGAGATTCGTAAACTTAACTCTCTCTGTGAATTTAAGACAGCTTTAAAGATTAGCTTTTTCCAGCAGGCCTACCCATATGAATGTGAAACCAAGAATTTTTAAGATGTGTTGGTTTGTTGTACTAATGTGGTTCCCCGCCTCGATCCAAAGGGAGAGACATTATCATCATCATCATCATCATCATCATCATCATCATTATTGCTGATGAGAGGGAATGGGGTCCCAGAGATGGAGAGCGGTCACCAAGTAAATAGCTTTTGAGGCCCTCATACAAACCTGACCCATAGAAGGCAAAGCTTCTTTTGTGAGCAAGCCAGGCTGAGAACATGACTAAGAAAGTATGCCAGCCTGCTGCCTGCAACAGTCACATGTCTATACTTTCCCTCATTTTCATAAACATTCCAGGCAGTAGGCATAGGAAAGAGGGAGACGAGCATGTGGCAGCTGAAACAAAAGATACAGGAAGCCCCTCCTGATCTTGCCTCCCTCCCTCCTCCTCTTCCCACTCCACCCCCACTTCCTGAAACACCTGTGTATGGATATGTGTAGCTGTTGCTAGGCAACAGACTAATGTACTCTTACTGCTTCCAGGCTATCCAGAAGCAGAAGGCTATTGATATGCAATAGCTCCACATGTTTACAGTTTCTCTTCCCCTTCTCAGAAGCAGAGATTTCAGAAAACTGGCTTTGGAGGAGGAGAGGATGTGGCAGAGAACGAAAGCAGAGGGGATTCATCCATCTCCCCATTCACATCAACAAAATAAGCAATTGGTAAATCTAGTTGCCAATCATAGCTATATAGGCACAATCTTATCCAGACTGGATTTGCTCAACTGGGTATCAAGAGTGGAGAAATCTAAGGTTTGATTAATACTTAACGCTAAACTATGATTTAGCATTAAGTGCACAAGTCTCTGAGCTTGCATGCTCCCCCTCCTCTCCCCTTCTCTAGCACAGCTGTAAGGAGAGCAGAAGCTTTCACTTCCAGTTCAACCAAGTACCATTACTTGTTATGTCCAAACCTGGATAGACTGTGATTAGTTTTAATTATAGTTTAAGGAAACACATGAACATCAAATTGTATTTAACTATCCTGGCTTTCCCCCGGTCATAATGAACACTAACCGCAGTTCTCAGTTCAGACATAATGACTAACTGTGGTTAGTTAAAAACAGAAGCAAAAGGCCCCAGTGGGTGAGTAGGAGGAGTACCTAGATTTGATCCTGTAGCATTATGCTTTGATTTCGTGTTTTATTTTGAACGCAGCTACAGTGTTGATATTGCCAAGTATCTTGTCCTCATGTAAAAAGATGCTGATCAAATTGTAGTGATGGAGTTACCAGCCGTACTAGTGAACTGCATCTAAGGCTCTGATGAAATTTAATTAAGCCTGTAACTGAAGCACAGGTTCCATGGGAGTCATTGCAGGTTAATACAAAGCCAAAAGTCAATAAGGCCTCCTTCCTGTATATTTATTTGTGTTTGGTAATCTAGAAACTATTTTCCTTGAACTTAAAAATGAAACCAAACAGCAGAGTGATTTTTCTGTGTCAACTAGCTCAGTTCAGGCTATAAATTATCCAGAGTGCCATGTCTCTCTGCACCCCCTACCCTCCTGCTGCTCAATCAAGCATGGTTGATCGAAGCACAGCATATTCCCATGAAGCAAACAACAGTAAGAGTTGCTGTAATGTGCAGGCTAATAGTATGAGCTAGTATGAGTTCTTATCACAGCAGGCAATAGTAGGCAAGTTAGTATCAGCCCCCCAACCCACCCTACCCTTCAGTTTGGGGGGGGGGGGAATGCTCACCTACCTACATTTGTTGGAAAGGTGACTAAGGCCTTAGCTAGACCTAAGATTTATCCCGGGATCACCCCGGAGTCATCCCTGCCTGCTCCCGGGATATCCTGTGTGTCATTTACATGAACAGGGATGACCCTGGGACGATCCCGGGATAAACCTTAGGTCTACCTAAGGCCTAAGTTAATATAAAGAAACACTTTGTACACTCAAAAAGTACTCTATAATTATTATATTGGTAATTTTTAGTGTTTGGACTCAAGCCAGCCTTACTAGGACATCCCAGACAGCAGCCTTGGACAGTGATGGAAACGCCTTTCCTTTCAGAGCCTCTCAGGAACAACAGGGATAAAGATAGAATTAAGAACGTAATCCTAGCATGAAAGGAAAGAAAAGAGAGCAATGGAATGAGACAAGGAAGCCAGTGGTGCAAGGGATGGGTTGTGAACACCCACTCTCTGAACCAGGGTGCAAATGAAAATGTTTTTATCCATTTACTTTCTTGATATGATACAGTGCAGTTGTTCTATTGGGTTATATGAATAACACCACATCAGAGTTTAATATGCTACAGGATACAGCAGGATGAATAGAAAGTAGCGGGAAATCTTGGAGCTCAAGAGTCAGCATGATGGAAGTAGTTTAACCTTTTACCAAGGCAGCCAAATGTCTAAGACTCAGAAAATTTGCCTATAGAAATGTGTAAACATGAGAAATAAAAAACAATTGTATGCTATGAAAAGTGGGGAGCCAATACCTCCCTTTTGTGGACTTGCTGGAGACTCAGGGAAGTGTTGCCTGGGAGGGGGAAACTGCCAAGCATCAGTACAATGCTTAAAAGTGAGAGGATTACATTGCTGAGTGAGAAATATTGTCCCCCTACCCATTTGGTGCACTTACTGCTCTCAATTTTCTTTCACTTTTTTGGACCATCTCAACTACACAAATTCCTCCTGTTCCTTAGTATTATTTCCTCCCTGGTCCTTGTCAACTGTGCGCAGATTAGCTTATCAGCAGTCTTGCCTTGTCAATTTCTTGTATATTACCTACTTCAGGTCAGTGCTATTGAGGGCTGCAACAGACGAGGGCATTGACAAGGCAGGTCTACATATATTGGACAGGTGGAAGTGTACTCTTGTGCCCATGCAAAAGAACGGGAAATAAAAAAAATCACAAACACACTTGGGTACTCCAAAAGCACTGAAAAAATAATTTTAAAAAGGTGGAAGGTGACAGTCACTCCAAAATGTCATTTCGGTATCAGTGGAGGGGCAACCACTGGTGAGGGAGGCTGGAAGCAGCACTGGTGAAATTGCAAAGAGTGGCATGGGCTTTTTTTTGCCAAGTGGTTCTTCAGCCAATCCTAGAAACTCACAATAAAATCACTCACCCAGGTTTGGACAATATGACAATCCAGCATAGGTATGAACAACCCTACAAAAAAGGTGGCTCGTTAGCGAAAATTGAGCCATCCTGCAGAAAATGTGCTGGGTTCAGACAATCCACCATGGCTGGCTGCCCACAGAGGGTTGTCATGTTGTGCGAAACCAGTCACAGTGTTTCTCTATTTGCACCAAATTACAGTAGCCTAGATTTACCAAATATATTTTTTCTTATATTATGCATTCTGTCAATAACTGGATTAATTGCTCTGTTAAATCACCTAGGAGAATTTCATAACCAGTAAATGATTTCAATTCTTAAATAAAAGTTGGTAGAAAGAACTTTGAGCACAATTTGGCGCATAAACATTGACTAGCAAAAATCTCCTATTTGCCTTCACAAAATTAAGCCATGTCCTTTCTTATCTGAAATTTTATCAAATAGAACAAACTGCAGTGGTTCATTCATGACACAAAATTGGGTGGGATAGTTAATACCCTGGAAGACAGAAACAAACTTCAAAGTGATCTTGATAGGCTGGAGTGCAGGGCTGAAAACAATAGAATGAAATTTAATAGGGATAAATGCCAAGTTCTACATTTAGGAAATAGAAACCAAAGGCACAGTTACAAGATGGGAGATACTTGGTTCAGCAATACTGCAAGCGAGAAGGATCTTGGAATTGTTGTAGATCGCAAGCTGAATATGAGCCAACAGTGCGATATGGCTGCAAGAAAGGCAAATGCTATTTTGGGCTGCATTAATAGAAGTATAGCTTCCAAATCACGTGAGGTACTGGTTCCTCTCTATTTGGCCCTGGTTAGGCCTCATCTAGAGTATTGTGTCCAGTTCTGGGCACCACACTTCAAGGAGGACACAGAGAAGCTGGACCGTGTTCAGAGGAAGGCAACCAGGATGATCAGGGGTCTGGAAACAAAGCCCTATGAAGAGAAACTGAAACAACTGGGCATATTTAGCCTGGAGAAGAGACGATTGAGGGGAGACATGATAGCACTCTTCAAATACTTAAAAGATTTTCACAAAGAGGAGGGCCAGGATCTCTTCTTGATCATCCCAGAGTGCAGGACACAGAATAACGGGCTCAAGTTACAGGAAGCCAGATTCCGGCTGGACATCAGGAAAAACTTCCTGACTGTTAGAGCAGTACGACAATGGAACCAGTTACCTAGGGAAGTTGTGGGCTCTCCCACACTAGAGGCATTCAAGAAGCAGCTGGACAGCCATCTGTTAGGTATGCTTTAGCGTGAATTCCTGCATTGAGCGGGGGGGGGGGGGGTTCGACTCAATGGCCTTATAGGCCCCTTCCAGCTCTACTATTCTATGATTAATGCAATCCTACACAGGTCTATCGAGTTCAATGGCTCTTAGTCCTAGATAGGTAGGTATAAGATTACAGACTCACTCATTTAATTTCTACTTTAGTTTTTCTTACAATGGTCATCTTCCGGCAAAATAGAAAACCGCTGCCAATATTTCAATCTACCTGTTGACATCTATGTAATGCCTCTTTTTGATAACCTGCTTCAATTATAATTTTTGAGATCATCTTACTGAGTTGGTTCGGTTCCTTTAAATCAGTATATTAGAAAACAAAATGTTACATATTTTTATAATAATTCAATACAGCTACTATCCTAACCTATCTAGGGTAGCAGTTGGGCATGCCTGTTGCCTAAGACCCCCTGTGTGTCACCTAGATTAGCAGGTTTGACCCCTGGACGATCCAGGGATAAACCTTAGGTCTAGCTATGGCCACAGTTGCAATCAAGGTTTCCCATCCAGTTCAGGGAGACCCAATGCCCTTATTGGCAAGAATAGGGATACTTAGCTTAGCACTATGCAGGCACATAGCTGCTCAGTAATTACAACACACAATGAATGGTGGGGGAGATCTTTGCTATGAGCTGCTAGCCCACTCAACGTCTTTGTGCCCTTTCCCCAAGTTACTGATAGTAGCTATTCTATCAGTAGGACAGGGAATTGCAAAACACCCATTGTATTCAATGGCACTTACTCCCAGGTAAATGCGTGTAGCAGGTATGGGCAACTTGAAGTCCAACAATATCTGGAGTGCCACAACGCCAATCAACTTCAATGGTGGCTATGCTTGCAAAGGGTGATGAGAGTTGCAGTCCAACAACATCAGGACGACCACAAATTGTCCACACTTGGTATACAGGATTGTAGCTAAAGCGATGATTAGGAGTCTATGTTATTACAGTAACTTGGAATGTGTTCACAGATCCTGAATCCTTTCTTTAGGATAATTATTTAAGGAGGTGGCAGATCAAATTAAATCTAAATGATCTCTTTAAATATATTTAAAGAGATTTTCCCTTTAAATATATTATTAAATTTTTAAATATAACACCTTCCTGCTTTCCCAATTTATGAACAAACTGATATAATTTTGTGGTTTTTTTAAAAAAAATTAAGCATCCGTTATCGGAATATTGGAGAATGTGGTCCGTTTATTATTGGTTTTCAAATTCCATCTTGAGTTCATAATAATAATAATAATAATAATAATAATAATAATAATAATAAGAAGAAGAAGAAGAAGAAGAAGAAGAAGAAGAAGAAGAAGTTATCTAGCATTTTGAGTATTCAGAATGCCCCATAGATGTTCTCTCAGAATCTTACAACAGCTCTATACAATACTATTATCTACAGATTGCAAATGGAAGGACTACGGCTGAGTAGTAATGGCTTACGAAAACCTATCTCATGTTCTCATTTCTAAGGGTTTTAATTGGACATTCTTGGATTCACAGTTGAAAAAGTCTTAGCTGCAACACTCCATCAGCTTTCATTTTAACAAGTTTATGTCTAGTAACCACAGGCATGATCCATCCCTTTCTCGAGACTCCTGTGTGCACAATTTTTCCTCCCATGCTCTAGCTGGTCTATCACTCTGAAATCATGCACCACCATGAGCTAGGGTAGCCATATGAAAAGGAGGACAGGGCTCCTGTATCTTTAAGAGTTGTATTGAAAGGGGAATTTCAGCTGGTGTCATTTGTATGGATGTAGCTCCTCATGAAATTCCCTCTTCATCACAACAGTTAAAACTGCAGGAGATATACTAGAGTGACCAGATACAAAAGAGAACATGACTCATGTTAAGTCCTGAAATGTCCATTATAAGTCAAAATTTTCTTTTTGGCTACTATCCAAAGAATATTCAATTTTTCAAGAAAAAAAAGAACAATCTTAAAAATGTAAAACATTTAACGAACCTAATACACAAGCAGTGTATCTCTATCCTATCTCCTCTCATTGTGAGTCAGGGTGGAAAGCACGTGGACTACTATCTCAGCACAGTGTGGGCACAAAGACGTTGAATGGGCTAGCAGCTCATAGCAAAGATCTCCCCCACCATTCATTGTGTGTTGTAATTACTGAACAGCTATGTGCCTGCATAGTGCTAAGCTAAGTATCCCTATTCTTGCCAATAAGGGCATTGGGTCTCCCTGAACTGGATGGGAAACCTTGATTGCAACTGTGGCCATAGCTAGACCTAAGGTTTATCCCTGGATCGTCCAGGGGTCAAACCTGCTCATCTAGGTGACACACAGGGGATCCAGTGCTCAGGCAGGGGCGAACCCTGGATGATCCCAGGATAAATCTTAGGTGTAGCTGTGGCCTCAGTGGCAGAAGCCTTTAGCCTCAAGCAACTTGCCTTGCTATCAGTGCAGAGTACAGGAGCACTCAGGATTTTTTTTAAAAAAAAAACTATGAAAAGAAAAAGGAAGGAATATTTATAGTTGATATTACATGTATTTATTAGGCAGTTGTAAACGTTACTGAGAGTTTAATGGTACTTACTCCCAGGTAAGCAAGAATAGGGTAGCAGTCTAAATGTAGATAAACTTTCCAAGCACCTTCTGCACATGTCTGTACAGATTACAGATAATTCTGTTAGGCATATACAAGCCAACTGTTTTCTACTTATACAAATTCTAAATATCTAAAGATAATACTGAGCCAATGATGTTTGTATGCAGCATTCAAATATGTTAAGCTTAATCATCTTTTACAAAGAGAAAAGTATATAACAGATGTTACACTTGTCACAACTAGTAGCATATGTCCTTAATATGTTTACTCTGCCACACAAAGGGCAAAACAACCATCAATACAGGATTAAAAATGGCACAAGTCAATTTCTGTTAACTTAAAAAAAATGTCAATCACCACTCTGCCCTCAAAGCCCAATTCAAACAGTAGTGTTCCAACTTCCACTATAAATCTTTCTGCAAACATTCTCCTTAAATATATGGAGATAATGATTATTAACAAAAATTTCTTTTCTAACTTGTCTATAGAATAATACAACACAACTTCAACATCATGCAAAATCAAACACAATAGCACAGCTGTGGTGTAAAGCATAGTATTTAAAAAACATAATTAGTAAACAATAGAAAATTCTTCCAATACTTTCATAACTCTTTATAAAAAAATATAAAAATACATGTCTCAAAAAACTAAGCACAGCATACAGAACTACATACATCTGATAAACTGCTATCTATTCATTAAGAAAAGATACAGCAACAAAATAAATATAACTCCATTAAAAATGCCAAAGCTACTACACTGAAATCTATTAAGATTAAAATAGAAAATATCTAAGATACAATATGAATGTTTTCACAATAACTTGTAAATAAGTGTATCTGATTCTACCTTCAATGAATTGTAACATTAATTTAGTAGGAGCTGTGCTTTAAATGATGATCTCTGCAGCACAATCCTTAGCATATTTACTGGGTGTTAAATCTCACTGATTTCAATGGGATATATTTCCAAATAAGGCTGATTTACACTTTATTTACACTTACCTGGGAGTAAACATGCCTACAATTACACTATTAGTCAGTGTGGGCACAATCCGTCTGCCTGTGGAGGATTCTGATAGATTCTGAGCATGGATTTCCTCCCACCTCCACCCCCAGGCAGCACAATTATACAGTGGGGGAAATAGGAACATAAGAAGTGCCCTGCTGGATTAGACCAAGGGCCCATCTAGTCCAGCATTCTGTTCACACAGTGGCCAACCAGCCATCGGCCACGGACCAACAAGGAAGACATGGTGCAGAATTCTCTGCAACCCCTCCCTTAGTAACTTATGACCTTACAAGTTACTTGTGCATTTACTGAGTGGAGGGGAAACACCACTCTAGGTACTGCACTGTAGGGCAAGTGGATTGTGCCTAATATATGCATCATATTTGAAAATATTTTCAGAATTACAAAATTGTAATGTAGAAAATTAACAGATTCAAAGCAGAGTAAGCTTCACTGCCTATTACAATGCAGGCTAGTTAAAAATCTCAGATGAGGGATTTGTTCAGAAAGAGAAAAAGATTTATTTTATCCCATTTAAATCACAGCAACTACATTCCAGGTCAAGAATACACAACAGTTATTTAGAGATAAAAGGTATTTTGGAACACTGTTGCAATTATCTGTTTATGTTTATCCTTGCTTTATATAGCCATACTCCATTTATCACTAAACAGAAAACATTGAAATTTAACAGAACACTCTAAATATCATATTATTTATTTGGGTATTTGTCTTTATTTCTGTATGTCACACAATTTTCATCCAAGTTATGGCACTAGCTCAAAAAGCTAGTACCATGTTTATATCAAATATAAATTGGTTAGGATCCAAAGAGTTACTTTAGGTGAGCCAAAGGGCTTGCAAGTGCACAGTAGGACCCTGGCTTTTTTTTCTTTGAGCACCAGAGTGCCTTGCCATTATTCAAAATGGATTTTGAAACTTACATTATTTTCAGAAATGCTTTGCCATGTGTCATAGGGGATAGCAGCTTGAGGAAGCATTTCCAAGCCTCTGGCTCATGGAACTAGTTGCAAGAATTGTATGCTTGCAACATGGGGTCTGAAGATAGATGTGGTGCTCAAGACAGACCTTTTAATCAATAAGTAAAGACAGTAGAGCAGTGCAACAAAAACAAATACTGCAATTGGGTGCAGAATCACATCTAAGAGTTCACTCAAATGAGACTTCGACATGCATGACTCAACAGAACTGCAGCCAAAACACTTACTTGCTTTTGCCTAAAATAAGCATAGTTTCATCTGTAAACCTTTTTTTTTTTACAAATTTATTTCACATAAACAAATCAAAGTAAGTCTACTATAAAAGATTTTATTTACAAGAATATGACATATTCTATGCCTTTGCTCTTGTTTCATATTTGGACGCAGACAGCTCCAAATATGAACCTGGAAGATCAACCTTGATTTCCTAGCTTCGCATGCTTCCAGAAAAGACCAACGATGCAGGGAAAAGGTGACCTTTATGCTTCATCAATATAGAAGAGGCCTGCACTTGCTTACTGTACTTTATAAACTCATTCAACAACTGATTCACCTGAAATAACACCCTGTCCTTTGGGCCTAACTCAGCCTTTTCAGTTTCTGATGCAGTAACATTGAGTTTTCTGTGTATGGAAATTTCAAACAAATGCCTCTATTTGTAAGAACGTAAAGTGCCTGTATAATTTTACCACATTAAAAAAGTGAAGAAGTCTGTTAGGCCTGAGATCCAAAGGGATGCAACTAAAGGTTAAGGAAGCAGCAGCAATTAACATTTATGTTTGCAAAATAAAGTTTGCCATAATAAACAGTTCAACCCTATATCTCTTTACTCAGAAGTATGACCCATTGAGTACATTGGACCTATTCCCAGGTAAATTGGTATAGGATTGCAGCCTTAAAAGCCATACAGTTGAATACTGGATCCATTTCCAGAAGAAGTTCATCATTTTTAATAATTTCTGTCAACTGAGAGAGCAGTTAAGCAGTATGTGAGTAGCTTTCTGAATAATTGCATTTGATGCAAATTTATAACTACATCAAAGCCATATTTCTTTTTTAAAAAATATACTGAAATATACCAAATATACCAGTCCAGACTATTAGAAACATGAAATAAAGGAATAGTTCTGTGTCCAACCCCCTTCTCTGCCAAGAGTAAGAAGATACTCCCTTGTAAAGGGGAGAGGAAAAAACACTTCATATTAGTAACCAAAAAGGAAAACAAAAAACTGTCAGGCCTCACAATGAAAGCAGAGCAATGCAGTTACCTACATATATTTTTTCAAATGTTACATGTTCAGTTTGCTTTTATGTAATCAAAAAATAACATTTAACAATATTTCAAAACAATCCAATGAAAATCTGCATTATTAAAAATGCAACCTCATAATTTATTTTAAAATTCACTACAAATTAGATACTAAAGTAATCCCATTGGTATTTCCTCTCTGAACATACCAATACACAAAAACAAGAAATGAACATTTTGTTGTTCACAAGCCATGACCATTAACACTTGGATCTAAGGTGTTAACTTAAGGAAGTTCTTGGAAGAAAAGTTTTCCATACCTTCAGTTCCCAACCAGCCACCTATGTCCTATCCCACATTACTCAGTAACCCCAGGCTTTTCAATGGGTGCAGATATCCAAGGGTTTGGATAACTTTCCTTCTTTGAACTTCCTTATGTTAACTTTTTATTTTAATCTTTTAAATTATGTAGTTGTTTTACTGTTTTAATGTTCCTATTATTTTGAAGTTGTCATTTTAAATTGTTGTGTACACCCTCAATGGCGTTTTAACAAATAAGGTGCTACATGAATATTAATAATGAATGTATCCAAGTCTATCAATACAATCCTAATGTCTACTGAAAAATAAGCTCCATTGAGTTTAATGGGCTTTGATAAGTGATATAGGACTTCAGTTTTAAGAATTTTAAATATAAAAGGATGATTGTTAAAAAATGCCTGACCTGACCATTCCCTAACCTTGCCACCATGAAAAAACAACCACCAGTAAAATAGACAAGTCATCTCAAAACTGTATATATTATACTATTTATTTGTATCACTTTTCACTAATATCCTGTACCAACTAAAGCTAACAGAAAGCTGCCACAAAATTTGTTAATCCACAAAACTAAAATTGTACATAGCTCTTGACTGCTTTTATAATGCTTCCTTAAATATTTTCAAGATCAAAAAATGCAGCACCGGAATCACAGCATTTCTTCTAAACTATATACTTCTAATGTCAATGCTAAAGTCAATGTTAATAAATTGATCACAAAACTTAAGACTTTAAAATTATAAACAAGTTGATCCATACAAGTTTGATCCAACCAAAATGCAAGGACAAAGGAAGATGAAAGAGGACTTTTAAATCTTACCTGGGTGTAGTCAAAGTCTGAAAGTGGGGCTATACTCTTGATGTAGTCCGCTCGGAATTGGTTTTCTTGGTTGGCCAGTGGAACTGGAGGTATTAAAGTGCTCATTGCTGAAACTATAGTCTACAACAAGAAAAACACAGGAATAGGACATATTAATGTGGATAAATCATAAACACAGGATTGCTAGATGATTTGGTCTCATATGAAAAATAGGATTTTTCTCTGCATGTACAATCCAATTGCTAAAAACATACAATTTAAAGAACAATAAAATGCATTCTTACCACAATTGCATCTTTTACATTTTTTCGAATATCCAAAATTTTCTGTTTCTTTTCTCTGTATCAGACAAAAAAAGTCACAAATCAACGTTAAGAAAGGCTATGAATATTCACCTGCTGCTGAGACCTTGAAACTCAAATTTAAAAAGCTATTTTATACCTAATATTCACAACTCATTTCATGATGGAAAATTTAGCACAAGTTCAATTAAAATAAATTATTTATGTTACTGTCACATGACACATGTCAAATGACTATGTTTAAAGGGTTTTGGGGGGAAGGACTACAAGTCATCTGCTCACTTATACTTCAAGCTGACAATTCCAGACATTCTAACTAATCTTATCATTAATAGTTGTTATTACACTGCTTATATTAAACTCTAAAAAAAAAAAAGAATTCTGAGATAAATAATATAATCTAAAATCACATTGTAATACATTACAGTTCCTTTTAAATTGGTTTCTTTTTTATCGGCTTGAAAAAGAGAAGCATTTTAAATATGTGCATGATCTATATTTCAAATATGTTCACGATATACATCTTGTATATACATAGACAACACTTAGTATTTGCTGTTTTAAGAAGTAGTCGCCATGTTGTTGCTACACAAGGGCCTATTAAGCACTGCAGTAGCAACAATGTAAAATACAGTAGAAGGACCAGACCAGGAGGGGGGAACACAAATTCATGGTTCTCTTAATATACATCAGCATTAATTTCCATGCTTTGTGGTGGGGTAAGTTGATGAAGGCAAATCATGACTAAACTACATACAAAGGGTGAGAAAGATGAATTCTCCAGTTTGAGTTAATGTGTTTATAGACGTATGCTGTTTGGGGTTTTAATTTTGCACATTCACCCCCAAGTAACAATAATTCTTACTCTGAATTAAATCCATTTACATGCAAGATCCTCATTTGCTTGACAATAGTGCTTTTTCCTGACTCACCAGCTCCTGAAAGAGAAAAAGAAAAGAAAAGAAAAATGCGTGATATAGACATTTGGGAGAAGGGAAAATGGGGAAGACAGGTTGAAAGCATCTCTCTTCTCCAAAAACATTCAGACACATACTTAAGTTAATCTGTGCGTTTTACACACACTGTTTAATAAAACGGGGCTGCATTCTTCTCATCTCATATTATCTTGTACATAAATAGCATAGTTTTGTCTATTATCTGCCTGCCATGGGAAACTGAACTGCACCACTGCAACCTCATCTCCCTCCCCCACCAAAAAGCCGTTCTTCCTTACCCAGCAGAAGCAAACGGTGTGTGGCTTTATATGCCAGTCGCTCTTTCTGCAACTGCTTCTCTATTTTTTTGTTGGCTTCTCGCTGTGCTTTCTCATCAATACGCTGATCCTCCGTTTTGCTGTTGCCCAAACACCCCATTGCTGTCCCTTAGGGTGGATGTCAGATTGTACTATTTATGTATAATTCTATTCAAAGAAATAATTTTAACAGATGATATTTATATCCCTGTGGTGGTATCTCTCCTCTTTCTTCCCCACCAGTTGTTCAAATAAAATGGTTTCTGGTCGTTTTCTGATCACAGTTGGTTTCTTTTTCCTCCCCCAAAGAGATGCAAAGAGCTTCCGGAAGAGGTAAGTGTTTTTAAACAGAACAGAAATCTGTACAAAATGCCTAACACACAGTGAAAAAAGAGAAGGGCTCCTCCTGGAAATCAGCCTAATGCTGCCTTCCTCTCACCACCACGCACGCACGCACGCACACACACACACACGCACACACACACACACACAGAGAGCTGCGCACACACACTTACAATCCCTATATTTCTCTGTAAAGGTCTATTTTTGTCTTTCTAACTCAGCACTGCCTCTTTCTGTGAGACCAGGAAACAGTCAAAGTACAGACGCTGCAGAAGTGAAGGCAGAAGGGGGAGGGAGGGAGGAGGAGAGCTGGATTCTATGGGCTGTGCTAATAAATTCTTAAATGGGATAATTGGAAGTAAAAAAAATGGGGGGTGGGGATAAAAACAAGAATCTAGCTCAGCTACTGATTTAAAAAATCCATTCTAATCATAGTAAATCCTCCAAAATTGTGGATTCCATTTTGATCCATTGCCCCCAGATATTAATGCACACAGTGCACAGAACAAATTCAGCCTAGTCTAAATAACCATACATTTTCATATCTCTAAAAATAGTCCTTGCAGAAACATGGCTTCTTCTACAGGAGTTTACTGTGTCTTCCCATGCTTAAGTAGACAATTCCTGGCTGTCCCTTTTCCTATTAGATGATTGGTGATGGAGGCTCACATATTCAGTAGATTTCAGAAACACCTAGATTAAACAGACTACATACTGTGTCAAATAAGCAGCACATTCAGAGAACAATTTATTTTTCAGCCCATATCAGTAATGTCTGTTTGAAAGCTGTAAACTTATCTTTTATATTTTGGGTGTGGGAGTAGGAGTGTTCAGGATATGTTGATGCTATCAATAATCAGAGCTTCAGGAATACAACATATCATTCACAGTTTATAGACAAGGCATGAGATTTTAAGAGCCCATGCACTTTACAACTGAGATGGACAAGCAGCCTTGAACTCACCCTAAAAAGGAATCAGGCCCTTTGAGTACTTCATTCAAAAACCCTTGCAAGATTCTTTAAGCATTCAAAATAATGCTTAAAGGGCCAAATTGCCTCCGTCATTTATTACCCATTCTTCAGGGAAAAATATTATCTTGGAGGCCAGAAGTAATTACAATCCCAATGATCACCAGTAGAAAAAGACACTGCCAGTATTACTACACTGCCAGCCTCTTCATTTTACAAACAGCCCTCCACCTGCTTCTCCATCTCTGCTTCCCAAGTTGGTGTCTTTGCTTCTTGAAACATAGGGATGGTGTAGGAGACAGTGGGGTGTGGGATCAGAACTAAAGCAGCACAGTCTGCTTGTGGTACCTCAATTCTGCTTCCTTTAATACAAGCAAGGGTGCACAATCAAACACCTTTGCTTCAAACATTTGCCTCAACCTAATTTTCAACCTTACACCACAAATATTTCCAACACTGATATACCTTATAACTTCAAAAAAGAAGTGTACCTTTAGCTGATCGTAGCTGTAAAACCATGACTGTACAGTCAAAAACCCACCAAATTGTATAGCTACTAATGCTACTTTACTAGATATTATCAGAACAGGGACTACAACATAACAACAACTATGTATCATGCGAATGTGCGTCACCTCTATTCTTCTGACCTCTAACTACTCCCAGCTGTAGTATGACCACTCTTGAACAAACCTTTGTTGGACCCAGAAGATTTGAACAACTATCTGCTGGTGTTAACATTCCATTCCTAGGTAAGGTGCTCAAGTGGGTGGTTGACAGCCAACACTTCCAAACACTCTTGGAAAAAACTGGATTCTGGATTCATTTCACTTTGTGTTCAAGGCTATTGTTGTCACAGAACCTGTCTTGCTCATCCTGTGGGATGATACTTGCCAGGAGAGAGATTGAAGGAGCGTAACCCTGTTGATTATCTTGGACCTTTCATAGATAGCATTGTGGAGAAGGACGTACACAAACCTTATAAGACAGGCTGTGTACAATGCCCCATTCCATTTGCAAGCATGCCATCATCTTTCAAATACCGTCTTACTGACTGGGTGAAAGGATACCCAGAATCCCACAAGCTGTTAAACTGAGGGGAGGGCACTGCCAGCTGAAATTCCCATATGTCTCTGATACACACAGACACAGACACACACAACGAGAGAGAGAGAGAGAGAGAGAGAGAGAGAGAGAGAGAGGGAGAGGGAGAGGGAGGGAGGGAGGGAGATCTGAGCACAGGAATTTGTTTTTGAGTACCAGAACTGAACACACCTCAGAATCCTTCCACACAAGAATCCATTCCACAATGATTACCGCAAACTTTCTTCATTTTAGCAGTATAACTTAGGGTGGTATGAGAGGTGTCATTCTTTGCTCCTATTCTTAAACAACAGGTCATACGGAATCCTTGCTACAAAACTTATGCAAATCACTCAGACAACTATCAGAAGATGTATCTTCTGCCCACCCATGCCTTAGATCAATAAAGCTCACTGGGTGACTTTGGGCCAGTTACAGACTCTCAGCCCAACTTACCTCACAGGGTTGTTGTTGTGAGGATAAAATGGAGAGGAAGAGGATTATGTATGCCATCTTGGGTTCCTTGGAGGAAAAAAGGTGAGATAAAAATGTAATAAATAAATAAAAATAATCTTATGCAGCATAAGATTCTCTGCCGAACCCCATCAAAAGCCCTACTAGAACAGGACAGAGGGTTCTCTAGTACAGTATCCTGTTTTCCAAAGTGGCCATCCAGATACTTTGGGCAAGTCTTCACACAGGGCCTTAGAGCAACAGTCACTCACTGGCAAGATCTACACCAGGCAGGATATAGCACTATGAAAGCAATATGTAAGAGGCAGGAGCCACACTACTGCTTTATAGCAGTATTGAAGTACACTGACAACTGTTGGGGCCGATGACACATACCATATACTGCTTTCATATTGCTATATCCTGCTTGCTGTAGCTCCTGCCTCTTATATACCACTTTCATAGTGCTATATCCTGCTTGGTGTAGATATGGCCCTGGAGTTGCATTCATTTGGATTCTGCTTCTAGTGTAGGTTTTTTTGTAGGTGAATGTGTCTCGCACTTTTTGAGTCATTTTATTTATTGGCTGATTCTATTTTTCCTCTGTTACTAATTAGTCTCATCTATTGATACTAACTCATAATACTTCTTTGACTCTATGTCCAGGTGTCTGTCAAATTTTATTTCTGTCCCTATTAATCTATTTCCATTCCTTGCACTGTACTGAACTGTTGCTTTGTTGCCAATTAGATAATTGTTCTTTATGACATTTTATGTTTTGTTCTGAGACTCGTATTTTACTATTCTGTTAGTCCTTCTCTTACTCCTCCATCTCTTGTCTATGGTTCTTTTTTCCACAATCATCTCATTTAATGGGTCATATTGGAGATGTGGGATTTTCTCCTATCATTCATTTGTGGGATTTTCTCTTATCATTCATTTGCTATTTTCCATCTCTTCATTTCCTCTATCATCCTCTTTTTGCTTTCAGGTATCACGTTATCTGGTTTTTCCTGCTAATATTCTTCTTACTGTGATTTATCATTTCCCTAGTCACTTGGTTAACCTTATCTGGCTTTGTTGAGTTATTCTCCTGCTCTTATTCTGGATGATTTCATATTCATATCGATCAATCTGGTGACTCAGTGGTTCAATTTTCTTTATTGTTTTGGGCTTTTACTATCACTTCTAATAACTCCATGGTCATGGTTTAGATTTGATAATAACCTTTTCTTATTTCAATTGCGTTAATTCTCCTTTCCCATTGTCTGAAGGCAACTTTCCTTTTACTCTTCTTTTGGATTCTACATTATCTGAATGCATTACTACAAGATTTAGGAATTTTAATGCTCTTCTCTGTTTTCTCCTGTTCTTTCTGTATCTTCCCTTGGCGAGATATTCAGTATTTAACTGTGCTTTTTTTATTTCAATGGATTCCTTCAACTCCTGCATCTCTTGAATCTTGTTGTCCTTGTCCTTTGCAGCACAAGTTTACTTCTTCCTTCATTTACTTTGACTACTGAATATTATTATGCTATAACATATTTGTTAGTCTTTAAGGTGGCACAAAGTCCCTTCTAATTTTTGCTGGTATAAATAAGCATAGCTACCTCTCTAGAAATGGGAAGTCCTAAGCATATTCTGATGTTCTTTTCTAAGAATGTGTGCTCAATCCCATTTGTTTTGCTCTTCTTGCTAAACCATTTTTCAAACCTGATTTCTTTTTCATCTCATCATCTCTTTTGTCTTGATAATTATTCAATTAACTATTTGTTCCTCTCGCCTTCCAGATGCGGTTTCATTTCTTCCACTCAATATATCTGATCATGTTCTTGACCAACTGAATACCTTTAGAGAATATTATGGTTTTATACTGTTGTTTTGTTTTGAATTGTCTTAAATTTGTAAACCGCCCAGAGAGCTTCGGCTATTGGGCGGTATAGAAATGCAATAAATAAATAAATAAATAAATAAATAAATATATGATTTGGAATTGAAAACTTCCCTTCTCAGTAATGCTCTATATGTTCAATGAAACAGTGCCATCTAGTGGCTGAATTATAGTAAAACACTGGCACTTAATGTGCCGATATGGCTCCTTCAACTTTTATTACAGCATACCTCAGATATTTTTGAAAGCAAGATAAAGGGAGCAAACTGTGGGAGACATCCTGGAGGTTGATGTCATCATGTAAAGCATCTGCAAACTTCTGTGATTGGCCAATCACAGGTATACAATGAAAGCCTCATGTAGAAATGCTCTGTGTATGAAGTTTTGTCCCAATCCTATAACCTTTCAAGAGTTTATTTGTGCCACCCTCTTTTTGGTGCACCGGGTTTTCACTCCTTTGTGGGTAATTGTGCAAAATTTTGAAGATGCATCAGGTGCCTCCCAACTAGGGGAGGCTTTGTATGAAGTTTGTCCCAATCCTGCAAACTTCCAGTCTTTAGAATCATAGAACAGTAGAGTTGGAAGGGGCCTAGAAGGCCATTGATTCCAACCCCCTGCTCAATGCAGGAAACTACCTTAAAGCATACCTGACAGATGGCTGTCCAGCTGCCACTTGAAGGCCTCTAGTGTGGGAGAGCCCAAGACCTCCCTAGGTAATTGGTTCCATTGTCGTACTGCTCTAACAGTGAGGACATTTTTCCTGATATCCAGCCAGAATCTGGCTTCCTGTAACTTGAGCCATTATTCCATGTCCTGCACTCTCAGATGATCAAGAAGAGATCCTGGCCCTCCTCTGTGTGACAACATTCTCCCCTCAATCTTCTCTTTTCCAGGCTAAACATGCCCAGTTCTTTCAGTCTCTCCTCATAGGGCTTTGTTTCCAGACCCCTGATCATTGTCACCCTTCTCTGAACACGCTCCAGTTTGTCTGCGTCCTTCTTGAAGTGTGGTGCCCAGAACTGTACACAATACTCAAGATGAGGCCTAACCAGTGCCAAATAGGGGAACCAATACCTCATGCGATTTGGAAGCTATACTTCTATTAATGCAGCCCAAAATAGCATTTGCATTTCTTGCAGCCATATCATACTGTTGGCTCATATTCAGCTTGTGATCTACAACAATTTCAAGATCCTTCTCGCTTGTAGTATTGCTGAGCCAAGTATCCCCAATCTTGTAACTGTGCATTTGGTTTCTTTTTCCTAGGTATAGAACTTGGCATTTATCCATATTAAATCTTATTCTGTTGTTTTCGGCACAGTGCTCCAGCCTATCAAGATCACTTTGAAGTTTGCTTCTTTCTTCCAGGGTATTAGCTATCCCACCCAATTTGGTGTCATCAGCAAATTTCTTAAGCATAACCTGTACCTCCTCGTCCAAACCATTAATAAAAGTGCTGAGCCCAGGACTGAGCTCTGCGGAACCCCACTCCTTACCTCCCCACCCCCCGTTTGAGAAGGTACCATTGACAAGCACTCTTTGAACCCAATTCTGTAGCCAACTGTAGATCCATCCCTGGGAAAATTTTTGGAGCAGATTATAAAGAAGTCAATCTGTGAGCACCTTGAAAACAATGCAGTGATTACTAGAAGCCAACATGGATTTGTCAAGAACAAATCCTGCCAGACTAATCTGATCTCATATTTTGATTGGGTAACCTCCCTTGTGGACTGTGGGAATGGGGCACTTTGTCAAAGGCTTTGCTGAAGTCAAGATATATTATGTCCACAGCATTCCCACAGTCCACAAGGGAGGTTACCCAATCAAAATATGAGATTAGATTAGTCTGGCAGGATTTGTTCTTGACAAATCCATGTTGGCTTCTACTAATCACTGCATTGTTATCAAGGTGCTCACAGATTGACTTCTTTATAACCTGCTCCAAAATTTTCCCAGGGATGGATGTCAAACTGACTGGTTTGTAGTTCCCAGGTTCTTCCTTTTTTGCACTTTTTGAGGACAGGCACAACGTAAGCCCTTCTCCAGTCGTCCAGCACTTCACTCATCTTCCAATGATTTTGAAAAGATAATAGACAGTGGTTCTGAGAGTTCTTCTGTTAGCTCCTTCATTACTCTAGGATGCAGTTCATCGAGCCCTGGAGATATGAACTCGTTCAAAGAAATTAGGTGTTCTATGATCATTTGTTTATCAATCTCAAACTGCAATCCTTCCCCTTCAGCTTGTACTTTACTTTTGCCAGGGGCGTCATAGACCCGCCTTTGGGAGAAGACTGAGCCAAAGTAGGAATTGAGCATTTTGGCCTTTTCTTTGTCATCTGTTAATAATTTGCCATCCTCATTAAACAGCTGAACCATCATTTCTTTTCTGACTTTTGCTGTTCACGTATCTGAAGAAAGCCTTTTTACTGCTTTTAGCATTCCTCGCTAGTCTGAGCTCATTTTCAGCTTTAGCCTTCTTGAAATGAATTTGGCACTTCTGCGCTACCTGTTTGTACTCTTCTTTTGTAGCCTGGCCTTCCTTCCACTTCCTATAGGTATCCTTTTTTGTTTTCAGGTCATCTCTAAAAGATGTGTGGAGCCACATTGGTTTCTTCTGTTGTCTTCTACCTTTTCTCCTTGCCAGAACTGTTTGTAATTGTGCCTTTAAAATTTCCTTTTTAAAAAACTCCCACCCATCTTGGACTCCTTTTCTCATTAGGGCCAATTGCCATGGGGCCTTACTTATCATAGTTCTGAGTTTATTAAAATCAGCTTTCCTAAAATTCAGAGTACGTGTATGGCTATACTCAGATTTTGCTTCCTTTAAAATGAAGAATTCAAGTATGACATGGTCACTTTCCTCCAGAGTTCCCACAACCATCACTTTTCCCACTAAGTCGTCCCTATTGGTCAGTATCAAGTCAAAGATCCTCTAGTTCCTTCCTCCACTTTCTGTAGGAGAAAGTTATCAGCCACACGTCAGGAATTTCTTGGAACGGCCACTTTTGGCAGAATTTGTCTCCCAACAAATATCAGGGTAATTGAAGTCCCTCATCACTATTACATCACACTACGACATCCTTCTGAGCCACCACCACCCTTGCAATGTTGTCAATGGGTGAAACAGCGCCACTGCTCAGGCAGGAGAATTGCAGTAGGATGGGGGTGGGGAAATAACTTAGATTACGCAGTTACTCACAGTAGCTTAATAAGCTATGCACAGTAACTCATTTGTCTGATCGTGTAGGGGATAACAGCAGCTTCTTTTCAAAATAAGCTACTGTGCATACTTTATTAAGCTATCACAGCTTAGTGACGTACGAACCTGAGCTACCTCTTGTTTGACTTCCTTTTTGCCTACTTCTTTCAGTGTTTCTATTGTGGGAAGCTCTTCCTCTCCTTCCCCCCTCTGCTCATTTCCCTCAGACCTCTGATTCTGACCCTACCCTATGCTATTTTCTCTCAAAACACTGCACCTAGGTGACCACATCCCATCCCATGGATTTCACCATCTATATCAGGGGTGAAGAACCCTTTTTGGCCTATGGCCCAAATTGGTTCTAGGCAAGCACATTGGGGCCCGTGTGCAGCAGTGGGCCAGGCCATAATCTGAACATGGAAAAGCCAACCCACATTTGGCACCTGGCCCACCTCTTTCTCACTCTCTCTCTCTCTCTCACACACACACTGCACATCCATTCATACAGACACACCCATTTATTCACATGCACATAATACACACACCACTTCTGAAAACGTCTCCTTTGGTACACATTTTTATTTTGCTTTTTAACAAAATAGATGTTCAAGTCTCTAAATGTTCCAACAAAATACCATTGGTGAACATTTTATACCTCAGACAATCTTATTAGTTTATACTATTTCTGGAACAGAAATACAACTTATTTTATGTTCAGAAATACAGGTGCAGCAGTATTCCAACCTCTCCCCTATTAACAAAGTTGTCCATGACTGTAATGTTTCCTTTCCCCCACCCCTTCTTACTCATACAACTTCTCTTCATGCTTCAACTGATACCTCTTTAGATGGATTAAGAAATATTCACAGTAACCTACAGGCTTCAATTAATCAGTTCAACATTCTTGGCATGGTGAGTGTGGTGCCACCCACTGGTGAGCATGACAAGCAGTCAGCTTTCTTCCCAATTTTGAAGTTGGAGAAGTGGGAAGGAATCATCCTGGCAGGTATGCTATGATCCCCACCACTTCCCAGCTCCAAAGGTAGCAGGAATGTCGGGGATTATTTGACACCTATGTGGCCAAAGCAAAGATCCTTGGCCATGCAGAGCCAAAACAGGCACACAAACGAACACACACACACACACTGGCCTTTCCTGCTCTGTGGCAAAAAATCCAGGCAGGGGAAGTGCTCCCCTCAGGAAAATCCAGGCAGGAGCGGGGAGTACTGGGCTTGGCTGCCTAAGACAAACACCAGCAGGGCAGGGCCTTGACAGATGGAAGAGGACTGAAGACTGAATTTTTTGGCTTTGTCAGGAAGGCTAGCCAGAAATTATAGACGCCTCGTAAACTATATTGAGAGAGAGAGAGAGAGAGAGATACAACCATACAATAATGTAGTGTATCTACAGTGTTTGTCCAATCTTAGCAGTTGCGTTTCAGTTATGGTGAAACACCTACTTTTAGTCTAACCCTACTGCATTTTTAAGGTATCTTCAGAAAAATAAAATAAAAGAATAAATACTGAAGAAGAAAGCTCATGAAGAATCTATTAGGTACTAAAGTTGCTTCTTTTGTCTCCCAAGCCTTTCCCACATAAATAAGAATTATAGCACTGGTACTTGCTCTCAGTAAATTTTTCTTGTGCATTTACCCATATGCAGTGATAAAATGGAATCCGTTACATGTATATACAATACAGCACAGTAGTGAAGACAGGTTGCTTACCTGTAACTGTAGTTCTTCGAGAGGTCATCTCTGCATTCACACATTATGGGCTCTGTGCCTGCATGGAGCCTAACTCCGGAAACTTCTACAAGCTAAGAACAATTTGGGCGGGAACCCCTCCCCCACCATCCAGTGCGCATGTCCCTGGGTTCCCGTCCATCTCCTCAGTTCTCTTTCAACCGCCTGTGGTATAGCTACTCTTGAGAACTTCTCTGTGTTTCTACAACGTTTGTTTGCTGAGGACCTCTATATTCTTATCTTTCCTATCTAGTTCTTACTCCTACTTTCTCTCTCTGTATAAAATTAGTTATTGTTTTTTCCTTTACTCTTTGCGATCTTTGATCGCAAGTTTGCTGTGGTGGCCTATGGCACAGAAGGCTTTATTCAAAAAATGCTCTAAGTGTGACCACAAGATCTCATCCACAGACGGATATTCTTTGTGTCTCTTGTGCCTAGAAGAGGCACATGTGGTGAACAGCCCATAATGTGTGATGCACAGAGACCATGAAGAAGAATGTACAATTATGTAGATCATCTCTAGGCAATCATACAATAATAGAAGACAACTGTATTTTTATTCCACTGAGTCATTAAAACATTTGATGATGATGCATTATATATTCCTAGCCCTGACTATTTTTGTATACAACTGACAAGAATTTCCAAGGATTTTTTTTTCAAAGTTTCCATGATGATATGGTCTGAAACGGAGAATCATGGACAAAGTATCACCATAGGGGGTAACATTAGTACTCTAACCCTCTGTGCAACCCAAAATACTTTTTTATGTGCTACCTTGGTTGTAAGAGCCATCACAAAGCTTGTGAAAAAATCCAAAGATGGGGCTAACAAAAACATTTTCAAAGAAAAACTGTGTATGGAAAAAAGGATAATCTCACCAGATCCCTGACCTTACTGAGGCACGGATAACTCTATTAAGTTCCTTAGTGGTATCAACATTGAATTTTATACTTCTCCATGACAAGACAATCTTGGACAATAGTGGCTTTCAGAGTAAAAACAGGGATGTGTCATTGCTCCGACCTTATTCATCATTTTCATAGCCATGATTCTACACCTTATTGAGGGGAAACTTCCCACTGGTGTGGAATCATATATCAAACAGACAGAAAGCTCTTCAATCTCAGCAGACTGAAAGCAAAAAGGACACCACAACCTCTGTTGTAGAACTTCAATATGCCGATGATCTTCAGACCATCCTAAATGTTTTTGCAGAAGCATATGGAAAGCATGGTCTCTCACTTAACATCAAAAAACCCAAAGTGGTCCACCAATCTGTGCAATTTGCTCCTTCTCTAACACCATCAATCCAACTTAACGGCGTGATGTTGGAGAATGTTGACCACTTTCTGTGTTGTGTTGTGCAAAACCTGTGAGCGTGACTGCTGCAAGGGTTAATGATAAACCAGACCATGCTCTCTGGGTTTGCACAACATGACAACCCCCAAGTGGGGCTTGTATATTCAAAATGGGACCTAAACATGCCCTGCAGGGACCACAGCCTCACCATGGGTTAAATCCCCCACAGTGAGCTGCCATGTCATATGAACAGCCCCAAAGAAATGCACCTTAAGATAAGAGTCTTAATAACTTGCAACTTTATTCCACACTTTTAAGCACTTCTGCTTTCAGCTGTAAAATAGAGTGTGGTATTCTAATTTATTAAATAAGATTGTTAAAAGAAAAATATGTGAAGGTTGCACCCACCCACCCTTTCAGGTGAAAAACAGGCCAAAATGGCAATGCAATGCAAACTGAAGACTCAGACATAGAACTAGGTTGGGAGGAAACAAATCTAGCTATTCCGTTTAATTACAGTGAACTTTATGTAGGGTTAGTTTGTTTTCCTAGGCCTGGTTCTTATCAAGCAATTCATGAAACACATCTCTCTAATGTCCTCTTCCCACGCTCTCCAATCCAATACTACAAGCTACATGTGGTCAGAATTTCTAACACTAAGAGCTGTACACTAAAACTTTCACATGCAACCTCTGTTGCCACTTCTATCTGCAACAGGCTCCTCACAGTATCTGCTACATCAGCACTTACTCATACTCAACAAACCAAAGAAAAGTTAACCACTGTTGCTATTTTCCTGGCCACAAGCCTCTTCTTCTAACATTTCTACTCCCTCTCCCACCTCTCCCTTTGTTTCTAACATTTTTACTCCCTTTCCTCACCCTCTCTTTTAAGTGCCCAGAAGCAAAAAAATGTAACTTTCACTGAGTGAATTTAAATAAAGGCTACTTCCTACATAATCACATGTATTTTGAAGGGGAACACACTGATAAATGCATGTCTGCACTTTTCATACTTGACAGCGATACAAGTATTTTGTACTCTAGTATCTATAAAAAAAGATGAAAAAAAATTAAGTAGTTTTTGTACAGCTCATTTTAAACCATTAAGCTAGCGCCTCCAGATTTTTTAAAGATTTAGTTTGGGCTTTCTATCAAGTTTGATAAAAATGTTCAAGTAATTCATAATCTATACATATTCATTATGCTTCCCTGAAAAACCTGCTCGTTTTTTTCTAGTGCCCACAGATTTCACTTGCTTTACCTGGACCAGGAAGCAGAGTACACACCTAGTTACGTGATATTTTAACACAGGTGGCTACTTTATTTGGCACATCAGTTTGGCGGATGGTGCCATGGACCACTCTAAAGCAACTTCTTAAAATTCTGCAGGGGATTTTAACTTACCAGTGATTCTATCCCTTGGTAATTGTTAAAGTTCACCATAATCTCCAGTATTCCTGTTAACAGGCCCAACTGCGCGCTTTTTCAAGCAAAGTAATCTTTAGCTTGTACTTGCAGTGGCTGGAATTCTCTTGTTCTTCACTCCACTATGCCTCCACTTCCCTTCCCTTCCCTTATGTGACATGCCTTTTCAGTGTGCAAACCCAAATGCATATATACATTCATAATGTATGAAAACAGATATTAACACAACACAACCAAAGCATTCTGTCACCTGCACACATACCAGGGTATTTTTGCCTGATTAAGCTATCTGAATGTGTTTTTATATCCTTGGCCCTATCAATGGGGTGAGCTAAAATAAACAAACACATGACAGACATTTCACATAAAACATGTTTACTTTTCTATTTGAATATCAAATTATACAGTTATATAAAGAAGCAGAACACCACAGAACATCACAGCATGACTGTGAAATGTTTAAACATGCAAATACTCCATGCTTAAGCAAACAGCATTCTGTTTTTATGGTACAATAAACTGCAAGCATTTTCTTAAAACTTCAATTATTAAAATGTTTCTAGAAATCAGTTAGGGGTTTTAAAATGTTACTACACTGTTTTATCTAGATGACCAATGTGGAGGTGTGGCTTTTACAGGTTAAAAATGGCATAAATAAGTAGAATATGTGGTTCTCAAAGACATTAGCTGCTGCCTTAAAGCAACAGCTAATGTTGCAAAATAGGCTTCCACTGTCATTGTAAAATATTCTTCAGGGTGACAAGAAACTCTTTGCAAGATTCTTAGTAATAGGCCAATATAGGAAAACTGATCTGAAATTTTGTCATACTTTTTGGAAACTGTTTCATACCTTCTTGCTACTACTGATGGTACTTTGCAGCTCTTCTTGATCTCCTTCTGTCCTAAAGCTGCCTTATTAACCAAGTTCTAAGAAATAGTGCAATAATATTTGATGAAATGTCTGTCATACAAGAATTATGTGCTACTCCCAAAAAGTTTCTGTGAGCTTTCAAATGCCATTTTACTGCACAGGGTTAAAGTTACATCAAAGCACAATTGAACCCATTCAGATTTTGCCACAGATCAGTATCCTCATGTAAGCATAAACGGTTCCACCAAGTAGTAGATGGATCGCAAGCTATAAAAAACTTTGAGAAGAAGCAAACACTCACACCCACACTAGGGTGTGGGTGTGAAAAAAGAATCTCTTTTTTCTGTGAAAAAAGAATCTTTGTGATAGCAAGAATAAGGATCCCCTTTGTACCTATAACTTTTGCAAGTTTCAAGGAGGAAAGCTCACACTTTATGTTATCATTATAGCTGCTATAATGAAGCAAACTCTGTTTTGCATGATGAACACTCCATCTGTTGGCCATGGCTGGCATTAAGAAGACAAGGTCCTTGACATTACTTGGATTACAGGAAGCCCTGCACCAGATAATAAAATATATTGAAGCAAAGAAAACCTCAATGTGTTCATCCTGAGGAGGATCTCTGCCAATGACAGAACTGAACATAGGTCGCTTGCTGGCCCATAACAGTCATACGATGAGCAATCATGTGAAGTTTCTGCTTTCAGCCAAAAGTAGACTCATTAAAATATCTTCTCCCATCAAAGGGGAGATCCTCTATGCAATTCTTAGCATCCTAGGTTAAGAGTAGTGGACTATAGTCAAACATGCCTCCCAAAGTTATGGCAGCCACCAGGGATCTCAAGCTACAATTGGCCATATCCTGGGAAGTTTTATAAAGCTGTCTGGCCAAGCAGTGCACCTAAAAATGGAATACATAAGCCAATCCCCTTGAGCCTGGAAAATGATCAAAATGGGAGGTAGCTTTTTCCTATTTAAAATGTAGGTACTGAGACATGTAGGCTTGGCAATTTTCTACCATGAGACAAAGAGTGGCACTAGAATATATCTTTCAATTCAGGGGCTGAACTTCCATCCTTTCTTGTCATAGGTGCAGAGTGTGCTTATTGCCTAGGCTTGGACTGAGTTGCCTCCACTATGATGGCACTGGGCATGGGGTGTTGAGGAGAAATGAACAGCTCTGTTGTTGAAAGCAGTAAAACGTTTCAATTCTCTTTGAGGTTGGTTGTACTGAGAAGTGTCCCCCCCAGGGATGGCAGCCAGTACCAGTATGTTGGTATGCATAAGCTTGAGCACGGGATCCTGAACAAGAGGTGCTGCATGCTACACCTCCAAAATCTATCCAACGCATGGAGGAGTGTTTTCTGTAGGAGACAGAGGTTTGGTTCCCAACATTCATGTCAGGTTATGAAATGGAAGGAGTGGCCAAGGACGAATGCAACAGCTTCTCCACATGACACAATAGTCAAAGCTGAGACAGCTACTGGATTTGTGACAAGGCCCTCTGACATTGAAAGAAATTGTGACAATGTCTGAGTGATAGTCAGGATTGAAACCAAGGACTGAAGAAGTTTGGAAACTGAAGTAGAAAGTAGTACCACTGGGAATACTGATGAATACAGCAGGTAGCCTTCTGAACCTCAAGGGAGACAGTTATACTCAGTCTCATAGTAGTTGGTATTGACAGTTATATTGAAACCGGGATGAGCAAACTGATTAAAGTAGCCACTTCAAGGTAAGGACTGTGGATTATGAAGTAAGGGAAAACATTGTGATCAGGGCCTTTCTGTTCCTCAGGCCTAGGTGGAGTTGCAGGCAACTTAAGAGACCATAACAGAATGTGGGTAACAACTCTTGTGATAGCATTGCTGGTTTGTTTTGGATAACTCTTTACCTAGCCTCACAGAAATTGTTATAAGCCTAAACTATACAAGAATTATTAGAGGTATAACAAAGCTATTGGTTTTATTGCCACAAATAAGATATGAAGATACAGGTTTGGAACCAGAGTTCTTGGGAGCAGAATTCCATTCACAGGATGTTTCCACTGGGAGAAAAGGGAGAGATATTTTTTTGCTGATTCCTCCTGCCTTCTATGTCCCATAAATAGCTCCTCTGGTGCATTGAGGGACCCCCCAGAACAGTGTGGAAGGTGGTGCGGAGGGCTGCGGGAGAAAGGGAGAATCACCCCAAATCACCTCTCAATCCTTCCTTCATGTGGAGTGTCCGCTAGATTTCAGTTCTGTCTACAAACAGAAGGAGCCCATGGAAGGGACACTCTGGATTCAACCCACTGTGTGTATTGCTCATGTTGTTCAATAATGTTTCAATAACATATTAAAGTGGTTATATGTGACTTTTAATAACTGTGAAAAAATACAGACACAGGGTGGGCTCAAATACAATTTACTGCAGTGTTAATGTGCTGGTCCAGTGAAAATTAGGATGTGACAAAATCCAATATGCAGCTGCTTTTGAATATTAAACAAAACTAAATAGGGTTTCTTTATAAAGCATTGAAGAGAGCTGTTGTTTTTACAAGAGTTAGTTACTACATGGGTGCCACTGAGATCCAGATAGGAGAGAGCGAAAGTTATCGGTAGGCCCTAGCTATGCTGTGAGCTGAGTAATACCATGCTGCCTACTTCCCCTCAGTTGTGGAACCATAGTAACAGCTTGCCACATAGCTGCAAATAGCAGATGTTAGTTTCTCCCTGCTCTTAGAGCCGTCACATGAGATTTTTCTAAGTATGGTATGTGATCTCGTTTAGACTCAAAGTCTTGGTGTGAATCAAGGAAATTAGATTATATTAGATTATATAATACATATATTTTAAAGCTTGAAGTGGGGAATCCATTATAGGGATCAGGAGGCTGATAAACTTGGCAGTAAGGGACTGCGAAACATTGTATCCTTGCTGGCAGTGGGTGCCAAGAGTCTGGTACCATTCGCTGGAGCATCATTGACCTGGTAATTGCAAGAGCAAGCAAAGCTTCATTTGCTGGGAAAAGAGCCTGAAGCTAGATGCAGCCTATCATTTACTAGGACAGAATGCACTATTCACTACAATAGCATCTATTGGATCTAAAACACACACACACACAAGTTACTTCTGCAGTGTATTAACCTTGCTTTTTTTCTCTTGTTAATAATCTATAATAGTCTTACAGGATTTTAAATTTGTAAAATTTTGTTTATTTTTGTTGACCTGTCTTTCCTTTTACCAAATATCGGTTTCTGGTTTGTGTTTCCTCAGTGTGGGATCAAACCAGTAATGATGAAATATCATTCTCTCCCCTTTAGAGGATTTTTTGGTTTCAAATTAAGCATTTTTTTCAATTGTAAAGGTTCTTGAGCTTATACCTCTAATACTTTTAAAGATGGAAGTGCATGACAGTGTGAGGCAGATGCCACTGCTGTTCTGTTGCCTGGTAACAGGAGCTTAGTTACATAGTTAGTGATTGTCATACATTCTCTCTTCTACATTTAAAGCGTTTCACCTCTGGTATGTAAGATTCACAGACTAGTTAACAGTATCCCCGTGCTGATTTGCAGACTTCTAATTGTTTAAAAACATGGTCTTTGACTGATCAAGTTAAATATAGCTGTAAGTGATAATGGTCTGAGAGGTGGTGCTGTAACATTGTTGAACAGATGTGGGTATGGACTTGATCGATGCATTGTAGACTATTGTGAACTCATGTAAGCCGCCTTTATCTTTTTAAGGAAAAGAATACAGGTATAATTTTAAAAATGTAAAACATAACAGATTTTTCTCTATGACTATTTTTTTAATCATATGAAGTCTGCACAGGTTGTTCATATCTTTTAATTCAGCAATGATATTTATTGATACCTAAAAAGGGGGTATATATTTTTATGTATTTATCATTTTAGTATTAATTACTATTTACATGCTGCCTTTCCACAAATGTTACCAAGGTGGTACAACAAATCAGATAAGAACAATAATACATAAAAACATAAAAGCAATAAAACCATATTTATCAACCACTACTCATAATTTAAAAGTCCAAATTAAAGAGATGTATACCTTCTTTCTGAAAACCCAAGAGTGGAGACCCACTCTTAGCTCCAAAGGGAGAGGCTTCCACAGTTTGGAAATGATGCAGGAGAAAAACTTTTCATGCATGTGCAACAAATGGGCCTCTGAGAGTGGGGCTGTCTTCAAAAGACCCTATTCTGTAGATCTTAATAACTGGACAGGTTCATAAGGAGATAGGTGGTCCTTCAGATAGTTAGGCCCTAACCATTTAAAAGATTGAGAATAACACTTTTTGAACTGAACTCAGAAAATAATTTGAACAAGTGCAGATTGTTCGATATAGTGGTGATATGATCACAATATTGTGTACCTAACATGTTACCAAGACGTGGATAACTATTTCCATTAGGTATGTGTAAGAATCGGCCTCGGCTTTTGAAGTCTGAGGCTTCAGCAGCCATCTCACAGAGTAGCCACTGCATTTGGCATAGCCCTTGCATCCTGTCAAGAAAAGCCTACAACTTCCAGCATGCCTTGGGAGAGAGGGATGGACTCACCAGGGTTGGGGAATGATGGGCGCTTGGGCCGTGATGCTGATCCTGGTGGATCACCCATCTGGCCATGTGAGACCCTACACAGCTCACTGCAGGGTCTCGAGAAAGCCCTGCAGCTTCCCGCGTACCCTGATAGCTGCCAGCGTCCCTGCATTCCTTGCTGATACTGGGTCCTTTCTGCACACTTTCAGGGCCCTGTTTCCTGCCCCCAATAAGTCCATCCCTCTTTCTCAAGGCATGTTGGGAGTTGTAGGCTTTTCTTGACAGGATGCAAGGGTTGTGCTTGATGGGGTGGCTACTCTGAGAAATGGCTGATGAATCCTTGGACTTCCAAAGCCGAGGCAGAATATTGCATGGCCTTAGTTCAAAGAAAATAAAATGGCAAAACCTTCAGATTGAGCATTTATACCTTCTGAGTTGAAATCAAAATGGATCCCTTTTAGTACCCAGTAGTGCTGTTAATTTTGGTGCTAGTTTTGTGAATTTCTTTGCATTATCTGGGCATGGAGCATCTTTTTTTCCTGCTTTGTGTTCATCAGTTACAATTAAAGGAGCAAAAAGGGCTGACCTCCTATTGAGGGACATAATTCAGACCAGTGTACCACAAACAGTAGGAACAAACACATGTAATACCTTCATAGGAATAAATGCTTTCCTATCTATTGTGCACATGGGATAAGCATAAAAAGCCTTTCCTTTTCAAGATAAAATTATATCTGATTAAAAGTAGGGAAATACTTTTCCAGGACATTGTAAAGCAGTGACATACCAGATATAGCTTGTGAGCGTTGCACTGCTGTCTGCTGCTCTAGTATTAAGGAAACATCATTGTGCAATTACAAATAGGGTTTTTTTAATGATCCCATTTGTACTTTCACATGGAATCATTAATATCAATATATATTTTTCTGGAGTTGTGTCTGTGTACAGAGCCAACAGTAATCTAGGATCCTGCTCATATATGCATCCAGGAAGGGTTAATGCCTCTATCCAATATTTCCATATGCAGGTCCTCACTTTTTAAATGTAACCTTTTGTGCTATCAGTGAACATAGAATGTTACATGAAAACTGGTCCTTAATTTTTATAGGTTCTTTTCCTCTCAAGTAATCATAAAATTGTGTTCTCATACACTACACTACACTGGAATTCAGTTTTGAGGCCAAAGAGCAGTATAGAAGATTTAAAAATGAATAGACTTTTTTCCAGCTTAGGCTTTTCCCAATAAGGTTGCCATCACTTGCAGTTGAATGCAACAAATATTTATATGCTATAGCAGTGTAATGCATCTACCCAATTATTTGTGTGCATATTTCTTTGACCTGCTACCTAATACTGCAACACAGCTTACTAGGGATATTGCTAAACATTTTATAAAGTATCTTTATCTTTTTATCTTTACACGTTAATAAAATAGCAACTTTGGGGTGAATTGTGTGTGCAGCACTGAGCTCCATTATAAGAAGAGTGAAGTCCTGGTACTAAGAGCCAAAAAAATCATGTTTTTGCTATTTATTTTTGCTGTTCAGCATGTTGACTCAGAAAGAAAGTCCTCAGACAATTTGTTAGTTGTGCTTGGATCATCACGGGGTCTATTAGATCATCTAATTGAAAAGAAACTACTTTGTTATGCTGGCACCTCTCCAGTAATTGTTCATGTCAGAGTCAAAAAAGCCTCTTTTCCTGTAACACAAAAATCTACTGCATGGCTTGTAATTGTAATCCTGGATTCTGATGTTTGAGTACTTCAGATGTAACACCAAATCATGGCTTGGCATTATGTGTCGTAGCCTTGGTTTTTTGCACACTCCCAGGGTTTGATCATGATTTCTGATCCTGTTTTGCAAGGCATAAGCAAAGCATAGTTTGCCTGTTCAGAAGAAGTACCAAACTATGGTTCTTTTTCATGGTCTCTCTTCAATCCCATATATAGCTGAGCAGGATTTGATTGTAGGTCTTGGATAGAATCCTAAAATTTTACATATGGATAGATAAATTGAAATGACCAAAAACAATGTTGCTAAGAGAAATCAGATCAAAAAGGAATGTTAGACTATTAATCCTCCAGAGAAACCAACTGAGGGTAATTTGTTTACAGAGGCTTAAGAGACACTGGGCTGGTTCACACGATCAAACAAGCCACCGTGACTAACTTAATAATAGATACGAACACTAAAGAAAGCTCTGATTGTGCACATGGATATTTATCCACACCTACTTTGTGCCTTTGCCTTGCAGCTAATGGTGCAAGAGTTCTACACAGGTAGAATGTGCGCAGCCATTGAGTTGAACAGTATTGGGCAAAAGGTGGGATACAAATAAATATAATAATAATAATAATAATAGCTGTATTAATATTAATAATAGCTGTATCAATCACATTGCCTTTTTAAACTCTTCCTTGATTCAAAAAGAAATTGAGCAGCTGTAGTGAGGCAGAGCTGCCAAAACAACCACGTATGTTTGTATATGTGTTTATAAACATGTTGTAGCAAATGGCTCTCATTTATAAAATTCAGCCTATGAAAAGAAACAACTTGAGATGACTTCGTTGATCTTTCATTTCTAGAGAAAGATTATGGAATAGACTGCAAGAAACTAATGTTGATCATAGGTTACTTTTTTTCAATAAAGGTTTCTACTCTTAAAACAAGGATGGGACTTAATGGTCAATTTACATATTATATTCTGTACAGAGAGGGCTTAAGGACATATGTTGGCTCCTTTCCTTTCCATTTCTTACACATAGTGGCAATCAGTTTTTTCTCTTTTCCATTGGGGTTATCCAACATTTTACAATGATAATATATTAGTATAATCTTTAATATTAATAAGACTAAAGCAATATCAAAGATGCTGGGCTCTGTTACAAGGAGGGGTTAATAAATCATTTTAGAAGGCAGCTTGTGCCTCTGTACACCGAAGATAAGGACAATCACACCCAGTAATTTCATCTAGATACTAAACCACACAGATGCAATCTTTAGGGAACATTACATGAAAGTCCATACTGCTGAAAAACCAACTTCTAGGACTACTTTGACCCAAAAGAGGCCTTAGCTAGACCAGATGACACACAGGGGATCCCAGGATCAGGGAGGAATCATCCCTCCCTGGCCCCAGGATGCAGCCCTACACTTTGGGCCCAGTTTTCCCTGCAGTCTCGGGCTGAGCCCAAGACCGCAAGCGTGTGGCCTGTTTCCACAGCTTTTCCCAGCTCCGCGCGGTTACTTGCACAGAGCCAGGAGCACTGCGCCCATCGGAGCTGGGGGGGAGGGGGAGCGGGGAAATCTTTTTTAAAAAAAGAAAACAAAACCTACCTTTAGTCGCTTGAGCGCTTGTGTGCAGCTGGCCCTTTGAAAAATAAAAAAAATGGTGGGTGCAACGCCTCTCTTCTTGAGGTCGTCACGCCTTATGTGTAAATGGGGGCGAGATCTCACGTTATTCACAACACGAGGTTTCCCCTCCTCTGCCTCGGACTTTCAGGTAGGTCTAGCTAAGGCCTGAGTTCACTCAAGAATAGTAGATAAATTCAATACTATGTACTTATTCTGGCTAACAGCCCTGCCATTCGTTTATGAATTGTGTGTGTGTATGTGTGTGTAAATTCAGTTTACTCAAGAGCTTGTTTTAGATTTCTCAGTTACAGGAACAAATTACAATAAATAATGAAAAGATTCCTAGGCTTGGTTATTTAAAATGACTTTCTCAAGCACATCTGCATATAAAGACTCTCTACAGGCACAATGCAGAAAAATGTGTTCAGTGCCATAAAGTACATTTAAAACTTTCTAAAGGCTTCCTGCTGCACAAACCAAGCTTAGAGAATTAAACACATATATAGACATACAGAACAAGTTCATGGCCGTGAAAGTCTCCAGATTTTCTACGTCAAACTGTATCTCAGAAAAGCATTCAGGGATTGCATTCCAGTGGTGGATGGGGCTGAAGGCAAAAGGGGCAGGCCAAATGCAAGGGGGCAGGTTTAAAATACCAAAAAGTACCCAAATCCCTTGATCCTGTACTAACTGAGATGAAGGAAAAGAAGAAAGCCTTACCATCTGTGACAAAGAAGGCTGGATAAGGCCTTCGTAACCACCTTTTCACAGCCCTGAATCAGTACCAGTGACAGAACAAAGCCCCTTGATCAGGCTGTCAGATTAACAAGGCCACAGCGCAAGAGGGTGGCCATGGAGGCAAGCAACACTATAAACCATGTACCATCTGATACCAGACACAGTTCCATGGGGGGCAGACTACATCTCTTCCTGCAAGCCTGACCAGCTGCTCTCCACGACATACAAGTGGGTATTTCAGATGCAACAGCACAGTTACACATCAGAATTCAAAACTCAACCCTGAGAGCGCTTCCTGATTTCTCCACACTCCCACAACCGAGTAAAACATTGAAGGGTCGTCACTGCAATTTCCAATCTACAAGGCTCTTCCTTCTGGTATTTCCTCTGCCACTCAGGTGTGCATAAAAATCATGGTGGCCCTTGTGGCACACTTCAGAGTCCAGGGTATTTACTTTTGTCCTTATTTAGATGACCTACTCATCAGATTGCCAACTCACTAGAAGGCAGAGGGGGATCTACGGAAAACTTTGGCCTGTTTCTCAGACCATAGTTTCGTAGTGAACATGTCCAATTATCTTATGAATTGTAAACCGCCCAGAGAGGTTTGGCTATTGGGCAGTATAGAAATGAAATGAAATAAATAATAAAGAGTCACCTGTCACCAACACAACATCTACAACACCTTGGTGTAATTTTGGACACTGAACAGAAATAAATAAATAAATCCTAGTACAGGAACAGATGACAAACATTTGGGCACTGTGGCCTCCATGGGAGCATCTAGCAGCCCAACTCTTATGAGCCTCATATGCTTCCAGGGGCTTAATGATCGCAGCCAGTTTCAGTGCTCTCAGCAAGGTTCCACTCCAGGAGCCTACAATGGTTTCTCCTCAAATTTCAGGGCCAAATAACGTTGAGAAAGCATATGAGGCTCACCCTACCACCAGAGGTCACCAGCTCCTTCTTTTGGTGGTCACACTGGAAGAACTTGTCTCAAGGCAATCATGTAAAGAAACTACCCCGAATCTAAGTTATGACAGATGCCAACTTGATAGGTTGGGGAGCACACCACCTGACACAGTTTGCATAGAGCTCCTGGTCACTGGAGGAGAAAGCACATTCCATCAACTGGCTGGAGTTGAATTGCACTACACACCAATGCATCACTGGCAGGCCATTTGTAAGACATCTACTGTATTTCTTCGATTGTAAGATGCCATCGATTGTAAGACACACACTAATTTCGGTACCACCAACAGAACCCCCCCCCCCCAAGACTCACCCGTGATTCTAAGACGCACCCCATTTTTAGAGATGTTTATATGGGGGGAAAAGTGTGTCTTAGAATCGAAGAAATAGGGTGTCTGGTCTTCATCTTTCACATTTATATGCCACTATAAAATTGACAAGTTTGCATCCTTCAGATGTAGAGTCCTGCAACATGTCTTATAATCGTAACTACCCTACTTGGGATAAGGCTCTTGCATTTATTTTATTATTTTATTTATTTTATTTATTACATTTTTATACTGCCCAATAGCCGAAGCTCTCTGGGCGGTTCACAAAAATTAAAACCATAATAAAACAACCAACAGGTTAAAAGCACAAATACAAAATACAGTATAAAAAGCACAACCAGGATAAAAACCACGCAGTAAAATTGATATAAAATTAAAATACAGAGTTGTATATGGCTCAAAGGCATTATCCATTTGATGGACAGGAACAATAGAGGCCCTGGTGGGTTTCCTAGAAGTCTATATCTGGCTAGCTACTGTGGGGAACAGGATGCTGGATTAGATGGACCTTTGGTCTGATCCAGTACGGCTTCTCTTAAGTCATATTCTTAAATAAATTCCATGGTATCTTTTTCTTCTTGCACCACAGAAATGTCTAACATCAAATGCATTTGTTATACATATCCAAGATTCCCTAAAATGGGTGTTTGATGGAATAGTGGGATTTCACTGGAAGAAAAAAACGTTGTCCATTAATAGGCAACTATTAATAGTTTCTCGCAGACAGAAGTGAAGCACTGCTTGTAGAAAGCACCATGATCCCGAGAGGAAGCACAGGTTTGCCAGTAAGGAGAGAAAGTGGGGAGGGGGGTCATATGAAAAGCCAATCAAGGGAAGAGAAGAACAAAGGGACACAAAGCAATGAGGTGAGGGAGAAGGACCACACCCATATTGTGCACTTCTGACTTTAGTTAGGAAGTAATGTCCCTACTTCATGATTGAGGAGATGATCCCTTGCATTCCTCGCTGGTGCTCTGTTTACAGCAACAAGGTTTATAGAATAAAAAAACATATAGATCTAGTTAAGAAAGTGCACTCCATTATCTACGGCTCCCTTTTGCCATCAAGTGACACCATAAGAGTTACAGAAGAGGAAGAATGCCCTCTACTGTTTTTGTAAGCAGCTGGATGCTGCATGTATATGGTTCTGAGATTCAATATATTTGCATGGAAAGATCTGTAAGGTTACTTCCACCTATTCCAATTCACATCACCACGTGGCTCCAATCTCAGAAAGTCAGCCACAATATTTGGTAATAATGGCACTTCTGCTTCTATATATGCTCATCAATTTGAAGATACAGAATTCCTCTTGCCCCCATCAATTATACAGTTGTCTAAGATGGCTACAGTGTTGTATTTCAGGAAACCTGTGCTACCAACTGGGTTCCCCAGATTTTCTGGGGAAGACCAACTAATTTTTTTCTTGAAATGTCTTCCTTCTCAGGAATACTTTCCTGCCATTCCACCATCAAAGGTCTTCCTAATTTTTATAAGAGCCAGGACTAGTAAACAAGAACATAGGTTATTAATACAAAGGAGAAACTCATTGCTCACCAATATTGAGCAAACAGTACCTGATCACTTTTTCTTTCACTAATTGTATACCAAAAGAGAAAGAATTCCATAATTTGAAGAAAAGAGGCTAGAGATTTCCTTTCTTTCTGGAAACCATTAACAATAAGCACCTTAATCAAACACATATCCTTACTGCCTTGTGTGGGGTTCATCGGTTTCCCATAAATGTAAATCCAGCAAAACAAAGACATCTGTTGACATCATATGCACACTCAGTTTGTCTTCTACACTGAGATGATCTCCATACAGGAAAATATTTTCAGCACAATCCTACAAATGTCTACTCAGAAGTAAGTTCCACTGAATTCAATGGGGCTTACTCCCTGGATAAGTGGGTATAGTGTTACAGCCCAAGTCGATTTAATCATGTGTGTCAAATCCAGTGCCCACAAACAAACAAAAATGCTAAGCTATGCCAGTTAGCATCGGACAATCCAAACCAGCTTCTAGCAAAGAAATGCTGCATGTATAGAATTCCTCTTGCCCCAATCAGTTGGATATTTGTCTAAGATGGCTACAGTGATGTATTTTGGGGGAGTGCAGCTCCAGAGTTGTGTGTTAATTCACTTCTGTGATGCTTCCAGCAGAGAAATGCATCTTTTTTCTTCTTTTTTAAAGACATAACACCCTCTCCTTCTGGATTTTATCTGTAGTGCTAAACTTTTCCAAGTCCAAAGTGACAACAAATTGAGATATTCTGTCTGCACAAAACATTGGGCCTGTTCAGACAACACTTCAGGGACTGTAGTTAGTGAAACTGTGGTTCTCTGGGGTTAGCACTAACCACAAGCCGTGCTGTCGCACACAACACTTTAAGCCATGCTTAAAGCCACTAACCTGGCTGCAGACAGTTCACCTGTGGTTACTGAGTGAGCAGGGTTTAGCAAAACACATCACACAAGATACCTTAAACCCTGCTGCTTAACCAAAAGCCTTAACCAGCAGGGTTTAAGGTGTTTTCTGAACAGGCTCATTGCCTTGTTGCAGGAAGATAACCATTTGCCACTACACAATTATAATTTAATCAGGGAAAATATAAACTTCAGTGCCCGAAAGAGTACAGGGTTTGCTACTTTTTTAAAAAAAGTACTAGAACAGCATTCTTGTTCTAAAGTGGTATACAGTAGGGGTCAGCTCAGTTACTAAAACAGTTTCTTAAACAGAAAAACAAAATTAAACTTAAAAACGTATAGAAGAATAGCTAGGCATGGAGAAATAAATAGGTACTCTTTCACACAGCCACATTCTACAAAGCACTCATGATAGAAATGAACAGACTAGCAGGGAACAAAATCAAATGTTCTGAGCAACAAACCTTTATGGTTTGAGTCCTAGGAAGATACAACATACCTGCATCAGAAGCACTTTTCAAAGGAAAGACATCACATGCAGCACCTGCATTTACTGTGCAAAACATTAAATAATCTATAAAGTGTCTAAAATATTTAGCTGTACTTACAGACCAGGCAAAATTGCTTCCAACCTCCATGCCCCATGTACATTTCCCAAATGGCTTGAGACAACATGGTTAGATGAAATTTAGATTATTTTAAATTGTTATCCCTCAGTGTAGAGTGCTATTCAAAAATCCTAGCTGTGCTACGTATTAAAATACTGTTTGGTGATTCCATACATTCAGGAGTTCACACATTGCAAATCTGGAATGTACAGAACTCTTTTTGAAGTAGAGAAAGGAGGCGGAGGCAAAGCCAACAACAGCACTTCATGCTACATCCTGAACAGGGTGGATAAAAATCAATGATTTTTTTAAAAAAAATAAATCAGATTTTTTAAAATTTAAATTGGATTTTTTAATAAAATGCTTTTTGAGGAAAAATATATCTAAAGATAGTTTTCTATTTAAGATACATTATAGTCCAAAGGTTATTCATCACGAAATAAGGATTAGTTTTTAATTATGTAGCATGAGGCTGTTTAAATTTTTTGGTAAATAAATTCCATTAATCTATTCACAATGTCATGCTCTTCAGAGGTTTCTGTAATATTATTTTTCTCCTTCCCATAAAGTACAGTAGAAAAGTTGTCCAAATATGAATGATTAACCTATTAAACTGGAGATAGTTCACCTCGCAATAATTTCTCATAATTATCTATGATGTGTTTCTAATAGTATAACCAAATCAGTTTTTTTATATATAACTGTAAAACTAATCCAAAAAGTTGCTATTCTAAAAAGGAAACCTTCATCTGGTTGTAAATATTAAGATTATACCAACAAGAATGAGTCTTTGGAAACTCTGAGTTGTGTAAAATATAGCAAGGAAGTGTGCACTTTGCGGTCAGGGGAAGTCACATGATTAAATTGAGTCTTTCTGAGTAGTGATTTAAACTGTGATTTAAATCAAATCTACCCTGATCCTGAAAGTTGTCAAAACAGCCCCATTGCCAGAGTACCAGCATAACACTGCACCAGCAAAAATACTGGCATTCATAAAGCTTTTAAAAAGGAAAGTGTTGCAAAGATGCATACAATACACAGGGCACTGCTTTAACTCTGCTTAAACTGCTGCAATGAAGAGAAAATGAATTAAGCTGCAAGTTTCAAACCCATAAAATGATTTGCTGCTGTGCAAATTATTAGGTTTCTATTTGATGCTTTTAGTATAGCATCACTGTACTAGTAACTGTACTAGTGTCTGTTCAGAATCAGCAGCAGTTGTTGCTGAGTTGTTCTGTAGCAAGCTGCTTCTGATAACAAAATCAGACTGTAATTTCTAACTCTTCCTTCCTCTTCCTGCCACAGAGGATAATGCAGTCATAGCATGATAGATTTAAATCACTGATTTAAATCAAGTCCCATTTTGAAATGCACATATTTCCTAAATAAGCATGCATATTACTGGCTGGCATATACAAATAAAACGTATTAGTTTGCAACCAAGGAGCCTAATTTAACATTTTTGGTCATGCAGCCCATGTCTTTTGCACTGTAAAATTATATCTGCTTGGGGCTAACATACAGACTTCTATTTGGCTCTCACTACGCAAGGATACAAATAAGATTTGAAAAAAGTGGGAATGGTTTTAGAATAAGTTATTTTCACAGCTCCTCTTATGTGGGAAATATATTCCAGAGATCTGGGTTTATTAAGTGCATCAAATCTATATTTAAAAGTATGGTCATTAATCTTATATCTCGGATTCTCATAGAAACACCCCAAAAGGGATATGGTTTCATGGGTCTAAATTCCAAGATAATCCTAATCTTTCATAATCTATCTTTATGTCCAAATATCAGCTACTATCTCGAAAGCCCATATCTATACTGGCTCTGTAAATTTAAATATATTAACATTTCCCCAACTGGGAGTATAGGTGCAATCTAGAGGAAGCTATTTTTTGCTTCTCTTAACATTTGCTGCCACCATCAGGATCTAGCTAATAATACAAACTACATGCCCCAAACCTAAACCAAACTTAATTTCATTTTATTGCTTCATGGTGAGCAAAGTTTGGAGTACTACAACCAAAATTACTGATAGTCTCTGTTAATTGAAATTTCTATTCCTGCAGAGGGAAGCTTTAATTACTGATTTACTCTTTTTTCTCTCTTTTCCTTTTTATAGTGATAGAACACTTGTTTACTGTAAAAATAATAAAAGAGAAAATGAGAGCAAACCAAGGATTAAAGCCTCATCTCTGCAGTAACAGAAACTCACTCTGGACTCCTTCACGTAGGTTTTTTGGGTGTGATTGTCATTCTTCATTCACGGTATTTCCTGTGACCAATACACAATGTCATTGTCCTGCAGCAGCTGTCCCATGTCTTCCCTCTGTTTTCCCCATGATATTTCTGAACGCAGAAAATGTGGTATTATTTGCAGCCATGCAACCGATCCAATATCACCCACCCATGTATTGCTGACATTGCACTACAACATGCTTAGGGTAGGTGGGTGTTGGGTGTTGAGGAGTTGACATTACCTAGTGACGACGATCGGGTGGGAGTTTCACCCTCCCTTGCCTCCACAGTCCCTTTGGCATTCCACTGCTGGAACAACACTAGGAACTTCGGAAGTTCATTATACCAGCATTTCACTAGTAGAGTATGGCAGAGACTCCTGCTGCTCTGAATGCCCACAATGTTGCAACCTCTTTCCACTCAATCCCCTCTACCATTGTATACTCAAACAAGGAAAGGGTTACTGCTTGCTTTTACAAGGACAATACTGACTTATGCACTGGGGGGTGGGGGATACCAAACTTCTGAAGTTGCGAACGTATTGTGCTAATGTAGGAATAGGAGGCAGTAGAACTGAAAAGGGGAGTCAAGGAAGTTGAAATGGAAGAGTTCATGCCAAGAAGGGGGACTGGCTACCTTCAAGGGGTGGTCCTGGGGGCTGGGAGGGGAGGAGAATGCAAAAGCCGCTTTACGCAGCTTTCTATAGGCCATGCGCCTCCCCCCTCCCACTCCAAAGCTTCCTAGCTAGACAGGCAAATTTTCCCATCTAGTTAAAATTGCAGGGCGGATGGAAGATAAAATACATGTTTACTCAGACATAAGCCACACTGAGTTCAATGGGACTTTCTCTTAGGTATGTATGTATTGGATTGCAGCCTCAAAGCTTTTTCAACATTATGCTGGTCCTGTGGAGAAGCTAACATACTGCAGCCAACATGTATTGGCCAAGCATTTAAATCAGCATTGGAATAATATATTTGTATTGGTGGCATTTGTAAAATATCAACATCTGGTTTGTTTTTGTTACTGCTTTTGTGGTTGTTATGGCAGTTTAACAAGAAACTTTCTCTAGTGTTTAAACTGCACTACAATTTACCTTCTCAAATATTATTTTATACAAGAAAGAAATGCACAGCTACCGAGTCTACCACTTTTAACATACCACAAACAGAAGAAATTACTGTATCAATATGGGTAGGGGGTCAAAGGTACCCCAAGAAGTCCATAAAAATAAAACACTTCTTAAACATGCCACCAATTTTTTTGATTCAGAACTCTTTTTTCAGTAAAACAATATAATTGTTAAGAGGTCATTGGGGTCAATAGTACCCCACAATGTAATATACACAACACCCAGAAGAATAGTGTGTATGATCTAACTGACTCCAGTTTTAAAAACATTGTGTCATTAACATACAAATTTAGTTATTATTTTCTATTTAAAAGGCTTTTAACCTGATTTTCAGAACACACTGCCCTTACAAGGTGGTTCACAGACTTTCTGTCATTGCCCTGTTTGTGTTGTCCATCTGCCCCTTCTCTTGGTCAATAGTGGTAGGCTCTACCAGTTCTGAAGCTGCCTCTCTCAATGGCCTCATTTACACTAAGCAAGATATTGCACTATGAAAGTGGTATATAAAAGGCAGGAGCCACACAAAGCAGGATATAGCAGTTTGAAATGGGGATATGGTATGTGTCCATGGGCCCCAAAAGTTGTCAGTGCACTTCAATACCACTATAAAGGAGTAGTGTGGCTCCTGCCTCTTATATACTGCTTTCATAGTGCAATATCCTGTCTGGTGTAGATAAGGCCAATGTCTCAAGCATGCTGACTATATATCTAGTCTTAGGGCCTTGCTAGACCTAACGGTGTTCCGTGTTTGAGGAGGGGTGAAAGTGGGGTTTCCTGCATAGGTGTGACGCCTCAGGGTCCACACGTTGTGTGGGTTATCCAGGTATTGGAGGGGGGTTGTTGCGGGAGTTTGTTACGGTTGTGGTGCTGTTGGGTCGAGCATGGGATGCGGAGTCACACCGGCCTGATTTTGGGGTGTGTGTGTTTCCGTCCATGGTGCGATTTGCGCAAGTGCCAAAGAGCGCAATCTGCGGTGGTTGGCGGCGGCTGAAGTGCCGCTGCTGCTTATGTTGGATTCCACCCCCCAGGGCTGGGCACAGGGGAGCCAGTTGGCAGTGGGGGATGCTCCACAGGGGGCGTGGCCAGTGGTGGCAGGAGGATGGGAAAGAGTGGCATTGTTGAGCAGCAACATTGACAAGGCAGAGATGCTTTCATTTGCTTTCGGGGTTGATGACAGATGTATTGTGATCTAAGGATAGTCGTCTGCATGTGCACTCTGCGCCTACATCTCCCATCTGGCCTCTGACTATTTCCAGTGATGACCAGCCCTGCGACCCTCCCCCCATCCCACGGAGCCATCCCACATCTGGGTGTAGGCATGGCAGCAGCCCTGAACCAGCTGCGCCAGCGGAAGTGCATTGTGCCCAAGCAGCATATGCAGGAAGAAAAGGCGGCCCTGTGTGTGCGTGTGTATGGGGAGCAATAGCGAAGGGAGGGGAGCTATGGGAAATCTCCCTGAGGGAGCCCTTGTCACCCTTCTCATGGGCGCAGCCATGTACATTGGGGCTGTGGCGCAATATCAGCGGTTCCGTGCGGTGGTGGCTGCCAGATGGCGGCAGTGGGAGGAAGAACTACTGATGAGGGTATGCTGCCGCATCAACCTATTGACTGCCCTCCACCAAAGGGGGTTAGCCATGTCGACCGTGTACGTAGAGTACCTGCGCCGCACAGGTCACCACCGCCGCTACTGGGTCCCCCCTCCCCTGCGGAGCCATTCCTGATACCTACACATGGGCCAAGCAGAAAGAAGGCACCGGGGGGGGGGGGTCATCAGTTTCTGCACCAGTGGAGGTGCAAAACCGGCATCAGCAGCCTGCCACCGGCACTCCGCCCCCCCCCACTCACCCAGCAAATGCAGACAGAAGGATGGGGGGGTGTATTGACACAGTGCAAAGGGGCCCCAGGGCACATGCCCACCCCCTTGGCTGATGCTTCCCTGACTTTCCGCCTGCCGCCGCATGACCGATGGAAGATGGCCGCCCACCCTCACCTGTTGCCCCTTTACATCCAGCTGCCGCATACCCACACCAATAGGCACACAGCCCTGCCTGCCTCTACTGTGCCTGTCATTCCCCCACTCGCCTTTACATTATCCGCACAGCCTACACCACCGGCATTAGGATGGTACCTAATGCCCACTGCAACAATGGGGAGGGTACAGCCCACCAACTTCCCATTAAAGTTGGATGCCCACCTTCCCGAAAAGTTTTCCACACGCAGGTAACAAGCTGCACATAACCCATACGTCCACAACACCCTCCCAACTCACCAGACAGTTTTCTGTTCGTCCGTTCGTGCGCAAAGTGGACCCATTTATTAAAAAAAAAAACCACTGCTCCACTGCCACAGCTTCACAAGGGGCGCAAATGGAGGACGAGGTTTGGCCGAAACCACTGGCCACTCCCCTTTGCACGCCTTCTTCCTGATCATTGCTGACCTCACTGGAAACCGTGCTGACCTCATTTCGTTCCACACCTCTGCCGCCTGCATCCAAATTAGCCCGTGCCAACAGGAAATACCAGGCTTAAAGCCGTTTCACAAAACACGGGAAAACAGAGGTTTCAACACAGGATGGACACGGATCCTGGTGAACGTCATGTGGACCTGTAAGGACGCCGGCGGTATGTAACTCGTACAACAGCCCCATCTAGCAACAGCCTTAGTCAAGAATTACGTTTTGGTACGCTTCTCAGAAACAATGGATCAGATCCAGACTTCACTCCTGCTGGTGGAAACATTCCAAGTGCAGTCCCACTCAGTGTATTTTCCCATCAGCTGAAATGTCTGAGGCAACTTCTACAGATTTGCTAATTCTCACAGCCCTTTCCGAAACTGCTCCAGAGAGTTAGGGGACCTTCCAGCACTGCATGGGAGGCGATAGTTGAGGCTGCAGGGGGAGAGGAGAATCAATGTCACATCCCTTACTTTCCACCAACAGGATCCTTCTGATGGATCATAGACCTTCCATGGACAGAAGGAGCTTTTCCATTTGTGGATGATGGTCTGGATCCAATCCATTATCTTTATCATACTAATACTCTAAAATTATCCAACTGTGTAATCCACATGTATGTTTACTCAGAAATAAGTCTTCTTAAATTCAATGGAACATATTTCCTGTTAAGTGTGTTAAGGATTGCAGTCTAACAGTGCAGTCCTATACATGCCCACTCATATGTAAGTGCTCCATTGAAATCAATGCTGCTTACTTCTGAGTAAACATGAATATCACTGTGCTGTTAATACAGTTCTTTTCATTTAACACTTAGTTGTTTTTTAAGGTCAGGATTTTAAATCTGTATATGCTTTATGTAAACGGTAGTGTATCACTTGCAACAAGCAAATAGATAAAATAAGTTTAAATTTTATATTTACATTTTTGTATTTATTTCAGGAATTGAAAGTATCCATGAGATATACTGTAATGCATCTCTATAAGAAAACTGTGGGTCTGCTTTAGAAGGCAGCTCCCTGCATGAAAAAGGTCAATTAAATTTTTACAAGACCCAGTTCCAGCAGAAGTGTTTACAAAGGCACCCAATGAAAGAAGGCAATATCATTCAAACAGTAAATGACTTGCCAGCTATATACAGGACCAAAGGGCAACTAAAACAGACATTACTGACAACAGTAAGCAATGCATGTAAATACTTCATGATCTTCTTACCCAATCTCTTCTTCAATAATTCATAATCTCAAACTGTCATGTTTTATTATTTATTTACTTATTTTATTTATTATTGCATTTATTTCCTGACTTTTTTCCTGCAAGGAACCCAAGGAGGTGTACATAATCCTCCTCCTCCTTTCCACTTTATCCTCACAACAACCACCCTGTGAGGTGGGTTGGGCTGAGAGTCTGTGACTGGTCCAAAGTCTCCCAGTGGGTTTCCATGGCCGAGTAGGTACTAGAACTCGGATCTCCTGAGTCCCAGTCCAACACTCTAGCCACTACACCACACTGGTTAACAATTTATTTATATTCTACTTTCTAAAAATGTAGAAAATTATTTACAATATACTGTTCTCAAGATAACTGTTGCCATACCCTCATATAATAATAAACATCAACAAATATATTCAAAGCAAACTCAATTCTTTGCGTGCCGGTCCTTATGTAGCCAAAGCGGCACAATCTACAAATAAGAGAGAGGTATTGGCAGACACAGAGGAACCCCCAAGGTTTTGCAGGTTTGTAACCTTTTGTTGTGCGATACTACAGTTGTGAGATACTAAATAGACCAATATCACTTAATGAACCAACTTACATTGGTGAGAGTATTGTAGGTTTTGAGTGACCCACAGAGCAATCCTATGCTTGTTACTCAGAAGCAAGTTCCATAATGTTCAGTGGGACTTACTCCCAGATAAGTGTGCACAGGGATCACAGTCATTGTGGTCTTCATCAGAAGAAGAGATAAGTAGCTGGATCTGCAAATATGTGGTCCACCGAATGTCCAAAATCTCATGATTGCTGAGAGTCTCAAGTAAATTTTGTAAATGTATGAAAAAAGATATACATTTCCCCAAGTTTTGGACATGCACAATCACATTTTGGTGACTGCCAACGTTCACCAACATACCGCCCAGTTTTCCAACAGTCACAAATTCTGGGATTGTCAATATTCAGATGTGAATATCGACATCAGAGTTCAGACATTACTTATAAAACAACCTCCCCCAACCTCGTGCCCTCCAGACATGCCAGACTACAATTTCCATTATCTCCAGTCAGCATGACAGAGCTGCTATAACATACACACCAAATGATTTATTAAGAGGCAAAACATAGTTATTTCCAGTGGCACTGAATCTATTACAATTCATCCTGTCCATCACACTTTCCACAGGTAGAACCACTCAATGGCCTTTTAGGCCCCTTCCAACTCTACTATTCTATGATTCTATGACATATCTGTCTCTTAAAGTTCATCCCATGTAAACTCAATAAAAATTCACTGCAAAAAAGAAGTGCAGCCCAGGCAGTTGCCCGCAGAGCAAATATCTACAAATGTTTCAAGCAGATTATTCAAATCACATATTATCAGGCTCCTAGGAATACAGGATTGCTAGCCAATCTGATCTGGGAGAAAATCTTTTCCAAACATCAGCATGGTAGCCAGTAGATCTCCCAGCACAAACATTTTTCCTGTCAGAAACGTATTACATTAGCCATCAGGAAATTACATCCTATTGTGATTCCTCAGGAAGCAAAAGCCTCTAATCTAACTATATCCAGGATGGTAACAGAAAACGTGTCTCACATGTAGGAGAAATCTGATAATAAATGTTGATGACAATTTATGCTGAACTATACCATTAAAAGGCTGGCATGCAGCATATCCTTTTTATGGGCCTAGATTTATCATCATCATCATCCTTGGTTGTCAACACATACAATCTGACTTTATAGCAGCCATACAAATAAAATAGCTTAGGAAATTCCCTACTCATCTAAAACTACTGCTCTCTCCACCATTTTCCAGTGGCATTCCCAGTTCCTTTCCCATCTCCAACCCTTCCTCCCACTGAATGGCTGTTCCACCTGGGCCACTCACATAGCCACACCACTCTCAGAAGACAGGGAGAGAGGTAGCACAAGCAGCTGATTTTAGCACTACACTAATGGGAGCTTTTCTTACTTTTATGCAGCCTCTATGATACAGTCTCTGTGTTAAGCAGGGATGCATTATGGAGGGTACAGGTGGTACACTGTCCTTGGATCCAGTTTTCAAAAACCATACCTCTAAATGTGACTGTTCTGAAGAAACAGTAAAGAATACTCCCTTTTTCTCCTCGAAAGAAGGGGTATGTTTTAGAGATACATAGGGTGCTTCCAGACAAGGCTTTTGTCATGTGGTCACCTGCCCCATTCACTGAATTTTAAAGAGAGATCTAGACAATGTCATCTTCTACTTGTAGTCCTCCTATTCCCCCCCCCACTTCTTCCTCAATCTTTTTTGTTTTCACAAAAAATCCATTAAGAAAGAAAAGGTGGAATAGGTGCACAGTGCCTTTAGATTAGTAGCATTAACAGCCCTCCATCTGGAAACACCCATAGTGGTCACAGAATACATTCTGGGTTCAGCACACTAAACTGTCTTTGGGTAGTATCCAATATTGCCTGTGCACCAAAGTGCTGATGCAACAGGAAGTGAGCATTTCCTAAAGCAACTGGAAACGAGCTGCAACGTCATTTCCAGAACAGCTCGGATCAGCTGAGCTCACAGAAGGGAGCTCTGCTGACCTGTGCCATTCCGGAAACAAGCATTTCAGCTTGTTTCTGGAGTTGCTCTAAGAAGAGCTAGCTTCCTTGCACCAGTGGTGGGTCCCACTAATGCAACCCAATTGGAGCAGGGCAACATAGGATATTGACTTTTGTCTCCTATCTAGCCTGAAAGAGTCATAAACTCTTTAGAATTTGATTCAGTTGGAGGATTTGGTTGGTAACCTTAGAGGAATTCCTACTTGCCACAGGCAATCAGCTGGGTAGCTGTCTGCCTGTGAAGAGGGTATCCTCATTACTCGATATATCAAATACCCAGGCATATCCTCATCTCTGATATAATACATATTCTTTTACCACCCTCCAAAGCACAATGGAGCAGTCATCTCAATGTTTAGTTTGCTTGGCTTTTGCCGCATACTTACCGAAGTTTATACAGAATAACACTTTGAAAACATTTCCATTCAAAGTCCCATTGTAAGGCTTTTTCTGGTTACCATCTAAAAGACACTACTGTGTATACTACAAACATTCAGCCAATAACAATCTATAGTTTATTTTTAGAACTTATACTGTTTTGGCAGTCACCTCTGGCACCTTTATAAATAAAAGTATTTTTAACTGGTCTATTTCCTTCTTAACATTTATGAGAGAATCCACTAGCATATATTGGATAAAGGAAAGAAAGTAATGTACAATCTTTTGAATAGAAGCTAAAGATTTCTAATCTTACTTTGTAGAATACAACTACCCATTCACTACTTAAAAGAACAAACCAGATACACTTGAGTACAGTTTATTTCTTCAGGGAAATTTGATGCTTCACTTAATTATCCCTATAGTATTCACTATATGTAAAAGCAACAGTTATGAGGTTCCTAGAGAGAACTAATAATTATTAATTAAAAAGTATCAACACGCTCATTACACTTTATGGGAAATAGTTTACCTTGTACAATTCAAAAATACTAGATTGATAAAAGCTTCTCTGGTAGCTTCTCCCATTTCTGCTTCCTTCTGCCAAGGCCTACTCTGATGCCAAACTTAAATTATTCACAAAATATTGGGCCTTGCTTACTGCTTAAGTTCTAGTCACAATACATAAGGATCAGGAAAAATATATTTCTTCAGGCCAAGTTTCTTGGCAACTCTGAAGAGTTTTCACTTTGCCCTACATGATGCAAAGCTACCTGATGCTTACCTTGACCTCTACTGGGTTGCACTGGAGTATGGCTCTTTACACAGGTGATCATACAATCTCTAAATAACAATATGGTATAGAAGAATCCACCTTGGATGGATTCTTAAGGCCCTTCCAATCCCCTACAATTTTATAACACTTTAAACACTACCGGTGAAATGCAACTACTTTAATCCTTCTATGCAACATTCATCAACTCCTCATCTTTCCATAATTACTTAACCCATTGTCTTGCATTTCCATTGGCTCACTTATGAGTCATAAAATCATACCACCTCTTCTCAAAGGGACATTAGCAACTGCATCCAGCATCAAAAAAGAATAGTCTTTATTAAAAAGCTTTAACTGCAAAATCATTAATAGCCAAACATTTTTACATGGTCAAAATGCCACTACAAGTACACTTTCGTTTTTGAGCAACAATACAGCCACACACATGCATACAATAAGAAACAGGAAACAACATTATTTCTTCTCTGCTGCTGCTTGGATATAACACCTCCTGTTCCACCTTATAATAACCGTTTTCATAACTGGAGAAAAGTGATGAAGCTAGGTCATTTGGAGGAGAAAACAGATGGGGAACGGGGGGGGGGGGGGAGAGAGAACCGGATGACCAGGAAGGAAGCGGGGGGAGGGGGAGGGCTGAGTACACAGAATAGGGGCAGAGCTGAAGGGATTGAGGAAATGCAAGCTATTTTTATAAGAAGAGACGTACAGATACCGAGAAAGGAGTTTGATTCAGGAAGAGATGGCAGAAAGGTGCTGTGCGGAAGCCTGAAGGGAAGGCATGCCCGAGGGTCGACAGGCATCCCTTTGTTCCCGAACACCACCCTGCCATGGGGCAGCAGCACCCCCCACCCGGTCGCGGCCGGCTGATTTTTCCGACTGCCGTGTGGCCATCCCGGGAGGCAGCCAGCGCCACCTGTGCGCTGAGGCGAGGCAGGGCGGGGTGGTACGTACCCAGCAGCAGCAGGCGGTGCGTTTGCTTGTACTCCCGCTTCTGCTCCTTGAGCGCCCGGTCGATGCTCTTGCTGACCCGCCGCGCCTCCTTCTCCGCCTCCCGCTCCTCCAGGCGCGCCTTCTCCCAGGGTCTCTGCAGCGCCAGAGGCTGCGGCTTGGCCTGAGGCGCCGGCGGCTCCTTCGGCGCGCTCTCCCGGGGAGCCGCCCCGTTGCCCCCTCCGTTCTGCAGGAGCAGCAGCGGCCCGTCCAGCTCCCCCACGCGGGGTTTCCCGCCGGCGCCTTCGGCCTCGCCGCCGCTGGTGCTACTGATGCTGCTGCTGTGGCCACCGCCTTTCCCCGCGCTTCTTCCTCTTCCTCCCCCGGCCTGAGCTCCGGGCAGCGGTGGCGGCAGCGGCTGCGCCCGGGCCAAGGGCTCCGCCGTGGGCGGTGGCGACGACTGTTGCTCGGTCTCTGAGGTGGTGGTGGCGGCGGCGCTGGAGATGGAGCCGCCGCCTGCGCCGGGTTCGCCGAAGAGCCGCGGGCGCAGGCTGTAACACAGCCCCATGTCTGGCTGCCCCTCCGGGGGACGGACGAGCCGCCGGGCGCGCGTCTGGAAGGCAGGCAGGCAGGCAGGCAGGCACTCAGCGCGCGCCGTTGTCCCCGCGCGTCAGGGCCGCGGAGGGTGCGCCGGGCAGCCCCTCCTCACAGCCCCGCTGGGCCATTTTGCATTTTCCTTCCTTCCTTCCTTCCCAATCGCCGCCGTCGTCGTCGTCCTCCTCAGGGCAAGCGTCGGTGTCGGCGTCGGTTGGGCGGCAGCAGCGGCGGCTCCTCGCCTCAGATCACCTGACACAGACCCGCCACCGCCGTCGAGTCCACCTTACCGTAAATACCCCAGCGCAAGCCCACCGCGCAGCTCCAGGTTACAGCAGAATTGGAAGGCAGCCAAGACGTGTACACATGTATGTACGTAGCTCACACGCACAGCCCTCGCTCTCGCGCCTTGGTCAAGGAGGACTGACCTTCACACGCTCGCACAGCAGGCAGCCTAAATAGAAGCAGAGCTACCCTCGTAAGAAAAAAATCTCTCTTCTTGAGACACCAGGCAGGGACAGCCCTGTAGTTCCTCTTCCTATTGTACTCACTCGTGTTCCCTCCTCCTTTACAAACATACAAACTCCTTGATACGCTATGGCCCTCCCTAGCCAGCAAACCACATCCCTCTTTATTGCTATGGCATATAACCATCCTTGCAATGAGCACCCTATGCCCACTGTGTTGGCTTGTCGTTGCTGCACGTTGTGACTTTTAGCTACAGAACCGGTTAAGTGAAGGCCAGCATCTGGCACGGATTGGCTTTTTGGAACTCCACTTTCTTCCAATGGTGTAGAAAAACACACACGATGTGCACAAAGTTTTCAATATGGTGCCAGCCTTTAGTAAGTGGCAGTTATTGGTGGCAGTCCAAGAGAACCAGCAGCTACATTAGAGTTGCTTGTAAAACTTTGGTTACTGGGAGTTGTTGAAGTCTACTAAATCAGTAACAGCTGCTTTTGACGCTATATTCCTCAATGCATGTCACAAAACAACCTGAACTCTCCCAGTGATGTTCTTTGTTGTAGTGGTGGGATAATCAGACATGAAGACAAAGCACAAGTCTTTTAGCATCTGGGATCTTTATTGACTAAGTGACTTTGGGCAACTCACTGGCTGAGTTTGGATGACACGCTAATCAACGGGGGGGGGGTGTTAATAGGAACAGAATGGGAAACAACCATTGATTAGTGTGTCATCCGAACTCAGCCACTGACTCTCAGCCTAACCTACCTCACAGGGTTGTTGTGAGGAAAAATGGAGAGGAGGACCTCCATGTAAGCCACCTTGGGTTCCTTACAAGAGGGGAAAAGATGGGATGTAAATGTAATAATAGTTAAATCAATGTTTATTTGTCTCATATATGAAGTCATTATTCTGCCGTCGCAAAGACACACCTTTACTTTATATTATGATCACTTATCTTCCTTTAGAGAAAACACATGCCATGGTCACATCATGTTTTCTCTCTGGGGAGGGCTACATTTATTTATCCTGACCCAGCAAGGGTAAATGGCTGTGCAGCTAGGGCAGGGATGTAGATCATGTGGTCCTCCAGTTATCGTTGGGCTGCAACTCCCATTAACCATAATCATTGGCTTTGCTGGCTAAGACTGATAGGAATTGTCGTCCAACAACATCTAGAGAGCCATGCACATACCACCCCTGTACTAGATGTTTTCTCTCTTCTTTCCCCAACTTGGAGAAAGCCCAGAATTACTGAAAAGAAGCTCTACAAGATGACTGTGAGGACACAATGATAGCAGAGAATTATGGTTTCTTCACTGCAATCTCTGTCGCAGGGTAGGCTCCACAGTGTCCTATGTTCAGATAGACGTTCCACTCTAAAAATAAAACACTTTAATGCTTATCTTCCTTTGGGGAATCTATTAGAAATGCTATTTTAGGCAAAATATTTAAATTTAGAAGATAGAGCTCATTTTATATAAATGTTGAATCCCTACTGATCTTGAAAGAGTATGTTCCAGCTTGCATACTTGCATGCTTCATTAACACATTTTACTTTAATTATTGTGTTAAAGCAAAATTCTACAACCCTTCAAATGTTTTAATAAGATCTAAATTGAAAATAACAGTGATCTTATCTGTGAGTGACCCCAATGATCAGTATTGATGATGCATTCGTATGAAAGACAGTTCTTAATACATGCAGTAAAACCAATGCCCATTTGTTAAGGTAAGACAGAAAATAAACTGTCTTGGGGATGCTAAATAATTTTGTTTTAAGGAGTGTTTATCTTGCCCAAATTGATGATTCATTGAAGATTAGCCCAGGATGCACTATGTGGAAATTAAATTATGTCATATGAAGGTCAACAGTTCAAAAACTGGTTAAAATGAGGAAATAATTAATGGCAGAAAAATGAGGGAAAGCACAGGAAATTAATGATAATTGGCATAAATGTAAGACAAAGAAGCAGTTGACAAGATAATGCTGCACAAATAATAAGCAACACAAGAAGTATTACAAGGTTTTCAAAAGATATAGCATTTAACTATAAGGTTTTCAAAAGATACAGCATTTAACTATAAGGTTTTCAAAAGATATAGCATTTAATAAGCTGCCAAATCAATGTTGTTAATAATAAGTAAAAAAAATGAAGCTCTTCCTCTAGTTCTGCTCCTGAAAACAGAAACTATCTGAAAACCACATGCATCTGCATTTGCTTGAACTAACGTTGTCTTCTGTTCGTGGTTTCTTCGCATGAACAATGTTATAGCAGAATGAAATATCAGAGACTTTATGCTTCCCAGCCTCCCCGCTAATTTCATTTCAGCTTTCTGTTTATTGTGGGAACCAATGCCCAAGCTTCCCAAATTATAGATGATTACAAGAAACTCTCTCTGCATTCTTATAACTGGTTTGGATTTCCATCATAACCACATTTGTGTTTGGAAGTAGGCATGTAAGGGATTTACTGTTTAGCTTAGGAAAAAGGAATGGGAGACATGATAGAGGTATATAAAATTATGCATGGTGTGAGTAGGGAGACATTTCTGCCCCCTCTCCCATAATACTAGAACCTGGGCTCATCCAATGAAACTGAATGGAGGAAGATTTAGGTCAGGTAAAAGGAAATACTTCTTCACACAGTGCATAGTTAAACTATGGCATTTGCTACTACAAGGTGAAGTGATGGCTGTCAACTTAGATGGCTTTAAAAGGGGATTAGACAAATGCATGGACCATAAGGCTATCAAATGGCTACTAGTCACAGGACCATAGACAATATGCCTCTGTATACCAGTTGTTGGGGAACAGAAGTGTTTTATTCCTGGCCTAATTGTGGGCTTCCATAGGCATCTGGTTGACCATTCTGTGCTTAGGTTCCATTTTTTCCCATCAAGACTAAAGTGTGCTTGATTTTCTTTGGGTTCCTGTAATATGGAGGAAATATGCAGTGGCTTAAAAACCCTCCACTACTCCACAGGTGATAGAAATAGGTGAGCAGGTTTCAAAAGAGGAGGAATGTTAGCTTCCCCCAGCCCCATACAATGGTGAAGGCAATGGTGAGCACTAAGCACTCAGGACTCATCCTTCCTTGCAAGATCAGCATCAAGGCACATGGAGTAGAGCCAACGGAAGCTAGGCTGGAGTAAGAAAAAAGAAAGGGCACCTTGGTGCTTATCTCAGTCACTCAGTCAATGAGCATCCATTCACGGGCACTGTCTCTTCAAGCTGCTATTCTTTACTTATTGCCTTCTGCACAGTTTTTCAGTCTCTCTTCAAGCAACGGGACAGGGCAGCCCCCCAACACTCAAGCTGTTCCATAGTCCTGTGCCACGCAAACCTTCAGCAAAGACTGCAAATGCAAGGCCATCTGCGTCTTTGTCTGTGCTAACTCTGCCTCAGCGTGCTCATGTGGCTTTGCAAGGTGCACGGAGGAAAGCGCTATAACAGGTGCAGGCAGTACTCAGCAGGGGGATGCACTGAGGAGGAAAGGGACATCTGTTACCTGGTCATCTTGCCGTGCAGCTGTCTCTGGCACAGAAGGATGGGCAAGCCCGTGCCTGTTTTGGATGGCAGAATCACCTGAACTTGGACATCAAACACTATTTCATCTATATTTCTGTCCTTCCAAGGTGCAGCAGATAGGGAACTCCTGCCGGGTTAATCGCCTTGGTTGTCTTCCTGATGGGGCATACACACGGGGAGTGAAGCAGTGGTTTATCCCCCCCCCCAAATACCCCATCAGGTCTGAGGGTGTCTGCATCTTGGACAAGGCTTTAACACTGACAATACAAAATGTTTGCTGCTTTTAGTGATAGGCCATTGCAAATGATAATAAAAAAGTAAAAATGTCTGAAACCAAGACATAATACATAATTGGGCTTCCCGCTTCTCATTTAAGATAACCATAAGTAGAACATAGCCTTCAAAACAAACTTAACTTGCTCCAATTAGAGAATTGCTTTTCCACGCCATTGACAGTTTCTTCGCAATACTTGCATGCATTTTCTTTGCTGTGGTTGCAAATGATGCAGTGTGATAGGATACACATTTATACACATCTAAAAGTAATCCCATCACTATAGCATTTGTTAACCACCCTGTCCCTTGGAGTCAGGAATTTTTTCCTGATGTCCAGCCTGAAGTTGTCATTTCCACCCCACTGTAATTGGATGAACATGTGGCCCCTCTATGAACTCACACTAACATCCCCTGGCCATCTGGAAGAGGTTTAGACCCCCTCAGAACCACATGGGCAGAAATGTTCCATAGAGGGCCATTTCCTCCACCACCACCCACCTAGATTGACCCAACAATAGCATGTGACCCCTCTGCAAACTCATTATGCTGCAGTGGACCAATAGGATGTGGTTTTAGAGCTCTGAGACACCTGTGGGTGGAACTCCCACTCTGAATACGGTCTTCTCTTTATTAAAAAAAACCCCCAAACCTGTATGCAGGAAGAAGATTGGTGAGATTTTCTTCCAGGATATTAGGTGGCAGGATGTGAGTATTTCAGAGGGTTGTCCAAGGTAGCACTGTCATTATGGAGATGTACACTAGATGACCCTGAAGGTGGGCAATTTTTCAAATCAGCCAATAGAGGACTGTTAAACATGGGCAACCAACCACTGGAACCAGGGGGTCATGCAATAGGCCAAAGGTGTGTAAGGTGTATAAAGCCTCAGAACATGTGTTGCAAAGCCCTTTTGCTTTCTGGAGGAGTTAGAAGTTATCCTGCATGTAAGTGGTTTTTCTTTTCTCCTTCAATTCTATGTTTGTTTGTTTTTAAGTTTATTTCTGCTTATTTATCCATAGATAAAAATGGATTATAGCACAGCCTGTAGGCAAGCTCATTTTAATTTTTGGTTGTGGGGGTGGTGGTATTTTGTCAAAGAGCTAGAAACTTTTCTTTTCTCCCCTCCCCTCCAAGCAGTTATCCTAGCTGCAGGAGGACCTCACTGGAAACAAATGGAATTCAAGAGAGTGTATGAGAAGGCAGGTATATTTTTTATTTAAATGTAACATGTTTTACATACTTAAGCTACTTTATGTGTCATTTAAATGCTACACTTCTAAAGCTGGGGCTGTTAATACAGAGGTGTTTAAGCATGGTTACATGTTTGTACCTGGGCTGGCTAACCCTACTTGTGGTTTTCCTTATAGGCGCTTTGCACTTTTATTAAAAATCCCTTGGGATTCCCACCCTTATTTTAAGGTATTTTACACCCCCAGTGATATAGCACCCAGAGTCCCTTAAAACAACAACAACAACAACACACACACACACCACCCCTTACCGAAAAGAGGATATTCTTGTTCAGAAAGGGGGGAAAAGCGCCCTACACTCCCAGCATACCTGAGCCAGCCTTGAAACTGATGCATCTCAAGCTAATTGAAGAACTGAGAATATTAACAAACGCTCTCTGGCCACTTTATTGCCAGCTGTTCAGACATTCCTGCCTGACCACCACAGTAGGGCCTAATCATAGAGTGACGTCAGATGAGAGGAAAATCATGGTTCTCTACCGTCACTTTTCTGCCCCCACTCCTGTCCCACATTACTTCCTCTTTCTTCCCGGGGAAGAAGGAGGAAGTAAACAAAGACCATGTGGCCCATTCAGGGGGCATTTCTATCTTGCTGCTTTTCCTGTACACAACAGGAAATGGTGGAACATTCAGGTTTTTTTTTTAAAAAAAGGTCAAACTAAAAGGGATCCATTTTGTGACAAAAAAAGGCAAGAAGGAACAGGAGACGCATGGGAGGCACACGGAAGGTGCACAGGAGGCAGATGTCACCTAAAGGACATGTGAAAAACCATGAGTGGGCAGTAGTGAGCATGTGATAAAACACTCATCTGATAAACCCCTTAGTGTATTTGCTGCATATCATGTTAAAAAATAGCATCTCCCTGGCTCTAGGAGGATCTTGTAAATGATGGGGAACAGTTGTTAATTAGAAAAAGAAAGCATATGTAAATTAGACAAAAGTTACCATTACATAGGAAGCTAAAATAACTTGAAATGACTGTGTTGATTTTGTAAAGGCATGTTGTAAATGTGTTGTGTTGGTCTTTTGGTAACAAAAGGTGGCACTGTTGGCTTTAGAATGGGTGAAATTAAATTTGTTGCTATGTCTAACAGACTCTTCTAGCTGGTGTAGAATGTTTGCCTCTCAATTACATTTACGTACATTCCCTGTTATATTTTTAAAATCATTTTGGAAATAGTTATTGGAAAAGGTATGTTTACTGAGATGTAATTCTCATTGAGTTTGTAACATTTGTTTTCTAGGAAATGATTTTAGGATTGTAGCCTTAGTGTCAATAATGTAATTTTTTCATCTTCATAGAATCATAGAATAGCAGAGTTGGAAGGGACCTACAAGGCCATCAAATCCAACCTCCTGCTCAATGCAGGAACCCACCCTAAAGCATCCCTATAGAATGTATAGTATGGTTTCCAATACTTATCTTCTAAACAAACCATTTAGTTGTAAAAATCAGTTTTTACTTACATTCTTACATTTTATAACTTACATTGACTTGGTTCTCATATAATGACAACCCAGAGTTGTTGCCTTACTTAGAGTTTACCCATGATTTGTCTTTGAGATTATTGTGCAAAATGAAGGTAGTTTTTTCAATTCCTTGGTTGTTTGATTCCCTCATCGCCAGCTCCCTTACTGTATTCCAAATGCCTTTGTGGCACTGCAGTACTGGCATGTAGAGTAGTCGTTTTATTTTACAACTCTTGCTTGCTGCCTCTGTAGCCCGGTTAAACAAACTATGGTTCTGAGTTTGCTCATAACGACAACCCAGAGTTAAAACAACCCCAGAGTTCACAGCCCAACAACAATCTATGGGATCTCTTTCTGGGTTGATTCTGGTTAATCACCCATAGTTAACCCATAGTTCTGGGTTCACACATAACAGCAACACAAGATTCAACAACCCATAGTCATATTCTGAGTTGTCGTTTTGTGCAAACCAGGAAATTCTTACAGTTTTTACTTACATTCCACTTACAGTCATGTGAAATGATTTAAGAACCATAGCCTGCCCAAGTTGTTTTGCTATAATCAACTACAGCTCATGTTCAAAGTGGTGTATTCTACCATCTTTGACAACATTGGAAAAGATTCTGTCACCCAGCTTTCTAACTGGGAGGGAAGAGAGGAGAGAAGAAGCGAGCTCATGCCATTAGCAACCAAGGAGACCACCAATGGCTTGAGAGAACATTTGGGGCAGTCCTTCTTCCACCTTTCCATGGGCTATTTGAATGCCAGTGTGCCTTGAAGAAAAGCAGAGGAGAAGAACTCCAGACCAAGATGCTCATGCCATCAGCTTCAGAAGGTACCATCGACCTTGTAGTAAGAGATCCAGGCTAGAGATAGTGAGAAACAGTGATTTAATTAAAAATTTGTTAACTGATCCAATAATTTAAGGCAAAATGATTTAATGAAATGGCTCCGCCCATCCCAACTCCAGTGATACATTTTGATGATTCATATTTGGAACCAAGTCCCAATGAATTCAATAGGTCTTACCTCTGATTAGACATATATAGGATCCCACTGTTAATCTCTGTTCCCCACTCTTAAGCAAGATATGACATGGGACACCTTTTAAATCTTTGCATCAGCTTTTGAATAAAACACTGTTGGATTTTGCAAGACATTTTTATTTATTTTGTCATTTTGTTTAAAAAACAAAGAATCACAACAATCCATTTTGAAGTGAGTGGACCAGCTTTGAAATGATCACTGTTGTTTCAAGTCATCCCTAATCCAGGCTTCTTCTTTTTTTACACTCAAAACAATAGGACGTTTTTGAGATACTGGATTTAGATGCAGATTTATGATATCTACCATTCATATGCTCCACACCATAGTTTTAAAACAAATAAGGTCCCGTTATTCCCATGACTTTTCAAGGACCACAATTGGGAGGAGTTGTGTTATTCTCATTTCCATTAAAATGGAACCATTAAAATCTGCTGGATTTGCTTGCTGATGCAATAGAGGATTTTCTTTCAAATAAACAGTGTCTATAAACACACAATGAACTGTCCATTTGTTCTATCTTTCTGCATCTTACAATTCCTGGGAATTTAGTCACAGTTGTTTATGTAATCCTTGCCCTTCCCTAAAAATATGACTTGACCGCTTCCTTCATCGCTTGAACCTGAACTTTTATAACCAAATAATTTCCTTTCAAGAGCTAATAAAAACTATTCATAATTCAAGTTTCTGAGAAGTGGAGTTCCCCCCCACCCCTGCAAAGAACTTTTCTACTGAATTTCACTGTTAACTACATCATTCTACTCAAGACATCTTGCAATGAATGGGAGCTTCAAACCAATGGTTGCTCCCCACAGCTCCATGTACAGTATTGGTCTGGTTGACAGAGTACGGATGCTTAAATCAAAGTATTCCACCTTAACTGATTTGTAGTCTGGTCTGTTGAAATAGTATGTATACATTACTCCACGGGCTCATTTACGTGTACATGTTGAGCACTTGATAAAGTGATAACTTCCATGTGTGAATAAGCCACCGGAAATAGAAACTTCATATCACACATCACTTCAGGCAGTGCTTTCCCAAGATAGAAATCATAACAACAACAACAACAACTTAGCCATCAAAATGACCATAGAAATGCATTGGGATTGGTTATGATTCTGCATATTGCTCTGCAGGGCTCAGAAAAAGCCATATAAAATGCTTGCCCTTCTGAATAGCTATAAAAATGCATGGGGTTGGTGGGGACATTGAGCAATTGTCTCTAGGAAAGGTACTTCAGAATGGGAATGCATTGACATGGGTTGTGATCCTGCGCTTTGCTCTGTAAAGCTCAGAATAAAGCCATGCCATTATTGAAAGTGATCATTGATTTCGATGGGATTGACTACCACATACATAGATATCGGTTTGTAGGAGCTAGTTAAGGATGCTTCCAGAAGGAGGCTCCCTAGTGCCACTAATTTGTTTTTATTTATTATTGTACTTTTAAATGGCCCAATAACTCAAGTTCTGTGGATTGTGTTAAAACATAAAATGCAATGAATAAACAATGAATAAAAACAGCCCCCACAAAACTCGAGATAAAACTGCAGCATAAAACTATGACAAAATCAGAAGCAATTTTCTAAACACCAATAGTAGGCATTATGTAGCTATGCCATTTTTTTCTTCTCCTTAACAGGTTTTCTGTAGTAAGAAAAAAGACGGAAGAAGCAGCGGGAAAACACGGAAGGGTTACATGTGGAAAATGATGTCATCTGGACCTTCTGCAAAAATCCATGAAAGAGACACGATGATGGCAGAATAAAAGCTTCATCTGGAAGAACCTTAAATTAAAAGACAAGGCATTAGTACCTTCCCTTTAATTGTTTTAAAGCTGCTTTGGACTGAGACTATTTCTAATATCCAATGGAGCTTGAAAGAGCATGCAAAATGGAATGCTGACTAGGGAATGGTAGGAACTTTTTTCTGCCTAAACATGCATAGGATTGCCCCCTTAGATGCTCTTAGGCTGAAATCCTAAACACACTTACTAGAGAGTAAGCCCCATTGAAATTCATGAAGTTTACTTATAAGTAAACATGCTTAGGATTAGCCTACATCTGTAGCATATACATACAATCAAATCAAGTAATCAGGAGGTCCCACAATTTAGGTCTATACAATCTAAGTCTGAATATTACATCTTGAGTTATAATAGTGGTTAATTTTGACCACAGAACCTGCCCACACCATGGTTTATCACTCTATGCCTCGATCAGAATGGAGAGGTGGGTAAGAAATTATTATTATTATTATTATTATTATTATTATTATTATTATTATTATTATTAGGTTTCAAGGTAAGCCTGGATCCTCATACCTGTATTTTTAATGACCTTCCCTGCTAGTGGATACCGTATTACTGCTTTCCCCGAATGTCTTCCATTTAAGTATATCGGGACTGTAAAGCATCCCCAAGAACAAGGAAGGGACAGTAGATTTATAGGATATAAGGCATTGCCTTAAAATGAGTCAGACTATTGGTTCATCCAACCCAGGAGTATCTATTCTGATTGGCAGTGGCTCTCAGGCCTCTGCGAGACATTTGTTTACTTACTACCACCCAATAGCCAGAGCTCTCTGGGCAGTTCACAAAAGTTAAAAACCCCAAATGTAACGTGATGAAATATAAAACCTTTAAAAAATTTAAACAGAAGAAAATCAGAGTAAAAGCCAGGAGCAGTGTAACAATCTAGGAACGCAACAAAACATTTAAAAGGAAAAGTGAAGGATTAAAAACAAACAAAACAACATTTCCCTGAGTTCCCACTAGAGATTCTTGAACTGAAGATGGACAAGAAAGAAGCTGGGACAAATGTACTGCAGAGTTTGTAGTGCCAGAGCTCTCTCCCCTAGCTGACATTCGGAAGCCAGGCAGCTATATTATTATTTTCATTACACTAACACTCCATAAACTAAGCTCTGGATTTCTTCCATGCAGAAATCTCATTGCCAACTGTATATACCAATGATTACAGTGAGCTTGTTATGCAAGTGCTTATCTTCATTAAACAGGCATAGAATCATAGAATAGTAGAGTTGGAAGGGGCCTATAAGGCCATCGAGTTCAACCCCCTGCTCAATGCAGGAATCCACCCTAAAGCATCTCTGACCGATGGCTGTCCAGCTGCCTCTTGAAGGCCTCTAGTGTGGGAGAGCCCACAACGTCCCTAGATAACTGGTTCCATTGTTGTACTGCTCTAACAGTCAGGAAGTTTTTCCTGATGTCCATCTCCCCTTCCTACAAGAAACCTCATTATTTAGTCGCTTCACAAGTAGCATCCACCCACCCGTGACCATAACGCCCCTCAATATCCCACCATGCAATGTATGTGGGCATAAATGCCACAAAGGATACCCCCTCACACATTGCCAAAACTGACTTGCACACTGTGTGACTAACCAGCATTTACTTATGGATTATCCCTATCTTGTAAACACGCAAGGCAATGGCAATTTGGGAGGCACCACAGGGCACCCCTTCCAACAGCTTGCTTGCAGGGCAATACAGACCATGACAATGTTGTTATCATGGCAGCTGCTCTCAAAGGTATTACAATGCCACCAGAATCAGGATGCTCTATACCGGTATAAACTCGAAGCTCCTTTTATGTTAGGGTGACCATATTTTGGAAACCAAAAAGGAGGACAACATGGTCACCATGTTAAAGTTATTTTTAAAAAATAATTTTAAAACCTCAAACCTTAAAAAAAACACCTAAAACTCAATGGATGGACAGATCTTTTTCAAACTTAGCATAGCTAAAGTCCTTGTTAAGAGCAATGATGGTGCCATTTCATCTCTTTATCTTTAAAAATATTTTAAGATATTAAAATATTTTTAAATATTTAATTTTTTAAAAAATATTTAAAAATATTTTAAAAAATATCCTCAAATTTTAAAAAAATTCCTAAAAATCAATGGATGAACAGATCTGTTTCAAATTTGGTATAACTAAAGCCCTTCCTAAGAGCTACCATCGTGCCAAGTTTCATGCCTTTATCTTAAAAAATGACGGAGTTATAAGCATTTTTGTTAATTCCCATTAGAGCTGCTCTTTGGAAAAATCCGGATTTACCCTTCCCCTCCCGGATTTGTCATCGAAAACCCGGACAAATCCGGGCAAATCTGGTCATATGGTCACCCTATTTTATGTTATGCTGCAGATCAGTTTGACTTAGCTTGTCCGGCATTGCAGCATGAAAATATGGACACAGGTTGGTCATATTTCATGGCTGCATATGCATTTACACTAGTTATGTATTAATTAATTAATTAATTATGCTTATATAACGCCAAATAATAAAATCCCAAAGCGGCTCACATATAAATAAAATCACATTTCAAATACAATATTAAAAACACAATAGTATAAATAATTCCAATTACAATAAAATACAAGGACATTCTATAAATCAAACAAAGCTTCTAGGAAGAGATTAAACATTGTCACAATTTTTAACATCTCAGGCAATGACTTTTCAAGACAATTAACTGTCCTTTACGCATCTATCCAGAAACAAGTCTCACTGACTTCAATGGAGCTAACTACCAGGTAAGTAGATATAGGATTGCAGCCTAAAATATAATAATGCTCTTTATATACTTTGATTGGCTAGCTATTGAATTGCCATCTGTTAATAATACTGACCTGCTACACAGTTAACATTTGAGCCTTAAATGCCCTTTTACCAAGGTGCCAGTGCAGAGCAGTTGGGCTATCATTAATTTATAACCAGAATTAGATTGCTGCTTCAATAATTAATCGGTTTGGTGTTTTCAGAAATTTTTATGTGTTGCTTAGGATGGCTGTATTCCGTCAGATTCAAACCATTTTTTAAAGCCAGGATATTGTCTGAAAGTCCATTAGCTGCACCCATAAGAATTTAATTTATGGAGAAAGATAGTTCCAGCATGCACATGACAGAATCATTAATATGGACTTGTCCATTTAAATAAATGAGATAGGGAAATAAAACAGAAGTGACTGCTGAATGCATTGAAGCTTTGGAACTGGCTGACAGAGTAGCAGCTGGTACTGGCTTTCACAGCAGCGGCTTCAGTAGCCTTAAGATGCATTCAAGCTAAATCCATCAGTAGGTTGTGTATGGCAGGGTTTTTAGTATTGCATTTATATCCCGCCTTTTTTCCTGCAAGGAATCCAAGGTGGCGTACATAATCCTCCTCCTCCTCCTCCTCCTCCTCCTCCTCTCCGCTTTATCCTCACAACAACAACCCTGGTTATGTATCGGCCCTGGTTAGGCCTCATCTAGAGTATTGCGTCCAGTTCTGGGCTCCACAATTCAAGAAGGACGCAGACAAGCTGGAGCGTGTTCAGAAGAGGGCAACGAGGATGATCAGAGGTCTAGAAACAAAGCCCTATGAAGAGAGACTGAAAGAACTGGGCATGTTTAGCCTGGAGAAGAGAAGATTGAGGGGAGACATGATAGCACTCTTCAAATACTTAAAAGGTTGTCACACAGAGGAGGGCCAGGATCTCTTCTCGATTCTCCCAGAGTGCAGGACACGGAATAACGGGCTCAAGTTAAAGGAAGCCAGATTCCGGCTGGACATCAGGAAAAACTTCCTGACTGTTAGAGCAGTGCGACAGTGGAATCAGCTACCTAGGGAGGTTGTGGGCTCTCCCACACTAGAGGCATTCAAGAGGCAGCTGGACAACCATCTGTCAGGGATGCTTTAGGGTGGATTCCTGCATTGAGCAGGGGGTTGGACTCGATGGCCTTGTAGGCCCCTTCCAACTCTGCTATTCTATGATTCTATGATTGATTCTAACCCTGTGAGGTAGGTTGGGCTGAGAGTCTGTGACTGGCCCAAAGTCACCCAGTGGGTTTTCATGGCTGAGGAGGGACTAGAACCTGGATCTCCTGACTCCCAGTCCGACACTCTAGCTGCTACACCACACTGGCCAATTTCTTTCCATTGGCTTATTCTGGATTTCCAAGTGCCTCACGTGCAATTCTATAGATGACCACTTAAAAGTAAGTCCCATTGTATTCAGTTTCTCCTAGGAAACTGGGTATTTTATTGCTGCCTCACTCATGTTAGCTAAGCCAGCTGTTAGTGTACACTGACAGAAACATTGCTGCCCACTCTCTAGCCCAGGGGTGCAGAATCCAAGTTCTGGGGGCCAAATCTGGCCTTCCTGGGGTCCCATCCAGGCCACCAGGTTTTCCTGGACCACCAGTCTTTTGTTCGTTCCCCGTTTTTGTGGAGTTTTTACCCCATTCTCAAAGGTTGAAATGGCTCTCCTAAGGCTTAGTTCTAAGCTGTAAGAGATTCATCTAAAATATACTGGCATTTTTGTCCCTGCCTCTTTTGACTTTGGTTCCATCTCCCCCCCCCCCCCCGCTTCACTCACCACTGGAATGCCCTCCCCCCACCTCCCCAAGTCCTTCTGTGAAATGGAATTTGGCCCCCGGGCTGAAAGAGGTTCAGGGCCCTGTTCTTCAGGTTGCACAAGGTCTCAAAGTGGGGATGGGGCTGTGATGCAGGCCCTGCTCCAACATCTCCATGCATGCTAGGCCCCATCCTTTATTCTCTGACCCCCACTGCTCCACATGACAAGATCTGAAGCAGAGTACTATTCTTGCTCAGTTGAATGTGAGCAGAATTTGCACCAGACCTCACTGTGTGTTGAAAGAAGCAGCAGAGCTAAACACGCAAGTTGGTTGTGATACGTGTATGGCTGAGTTTGGACAATGCATTAGGCAACGGGGGTCGGGGGGTAATACCACACTCCCCATGCATTACTGTCCTGGTACTCCTCCCACGACATGTAGCCCCTCCCCTCGTCGTGCGGCTGAAAGTCCTGGCATCCTTCTGGGCTGCCCATACTCTGTACTCCCTCCTCCCTCAGTCTTCCTGGCCGCATCCCATCAGCCAATGCAAGTTCTGCCAGCTGTATAGGAGCAGCTGGGGTGTTTTTGGCTGCTCCTGCTGGAGAACTTTATGGCCAATGGAATAGTGCACTCGACGGAGGGGGCAGCCCTCCACACGACGTCTTAATCAATTGATTATTTTATAAGCAATGTGGATTAAAATGGCGAAATAGTGTACTGTCAGTTGTGTGTGTGTTGTGTCCCCCCCATGACACAATAATAAACTCGACCGATAGTTGCTTCCTCCCCCCCCCCCCGGTTGAATTCAGCCTATGTGTATGTATCTTTAAGAGCTCTGCAACTGTTAGTCTCCAGGTCCTCTCTGAAGGCCTGGGCAGGGCATTTGTTTTACTCTTTTCTTTGTGTGGGCCTTGGAGCAGGCAGTCTGATGTATGGCTTCTCTCAAGCGTTTTAATAATAAAAGAAATTGTTGTGGAAGAAGCTTCAGAGTCATTGCTTGGCAGTCAAGGCCTAGGATGAGCTGCAAGCTGAGCAGGTAAACTCACCCCTATGTTTTCTACACCTGAGGGACATCACAGAGGCCTCTGTTGGGGCCAGGAGGTGCAACCCCATTCCTGTCCCCACCTTGAATCATCATGAAATCTGAAGAACAGATCATGAATAAACTACCAAGAATAAAAAGGCGATGGATGAAGTCAATAGAGAGACTTTCCATATGAAGCTTTCTTTGTGTGTTCGTGATTTCTTACTGTAGTCTGTGGGCCTTGCTAGACGGAGGTTTAGCCTGGTGCTTGCCCCGGGCTCGCCCCTGTGCATCCAGATGACACACAGGGGATCCCAGGGTCAGGCAGGGGTGAAACCTCCTTGGACGTGGGGTAAGTGAAACTCCATTTAGCTCGGTTTTTCCTGAGGACTTGGGCTCAGCCCGAGACTGCGGGCATGTAGCCCGTTCCGCTGCTGTTCCCGGCTACTGCACTTGCACACGAGTAGCTGGGAACAGTGGTGGATGGGACGCAGTGCTCCCGCCACCGCCGATGTCCCCCAGCCTGGGGGACATTGGTGGCAGCCATCACAGGCCGGGAGACATTGGCAGCGGCGGGTGTCACGCCCTGCATAGAGATGGAGTCAGGAGATGAGGAGGAGGTGGCAGAGGCTGGACCTAGTACCGAGAAGCCCAGCACAGGTAGTGAGGAGGCTGGACTGGCAGAGACTGTGGCAGAGCCTCAGGGAGAAGAGCCAAGGCCAGCTGGGACCTCTGCTAGCTCTGAGGGCCTGATGCCAGCAAAGACTACGGAGGAGCTGCAGAGGTCTGAGGAGGAGGCGGAGAAGCCTGGTTTCAGCCAGTTGCGGGCGGAGAAGGCAACCAGACGCCGGTCTCGCCGCCTCCACCAGAAACACCAGGCAATTAGGGATCAGCTGAGAGGCCATGACTCAGCACTCTGACTAAGGATAAAAGCGCAGCTGTGAGCCATGCAAGGTTGTCAGAGATTATCTGAGCTTTCTGGCGGAAGCTTTTGGCTCTTAGATCTCTTGACCCCGTGCCTTGCTCCAGATACCTAGTTCCTGAATCCAGCTTTGACTCCCGGACCCCGTGACCACGTCGGCCTACTCTGGAATCCTGTTTCGACCTTGGACTGCTTTTGACTACGTTTTGCCTGTGACTACTCCTGTGTCTCCTGGACTGTGGATTTGGACCTTGCTGACCGTCGGCTGTGTATGACCTTGGACTGAACCACCGTGCCTCTGCTTTGCCACGACCCCTAGACTCTGGACTGAACCGAGACTTTGCTGTAAGCCTGAATCTTGCTCCACTCCGTCCCTTTTTGCCTTGACTTTCCAAGCCCCATTTCCACTGCCTGCTTTGCACTGTTTGTAAACTGCAATAAACTCATCTGTTGCTTAGTTACCAGCTGGTCTAATTTGTCTTTGTCAAGCCATTTGGCGGCTTTCCCGGACAGCGGGAATCGGTGGCTGGCGACATGGGGGGGATGTGATTGGCAGCCCGGTGACATGGGGGGGGCAAGAATCGGTGGCTGGTGACATGGGGTGAGTGGGAATCGGCGGCCAGGGGGAATGGGACATCATGGGGGGGATTCGTGGCCAGGGTGGGGGACTTGGGGGCAGCCCCCCCTCCGGGAAACCCTTTAAAAAACCACACACACCTTACCTTTCTGGTGGTGTGCTCCTGTGCACACGGCCCCTTTAACAAAGAAAAAAAAAAGGCGGACGTGAACGGGCTTCGTCGCGTCTTATGTGTAGATAGGTGCAACAGTCCGTGCTAATTGTAGTGCGGCCTCGCCATGCCTGAAGCACCGATTTTCAGGTAGGTCTAGGAAGGCCCTGTGTGTCCTTTACATAATGTCATCCTCTTTCAGGTCCTCTCCCATGCTTTGTAACCATTATCACAGGTTTTTCCATAATGAGGAAAATCAGAAATGAGAATGTAATTACACAATTCTGCTATACCACAACACCATCTAGTGGTTGTATCCCAGAAAATCCCAGGAAAAAAGCATGTGTAAAGAAGCTGATCATAATCCCACAAAGAATCCAGAAGCAGAAGCCTCAGTAAAAGTGCGGGATAAAAGCCTCATGTAGAAATGCCCAGAATGTCTTGGGGAGATTTAGTATTCCAATGTGTTATGGGACTTAACTGCAGACATCATGGCTACAACATCTGGCCTAATTTTTGGACTTTTCTATTCTTTTCCCATCCTATCGTTTTTGTTTTTTGTTTTTTTACCACTTAGCCCCAAAGCTTGCACAATCTTTTGTATCATTTTGGTTGTTCCTAATAAAGGTTTTACCCAAATGTAGATTTTGGATCTCCCTGTCTTGGATCAGCATGTAGTCCCATGTTATCCCAAGATAGGACTTCTGAAAATATTGATGGTTAATGTGTCTCTTGTGAGTGGACTGCAGAAGTACAGCACCTTGCACCGGGTGCAGGCGGGAATCTCAGCGTTCTTTTATTAAAAAGTAACTTCCTAGCCCTTGGGACTGTGAAATAAAGCTTGAAAGAATTTAGGCAACTGCTTTTGAAACCCCAGAAGCCTTAGCAGGATATTTAGCATGGCCTCAGGGCGCTGCATTGCTATGGGGATCTTGCTACAGCTAGGAGAACCCGAACAAACTGTGCAAAATAAGCACTTTGCTTTATTGCACAAAGCCCGCAGAACTGATGCATTTTCTTGATGCAGAATTTAATGGGTTTTTTTTTAAGCATGAACTTGAAAAAAAAGGTTTAATTTTACCCAATACTTTCATTAGCAGGTGTCTGTGCAATGCAAAATATATAGTAGGCAAAGGATTATCTTACTGAGCACAAATGCCTGGGAGTGTTACCCACACACAAGCCTCCTTGTGTCTCAGCCTTCAGTTTAGAGCTCCTCAACATGAGGCAATGTGAGGTTTCTCCCATAATTGTTGTTTATAGCTCCCCTAGGAAATACAGCATGTTATGAATGCATCTTGTGTTACACTCCTTAGGGTCACTCCTCTTTTAAGCAGGTGGCTTTAAGAATAAGTTCTTTGTGCTTTAAATGTAGCTGCCGAAGCATTTCTTAAGAATATAAACATTTACAGTATCAGAATACTGAGCCTGTTATTTATGAGCTGGTGGCCATAAACAGACTGGTGATGTGAATTTTCAAATATTAGATGGCTCCTTAAGATATAGTTTAAAAAGCTTGTTAACAGAAGGAAGTCAACTAAGGGAGAAATCCTATGCATGTTTAGACAGAATAAAGTCTGACAACTTCAGCCAGGGACATAGGATTGTGCCCTAAGGCATTCATTTCTAGATGTCTTTAGCATAAGTCAGGATGAGGTGGTTGCCTCAGGTGGCAGTTGCTGATAGGTGGCAACAAGAAGTTGGAGAAGAAAACCATGGGCAATGCAGCCTGCTCTGCACCCCCTAAGTTATCCTGCTGCCTTTGGGAGTCTGGAGGTAGAAGATATAGTCCCACTGCCAGAATCGAAGAAAGAGTCAACTCTCTGTCCAGTCAGTTTTTTTATGTGGAATGGAAGGGGTTGCCATCTTGTTTCTCACCTCAAGCAGCAAAATATCTTAGTCTGGCTCTGATCTTTTAGCATCTCAAATCTTATAGGATGCAGTCCTATGATCTCTGAGAGGGCATCCCACAGGCCATAGGAAATGATGGCCCTCCCTCACTACAGATGGAAAAAGTAATCCATTGTGGAGACTTCCTCAGGTTGATGGCAGATCCTTCTCTGTCATCAGTGCTCTGTCACGGGTAGGAGGAAAGGAGCATGTCTGGGGGGAGGGGCAGAGCAGGGGCAGAATGACAGTGGCTTTGGATATACACGAGCCAAAGTCCTCTCATTTCTCCAGCATTCCAAAACCCCACCCCCCCAACCAGGGAGGAGGAATATATCAGCTGTGGAGCCATCATACTGCAACCTTCTGCCCTGGCTGGTATGAGCTTGGCAGGGCTCTGAAGTGAAATTTCCTTTGCCATGAATTCTTCCTCCCACCCCATAGGATTGATCTGCCTTATTCCTCCCTTAAATGTATAGGGCTGTCTTCACTAGAACTCCTCCCATCTTCCTGGAATTGGTGTAATAAAGTTAGGCCAGATTTAAAGATAATCCCTGGCCATATCTTTCATTAGCAGGCATCAACCCCCACTTCAACTCCGCCCTGGGAATTTTGATTCACACTTCTTCACACAGTGTATTGTTAAGCTATGGAATTCACTACCACAAAATGTAGTGATGGCCAACAATTTCGATGGCTTTAAAAGGGGGTTGGATAAATTCCTGGAGGAGAAGGCTATCAATGGCTACTAGTCCTGATAGCCATGTGGTACCTCCAGTAGAGGCGATAAGCCTATATACACCAGTTGCTGCTTGTGGGTTCGTGGTTGACAGATTGTTGGCCACTGTGTAAATGGAGTGCTGCACTAGATGGACCCCTGGTCTGATCCAGCATGACTCTTCTTATGTTCTTATGATTTAAAGAATAACTATAAACATAATTTTTAAAAAAATCTTTTTAATTTCTATAGAAATATTTCTCTTACAGAGCACCAAGTCTGGGTAACTCATGTTAGTATCCAAAATGGGCAAAGGATTTTTCTTAACTGAGCAAATAATTTGAAGAGGGGGAAAGAAGTTCTTCCTACACATTAAGCTCTAACAAGCTAAATTCACTCCCACAGTTCCAATATGGGACCAAGGTTGAATTGGAAACTCACTTAAGGTGACCATATGAAAAGGAGGACAGGGCTTCTGTATCTTTAACAGTTGCACAGAAAAGGGAATTTCAGCAGGTGTCATTTGTATATATGGAAGAAAGGAAAAGAACCTCTTGTGCAAGCACTTGAGTAATTGCTGACTCCTAGAGGGACGTCTGCTTTTACTGACGTTTTCTTGGCAGACTTTGTAGCGGGGTGGTTTGCCATTGCCTTCCCCAGGAGCTATACTAAAGTGACCAGATTTAAAAGAGGGCAGGGCACCTGCAGCTTTAACTGTTGTGATGAAGAGGGAATTTCACCAGGTTCCCCATATATACAAATGACACCTGCTGAAATCCCCTTTTAAATACAACTGTTAAAGATACAGGAGCCCTGTCCTCCTTTTCATATGGTCACCCTACCTCACTAGAACGTTATTCTTCAGACAGTGCTGGGAGTACTCAAGAAAATGCCGGTATTGGCCGCTGGCACTGTCTCTCCTTGCTTAAACGGCTGTGTCACTTGAGTCAACTTGCAATTTTGAGGTTGCGTTTTTTCCTTTTTCAAAGGACTCCCTCCCCACAAAAAAACTACGTCTCCCATCTGCTTTCTTAAAAACAATTTTTAAAAAACAACAACAAACACCTGGGGAGGAGCTTTGGTTGATAGGTCACCTGACACAGTCTGTGGCTATAAAGCCTGTCGCTTGTGGGTGGGGTCACATTTCACAGCTGGGAGAGATCAGAGCAGGTGAGCTCTTTAATAATGGGGTGGTGGTTAGTGAACAGAGTTAGGTATCAGACTGTTCTAAGAGCGGGTGGATTTTGAACAGGGTTTTGTGGGTTGTTTGAAGGTTTCTTTCTCTCTGTGATTGGTGCTTTTGTTCTCTCTCTTTTTCCTTATGTTGGTGGCTCACCTGTTATTTTATGACTGTCTTTTTCAAACAGCTTTTTAATTTTTTAATGTTGAGTTGAACCTTTGGTTGATCGTTGATAAACTGTAATGGATCATAAAAAGAACTTGAGAGAAGTCCTTGACAAGAGTGGGTGGAAAAGAAGACATTATCTGAAGTGGTGGTTATTTTTTTTCATGCAGCACTTTTTTGCTAGTTTGGAAACAGCCTTTCTTTGAGAGAAAGAGGCTTTCCAGTAGCAGAACAGAACTGAATATTTGTTTCAAAGAACTGTTGGAATGAAAAAAGCAGAACGTATCATAAAATATATCCATACACAATAATTATTTACGTCAGCCTTAACCTAAAAAATCAGAAAAAGAAGGAAATGAAGGATTTAACACGTCCATTTCAAATATATACATTAATGATAGTAATCCATATATCTAGATAATCATTTCTTTTTGTGGTTCCCTCTTTTTATTATTATTTTTATTATTATTATTATTATTATTATTATTATTATTATTATTTACTACATTTATATACTGCCCCATAGCTGAAGTTCTATGTTATTGTATTTGCAAATAAATAAAAAAGAGCTGAAAAGGTGCAAAATAAGGGTTAATTTATTCTTAGAGTTTTAAAAAGAAATTAATAGGCACAATAACACGGGCCACCCAGAATGCAGACCTAATTAAGAACTCTGGATGCTCAGGAAGCCTTAAGTGCAACCAGGGGTCATCGGTGGTGGTGGGGATGTTGCTTAGCAGCCAGGTAGACCCAACTAAGCTTCCTTTTTTAGCCTGGGTTTATTGTGTATAAAGCATGCCCAATATGTCCTGTAGTAGTAATGGTTTCATTCTGTTAAAAGCCTGGCCTAATTTGCTCTGGTGTTTTATGCTTTTGGTTGCCTAGCCAGGAGGCTATCTGTTTATGACTCAATAAACTTTGCCAAGCCCTTCACGTTCTGGATTCAGACTGCTCTATTCAACCACTTCTGTTAACAAGAACAAATCTTTCAAAGCCCCAGAAGGAGGTTATACTTGGCATCAGAGGAAGCACATTCGGTTCAATCATACAGATTTTCCATGAAACTCTTTACTGCTATTCAGTCTACAGTGGCTAAGGTTCAACTCAAAAACAGATGGAGTTGAAACTGACATGTCCAAGTTAAATGATGTAATGGTGGCTCAGTGGAGTGATATGTTAATGTTCTCATGGATGTGAAAATTATTTATCAAATGTCTCCAAGCACCCGATTAGGAAAATACTGTCTACTCTGCAGTTGTAGTTGATGTCATTTTGGATATTTAGTACACTTGAGTCCATGAATTTTTGGTAGTGGAAGATATTCTATGACGTTACTTATGGCTAGATATGAACAGAATTAAGATCTAAATATTTGAAATGTTTTCTTAGTGGGAAGGACCATGTTTCCGCTATGCACCCACACTCTGTAGTTAGCAGGCATACCTCCATGCAGTTTAATTGTGTATCCTGGCCGCTCTGTTGGAAAAAGCAAAGAATTGGCTGCGCAACTATAGAGGAAGTTTGCAGTAGTGGCAAGAGTATCACTGGAAGTGGGATCACTAATGCTGGCAGACTCTATGATTGGGAGCCTTTAAACCACCCAGAGGTTATTTTTACCACCAGAGAGCCCACCACATGTAATGGTAAGCCACCCTCGGTACCCTTAACCCTGCAGTGGTATGGTTAGCCAGAGTGTTTCCTTAACCATCGTTGTCTCACCCTACACAATGTGCTAAGCCACCATAGTTAGGTCAAAGAGCTTAATTATCATGGCTTAGCTTGTCATCTAACCAGGCTCTATATTCACAGTCAGTATGTTCTGTCAAGTTTGTCCACATGCATTTAGGGTTTAGCTACTGCTAAATGCTCATACAGGATAATAAAGAAAATCAAACTAGGAAAATATAATTGGCTGTGGGCAGCTTGACACACTAGCCAGGGAGATAGTTAGTCTGAACATGGCAACCAGTACCAGACCGAACTAGAACCTGGGTCAAGGGGAACCAAAGTCAGGGGTTATGACAATCATCTGTCCAAATAGCAGGAAGTGGGAAGCAGGAAATAAAGGCAACTCAGGTGCAGCAGATACAGTGCAGGTATTGAGGTCAAGGCCAGGTGCAGGAGCTTATGTCTAACCTAATGAATGTATTGCTGGGCCAGATCTGGGAATGGGTGTGTGTCATCAGGAGGCTGCCTAGAGAGTGTGGTATCATCCAGATGGAACCAAAGAGAGCCGTAACTCCCTTCTTCCTCCCCTTCACCACATGAGGAGTCAGTGCACAAATCAGGAGGGTCCTGGAAAGGGGGGGGGAGTTTTAAATTGATGGTGTATTTGAAGTGTGAAAGCAGAATTGAAGACAACCTTAACAATGAAACCCAGTTAAGCACTTTCACATACAAAAAAGACTGTGTTGGTTTCCTGCGTTCTCTATTATGCCATCATGCTGTGTGTGTGTGTGTGTGTGTGTGTGTGTGTGTGTGTGTGTGTGTGTGTAGAACTGTAAATCTGCCTCATTTTCTCTCACTGTAATATTTTTCAGCTACTTAAGCATTAATGCCTTTGGCAAATGCATTAGGATTCAGGTGATAAATCTAAGAACACATATAGACGGTTATCTCCAACATTAAAGTTAGACAGATGGTCTTCTGGGTATTGGAGATTGACCATGGATATACATTATTTATTTGGACTGTTATATGTCATTAAATCCTAAATCCATTTTGTTTTACATTCTTTTGTGCTGCAGAAAGCAAGACTCATAACAGACATTTTCAAGGTATATTACAGATCAATATGATAAGCTTTAAAGAAAACTGCCTATACATGGGATGCTGACAAATATTTTTCATAAACTAAGGGACTAGTTTAATTATTACAACATATTGACTCTTGCAAGGTCTGCTGTAACTCTATACTTTGGAATCTGAGTATTTGAGAAGGACTGATCAAGCAATAATTCATAGTGCATTAAATCCTCGCATTTGCACAATGTGTATGATTAGTTCTGAAGAAGTTTGGCTCCAAAGATATTGTTCCTATTGAAGATACTTAATCTCCATTTCAGGTTGAAATGTGAGCAAGGGAAGACTGGAATTCCATCAACAACAAAGGCGAGAAGTGAAACCAGGCCTGATCACATCATCCTATATTGGTGCTAGTGGCTTGCTAACCACAATTGGCCTTTTATCGCTCACGCTATAACTGTGTGATGGGGAGAGTGGCTGGCCACATCCCTGCCGCTTTGCATGAGGGATAATGTCTGAAGAGAGCTGTGTCTCTGTGCTTTGTCTACCTGTAAGCACCCCTTTAGGATGTGTGTGTATGTGATTGCAACTTAAGATTTAGGAGGGTGTTGGATGTGTGTGGTTTTGTATGTTTGGGACATTTCCTGTCCTGGTCTTCAACCAAAGGGCTCTCAGAATGGCTAACAAAAATTTCAAAGCAATAAACCAATAATACTGGTACAAAAAAAAAAAAAAAATGAACGTGGCAGTCCAAGTATAGCAGTCCAAGTTAAAAGAGCATCTAAACATTATTATGTTTATTATTTTTAAGTTTGGGGCAAATACAAAGGTGCTGAAAATACAAAGGTGCTGCTGAAAAGACATGAAAATCTGCACTGGATGAGCCTCCCTTTGGTGAGTCTTTCACAGTCTGGGTGCCACAACACAAAAGTTGCTCTCTTGGATCACCACCCACCTCACCTTCAAAGGCAGGGAAACCTGAAGAAAGGTCTCTGTGGATGATCTTAATGTCCAGGCAGGTGTATGAAGTACCTACTCCAGAGCCATTTACACAGTGGAAGCTGGTGGCTCTGATTTTAGTGGGGCTGTGAATCCATTCTGGGTTTCAGTCAGAACCGCCAAAACTCTAAAGGAGCTATCCAAGGTGTTGAAACCCCTAAATAGATTCAGCACGTTGGATAGGTCCTTTAGGGTTCTCCACCAAAATCAAAGACACCAGCCTCCACTGTATGTAGGTCTTTAAAGTTTAAAACCAGCACTTTGAATTGGCCCTAGAAGTGGATCAGCAGCTGAGACAATTGTTTGAACACTGGCAAATGCTCCAGTCATCCAGTCCTAGTCAGCAATGCAGCTGTTGTTTTCAAAGGCACAGACACAGTGCAGTAATCCAAATGAGATGTTATCAAAACATGGCTAACCGAGGTCTGCCTATCTCTGCAGGACAAGGGTGCAGCTGACACACCAGAATCAGCTGGAGAATGTGGAGAAGGGACAGGTGGAAGAAAGGTGCTAAACTCCTTCCCCCTACTTGTGATTTCCCTCCTGAAACACTTCCTCTGCTGTTTTTCTAGTACAAGATCAGCTCTGGCCAGGTAACAAGACTGGAGGAGCAGGTGCTTGGAGAAAAAAGGTATGGGCAAGCAGAGGATTCCCATCCACATTTTCTCTGCTTTAAATTTCCCCCACTCCAATTCATACCTGTTCGGCTTGGATCATGTTTTAACGCAGGGGTTGTATTGCTGTCACATCTGGTTAGACATTCAAGTATAAGTCTAATATATATCATAAAATCATAGGACAGTAGAGTTAGAAGGGGCTTATAAGGCTATAGAGTCCAACCCCCTGCTCAATGCAGGAATCCACCCTAAAGCATCCCTGACCGATGGCTGTCCAGCTGCCTCTTGAATGCCTCTAGTGTGGGAGAGCCCACAACCTCCCTAGGTAACTGGTTCCATTGTACTGCTCTATCAGTCAGGAAGTTTTTCCTGATGTCCAGCCGGAATCTGGCTTCCTGTAACTTGAGCCCATTATTTTGTGTCCTGCACTCTGGGAGAATCAAGAAGAGATCCTGGTCCTCCTCTGTGTGAAACTTTTCAAGTATTTGAAGAGTGCTATCATGTCCCCCTTCAGCCTTCTCTTCTCTAGGCTAAACATGCCCAGTTCTTTCAGTCTCTCCTCAAAGGGGTTTGTTTCCAGATCCCTGATCATCCTTGTTGCCCTCCTTTGAATACGCTCCAGCTTGTCTGCATCCTTCTTGAAGGGTGGTGCCCAGAATTGGATGCAATACTCAAGATGAGGCCTAACCGGTGCAAAATAGAAGGGAAATAGTACTTTGCACGATTTGGAAATTATACTTCTCTTAATGCAGCCCAAAATAGCATTTGCTTTTTTTGCAGCCACATCACACTGTTGGCTCATATACCGCTTGTGATCTGCAACAATTCCAAGATCCTTCTCACTTGAAGTATTGCTGAGTGAAGTGTCCCCCATATTGTAACTGTGCATTTGGTTTCTTTTTCCTAGGTGTAGAACTTGGTGTTTATCCCTATTAAATTTCATTCTGTTGTTTACAGCCCAGTGCTCCAGCCTATCAAGATCACTTTGTAGTTTTCTTCTATTTTCCAGGGTATTAGCTATCCCCCCCCCCAATTTGGTGTCATCTACAAATTTGATTAGCATTCCCTGCATGTCCTCATCCAAGCCATTAATAAAAATGTTGAAGCGCACTGGGCCCAGGACTGAGCCCTGCAGTATCCTGCTTGTTACCTCCTGCCAGTTTGAGAAGGTACCAATGATAAGTACTCTTTGAGTCCAATTCTGTAGCCAACTGTGAATCCACCTGTTCCATCTAGCCCACTTTTAACTAGTTTGCTGATCAGAATGTCATGTGGTACTTTGTCAAAAGCTTTGCTGAAGTCAAGGTATATTATGTCTACAGCATTCCCACAGTTCACAAGGGAGGTTACCTGATCAAAGAATGAGATCAGATTAGTTTGGCAGGATTTGTTCTTGACAAAATCATGCTGGCTTCTAGTAATCACTGCATTGATTTCAAGGTGTTTACAGATTGACTTCTTTATAATCTGCTCCAAAATTTTCCCAGGGATTGATGTCAGACTGGTCTGTAGTTCCCAGGTTCCTCCTTTTTGCAGATAGGGACATTAACTCTCTTCCAGTTGTCCGACACCTCACCTGTCTTCCATGATTTTGCAAAGACAGTGGTTCTGAGAGTTCTTCTCCCAGCTTCTTTATTACTCTAGGATGCAGCTCATCGGGCCTTGGAGATTTGAACTTGTTTAAAGAAATTAGGTGTTCCTTGACCATTTGTTTATCAATCTCAAACTGCAACCCTTCCCCTTCAGCTTGTACTTCACTTTTTCCAGGGGGGTTATAAACCCACGTTTGGGAGAAGACTAAGCCAAAGTAGGAACTGAGCACCTCAGCCTTTTCTTTGTCATCTGTTATCAATTTGCCACAATTTCTTTCCTCTGTCTTTTACTATGCACCTGCTATATTCTGCACTCACGTTGAAGTCCAAGTGGTCTCCCATCCAGATTGCTGAACAATCTAGACCATAACTGCCCAGCCTCAACAATGGTGCAACATTCACTGAGCTCCTCTATTTACTTCATTGCTGAGTAAAACACACACACACACACACACACCTATTTTGTAAAGAGATGCTCATGCACCTTGTTTCATTTTATATATATATATATATATTGTGTAATGTAATAGGATATTAACATGTGTAATTTGGAGGTCACTGGAACTTTTAAAATACCCATCTCACATTCTTTATATTCAGAGACATGCCTACCCCCACTCTCTGGGATATGTGTTATCCTGGGCTTGTTATCCTGAGCTCCGGCTATTGGGCGGTATAGAAATGTAATAAATAAATAAATGTGTATTCCAAGCTCTCTCCATTGTGCTTCAGTGTCCCTTATATAATGGATGCTTTGGTAATTCTTTCTGGGGAAACTTGGTTTCTTGGAGGCCCGTTAAACATTAAAAATATATCCATCAAGGAAGACATGAACAAAATACTCCCCCATTGAAAAGGTAAGTCATTATTGATGATGGAGAGGAAAGAGTCAAAGATACTGAGGGACTATGTCCTCAAAGCTCAAAGGAGACACTTCCAAAGAGGAAGTGTTTTCTGATACTGAACCCACATGTGTTTCCTTCCCAAGTGATTACTTTGTATTCTGGGTTAATTTCAGTTTTAAAACTTTATGGGTTACAATTCAGCAGGGCAGTGTCAAAGTAGTTTTAATGTAATGTAAAAGGAAGATTAACATTGGTTTTTAAAAAAGGAAATGGGATCCTTTGCAGGGTAATTTAAGACATATTTATGAACTGTGGGATTAGCTAGTTTTGCTCAGTGTTCATTTCCGGAGGATTCGTATGAATTCTAATGCTTTCTTAATTGCAACCAAAATCCAAACAACATGTTACATGATTGGATTTCCTGAGTGTTTTAAAAAAAATGAAATACAGCCAAGGGAGGTTGCTAATTTTTATGGAGCAGAAGAAGAGGAGGGATCCTTAACCCTATGTGTCATTTTCCCAGTGACAATTACCTATACGCATGCAGGGTGAACAGCAGCAGGGTAGATGGATTAAATGGCCTGGAGAAAAAGGGTCAACCTATACACACCTTGCTATACTGAAGAAATTGGGAGTTGATGCAGCTGCATTTCAGAGATGAAGACTCCAACCATGTAGTTTTGCCGTAATTTGAAGAAATTCAATTTGAATACCCGGGTGCTTTATCAAGAGTCATTTTGTTTAATTTAAAATTATTCTCTAGTTCCCGGCTGCATTTCAGAGATGCCACCAAAGAAAGGAGTAGGTGGTCCCAAGGGCAAAGGAAAGGCAGTGCGTCAACAAACGAATCACACCAAGATGGGAAATGACTCTTCGGAAGATGAATTAGACCCGAACATTGCTGCTTTGTTAGCCAGGGTCCAAGCCATGGAGAAGGAAAAGGGAATTAACCTGCCCCCTCCCCTGCATGTTCAGCTGCCAATGGGCTCACATCATCAAACACGCAAACAAGCCCAGGATAACTTATTATACATTAAGCTGAATAGACTCCTTAGTCATGACCTTAGACCAAGGTAGAAATGGGACACATTTTTTTAAAAAATATACCAGACCAGAGTTGTCTAGGAAATAGTATAATATCCTTCCACATTTGGGCAACTTATACATGTCAAATCTTTGAGCAGAAAACTATCTGAATGGGTCAGGTAGGCGAGGTGGTGGTCTGATGCTTTTCTTTATTTTTATTTTTTTTAAAAAACCTTTGATTCTGGTTACATAAGTCAAATATTACATCATACATGTACATTCGATTTTGATACAAATTCCCCCCTGGATTTAATATTATTAGTCATTTATTTAAGATGTTTTGTTTCCTTACTCCCCCCTAATAAATGCTGGGTCATGCTTTTGCAGACCATATTTTCTTTCATCTTTGTATAGAACGGGGCTTCCATTCTTTCAACCTATGCTCTCCATAACTCTGTGTATGCTGATGGAGGCATTCTCCCATCTTCTTCTTTATTCATTAAATTGATAAATTTCCTCAATACCCCCTCAAATTTGCCTTCACTTAGTTGTCTTCAGCTAGCCTTAATTTTTGAGTTCGTTTTTCTAAGAGAGCAATCTGCCATACTCTCTGATACCAGTTATCAATACAGAGCACTTTACCATCTTTCCAATGCTTGGCTATCAACCATCTTGCTGCTAACAATATATGACTTATTAATTCCTTACTTAACAGGTTACTATCTAATCCTATGTATAAATGTAGCAAGGCTAGGTGTGGAAATGGGTGAACCCATTGTCCGGTTATTGAACTAATCTCTTGGAACACTGATGTCCAGAAAATGTTTACCTTAGGGCAAGACCACCACATATGTTCCTGAGACTCAGGAACGGGAGTCTCGTGGTTTTCAATTGAGTATAAATTGGACCCAGAGTTGCACAGAGTGGAACTCTGAACTGGATGCTCCCATGGTCAGAATACTTTTTTTGGCTCAATTTCCAAAAATGCCAAAAAACAAAACAAAACCCAACCATGGATCTTTTGAATAACATGTAACTTGGCCCTCATGTAATACCCCTGATGTTATACCACAACTGGATGCAGAATTATTTGGAATCCTGTTGCTTCGACCATGGCTCTGAGATGGGATAGGAGGAAGTGGAAGACAAGTGGGTTTTTTTTGGGGGGGGGCGCTTTCTATTGTTACTAGGGCATTTCTACATGAGGCTTTTATCTCACACCTTTACCGAAGCTTCTGCTTCTGCATTCTTTGTCTGATTAACAGCAGCTCCTTTAAACATGCTTTTTTCCGGGGGTTGGGGTCGTTTTCTCTCTCTGCTTTTCTATACGTTTCATTATACAACCACTAGATGGCACTGTGGTATAGCAGAATTGCAGATTTTTTATGAGCTTCTCATTGTGCCACTTCTAAATAATACCAGATTATCCCTGTTGGGAGAAAAAGCATGATAATGGTTGCAAAGCATGTGAGAATCCCTTGAGAGGGAGTATAACATTGCATAGATGACCTGCAAAGTACTGTGAGTGAGCAATCATGAGCACACAATAAAAGCCTCATATAGAAAGGCTCCTATTGGAAGTGTTATAACATACCAGTGGCAGGCAACCTGGCGCCCTCACATGCTTTGGATGATGACTCACATCATTCCTGACTATTTGCCATCCTGGCTGTGGTTGATGGGAGCTGTGTCCAAAACATATGAAGAGCACCAGGTTGCCTACCCCTGATGTATACTTTCTCTTTTGTAGGCATAAAATGATATTGCATTGGGGATATGGATTCCAATGAAATTCTGCTCCTCCTTGACCTATCTAATTTTGGCCAGTTTCCCCTCTTATGCCAATTGGAATCCTACCAGTGTAAGGTTTTTGCCATGCCTGCATAATCTTTTCTGCTGGCATCAGAGGTGACTCTATTTTGGGGCAAATAGGGCAGTGATCCTCCGCCTGTCCTCCCCACCCAATTGTAGCAGAGAGATCTCCCTACAACCAGGTACATTTGCTGCACTGCTTCCAAGTGCTGTATGTGGTCTTCTCCTGTACTCCTCCAGAAATCTCAATTTTGGGCATCTGTCCTGTCCTCTGCCCCACCAGTGCCAATGGGCATCAGCCACCATTGGCTGGCATAGCCTTGTGTGTACCAGTGCCAGGGTGTTTAGGAGCAATCGTATCCCACCCAGAAATGCCCTTTAAATGATATGATCACTCCGTTAATGTAGTACTTTACTGTAATAATCGGAAGCTAAGTTTTGTTTGGAATTGTTAGAAGTGCTTTCTTGTTTCAGTAATATTGTTTAATGCAATGCATCAATGTATTTTTGAATTACAGCTTCATTGTATGTTTGCATTCTTACCACTTTGGTATTACAGCAAAACATGTTTTTTGAGCAGATAAATGAAGACTTCACTTAAGATTTATTGATTGGCTTCTCTAAGCTATAATATCCGGCTACCCGCTCTTTTATTGATCTTGAATGTCATTAGTAATCACAAAGCTCAAGGTCAGAGCAATTCTATTTAGTTCCATAAGCAACAGCATTTGTGCTGAATGCAGATATTTTGCTGGTGTATTCTGTCATTGTGGAACAAACAACAACTTAAATTAATAAATAGACAGGTCATTTGAAAATGAAAGAACACTTGAAGCAAACGATATATGTGCCAGGTATAAAATATGATTAAAACACATTCCCCAAAGACCTATCCAGATAATCACTGAACGTGTACCCTCAATTATATGCTAACCTTTATATCCAATAATCTCAATCCCCTCCAACCTAGATAGTGAATAGAATAGCAGAGGAAAGGATACCCACAGTTCCTGTCCAGTACCTTGAAAAATGGCTCTCTATATCCATTTCTGATGAGTAGTTCACATACTTCACAAAATGGTTCATGAGAGATTTGTGAAATATCAGGACAATATTGTGGGTGGAGAGTGTAACCTTTAAAGGCTATATCTAGCTGGGGATTAAGAGGACAGAGTTTATGTCAATTTCCATCATTACTGTTACAGGCAATATCCAACAGGATATTGTATTCCATGTGGCGATCACAGCAGAAGTGGATATACTATATGAAATACAGCACATAAAGTGCGGTGAAATGTAATATCCCTTTAACATAAGCACATCCACAGCAGAAGATACATGAACACACCAGGCCAGTATAGTCTTCTCTGTTTGGCAGCAGGTTTCTAGGTCAGGGCCTCATGTCATTTTGACTCCTGTTATATGAGATCATATAACCAGGACTGCCAGGGGTTGAATCCATGACAGTACATAGAAAGTGTGTGCTCTACTACTCAGCCATATCCCCCTCAATAGTTTGGATGGCACAAAACAAATGAGTAATTACGACACATCTAGTTCAACAAAAGCTAATAGTCTTAAAAAGCTTTAACAGTTCAGAAGGTGCATATCAGTCATTTTTGTTTGGAATAGAGCAGACCAAAAGTATTTCTCAAGGTTGTTCTGGAGTTGGATTCATTCCCATCTGTTTATGGTGGTTTTCCTAAAAGCTATTTCAGATCTACCATTGACCTTTCTCTATGTCATTTTCACTTCTGCATGGCAGAACCTACTCCTGAAATGGCATCTATGCCTCAACAAGTATAGTTCCAAAGCATCACTAGAGGGTGCTAACATACTGTGTTAAATGCTGAATGAGGAATTGTACACAAGTACTGGGATAGAACCCCCAGTGTAGCAGGAAAGCAATGCCTTTAGATATAAAGCTGCCAGGTTAACCAATGAGTATTAGACAAATTATTTAAGGTAAAGGGCTAGACCATCCATGGGTGCAAAATAGGTTAGTTTCATGGAAATCAACATTATTTTAGTTTGTACGCTTCAAAGTGTCACAAATGGAGGGACCCTTGGTATCCACAAAACATCACCATTACATAGTGAATGCCACTTAAGCCCCAAAATAATCAAACTTTGAAATGGAAGAAGTATTAAGGACTGTAATGTCTGGTGAGAGAACTGTTATTCCCAAATTGGGAACAGAACTTGATTGTGGTCCATTTGAACCTTATGGATGCATCACCACCAGGCTGGCATCAGCAGTAAATTATGTATTTGTTTAATTCCATGTATAACATAATTATAACTTCATATTTCAAGAACTCAGGATGCATGATAAGCTTTCTTGGTTGGGGGCATGATATTTTGGTCGATCAGCTCCTACTTGGTGGGCCAATTCCTGAAGCTAGTGCTGTGAGACTATTGCTAAGCCTGTGGCATTTATGGTTTATGCTATGGAATTCTGCAGGGTTTTATCTTATTCCCAATGTTTTTTTTAGCATCTCTATGAAACTGTTAAGAGAGGGCATCTTGGAATTTGTGGTGATGTGATCAGTATGCTGATGGCACCCATCTGTATTTTTTCTTATCTTCTGATTCAGGTGAGGTAGTGGAGGTGCTGAACCAGTGCTTGAAATCCATACCATACTTCTTTATTATGATCCATAGATCCATGAAAAACAAGAATCAAACATGAAACATCATACAGTTAGTGCTTGGAATCAGTAATAGGCAAGGATGAGGGCACCAAATTTTGGAGATTTTTTTTAAAAATGCCAAATACACACAGCTCTCTATAAGGTTTTTTAAAAGGACTTTTCCTTTTGTAACCTTGAAGGAATAATAACTTAGATTTCCCAATTGCTTTTGTGACATGGGTTGTCATGGTAATGGAAGGAGGGGCATAGAAGGGTGTGGCAGTTGGGAGCAGGGAGAAGAGGAGCAGAAGAGAGAGAAGGAAAAAAGGTGGAGGAAGAAAAAGGAAAGAAAGAAGGTTTTATTTATTTATTTATTACATTTTTATACCGCCCAATAGCTGAAGCTCTCTGGGCGGTTCACAAAAATTAAAACCATAATAAAACAACCAACAGTTTAAAAACACAAATACAAAATCCAGTTTTCGAGGGATTTGGGGAAGATAAGAAAGAGAAGGCGATGCTGGACAGAATGGCTGTAAGGAGCAGGGAATTGGGCAGCCAGCCGCAGTGAACAGCATTTCAGGAGAGGCATAGGAAGCTTACCTGGGCAACGCGCAGGGCCGTGCAAGAATGGCTGGACAGCTATTTAGAAGTTGAGATAACTCAAGGACTCACAGTGTGTTAATGGTTAAGTTACTAATAAATTCTTAAGTTTTGTAGAAAGAATGGCTTCTGTGTTTGACTAAGTCCTGGTGCCTCACCCAGATTCCTTGCTTACAGTTACACTTTACTAGAGAAATTACCTACAGCTTATAAAGTACTAACGTCTTGCATAATGTGACTGGGTCCTTCGGTAGTAGTAGTGGATGTAAATAATACTATACTACTACTGTTAAATATTTATTAGCTCCCCTACTATATGCAAGGTATGCTATTCCAATTAGACTACCAAATAACAAGTTCAATTTAGGAATAGCTGGATAGCTGGTGCCCTCCAGATGTGTTGGACTTTGCTGGGGATTATGGGAATTGGAGTCCAACAAGCCTGGAGGGTCTGGCCTGGATACTATAGTTAGTGAAGGTCCTCCAACTGAGGGAAGGAGTCGGTCAAGGCTGGGATACAGACATGGTAAGAGGAAGACTAGGAGGTGTCTGTTTCTCAACCTCCCCCAGATGACAGGGCTTCAGAATGTGATGGCGGTTTCATAAAAATAAAAATAAAAACTTGAAAAAGGCCTCTCTCCGTCTCAATCACTGTCTCACTTTGGGTCTTTACTTCGTTTAAGTCTGTTTTCTTGTTCCATTAAGGGAGTTATAATTTCCCATGCCTTTGAAAGGGAGAAAAGCATTTCATCCTAAACATGTTTACTCAGAATCAAATCCTCCTGAATTCAACAGAATTCTCTCTCAGGCCTTAGCTAGACCAGGCTATATCCCAGGGCAAACCACCGGATTGTCCACATGACGCACAAGGGATCCTGGGATCATCCCTCCCTTGCCCTGGGATACAGCCCTCCCTTCTGGGCCCGCTTTTTCTGCGGTCCCAGGCTGAGCCCGAGACTGCGGAACGTGTGGCCTCTTTCCGCAGTTTGACCCCGCTCTGCCCGATTACTTGCGCGGAGCTAGGAGCCGCGCACAGGACACCGTGCTCCTCAGGAGCACTGCACCCATTGGGGGTAGGGTGGAGGGAGCGTGGAAATTAATTTAAATTAAAAAAAACCACTTACCTTTGCGCACAACCGTTTGTGCACTGCTGTTGCTTTAAGAAAAAAATAAAGCAGGCGTGACGCCTCTCTTCCTGAGGTCGTCATGCCTTATGTGTAAATGGGGAAGAGCTCTTGCGTTAATCCCAACGTGAGATCTACCCTCCTCTGTCCTGGAACAAAAGGTAGGTCTAGCTAAGGCCCCAGTCTCAGGTAAGTGTGCTTAGAACTAAAGCCTTATAGAGGAAAGCACAGTCAAAGGGACTATAGTTCAGATTTAAAACCTGCAGCATGGAAGTAATGGATTCTGAACAGAATTACTTGGCACAAACAAGACAGTTTAGGCTTAAGTTAACATATATGTATAATGATCAAGGGAATAAGCTGGAGTCTGAAATGGCAGAGGCATCTATATGAATGAAATTACTATGGAAAACACTAACAAACACATGTAATGGAAATATCTGGTTATATAGATCTTGCAATGAGATCCATATGGCGAGTCCCTTATGTTTGTACATATGGCTTCCTGTTTAACTTGCTCCAAGGAGGTGCAGTGGCAGGTTGAAATCAATTTCATTGCAGGATTTGAGCGTTAGTGCCGTATTTCACAAATCTTATGACATTGCTTCCCTTTTCTAACCTTCCTCTTCCAAGAACCCAATCATATTTTACTGACAGTACATGTCTACTCAAATGTGAGTCCCATTGTTCCCAGGAGTAGGATTTCTTCTCGAATATTCCAGCTTGATTCTAAACATTCTGTACTGCTGCTTCAATTCTTATCCAACTGGGTTGCTTCAGTCAGGAGGCATCTGCTTTTTCCTTGTCGCAGGCACCTCTCATTTTGGGAAACCCGGAGATATGACTGTTCATAGGTCTGTTATCAGTAAGACACATCACTTCGAGACACATTGCCTTGGCAAGTAATCAAATATATTATTACACTAATATCAGCTTGCATAAGTGGCTATTGAACAATATATTTTTAGGGAACTTCTCAGTATATTTGATTGGGGTGGCTAATAAAATGTATGAAATGTCTAACTATGGAATTAGAACAAACTGTCTAATTACAGGGCATTCCTGTCTATAGATGCGTACAGGTGCAATGATGAGACAGGAACATTCTATGGAATCACATTTTATTTATTTATTTATTACATTTCTATACGGCCCAATAGCTGGAGCTCTCTGGGCGGTTCACAAAAATTAAAAACATTCAAAGTGTAAAACAACAGTATAAAACCATAATATAAAATACAATATAAAAGCTCAACCAGATAAAAACAGCAACAATGCAAAATTACAGATTTAAAACACCAAGTTAAAATTTATTTATAGACTGTTAAAATGCTGGGAGAATAAAAAGGTCTTCACCTGGTGTCTAAAAGCATATAATGTAGGTGCCAAGCGAACCTTCTTAGGGAGCTCATTCCACAGCCAGGGTGCCACAGCAGAGAAGGCCCTCCTTCTGGTAGCCACCTGCCTCACTTCCTTTGGCAGGGGCTCGCAGAGAACGAACCCTGAGGATGACCTTAGGGTCTGGGCAGGTATATATGGGAGGAGGCGTTCCTTCAGACAGCCTGGCCCCAAGCCGTTTAGGGCTTTAAATGTTAATACCAGCACTTTGAATCGAGCCTGGACCTGGACTGGCAGCTAATGATGCAGGAAAAGGACTCGTGTGATGTGGTCTTGTCAGCCAGTCCCTGTTAGTAACCGTGCTGCCCTGTTTTGTACCAGTTGAAGTTTCCGGACCGTTTTCAAAGGCAGCCCCACGTATAACTAGGATGACCATATGAAAAGGAGGACACGGCTTCTGTATCTTTAACAGTTGCATAGAAAAGGAAATTTCAGCAGATATCATTTGTATATATGGAGAACCTGGTAAAATTCCCTCTTCATCACAACAAGCTGCAGGAGCTATACTAGAGTGACCAGATTTAAAAGAGGGCAGGGTACCTGCAGCTTTAACTGTTGTGATGAAGAGGAAATTTCACCAGGTTCCCCATATATACAAATGACACCTGCTGAAATTCCCTTTTCTATGCATCTGTTAAAGATACAGGAGCCCTGTCCTCCTTTTCATATGGTCACCCTACGTATAACGCATTGCAGAAAGCCAAACGAGAGGCTAGATCTACACCGAGCAGGATATAACGCTTTGAAAATGGTTTGAAAACTGTATACAGAGTTTGTCCTGGGTCCCAACAGTTGTCAATAATGTTATAAACCATTTTAAAGCAGTAGTATAGATCCTGCCAGAAATTCAGAGATTCTCTGAAATGGATTGGAAACATTTTAAAGCATGCATGACTTTATTAGGATGAAGGGATACGTGTGGATCCAGAGGGCCTATGAGCAGAATTTTTGCTGGAAGAAGGGGCAGGGGAGGCAATTGCCCTGAGTTTCTCCTTCCACCAGCAGCCTCCTGAGAGGTGGTGCAGGAGGCTTCTCTCTCTTCCTCTGGTGGGAGACTCCATTTAATTGCACTTCCTCCCACGAAGGTAGAAGGGCAGCTCTGAATCCAACCTATGGACTTAAAAAAAGAAGTTATTGTATCATAAGTCAGTCACTGTGCAATTAAGCAGACCCTGATTTTCCTATGTATACTGGTAGTGCCATGCAGGAGATGGCCTTTGGCAGCACAGAGCCCAGGAAGAAAAACAGATTTCAAGGATCATGCAATGAGAACAGGGATGTGTTGGGTAGATGTTCTCTAATGTGTCACAGGGTGTTCTGATCTTTCTCTCTGCAAGCTTAATCTAGAGTACAGTTTTGAAACAGCAAGAATTGTTTTAAATGAAATGTCTGTCTGTCTGCCGTGATAGTGCTGCTCAGTGTTAAAAAAACGAGGAGTATGCATATTGTAGTGTTTCCATTTTAATGAATTTCTCTGGATCAGCAAAGGAGTGATCTCAGTTACTTATCATTTCAAGATGAATGTGTGACATATGATTTAATACATGCACTGCATAATTCAAATTAAAATCTAGTCATTGCTATTCTGTTTAATGAAAAATGGATGAAGTGTTAAATAATACCTTGAGTTGGTTTAGATGAATGGAGTTAACTTAAGAGCAATTTTTAACTAAAAAAAATGACTCACATCCAGTCAAATTCTATATACTCTGCTGGTTTCATGATATCAGCATGTCAGTTGGAAAAAACACAATATTTTTGGCTTTGAGCAGAGAAGACTATCAATGCAACCTGACTAGGAAAAATGATAATGGTGTGTGTGTGTGTAGAATTTGGTCTGTGTAATATCTTTTAGTAAAGGTGAAGAATTGGGGAAGAATATTTGGAAACTTTCTGAAATGATGTAATGATCTTCTAGTCAAGTATAAAATAGTTTCAAAGTAAGAATCAGTTTTAGAAGGGAATGCAAAATAACCCTGGGGGGAATGAAACATTCTAAAATTTAAACAATTAAAAGGATTGTGTTTACTATAATATGCTGATTTTACATTTTTAGATTTTTAAATCTTTGCACCCAAGATTGATTTTTAATATATAGAGCAACCTTGCAAGAAGGAAAACGTGAAAATGGTTAGAAACTCCATGGGACTAGTACATTTTATGAGAGAACTGATTTTGTCTACTGATCCCATGCATGCAATTATAGCTTGAGCTGCTCTTAATAATTTATACAAAATATACAAGTAATATGTACTATGATGTCATCTTTGATTTTCCTGCCCTTTTCTAAATCTAAATCTAAGCAGCATCTTTCAAAAGCATGTCTGAGAAAAGAAACTGACAGCCATTGACTAAGAAATGAAACTGATAGCCATAGGAGACCATAGACATTTTGATTGTTTTACTGCTATGGCAATGTAGTTATCCTTTGGTGACTACAAATGTTGCACTGGTTGGCAATACATTTCTGGGCCCAATTCAAAGTACTGGTTTTGACCTATAAATCCATAAATGGTTTTGGACCAAGTTACTTAAGGAACTGCCTTCACCCTTTTGAACCTGCCCGGATGCGAAGATCTGCGTCATAGGCTGTGGTTGTAGACCTAACGGAAAGATCAGTCCAGTTGGCAGGCATGACAGACAGGGCCTTCTCAGTGGTGGCCTCCAGATTCTGAAATTCTCTGCCTACTGAGGCAGAGAATTTCACCTCAACCTTTGCAAATATTTAAGTGAGTTTTTAAAACTCATCCATTCTGGGTCACTTTTTCTTGAATATTTAATTGCTGCAAGTCTAAAATTAATGGAGTTTGTTTGAAATGTTTTAGCATTTTTATTTTGGTGCTTTTTGGTCTATCTTTAGCACATATATGTTTTTAAATAACTTTGCACTGTAGTCAGATAATTGTGTGTAATTTTGGTTTTAAATTGTATTATATATATATATATATATATATATATATATATATATATATAGTTTAACATTTTTATGATGTAAACTAGCCTGTGAGGGCCATATCCTAAAAGGATTCCTATAAATGAATATATACATATCATAAATATTGTAGTAATAAGTGGAGATCAGCTGCCTTTATTATAACATGGGGATGGGTGGCAAGTGACATGGTTAATATTGTGACCAAACAACCAAGAATGTGTGTACCTCCAGTTGTGGTGGAGATGTGGTGGCCATCTTCAAAGGAAGATAAAAAAAAAAATGTTGGGGCAAAAAGTTTCCATTTTTGCCTCAGCCTGATGAATTTCCAATGAGAAATCATATTCAAACTCATTGGCAAGATCTACACTACTGCTTATAACAGTTTATAATGGTTATGACAACTGTTCAGGCTCAGGACACATTACATATACAGTTTTCATAACGTTTTAAAAGTGTTATATCTTGCTTGGTATAGATCGGCCCATGGTAGAATATAACTCAAAGAAGGAAGCTGAACAGTTTTAAAAATAAAGAAGGATCTTTGCCTCTACAATTGTTTAGAGAGAGACCCAAGAATCATGATGGCTGGCCCTACCATTAAGCAAAGTGAGCCAACTGCCTCAAGTAGCAGGAAGCAAGTATTGGCAGACGGAGCTGTGTGTGCCATGTGGCCTGCTCTGCACCCCCTTAGCTAGCTTGCTGTCCTCCGGTGTGGTGGAGGACATTGTCTCATTGTCTATGCTGAAGTTAGATTCAATTGCCAGTGTTGTCTACTTCTGTACATGGAATTGGGGCGGGGTGGGGGAGGCCATCTTTCCTTCACCTCAGGTTGATGTTGGCCTTTTTCTGGGATCCTTTTCTGTTGGCAGCACCAGAATGTCCATCTGTATCTCTTTACTAGTGAGAAGTGGGTGTTCACAAATATTTTCTGTGAGCAGCTATCAATTATTATTTTGTTCAAGTACTTGTAATATCTGTTTTATAGTTTGAAGAGAAGGATTAGAAAAGCAAGCCCTCGTCTCAGATGTCAACAACTGTCAAACATTTCAGCGTATCATTAGTTGTGAAGGCACAACATACTTCATTAATCTAGTGTGTATGGGGGGAGAGATTCAAAACACCTCTTTTTCCTTAATTCCATGGGCGCACAGCCAGCATTAGAGGATTTATATGCTGGAACGCTCCTGGTGGTGTTCTGTCAAACTTCATGAAGCCAACTGCTTTCTTTTGTGGTCTTTGCATATAAGAAGAAAAAATGTGTAACAAGCATGTTCAACTCAAGGGAATGGGAGTGATGACTGTTTTCTAGTGATATTCGCTAGAAGTGAAATATTTTTAAAGTGTGCCCAAGAGATCACTTGGAGTGGAAATTTCCTCTGGTTCTGTGATATCCTGCTGCAGTATCCCTTGACTCTGGTAGATGGAAGGTTGTTCATCATCACTCACTGCACATTCATTGAAAAAAAACCACACCTCCAGATGTTGAACAATAAAGCCAGGTTTTTCTTTATATCCTCTTTTCCTGGTGCTCAGAATGGTCAGGACTGTGTGGTATTCCACTCAAAGTGCATAAATAGTGTATTTGGCGCAGATAATATATTATCTTTTTAAAGCAATTTTTGAGTCATTAATGTTGTAAAGATAGGTTTGGGTGTGCATGAGCAATGCCTGGTGAAAGAAGCCCAGAGAGCGTTTCTTCGCCAGGACATATAAGATTTCTGGAGGTTGGAAGGAAGGCATGGCTTCACTTCATGCCACAGCTTTTTGCTCATAACTAGCACATGCTGGAGGACGTAAGCACATTTACCTAATTTATTCAGATTACAGAATCCAGCTTTTCTTGCTGCAGAACATTATTCTGATGTGGCATGAGTAAAGGATATATATTTTAAAAATACATGAGTTCAGATAAGTAGATGGTAGATGTATTTGGCGCATTTCTGCCCAACAGCTTCCCCACAATTTAGCCCTTCGTTACAACAAGCAGTCAGCAGCTACTTTACTAACTGTAACTGGTTATGCCAGGACTTAAGGAGATATGCTAGTCCATTTCTAGGTACAATTCAAAGTGCTTGTGCTTACCTATGAAGTCCTAAACAGCTTGTGAGCTGTATACCTAAAGGACCCCCTTCAGTTGCATGAGCCTGCCTGGATACTGTGTATATCATCTGAGGCTTTCCTCTAGATTCCCTTGCTATATTAAAGTCATGGGTGGTGACCAGAGAGAAGGGCTCCATAATTGTGGCACTCCATTTATGAAATGCCCTGATCTGGAAGGCTTGCTGGTGCCAACTATGAAGTCATTCTGACACCAACAAAAGACATTTTTATTTCACCAGCATTTCCAGCACCCAACGTGAACCAGTGAATGATGGTTTCATCTTCACTGACTTTCCCCCCTGCTGAATTGTATGCTGCTGTTCTGTTTTGTGTTTAGTTTTAACTGAAGTTTTTATTCTTGTTTGTGCTGCCCTGATAGTTTTATTGAAGGGTATATCCTAACATAGGGTGACCATATGGAAAGGAGGACAAGGCTCCTGTATCTTTAACAGTTGTATAGAAAAGGGAATTTCAGCAGGTATCATTTGTATGCATGAACACCTGGTGAAATTCCCTCTTCATCACAACAAAAAGAGGGCAGGGCTCCTGCAGCTTTAACTGTTGTGATGAAGAGGAAATTTCACCAGGTTCCCCATATATACAAATGACACCTGCTGAAATTCCCTTTTCTATGCAACTGTTAAAGATACAGGAGCCCTGTCCTCCTTTCCACGTGGTCACCCTAGCCTAAAACTCTTTTAAATGAAATGTACAATTAAAGCAAAATTCGGTAAGGTGGCCACACTGGTTTGCCTTTTCCCGGACTCCCCCTCTACCCCCATGACAACAAAAGGAAACCAGCTGCTTTAGTACTATTGAACTGAAGAAGAAGAAAAGTGAAAAGGTACTTCATGGCTTGTACAGGTTCTGCAGTGCTCCAAGCCTGCCTTATGAATGGACAGGGTCCCAGTACTTGGGTTATGTATTGAATGTAAATCTCTTGCCCTTTCAAGCTGCTGACACATAGTCCTCTGGCCTGGATCTACAGAAGTGAACGGTAATTTAACAATCCCATTTAAAACCACAGCTTGAAAAACAGGAATTGGTCCCCTTTGTTTACTATGTAAGAATACAGGTTGGAAGGCTTAAGGAAGGGTTTTTAAAAATGGTACTACCCAGCTGCAGTCATGGGATAACTTAGAGCTATATAGAGTCCCATGCCAGAGTCTCATAGTTACGCATAAGGATAAAGGTTTGTTTTTCCTGTGAGCCTATATGGGATTGTTGGCCCAAGCCCGAACATCTGGCAGAAGCAAATGCTATAGTTCTGGATGAAAATCAAGGTCTAAGCAAGAACCCACAGAGCATACTGTAGATTCCTGGTTACTGTTGCTGGCAGCCACTGAGTCTGATTTTATTTCATTAAGACCTACAAAACTATTCCAGCCATAATCCAATACCTCCTCTCTCTGACACATATATTCACCCTGGGACTTAAGGCAAACCCTTTGCCCACACAGAGCTGCATTTGCCTTGTAGTTGGTATAGAAAGTCCATTTCTCTTAATCTGGAGCCTGTAGATAGTAGATCAGGTGACATACCTAATATTTGGTTTTCGTATTAGACCAATGAATTTCAATTAAACTTTTGATACCCTGTAGGAATATTAGAGGACCAACTCACTGATATTTGACAGTGGGAGATTAAGGCTTGATTAGTCCTGTGTAGAATATGGATATTAAATCTTTATTTCTATTGCAAACCATCCCCAGGGCTTGCAAAAGAAACACAGCACATTTCCAGAAAAATAGAATACCAACTTAGAATATATTATTTTATTAATTTAAAATATTTATAGTCTACCTTTAATGTGGCCATTGATAGCCTTCTCCTCCAGGAATTTATTCAACCTCCTTTTAAAGCCATTCAAATTGTTTGTCATCACTACGTCTTATGACTGTGGATTCCATAGTTTACCTATGTGCTGTGTGAAGAAGTACTTCCTTTTATCTGTCCTGAATCTTCCACCAATCAGCTTCATGGAATGATGAAGGAAGATGTGCCAGTTTCATATCTGCAAATACCTGTCAACTTTAAATAAAAAGAACCTTACAAAATAGAGCCATAATATTTATATTGAACATTTATTTAGAATTTGAGAGCCTGACCCCACGTGTACTTAAAGACACTTTCTAATACTGAATAAAGGCCATACACTGACATTTAATGGGTAGCCAGATTATAATGTCTTTAAAGGCGCAATCCTGTGCATGTTTTGAAGAAAAAGGTCCTATAACTTCCAGCATTCCTCAGGCAGCCATGCTGGCGGGGCATGCTGGGAGTTGTAGGACTTTTTTTTCTGTCTAAACATGCACAAGATCGTGCCCTAAATGTATTCATTCCTGAAGATGAGCAGGACTCAGAGCTGACATGGAAGTCAAATAGAAGGTGAAGTGAGGTACCTTTATAAGGTGAAGTCAGGTACCTTTCAGCAAATGTTGGCTTTCTGTCCATCAGCCCTTACTTGCATAACTCTTACCTTCTAGCTTTCATCTATCACTGATAGCCGTTCCTGAAGTTCTTTTTCCATTACTTCAGAGATCAATAGGCAATGGTCTGCTGCTTATGGCTACTTAAGCTATGCAGCATTCCAAACTATTCCACCATAGAGGACTTTAAAATCTATATTTAGAAGTTACTTATGTTATTTACAACTTTTAAAAATGCTTTTTGGATCTAGGTTTTTTTTTTGGCTCAGCAAAGTATAATGTGGGGGGAAATCTACAAGATGACTTCTTATCCTGTAGTCTTTTGCATCCATTCGAATTAGGTTTTGCATAAACAGATGCAAACATTGGAATAAAGAGATAGCAGCTGAAAGTAGGTGTTCCAAGAGGGATATGTATATACATATATACCATTATAATAGCAACTTTCCTGCTGTATTTTTATTTATTTATTTCTGATTGATTATAACAAGCTGGGGCAAAATGTGCATAAATGTGTTGCAAATATTGGGATGCAAGAACTACTACTGCGTAACAAATCACAACCCAAACTACATTGATGTGAATATGATCTAAATGAAGGGTGGGTGGGTGGAGATTACATTTATAGAATTGCAAACTATTCCTGTTCCAGCTCATGGAGAACATATGAGTCATATTTGGATGCATTTTCAGCAGGAGAATTGATTTACAAACCAGACTTTCAATCTATTGAAGAGATACTCTAATCTGCAAATTAACTTGGCATTTAAAATAATTACCCACCCCCCCCCCCACACAGTATTGACTGGAAATCCTGCTTTGCTTGTGGGCAGTCTGCTACCAAAGGTAGCAGTAGAGGGTGCTAAGTATTGCACAGTTTCATGCTATATTTTTTATTGTTTGGCTTTAAAATATAATTTGCATCTTTTAGCAGATGTGCTGTGATCTATAGGAGGACTTCCCAACATCTTCACATTCAGGAATGATTCTGTTATCTGGACAGTGGTCAGGCTACATAATAAAGTTGGCACTCTCTAGCAGTAACGGTTCTGCTGTTATGGGAAGGATGCAGTCATGGATGGCTGAAGCATTATATACAAAATCTAAAAAAGAAAAAAAGATGCAACATTAAGCATGCAGAATCCCTGCCTAAAACAGGCTTATATTTCTTACAAATGGAACTGTGGGTAATCCTTTTTAAAACTATAACTTGATGAAAATCAGACTTTTCAGATAAAATTGCTGAGATTGGATCTAGATCACAGGCTGTCTGTTGCCATTCCAGACCTATAGCATCCAATTTACTTATTTATTGGGAGATATGAAATAATCCAGCCACAGTTAGGCACTTCTGTCATTCTGTTTTCAGTGGGAAAATAAAGGATGTGCATTATTTTCTCCCATGGCAAACAATGAGGTTTTGGAAGAACGTTTTGGCTGTATCATACCCTATGCATGTTTAAATTCACACTGTGTTGTCCTTCAACAAAAAAGTAGTAGTCCAGTCTGCCTGGTGAGAATCTGTTCTCTTAGAAAGGCAAAACAGCATCTGGAGTAATTGAGCACATGGTTGAGAAACAGGTGCCCTTTAGCTGATCTTGCTTCCCCCCACCCCAGACAATGCTTGCTTTAGAACAATTCCCTCTCAGAGTACTGGGTTACTGTCTCACTGCTGGATACCAGTAGATAGTCAGTATTGGCATCAGTCCTGACAAGAAAGTGCTAAGAATGATAAGTCTTTCAATTAAAAACCCACAAGGGGTAAAGATTATACAGAGGAAGAGAAAGCTAAACATTTGTTTCTCAATATTCAGCAAGTGAAAAAAAAGTTGTTGGTATTTTTTTAACCAATTTGTGAATCTTTAATTCTTCACAAACATGTAGAACAAATTGCTTATGGTCCACTCTTCACTGACTGCATGCTTGTGTATTCTTGGATATTATATCCAATAAAGCCAGATACTTTTCAAATGGTGGTTATATAGTGAAAATTACACAGAGCATTTAACTGGCAGGTCTCCATTCTCTTCCTGATGTCATCACCCATGGACCTTAGTGGGTTTCTACAGTTTGGCCAAAGATTAGACGTTAAATATTTAATGTAGAAAGAAAAGCAATTCAGAAATACTTGGAAACAGTCTTGTACCTTATGGCAATTATGATCTCCCTGAGCTCCCCTTAAACAAAGAGCTTTGTTCTTCTAAAGCAATTACCAGAAGTTAAAAAAAAAAGTTACAATGCCAGTAAGATATTCAAAAGGCACATCTGCAAAATGGGTTTCTGGTTCAGTCAGCATGTGGCTCGCTACTCTACATGGATTTCACACTGTAAATAAAATAGGCTGGAGTCTGGTCTTTTTTAAAAATGTGAAGATTGATGTTGATCTGGGCATTCACTAGCCCTGGTATAAAGTGTGTGATTTCAGTAGCAAAGGTTTTAAGTTGTGTTCAATCCATAGGTAAAAACATGGCTTTACAGTTAAAATAACTAGGTGTCCTTGTCTTAAACGCATTCCTCATTATCCAGAGAATTTAAAGTGTCAGATAGTGTACGAGAGCAGAGTTCGTTTCAGGGCAGTAGCCCTGTTGCAGCACATGCTACACTTCTGATTCTATTCTCATTGTATGGCCCCGTTCAGACAACACGCTAAACCATGCTGCTAAGCAGCATGGTTTAGCGTGTTGTGTGAATGGGGCCTAAATGGCACTATTAGTTCTTAAGAACTCCTGGTTCAAACCTTCAGACACTGGGATATTAAATTTAGACTGTTTTAACTCTTGGGGCAACTTTCCCATAAAATGGGAAGTCTAGGTGTGCAAGTATGCTAATAATTCTTTGCATTTAATGTTTATCTTTTGGGTTGTTTTTCATTCACTGTGCTGCACTTAAATATGTTGGAACAGTGGACATTTTATCCTATTTTAGTTCCAAGGTATCTTTATAAACATTTGCTTAATGGGATTAAACTCTTTTATTTAAGTATCCAAACATCCTGAATGTTATCAGCAAAAAAGAAAAAGAAAGATGCACATAGAAATAATACTTGGGATATTTATTATTAAATCAGAAGATTACATAATCTCTGTAATTATAATCATGAATGAAAAAAATAATCCCATGTTAAAATGTCTTCCTTCCCCACAGTCCCGGGTGGATAAAATGTACAGTATGTGTGTGAACAAAGCTGGGTGTTAGCTGAGCAGAACTTGCCTGGAACAGTAGAATAAGTGATTCTACCGTTGGCATATAAGTGATTTGGCTTTGAAGCAAGCAATTTAAACATCTTCATTTCTATTCTTCATAGAGTAATTCTCAACAATAAACAAGGCTGGAGGACTTTGACAGCTGTTGAATTTTGACCCATTGTATCTTTTTACCAAAATCTGACAGCCATTTCTTAAGTTATGGGAACAATGGGGTTGCTGCTCTCCCATTACCATTTCCTGCAACTCTGCAGTCCCATTTAAATCTAAGAAAGCATGGGAGAGAGTCCAACAAAGTAGATGCTTTCCACACCAACTTCATCAAAGCTGAAATTATTACATAGGGCGTGGCAGCCACTACACTCCTGTAGCATAAGAACTGTTCCCGGGTTGTATGCAAGCAGAAAAAGATAACGCCTCCCTACCCACAACAAAAGCAGATGGTGAGAATGAGAAACAGCAGAACTATTTTCCAGTAAGTACTTCACTGATAACTCACCAAGACCTTTTCCCAGAAATGGCAGCTTGTAGATCACTCTACAAGAAGAAAACTTGTAATATATCTAGGAGTTTCTTTCTAGTGCACTTTAATATTCTCATCCTATAATGAAATGTTCAGTATATCAGTTCTTCATTTTGAAAACCTATTACACTACACTGACGGATAGGAAAAATGGATACTTGGATTCTAAACCCGCTTCTAATTGGCTCAAGAAAATCTCACAATATCTGTACAGTAAGTTAAGATGGCCAGATGCAAAAGAGGACTGGGCTCCTGCATCATACATAGTTGTGCAGAAGAGGGAATTTCAGCAGGTGTGGCTTACTTATTTATTACATGTATATACCGCCCCATAGCCTATCTATGCTCAGAGCATGACCAGGGATGCTATAAAGATAAAATGAAAGTTATGGGCCTCCTAACTCTTTTTGTGAGAAAAATGCTAGAATCACAGAACGTAGAATTGGAAGGGACCCAGTGGGTCACTGAGTACAATGCTTTTTCCTTGAATCTGATGCCCATCCCAGAAAGATACTTAACTAGCCTGGGCCTGAAACTTTCAAAGCAAGCCTTTCTAGGCAGCCCGCTTAACTGCATTACTGATTGGGCTGTAGGGAAACTATACCGGAACATATTTGATATGCCCATGTATGTCAAATGGATTTGGAAGAAAAAACAGTTAGCTATAAACTATGCATTCCTTTCTTTTTAAAGAAGTGCTGGACAAATTGCTTGGATAACTCACATGGTTCAAACTGGAACTAAAAAGGGAGATGACTAGTGCCATATCAGAGATTCCAGCATGGGTCTACCGGTATTTATAATGTAGCAACGTTTTCAGGGAAATTCTGAAGATTGTGGTTCAGGGCTTATTTATTTATTTATTACATTTATATCCTGCTTTTTTTCCTCCAAGGAACCCAAAGCGGTGTACATAATCATCATCCTCTCCATGTTATCCTCACAACAACAACGCTGTGAGGTAGGTTGGGCAGAGAGTCTGTGACTGGCCCAAAGTCACCCAGTGGGTTTCCATGGCTGAGTGGGGACTAGAACCCGGATCTCCCAAATCCCAGACCAACATCTTAGCCACTACACCACATTTCATACAATACTAGAAAATTAAATAATATTTTTCATGAATCCTACATCAGTATCTCCAGATCAGAAACATGTGAAATTCCTAATATGATTATATATTTCTATTACCGACATTGGGCACAAAAAAACAGAGCATGAGACCCCTTGTGTTCTTGTTTTCCACCACCCATTCATTTCGATGTAGCTTGCTTTGCAAAGAACACCAGAGGATTTTGCCTGTGATCTTTAAAGACAGTGAGAGATTTCATTTAGATGTTCCTTTAGGAAAGCAGCTGCAAAGAAATCTGTCTTCATAGCGTCTGTATTCATGATCCCAAGGTGCATGGAAGACCCTGAGGAATAAGATATTGTTAGCTGAGAGATACCAATAAAATTCAGTTCTTTACTATGCCAATTTGTTTATGTCTCATAAAAGGCATCCCAAGTGACTTAAAAACATACATTAGTTGTCCTTGGAGCGATGCTGAGGGCATTCTTTAAAGTTACATCTCTGTTATGAGACAGCAGTAAATGTGGCATCATCTCTAATTAGGTATTTTAAAAATTATGCCCTACTGTTTGCAAATTAATTATATAGCTATCTAAACCTGTATCTGCTCATGTATTATTGTCATTAGGAATACTGCCACCTACACCCTGTGCTTATGCCTCTCTAGCTTACTCGAAGTAGGTGTTTAGACCAGACCACTAGTTAACAGAGGAAGCAGTTTAGTTTTAACAACTAGTCGCCATGGAAAACAATGAAAACAGGTACAGCTTACATGATCCAGCTCTTATACCAGACATAGCAAATTAGCTGTTTTGCACTAGTTATAACAAGATAGCTTATATACCATTACTGTTGCCAAAGATTTCGGCCTTTGTGGGCCTATTTTATAAACAGATGAGTTCACTTGAAAGTTCACACCCAACAGAGAAAATATTTAGGTGGTTTAATCATTCTTGCCTCATAGCATAACGTATAGAATCTGTTATGTTTTTAGCATAACAGATTCTATCCAAACTTCTAATGCTTTGAAGCATTAGATTGGAATTGCATTATGCATCAGGACGTTTTTCTCTATCAAAGGCCACAGTCTCTATTATAGCATAACAGTACCTTTAAAGGTAGTTTGTACATCATACAGCCAAGCAAAGCACTGCCTCAGTTAAGCAGGTGATGGAATTGGAGAACCCTGGGATGAGCAGAATGTAAAAATTAGTGATTTGACTTTTATGGAAGCCAGGGTAGTGGAAAATCAGAGGTAAGTGACAAAGTTAGAGGAATGAGCTTGCAAACTGCTGAAAGTGGCAAACCTTGGAGCAGGTCTTCTGGATATGCCAATCACCAAAAGGTGCCAGAGTGCTCACCGTCCCTATTCTAATATCGTGCAAATTCAGTCAATCCAATCCAATCCACCTATTGACTCACTCTCTGCTAATTGCAATTCCAGTATGAAGTAGGCAAAAAACCTGTACACAACTGCAGATTTGTGGCAGATAAAATTCCTACTCAGTCCCTGCTCCAAAGGGAGTGACTGGCTAATCCCATACTATCCGGCTCCCACCCTCCCTCCCTTTTGATAGTATGGGATTAGCCAGTCACTCCCTTTGGAGCGGGGACTGAGTAGGAATTTTATCTGCCACAAATCTTCAGTTGTGTACAGGTTTTTTGCCTACTTCATACTGGTATTACAATTAGCGGAGAGTGAGTCAATAGGTGGATTGGATTGGATTGACAGGGGTGTGCAAGAATTTGCACGATATTAGAATAGGGACAGTGAGCACTCTGGCACCTTTTGGTGATTGGCATATCCAGAAGACCTGCTCCTAGGGGTCTTATGTGACTCTCGAGCCTTTGGGGACCTCCCTGCCTCACCTATTCGGAGTTGTGAGGCACTGGGCGGGGGTGATGCATGTGGTCTCTTCACGCTCACTAAGTGTTACTAAGAGGGGCTGGGTTTACCTGACTCCAGGCTTTGGAGAGTGGCTCACCCATAATAACAGGCTAGTTGCCTGTACAAAGGAGCTAATCATTTCCACACTTTTATGTGGAGATCCAGGGAAGGTTGAAGTTCCCTTATTTGAATAAAGAGGCCCTAGTTTATCCCGATCTCTGGTGTCTGTGTCTTTATTCCATGTTTCCTTCTCCACTTGCAATATCTCCTCACCCTTGGCTATGCTGGCTAGGTTGATGGGAGTTGTAGGCCAAAACATCCGGAGGGCCACACATTGCCCACCCTTGGATTACTGTTATTGGATTACTGTCCCCAGCATCTGGTAAAATGATGGCAAGCTGTACAGTTTTTGCTATCATGGCTAACAGCCATTGATATGTCTATCCTCTATGAATTTGTCTTGTCCTCTTTTAAAGCCATTATATTATTATTAATAATAAATCATTGACATGTATTATTTATGAAGACATTTAAGCTAGTGATGATTGCCACATTTTGTGGCAATGAATTCCATAAGTTAATTATGCAATGTCTTGATGGAAGGTGAAGCCTTAATACTTGGTAATAGCAGAAGTAGCATTTCTCCTTTAAAAAAAGTACTGAAGAAAACCCTTCCAGTAAGATTATGAATGGAAGATTAGTTTTCTTTGAAATTCCTACATTACTTTTGAAGAAAATAAATGAAAGCTCAGGTACCCTAATTTATATGAGTAGTATTTGGTTTCTAATATAGCTGGATTTAGTGATCAACAGGTTAATACTTTCATTATATTCATCAATGCAATTTCTTTCTGGGGCACTCACAAGTAGAAAAACATGGGCATAATCATGAAAAGGACAATAGTAAAAGTAGGCCTTTAAACTCTTCCTGCTTTTTAATTCATGACATGAAATGTGCATTTTAAACAATAGCAAGAATGTCATTTTCTGCTATCTCCTATGTACAATCATAAGATGAGCAAGCTCTCTCTCTCTCTTTTAATGGATATCCTGATTGGGGTCAATTAAATACAGTATTCCACTGAGATATGTACTTACTAATAATAGCATTTTAATCAACTAATGATGATATATTTTGTTAAATAGCATACCATCATTTCTAGGCAGTACAATTGTCATTAAACCCTTTACAACAGAAGTAAATCTTGTTAATTTCAATTGGACTCACTTCCAAATATTTCATTTATTTAATTTTTATACTGCCCAATAGCCCAAGTTCTTGGGGCAGTTCACAAAAATTAAAACCATAAGTACAGCATAAAATATAATATAAAGACTTAAACCCACAATATAAAACCAAGATACCTATTATCAGCATTCATGAAGAGATTTCCTATATTTACTTTGATCCCTCTGAGTTCTGAGCAAACAATGTAATCCACTGAATCTTTACTCAGAAGTAAATCTTAAGGTTGGATCCTGATTTGATGGATATGATTCTCTTTGGAGTAGCAGCTGTGTGTAGTACATGAGAATTAGATATAGCTGGTGTATGTGAGTTGAATTCATTATTGATCTATTAACTAAAGGCTAATTTCTTGAAATAAAACTGCTCAGTATTCTACTCTGTACTATGTCAAAGTTAGAAAACATCTGCATGCGTCAGAATCTTACAGTTTGTACACAAATTATTTCTAGACTTCAGTAGCAACTCTGAAAATATTAGGTTGGAACTACAAAACATGTCTAACTGAAAGATGCTTGTAGGGCAAAAAAATCCATGAGCAACTTTGGAGTTCATATAGTTTCTTTTCTTGGGCGAATTACGGTTACTATTACAGATATTCCAACAGTAAACTTAGGTGGGCAAGTTTAGAAGTGAAATGGGGGTGCCCAAAAATAAAACAGAGGTTTTATCATCCTGGGTGGTGGTGGGATACCTTAGAAACATGGAAGCATATAACTTTGTAAATTAGAGGAAGAAAGCCAGATTTCTTTTTTCCAATTAATACTTTTATTTATTTTCCACAAAAAACAGACACATAAGGAAGGTACAAAAAACAAACAAAAAACAAACACTACAAACTATACAAACTTCTACACCACACATACATCTAGTAAAATAAACACAATACATACGGCTATATTTCATTTAAAGCGATCTTCATGTCAGACGGTAAACATCCATTGTTTCTATATTACCAGGTACGAATTTCATAACAACAAGCTAATGTATATATATCAAAGGCAAAGGTACAGATTATATATAAAACACACAAACAAATAAATCATCTTTTTGCTGTTCTTGTATATATTCAATAAAAGGTTTCCAGTCCAATACATATGAGGCTATTGTTCTTTCATGTACTAGCGCCGTTAATTCCGCCATCTCCGCCAATTCCATCACCTTGAGGTGCCATTCTTCCATTGTTGGTACTTGTGTTTTCCCCCAATATTGCACATATAGTAGTCTTGCCGCTGTCACCACATATTGAAGTAACAATATTTTTTCTTTAAATTGATCATCCCCGAGTCCGAGTAAAAACAATTCTGGTTTCATTTCTATGTTTATCTTTATTTTATTTTTTTGCATTAATACATGTATTTTAACCCAGTATGCTTTTGCTCTTTTACAAGACCACAAAAGGGTCCTTCTTGTTCTTCACATTTCCAACAGTCCCCCAAACAACCACTATACATTTTCGCTAACTTTGATTGAGACATATGCCATATATATACCTCATCTTATAAATCTTTTCCTTTAGTCTGGTACTTAATGTGTACTTTAAACCTTTTGTCCACATATTTTTCCATAATTCAATTGGAATCTTATGCCCCACATTGTTTTCCCATCTGACCATACAGCCCTTCATTTGTTCTTTCTCCCCCTCCAGCTGTAATAACAGTTTATATACTCTACCAATAAGATGTTCATCATTAGTACATAATATTTCAAGGGTAACCATGGTTGGGCAACTGCTTGGACCCACTCACCAGAGCTCCCTGGAGTTGATCCTCTTCTTCACTATTACAACTTGCTGTTCACCTGCCTCTCGCTCTTGCCGGGACAATGGTATTGGTGAGAAGGGGGAGCACTGGCTCCCTGGTTCTCTGCCCCTCAAGTGAGGAAGTGGTAGCAGTGATGAAAAAGAAAATGAGCAATAGCAGTCAGTGACAATGGTGGTGAGAAGGTTTAGGGCGTCTTGCCCAAGGGCCCTCAAAAAACTGGAGCCAGCACTATCAGGCATCAGGAAGACTACATTGGTATGCAAACATTTTGCCTGCACAAATGTGGCCTAAACATTGAGGAAGCATGCGCATAAGCCCCACCCCAACATCCCTGTGTTTGTTGGCCCCACTCTCCCTCTTCCTGCTCTTGCTACATTGACTTGATGGTATGGAGGATTCTACTTATGTTTAACTGAATGTGAATAAAAAAAACCTTCAGACTTTGCTGCTCAATTTGGCAAGATCAGGAATACAGACAACAAGGATGAGACACTGGGCGAGGCCTTGTTTGTCCACCCTGATCCTCACCTTCCTTTCATAAGAACATAAGAGCCATGCTGGGTCAGACCAAGGGTCCATCTAATCCAGCACTCTGTTCCTGCAGTGGGCAACCACTGTCGACCAGGGACCTACAAACAGGACACGGTGCAACAGCGCCCTCCCACCCATGTTTCTCTGCAACTGGTGTATCCAGGCTTACTGCCTCTGATACTATAGGTAGCATATAGCCATCAGGATTAGTAGCCATTGATAGCCTTTCAGCTGAGAGCAACTGGGGCAGGATCTACACTACTGCTTATAACGGTTTATAATGGTTATGACAACTGTTCAGGCCCAGGACACATTACATATACCATTTTCATACCATTTTTAAAGTGTTATATCCTGCTTGGTGTAGATCGGCCCTGAAGACACAACTGTGTCATTTAAAAGGTGTCCTTTTCCCCTTTCTCCATCCTGAACTAAAACTCCATCCCACCCCATCACAACAAGGTCTGAACAGCACTACAAGGTTCCTGTTTCAGGCTAAATGGAGCCCTGAACTGGAGCACTCCTCTCCTTAGGAATTGGGGATATACTGCAACATGTTGTTGCAGGTCCCATTTGTTGGTATAATTTCTCAGAAACTATATCTTTCCAAAGAAATGTGAGAAGCAACTTCAAGGGCCATTTCGTATGACAAAACTGGAAAATAGTACAGTAAATAGGGGATAAAGAGATTCTACAAGCACATAGTTCGTTGTCATTTTATCACATGGCCAACTCCGCATAAATCCACTCAGTTCATGTTCCAACATGTCAATTTGCTTATGTGAATTTGTGCTTGGGGACACTCTAAACTCAAGGACCTGTAATATACTTAAAATCATGTTGTGGTATTATTCTCTGAAAGTAAGAGGACCATTTTTAAAAACTCATATGTCATCAGCATTTAGAGATGAAACACACCTTACTTATTGGAAGTCTCCCATTCTGCAGAATGGTAAAGTTGTATGGTAATCTGATGAGACCATGGCTGAGTGCAGATGTAACGCTAAACCACTGAGGGTTGCATTTGAGAGTGATCCACAGAGGCTTAGCATGTCATGTTAAGGGGTGAAATTCCTGCCCACAATCAGTAAAGATTTTCACCCCAGGTATCCACCCTCTGCAGTGGGGTTAAGGGACCCAAGGGTGGTTTACCATGTCATGTCATGGGGGTTCCATAGGTAAATCTGTGCACGCTGTGGAAAAATGTGGCTGACCATAGAGATGGCTGCCTAGAGTTTCTGTAACATCCAGTGATGCTCTAGCTGGCGCAGGTGATCTCTGTGGTCACCATTGCATAGTGATGGATGGAGTGGCTGGCACAATGTGATTTTTGCTAAGGTTGCTGCTGGGATAAGCATTGGTTGGAGGACAGGAATTTACCTATGGAGCAGGGAGGGGTAAGTAAACCATGGGGGTCATGCAAGAGGCGTGCACACTGTGGTTTTCCTACCACTCCCCACTCTATAATTCTTCTTCTCACCCTTCCAAGGGCCAAGACAGTTTCTTCCCTTTCCTTGAAATGTTAGGTGTGCTTGAAAGATGATATGCATGTAGATAAATTGATACATTGAGCTGTCCTATTGTCAATTTTGGTTTCTCCTTTAAAATCCAAATCTGAAATGCCTTCTGACTCTCTGTAAGAAATGTGCAAATGATGAGAAGACATAAATCACATATACAGTAGTCTAGGCCATTAACATTAGGAAGGACTAGTGGAATTTCTGTTGTTGTTTACTGTTAGAACATTGATGGAAGCCTTTTGCATAAAAACAGAACGAAATTTGCCCTGGGATAGACGTGTCATTCCTGGAAGCAATTGTCATCCTCAAAGCACTTTTAAGCATTAACTGAACACAAACTTTTGAATTACATTGTAATTACTTCAGTCTTCAAATGTAAGTAACTGGGTTGGGATCTATGGTTGTTGTGGTTGCTACTTCAGTAATGGACCATTTGGCCTAGATGCTGTGTAGCAAAATAGAAAAATAATAAGAGTCATTGTCTTGGAGACTAAACTTGAATACGTGGCTGCTCTTCACACCCACATATTAGTTTAATCTTTGTTGATGATTCCTGGTTCTCCAGTTGTTCCTCCTCTGAGGCATCTTCCAGTGGGGGGGGGGGGGGAGACAATGAACTGGATGTAATGGCTCAAAGGGAGCTGTTAACCTAGCAAAGGCTTGGGTGGAGTTGGCCTGATACTGCAGGCTTATATTGCCAGAGCTTCCTGAGTTCCACCCACAGCTCAGCTGCTGTTTGTTACAGTCCTTGCTCCCAAAGAGTCCCTTCCTCTTAAGGAGTCCTTCTTTCTCATTGAACATTTCTTTTTAAAGGAGCCCTTCTGGCCTGCTTCTTGAGCAGTGATTCTTGATTTTCAGTGCCAGGAAAAACATACTTTGGGCGGTGGGTGGAAGTAATAGCTCCCACCCCCTCCCCCATTATGCCCAGTTTTCTAAGAAGAAGCAAAAAATTCCAAGTCATCCAGGGCAGGATCTGAAGGGAGGATCTGCATTTGTGGAGGGAGCTTTTATCCTTTACTTTGCTAATGCACACTTGTGCATCTTCAGTTTATAAAAATAGAGACCTGCTGTGTTCCCTGACAGTTTGCTCTAATGGGGCAAAATTGGGGCAGGGGTGCTCTCATAGGGAGAGCACCCCCCATTTCATTCCATTCCAGCAAACTGTTAGGGAACCAGCAGATCTCTATTTTCATAAACTGGAGATGCACAAGTGTGCATTAGCAAAGTAAAGGATAAAAGCTCCCTCCACAAATGCAGATCCTCCCTTCAGATCCTGCCCTGGATGACTTGGAATTTTTTGCTTCTTCTTAGAAAACTGGGCATAATGGGGGAGGGGGTGGGAGCTATTACTTCCACCCACCGCCCAAAGTATGTTTTTCCTGGCACTGAAAATCTGTGTTTTAGGGACAGCTAGCATAGCCATATTACTCTGATGGAGTACAGCTGAATTCATCAGACTGCGGAGAACAAGAGCAATGTGCTTTCCTTCTGTGCTCGTCAAGATGAACCCTCTGTCTCCATTGTTGTTACTATGACAAATGTTGGTGGCATGGCAGGCAAAATGGAATGCACCCCTCTTTAGGGTGACCATATGAAAAGGAGGACAGGGCTCCTGTATCTTTAACAGTTGTAGAGAAAAGGGAATTTCAGCAGGTGTCATTTGTATATATGGGGAACCTGGAGAAATTTCCTCTTCATCACAACAGTTAAAGCTGCAGGCGCCCTGCCCTCTTTTAAATCTGGTTACTCTAGTATAGCTCCTGCAGTTTTAACTGTTGTGATGAAGAGGGAATTTCACCAGGTTCTCCATATATACAAATGACACCAGCTGAAATTCACTTGTCTATGCAACTGTTAAAGATACAGGAGCCCTGTCCTCCTTTTCATATGGTCACTTTACCCCTCTTTCCTGAATGCATGTGGTAGGCCAGACCTCTGTCTGCCTTTTAGCTTCTAGTTGTTTGTGCTTGCCTGGTGAGTTTAAGGCCAGTCCTTTTGTGTATATTTGGGGTCTCCAGGGATGTTCATTGAAAGTATGGCCTGGAAGGATGTTCCTGTGCCCATTTTATACTGTTGTTTTTATGTTTTTGATGGTTTTAAATTTTGTATACTTTTTAATGTTCACTGTTTTTAACTTTTGTAAACCGCCAGAGAGCTTCGGCTATGGGGCAGTATATAAATGAAATAAATAAATAAATAAATAAATAAAATTAACAGCTGTATGAAATAAGAGAACTGCAGGAACGGCTTCCCCTGTTATTACAGCATTGTGAAAAACAAAACAAAAACATACTTGTTAAAATTCTTCTAATCTCATAGCTTTAGAGACAGCGGTTTTCATAGGTACAAGAATTGGCAAATGGACTTTTCTTTTTCTAACAGAAACATAGAAGTGTCCATGCTTTCCAGTTCTATTGTGTGTATTTACCTTCTGGCATGATAAGGCATAATTTGCTTTCTTTTTTAAAAGGCAAACAATTCTCAGCTTTTGATGAGAGTGAGAGTCTCGCATTTTGAAAAACATGAGTAGATGAATTTAATTCACAAAGAATATCTTGTACTACCTTTTTGAGTATTTCACTTGCTCAGCATATGCAATTGATGGTTTGAGGTTTCAATAAGGTCAAAGTTCCTAATGACGTGTGAGCCTAAAGAGTAAATGGGCAAAAGTGACTCTTTAATCAAGGTCACAGCTTTCCATCATGAAATGTTGTTCTGAAGACCAAAATGTCAGGCGCATGATCACATAAGCCTTTAAAAAGTCATATGGCGTATTTAACAATGTTAACCCTAGTGGCCTGGCGGACGCTTGACTTCTGTGATTAAATTTTGTCTACCTGACTCTTCTTTGTACAGTGCTGGATAAAAACACACAAATAAACTTGCCTCCCTTGTTGACAGCTACGCGTTCTGACTTATGGCCAAAACAGAGCTTACTTTAAATCTGTATCTAGAAGATATGGGGTTCTTTTCATTTTTATTCCAAAACAGGTACAGGGTCTCAGATTGGGACCCTAGCATGGGAGGGTAAGGGGGCTTTGAAGATCTGGAGCCCCCTCTAGAGTAAAAATGGGGTGGGTGGGGCATAACTGATAAATACAGATTTTTAAAAATGTTTGTTTTGTCCCTAAAGAAGCTATAATAGCCATTGTATATTTCAGCCTCCCCCAATGTGATGTCTTCCACATGTTTTGGACTACAAATCTCAACATCTCTGACCATTGGTCATGCCTGCTGAGGCTGATGGCAATCATAGTTCAAAACATCTGGAGGAGAGCAGGCTGGGATAGGCTGGTGCTTTTTATTAGGGCAGATAATTTATGCAACTATCTAGGTGTTTGTGTATGTATGTATATTACCTTCTAATCAGCAGCAGCTCCTTCCTCCTTTTCAGAGCTAAAAAGCAAGTCCCGTGAAATGTGGGAACCCTCCAACAACATACAACATGACTGAAAAGCATCTGTGCATTAAGAATCCACCTACTTAATTGTGTAAAAATCCAGACTTGAGATATAACCAGTTAGTTGACTTAATTGTCCAAAAATAATTTATTTTGTATGCAGTTGTGTGCTTTTTTGGCATCGTTTGTTTTTGTGCTTTGTTCAACTTCTGCCCTTTTGGTTTGTTGTTGGCTGCTAGTGAACAACATGGACCCAGAAGCAGACATTTCTGGACTCCTTTGTTGTGTGCCAGAGGAGGAGGACAAGAGAGGGATGAGTGTGTGAGCCTGAGGCTCGAGTAGGCTCAGCCTTGTAGTGCCCTACCAAGGGTGGGGTTTAGCCAGTCTGTGGGCCAGATCCAACCCATGGTGCATTCCCATCCAGCGCACAACTTTTCCTCCTTGGGCCTGTCCCTTCTCCTTGGACCCACTGTGGTTCCCTCAGTGCTCCTGCCTGCCTAGCAACTGCTCCCCTCATTTTTTCTGGAGGGAACAACGAGGAGCGGGTGAAGTCATTCATTTTAAAGATGGAGAAAGGAGAAGGAAGGCTTGTGCATATATGTATATGGATGGATGAGGTGTGGTGAGTGTGTGTATGTGTGAGGGAGAGGTACTGGTGATTATTTTAAGAGAGAGAAAGTGGGTCTGCTCGGGCCCCACCTATCCCTGCCATGCAGCCCCTGACATACTCCATGAGAGAATGTGGCCGTCGATGAGGAAAAAGCATTCCCCATCCCTGTGTTGAAACATGGTTTGGTGTTAATGACTAATTATCTAGCTCTTGTTAGTGTATAACTTTATGGCTAACCAAAATTGGAGTTGCACATACTTTAGGGCCTGCTCCAGAATTTTTAAGGCCATTTGGCAAGGCACTCTCAATATGACCCCTTAATGTGCGAGAGGTGGGGTGCACAAACCCAAGCATTATCTCATTGTCTTGCCTAATGTTTTGGGTGCCAGTGCTAATTGAGAACTAGAAAAGCAGTGGTGGTCTAATTGAGAACTAGAAAAGCAGAAGGTGCAAATGCCCAGTCTCACCGAACCCTGCAGCTCGTACTTACTGCAAAAAACATTATCACAGTGTGTGCTCACTTTTCAGTTTTAGGATATTGAAGTCAGCATTTCCCATAAGCATTGAATCTATTACAAAACAAAACTATTCATTATTTTACTAATGATATCGTACTTTCATTTTATTGGTACCTTAATCTTGATATCAAAAATATATGTCAACAAGTAGTTTCCCTTTTCAGTGTTAAACTTTAAGTTGGTATTTTTTTCAACAGGTGCCTCTTTAAAACAAAGTCATTAAAGAATCTTGCATCATATTGAATTAGACTGAGAGTCTTTCCTATAATTTATTATTTGATTTACTTGATTAATGAGTTGTGCTAGATACCATATTGATATGATAAAAATCAACTTCTCCTAGAGGTCCATTATGCACTTAAATTTTGAGACACTATTGAATGCTCTCAGATTTTTTCTCAGTGGACCATCAAATCGAAGACTGTTAGTAAGAGTGATTTGATACATTTATAGAAGATGCCCTTTAATGCAGTTTAAAATGTCAAAATCAGTGTACAATTAAAGAAATTACAATATAAAATTATTTTAGCTTCAGGATACAGAATGGATTTTGAAAATACATAGACAATTGTTAACCAGCTCCACCATCAGGAATCTCTCCCCGTCCTGACCACTGCCCCAAAAGAAAATGTCATTGGTTGTTAGCAGTCAAAATGGCAGTTCTTCATTGGAAAATCACATACTACTACACTGAACTGCTTTCCTCTAAACTAGATAGTACCTACAACAGAAAAACACACATCTATATGTCAGTATCAGTATTCCAGAAAATGGACCTTGTCTAAAGGGCAAGGCTTTAAGTATAGTTCTACATGTTGGGGATTGTAGTATCTCCAGATTAATAAATCCAAAATATGTTTAACAGTAGTAACTGGCCATGTGTCAAGACTTTTCATTTGCTTTTAATGACTTAGAAAAATGGAAATAAAACGCAAAAACATGATATTATTGAAAGTGAGTTATTGATTTATGACATATCGCTACTACTCTACTCTTAAGGCCTTTGCTAGACCTACCGGTAAGTCTACAATGGAGGAGGGGAGATCCCGCGATGTGAGTATCACGGGATGTTGCCCTTGTTTACGTGCAAGGTGCAACAAGCTCAAGAAGGGAGCCGTCGCGCCCACCACTTTTTTTTAGTTTTAAAGGGCCGGCTGTGCAGGAGCTCACAAATGACAAACTGTGAGGTTTTTTTAAAAGAAAAATTGATTTCCCCGCTCCCCCACCCTGCCCCCGGTGGGCGCCTGTGCATGGCTCCCGGCTCGTGCGGAGCTGAGAAAAGCCACGGAAACGGGCCACACGCTCGCGGTCTCGGACCCGAGACCATGGGAAAAAGCAGGGCCAAAGGGTAGGCCTATATCCCGGAGTGAGGGAGAGTTGATCCCTGACTGAGCCCGGGATCCCCTGTGCGTCATCTGGATGCACAGGGACGATCCTGGGTATCACCCCGGGATATAGCCTGGTCTAGCAAAGACCTAAGGTAGAATATTAGCATGAGGGTTTTACTAAAAACCCTTGACTAGCATTCTCACATTTTTAATAATGTGACTGTATCATGGGGGTCCTACAAAGATCCTAAGGCTAGCTGTGAACTAACAGTAATGCTGCCCCGTTGTAGTGACTTGAGGATGAGGATGCATTACTCCCCACAAAGTTACATCAGCCAAATAGCTCTCTCTCTTTCGAGCCAGAGACAAACACACCCTCTCTCATCCTGAATGTAAAAAGAAAAAAAAAGAAAGAAAAGTGCATGATTGTTAAAACTCTGCATGGGTGAGGTCAAAATAGTTCCTACAGTACAATCCTGAGTATGTTTCATTGGAAATTCAATGTAAGTTCAATGGGACTTTAGTATAAAATACTAAAATGAAAATGAAAAAGCCCATTCAGCGTATTATAATAGGTTTAAGATGGAATGGGGAACTTTAATATGTATTAGCTGAACTTCTTTCCAAGTCAATGTGTGCTTGGAATGGCGGTTGTATGCACAGCACATGCAGCACACAAGGGGGAAGGGGGACAAGCCATGATGGCTTCTTCTCTCTACGTGATTGTCAGAAAATGGGAAGAGGGTGGTGGGAGGCAGGGGAGGGGGTGGTTCCAGTACCTGGATGACTGCTGGAAACCCTGCACTCTATCCTGGCATGGGGATTACCCAATGCCACCCACAGCAGCAAAACCTCAGCATTTAGGAGGAACGCGGAACCAGTGCAGTGAAGGCAAGGCCTGAATCTCTGCTGCAGTGCTGCCCACTATTATGAGGAAAAAATCACATTTTATTTCTACTATTTGGTATAAAAATAAATATTTGCTTTCTATTCCTCCTAGAAGTGCCTTAACCATTTTGAACTATACTTCATGTGACCTGTTTTGAGAATAAGAGACATTTACATTTTGTCGTTCAGACATTTACAACATTTGGAACTGTTTAGCTTAAGAGTGAGGGGAGACATGATAGAAGTTAAAAAAGCATGCATGGTGTGGAGAAAGAGGATAGGGAGACATTCTTCTCCGTCTTTCATATTACTAGAACCCAGGGTCAGTTCATGAAGCTAAATGGTGGAAGATTCAGGACAGAGATATAAATACTTCTTCACACAGCAGATATTTGAAATGTAGACTTTGCTACCATAGGATGTAGTGACGGGCACCAATCTAGATGGCTTTAAAATGGGATTAAACACATTCATGGAGGGTAAGAGCATCAAGTGGCTACTAGTCCTGACTGCTATATGCGAACTTCAGTATCAGTGGCAGTATGTCTCCCTGAATACTGGTTGCTGGGGAACATGGGCAGGAGGGCTCTATTGCGCTCATGTCCCACATATGGGCTTCCTGTGGGCATCTGGTTGGCAACTATGCAAACAGAATGCTGGACTAGATAGTAAGTTTTTATGGCTTTTCTAGTAATCAGGTTGTCTTGAAATTCCTAGCTGCTGGGAACACTTAGCCAATAATTCCTGTTTATGATTGTGTTTTCTTTACCATCCTCCTCATTGTTACATAGAAGTTACAGTATTCTGATACTTAAATTAGTATTCTGACATCAGATGCCTGATTTTTCAAGCTTTTGGAAGTGACCCTGGTTCCTCCAATACATTTTATGTGAAAGTGGTTTGAAAATGGTATGAAAGTGGTTTGAAAATGGTAATGGGCCCCAATAGTGGTCAGTGCACTTCAGTACCGTTGTAAAGCAGGAGTGTAGATCTTTCCCATGTTTCCTTAATATTTTCCATTTGGACCTGAACATCATGATAACTGTCAGTCTTTTCCCCAGGCTAGCCACAAAGCCATGACAGTCATTTGTTCACATCTTCTTTTGGTTAGACTGTACTCTTCCAGACCTTTGCAAGTCCCATGGCCTTCTTGCATTTATTTAAATATCACCAACGTTAGAAAGAAAAGTTTTTCTGCCACATGAAATGTTCAAGTTGTGGCTGTGGGATTTTAAGTGTTTTGGAAGAAGGCGTATTGGGAACATATACAACCAGGCAACCAGCCAGGGATTGTCACAGGGGGCATTTTAGCATTCACTTATTTAAATGTGGGAATAATCCTGCCAAAATTGCACATTTCTCATGTTACAAAGTACTACTATAGTTTTTTAAAATTCTTTTTTTTAAAAAAATCTTGCATGCTGTTTAGTTTAGAATTGGATTGATAGTGAGATTTTAATTCTATATTTTACTTAATATTTGATGTTTGGTATCCTGTTTATTGATCCATTTTTAAAAAATATTATTTTGGCAGTTTCATTGCAACAAATTTGCAACAAATTTGTCCAGCTGTACATTACTCTCAAAGTATCATATAGGCCTTAGCTAGACCTACTGTAAAGTCCGGGAGAGAGGAGGGGAGACCTAGCATTGTGAATAATGTGAGATCTTGCCCCCGTTTACATGTAAAGTGCAACGACCTCAAGAAGAGGCGTCGCACCCGCCATTTTTTATTTTTAAAGGGCCAGCAGCACATGAGCACTCAAGCGACTCAAGGTAAGTGGGTGTTTTTTTAAAAAATCGATTTCCCCGCTCCCCCAACCCTAGCCCCGATGGGCGCAGCTCCGCGTGAGTAATTGTGTGGAGCGGGGTCAAGCCGCGGAAACGGGCCACACACTCTGCGGTCTCAGGCTCAGCCCGAGACCACAGAAAAAGTGGGGCCAAAGGGTAGGGCTATATCCCGGGGCAAGGGAGGAATGATCCCTCACTGACCCTGGGATCCCCTGTGCGTCATCTGGAACTCAGAAGGAATTCAGTGACCATGCCGACTGTGTACTGCCAATTGAAAATGAATCTTTGTTTGACATAGTTAGTAAAATTAATCAGATGACCAACTGTGGAAAGTTAGGATCAACTGTAAAGCAAACCAGCTTGGTAACTTCAAGTACAGGAGAAATAAAGCATACTCGGGAGAAACCCTTTGATACTATGAATAATATTGTGGCTAACTTACTGCTGAATTTGACCAGCTCTGCTAGGTTTGAAGGATCTCTTAATATGGATCTTAATGAAATCAGTATGAATTTGGTCCCATTTCCTCGGCTTCATTAGCTGGTTTCCAGTTTGACTCCTCTTTATACATTGGCTGATGTAAATGTGCCTTCAAGAAGGTTGGACATGGGGCCGATCTACACCAAGCAGGATATAACACTTTTAAAACGGTATGAAAACGGTATATGTAATGTGTCCTGGGCCTGAACGGTTGTATTAACCATTATAAACCATTATAAGCAGTAGTATAGATCCTGCCTAGATGTTTTCAGATGCTTTTAGCAAAGATCACCAACGGTTACGAGCTGACCCAAAACACAGCTTGTACCTTGCCTGTGCTCTGCTAGTCAGAGGAAACGTACAGGTTTCGGATCTTCGTAGAAACATTGAAAGGTTGAAACTCTCACTTCAATTTGTCTCTTGGAATCAAGAAGGATGGAAAACTGGCTTATGTTCAGTGCCTCCTGTAGGCCATTCTCACTCCTTGTTAGCACTGGCAAATAACACTTGTGTGAAGCCGACTTTTATAGAGCTCAAGGAGAGATTCATAAAGCTGTACAAGAAGAAAGCTCATCTTCATCATTACCTACACATTGGTGGAATGGAGCAGAGCTGTTTCTCTGAAGCCCTTTCATCTTCGTCAGATTTAATAGATTTAATAATCAGCTAGATGCTGCTAACTGTGGACCTGCAGTAGATCCACCAAGACTGAAGATAGCAGTTTAACAATTGAGGAGCTTGGTAAAAAGATATCAGCAAACAATAAATATGCAATCCAGCCCATGTTGAACCTTCTTAAGTAGAATTGAAAAACAACAACATCCTAAGAACACATCCCAGTCACATCCCATTCTTAAAAGGTTGTTCTTTGCAATGATTGTGATAAATGTCATTCTCAAAGATGCTGTGTGGCAATTGGCTAACAGTTTCTCATATATCATATTGCACAGATGCTGGAATATATATATATAGGAAATAGAAGGATATTACAGTACCCTGTTACAGTATAACTCTCCTCATATGTAGTTGTTTTTAAATGGATACCGTTGTTTTTATACTGTTGCTTTTATGTTTTTGATGGTTTTAAATTTTGTATACTTTTTAATGTTCACTGTTTTTAACTTTTATAAACCTCCCAGAGGGCTTCGGCTATGGGGCGGTATATAAAATAAATAAATAAATAAAGCCTGGTCTATCTTTCCCCACTAGTAGGGTGACCATATGAAAAGGAGGACAGGGCTCCTGAATCTTTAACAGTTGCATAGAAAAGTGCATTTCAGCACATGTCATTTATATATTCAATAAACAAAAAACCTACGGTTTATAAAACAATGTTAAGGACGTACACTTTTCCACCAAGCACCAAAAAGCGGGGAAATTGGGAGTTAAGACTCACTAGCCTTAACGCCACATCCTCCCTAAGGAGGCAGAAAGTACCAGTGAAATTCTCATTCTGCCAAAGCAGATAAACCATGAGGACAGGATGGAGAATAGGATATGCAGACGTGTCTGTGGGGTTGTGGAAAACTGATGACGAACAACTTAGAGCCACCTACTTCTTTTTTTGTTTAGAGCAGCCCTTCCCCAACCTGGTGCCCTCCAAAGGTGTTGGACTACAATGATCCATCGTTGCAAGTCAGTATGTCCCATGGTCAGGAATGCTGGGACAGCAGGGGAACGTAGGGCAGCGGCTCCAGGCAAGCCCCCCCTACCCCACCCCACTTACCTGCTCTGTCGTCGCTGGGCCCGGGCTTGAACTGAGCACCCTGGTGCACCCGGAAGCAAGGCCACACCTGCAGCTTTGCTTCTGGGTGGCCCCAGGGGCTCTATTCAAGCCTGGGCCAGGTGAGGACGGAGCAGGTAAGAACTCCCCCTCTCCTGCCTGGCCCCTTACCTGGACCTGCTGCCACCACTGCACAAACTGCAGCAGCTCCAGGCAACCCCCCTCCTGCCTGGCCCCTTACTTGGAGCCGCCACTGCATGAACTGTTGGGGTGGCAGCTCCAGGCAAGCCCACCCGCACCCCACCACTTACCTTCTCCGTCATGGCCTGGCCCGTGCTTGAATCGAGCCCCCGAGTCCACCCAGAAGCAAGGCTGCAGGTGCGGACTTGCTTCCTGGTGGACCAGGGCGCTCGATTCAAGCCCGGGCCCAGCGACGACAGAGCAGGTAAGTGGGGTGGGCTGGGCTGGGGGCTTGCCTGGAGCCGGTGCTGCAGTTTGCACAGCAGCAGCAGCAGGTCCAGGTAAGGGCCCAGGCCGGAGGGGGGGTTCTTACCTGCTCCGTCGTCACCGGGCCCTGGCTTGAATTGAGCTTCCGGGTGGATCAGGGCGCTCAGTTCAAGCCCGGGCCCAGTGACGATGGAGCACGTTAGTGGGTTGGGGCTTACCTGGCAGCAGGACCAGGCAGGAGGGGGAGGTTTCTTACCTGCTCTGTCGTCCAACACCTTTGGAGGGCACCAGGTTGGGGAAGGGCTGCTCTTAACAAAAAAAAGAAGTAGGTGGCTCTAAGTTGTTCGTCATCAGTTTTCCACAACCCCACAGTCACGTCTGCATATCCTATTCTCCATCCTGTCCTCATGGTTTATCTACTTTGGCAGAATGAGAATTTCACTGGTATTTTCTGCCTCCTTAGGGAGGATGTGGCGTTAAGGCTGGTGAACCTTAACTCCCAATTTCCCCGCTTTTTGGTGCTTGGTGGAAAAGTGTACGTCCTTAACATTGTTTTATAAACCGTAGTTTTTTTGTTTATTGAATTTCATGGCTTTTTGTAAAGGATGACCAGAGCCCTGCCCTCTTTTAAATGTGGTCACTGTAGTATAGCTCCTGCAGCTTTAACTGTTGTGATGAAGAGGGAATTTCAGCAGGTTCTGCATGCATACAAATGACACCTGCTGAAATTCCCTTTTCTATGAAACTGTGCAGACTTCTACTGTTACTTTCTACTGTTAGTTTTTCCCTACCCTGTGCCTGCTTACCCTTCCCTGTACCTGTTTGCATTCTCTTCCCCTCCTTATTGTTTTACTATGATTTTATTAGATTGTAAGCCTATGCGGCAGGGTCTTGCTATTTACTGTTTTACTCTGTACAGCACCATGTACATTGATGGTGCTATATAAATAAATAATAATAATAATAATAACTGTTAAAGATACAGGAGCCCTGTCCTCCTTTCCATATGGCTAGGGTGACCATGTGAAAAGGAGGACAGGGCTCCTGTATCTTTAACAGTTGCATAGAAAAGGGAATTTCAGCAGGTGTCATTTGTATGCATGCAGCACCTGGTGAAATTCCCCCACCCCCACCCCCCAAACCCCACCGTCCCGTCCTGACTGCGCCCGCTGCCGCATGAATTGCAGCGGCAGCGGGCCCGGGGAAGCCCCCCACCCCCCAAACCCCACCGTCCCGTCCACCCACTCCCCACATCACTTACCTGCTCCTAGCAGGTCCGGGATTAAATGGAACCCCTGGCTTCACCTAGCTTCCGTTGCATCCAGGGGCTCCATTTACTTCCGAACCTATTATTATTATTATTATTATTTATTTATTTATTTATTTATATAGCACCATCAATGTACATGGTGCTGTACAGAGTAAAACAGTAAATAGCAAGACGCTACCTATAGAGCGGGTAAGTCACCCCGCCCTGCTCCCTCACCCCCGCCCCCTCGCTCTCTCCCGCCCCCCACTCGCTCGCTACTGCCCCGCCCCGCCTGCCCTGCCCGCCCCCCGCTTGTTCCGTCCGCTCATTCTGCCTGCCCCCGCTCGTTCCGCCTGCCCCCTGCTTGTTCTGCCCACCCCCGCTCATTCGCACGCACCAGGAAAGCCCACCCCCACACACTTCACGTACCTGCTCCGTCAATGGGAGGCCCGGGTTTCAACTAAGCATCCTGGCTCCACCCAGGAGCAAGGCCGCAATTGCAGCCTTGCTCCTGGGTGGAGCCGGGGGCTCAATTGAAACCCGGGACTGCCACCGACGGACCAGGTAAGTCGCCTCCCCCAGTCCCCGCCACCACGCCTGGGCCCGCCGCTGCACGAACTGCAGCGGCGGCTCCAGGCAAGACCCCCCACCCCACTTACCTTATCTGTTGGGGATGAGTGTAGGCCATGCTCTCCCTGCTTCTTCCCCCTCTCCCTCCGGGGAATCTGATGCTGACGTGCATGCGTTAGCTTATCAGATTCCCCATAGGGAAACATGGGGATTTTTAAAAAAGGATTAAAAATTGATGGAATGGTCTTTTGAAAAAAGAAAGGCCATTCCATCAATCGGGAGTATAGGGCAATGCAATCCTACTAATGGATTGCATGGGGAGGCTTCCAATTTGGCGGTATAAGTGAGCAAAAAAATGGTCGCCAACCCAGAAGTAAGTCTGATCACTTTGAAACAGACATGCTTCCCCCCTTTTTCTGCTTTAAACTCCCATCCAGCCCTCAATATTTCACCAATCTTCCTGAAATGCGCAGGGTACGTAAAGCCAGCATTTCTTTTTGGCAGTACTGTGTTTCAGAAAGATTGCTGAAATATTTTTCATTTTAGGCTGCTAGGTTGACCCACCCCCCAGTAATTCCATTTAACATGGCGGAATGCTCATTTTACTGACCGTCCTTAACTACAGGGAACACGACTGTGTTCCCTGTAATGTGGGGAACCCGGTGAAATTCCATCTTCATCACAACTGTTAAAGGTGCAGGAGCTATACTGGAGTGACCAGATTTAAAACAGGGCAGGGCACCTGCACCTTTAACTGTTGTGATGAAGAGGAAATTTCACCAGGTTCCCCGTATATACAAATAACTCCTGTTGAAATTTCCTTTTCAATACAACTGTTAAAGATACAGGAGCCCTGTCCTCCTTTTCATATGGTCACCCTACCCACTAGGGTATTGATTTCCCCACTAGGATCTTTTCCCGCCGTCAGCCGTGGGTGCTGTTTGACAAAGTAAAAAACACACAGCACCCGACAGTTTATGATGTTCTTAATGCAACATCAGTATGTATCTGATAGAAACGACTTTTACTAAGAGCTACTGAAAGAATATGTGTAATATTTTAATGCATGTCTACTTTTCAATGAAGTTGGATCGATTTAATCAATTTGATTATACTGTTTTACGACAGCAGGAGGAATCTTTTTATTTTTGTCATGATTGTAATTTGGCTTTTAGGAAGAGACATGTGTGTTTTCTTTCACCATATCTTAATAGCAGTGTTAATGTTGAAGCTGCTTTCTTTGTTCTTTGCCTACTGAAGTTGAAATTGTAGTTATTAAGTATTGCCCAGATACTAAATAGTCGGTGGCCTTCAACAAGTATTATTATTATTATTATTATTATTTATTTATTTATTTATTTATATAGCACCATCAATGTACATGGTGCTGTACAGAGTAAAACATGTATATGCCTCTAAACCTACATGTTTTGTTGGTTTGCATGTCACCTGTAATCAAAGGAAATTTATGTTTAAATAGTTTCCATGAAGTACGCGTGGTATGGAATCAGACTTTACAAGCTGAATGGGAGTTATACCTGGTATATATATACAGTGCTGTGATTTAGTGTAAACACTGGAAAAGATTCAGTAATGTACCCACTTCTCTTCTCACCTCATATTTTAAGTCCTCACATCATGATAGCAGTGTATGAGTTGCTCCAGTTCAATACGGATAATCTAAATTTCATGCCAATCTTAAATTGAAGAAAAATTACCCAATACGTCCAGGAGAAGCAGACAGTCCACAGAGAACACTGCCCTTTCCCTGCCTGTGATCAAATACAGAAGGCCCTTAACATTTCTTGCTGCATCATTTTTGTGATTTCTGAATAGGGCTCTGTGACATTAAAAGTTTAAATGCTCGAAAATGTAATGGAAAATTGTAACATAATAAGGTGGAGTGCCCCGTGTGCACATGTGACCACACACAAACATCTGGAATATTGCACACTGGAATAAACACAGCTGTGTTTATCTGAGTGTATGGGACAGAGATTTATGCACATGTACAACTCTTGCATTGCACATTAAGAATCACATGCAAAGGTTTTTAGTTTAAAATTGAAAGTGCTTACTTCACTTAACAGTTTTGCAAATTACAAAAAAATTAAAGTGCATATTACCCAAAACGATTGAGACAGCCATATTTGCTTATATATTGTGCTCACAAGAATTCACTTTACAGGATCCACTATTGTGGTTTCACAACATGGATTAAAAGTGTAAAGAGAAAGGAGTTTCTTAAAAAATATTTACATTTAAATCCACTTTACTATGTGCATATTCAATGACCAAACATAATACAACAAAATACATATTGAGTACACATTTACAAGATTGTGTTTCATGTCATATACCAGACCCTTGAATCCCCCTGTAAAATAGTGTGATGATATAGTGACATCTTAAAGCAAAAGTATCCTTTGGTTTTGCAAAACACGTGTGAAAAGGACTATTTTACAGCTAAAGCCATTCATGCTGCAGTTCTATACGCACCTAGGAGTTAATCTCATTGAACTAAGTAGCGCTTCAGACTTACTTCCAAGTAGATATGCATAGGACTGCACTAACAGTCCCTTTTGTTTCTGCAAAAGATATTTGTATTGAATCATTGTAACTATATAGGCAATTGTATGATTGTTCTCCAGGCAACTTTCTTTCTTTTTAAAAAGTTTTATTAATGTTTGTATTTAGGAAAAGAGTCAGTTAATGATATTTAAGAATTTTGGTTTGGTTTGTTGAACTCTGGACATTTATTGTCTGTTTTATGCCTTCTGTTCAGTTAATTGTTCTAAATTGCAATGGCCAATGGCTTGGTGCAAATAAAATTTGATTGATATATAAGAATTTTGGTTTGGTTTGGTTTTCACTTGAATGGGCCTTGTTCACACCTCTGAAAGTGAACATGAACATAAGTGCCTTTTTTGGGAAATGCTTGCATTTCCCCAAATTTGTGTTAAACATAATTTTAAAATGCACATTTTCCCCATTCAAAACAAAGAAATAAAAAAATAAAAAAGATAGCCATGAAACACAGGAATGAGGCTGTTTTACTCTGTACAGCACCATGTACATTGATGGTGCTATATAAATAAATAAATAATAATAATAATAATAATAATAGCTAAACAAGGATTTTGGGATGAGAAGGTGCAGGTGTCAGGAGGAGTTCGTCTTTCCACCCTTGCCCACCCATGTTACACTTTAAATCACCCTAATCTTTGCATTATAGGAAACTGGCCTGATCCAACACTGTCTTGTCCAGTTTTAGGTTTTGCTTCTCTCACCTCCCAAGCCCCCCCTTTTTTACCTCCAGGACTTTACTTTGCATATTTAACATACACACAGACACTTACATGGTCCCACTGAGGGCAGTACTCATGTTTTTAAGAAGATAAATTTCTGAGAGATACTTCCTAATCTACACCAAGCAGGATATTGCACTACGAAAGGGGTATATAAAAGGCAGGAGCCAAACCAAGCAGGATATAACACGATAAAAACAGTATATGGTATGTGTCATGGGCCACAACAGCTGTCAGTGCACTTCAATACCGCTATAAAGCAGTAGTGTGGCTCCTGCCTCTTATATACTGCTTTCATACCACTTTCATAGTGCAATATCCTGCTTGGTGTAGATTAGGCTGGAATGTCTTTATGCATTATTTTCTGTGTTGGCCAGAAGCTCTGAGGTTATAGGGTGAGCACAGCCTATGACAAAGGATCCTCCCACACTAGTGCTTTAGCCGTGCTGAGGCATTGCTTTTCTGCAAGTAGCTGGAAGCAGAATTGAAATGGAGATTCTGCACAAGAACTTCATACAGTGCTATATTATTCTCCTTCATGGCCAAGATTAATCCATAATGTTTACTCATGAGTAATTCTCATTTAGCAGAAATTAATGAAAATGTTAATTCAAAGTTTCCTCTTTGTAAGTTCAACTTGTTTAATTGGGAATTAATAATGAACATACTATTAATTGCCCCTTGAATAGTTTCTCTTAATTGCTCTAGTGTCAGTTTCTTTTCCCACAGGCGTGTTTGCTTTAATTACTGATTTCTTTTCATTAATTCATTTTAATTTTTAAATGACAAATTAGCACTATTTTGCTATAAAAATGAAAAGAAAAGATGAGAGGAAGCCACTAATTAAAGTTGCTGCCCCTGCGGGAATAAAAAATGACATTGCTATTATCAAGAGAAGCTTTTCAAGGGATAATTAATAGGATGTTCATAATTAATCCCCTATTGTGCTAATTAAGAAGCAATGAAATGGTCTGAAACTTCAAACAGGAAGTGTTTAATTAAAGGCAAAGAAACCCTTAAAAGTTTCAATAGCATAGATTTTCCAGTGCACCAAATCAGGTCTGAAAAACCATGGGAGGACAATACTGAAAATACTGGATTGCAATAGCATAACAATGATGTGATCAGGATGCTCAGAAAAAGTAAGTAAACAAAGATGACAATACCAGAGAAAAGGGACTTTGTAGAAACAGTCAATAAAGCAAGATTAATGCTGTCATAGTATATTTCCCATCACACCCTGTTATGTACATGCTTTTTTAAAAAAATATTTTAGGAACGTAGACCCAAGCAGACAAACTCTTAGGCTGAAGCTTTTTGACAATACCTTGTTGTAGTTTTGTAAACCACTGTGGAGACCCTCAATGTAGGAGTATATACAGAAACAGAGACATGGTGTTTTTTTAAAAAAAATCTCAACTTAAAGAAAGAAAGAAAGAAAGAAAGAAAGAAAGAAAGAATTGGGTTCCCAAATTAATAAATGTGAAAACTGCCTGTATTCATATCTGAAGTCTTTTAATTTGGCTTAGATTATGTGGCTTTAAATCAGTTGGGCATTAAGTTTTTTGAGTTTTTTTTTTAATAACTAGACTGAATAATGAAATCTCTTTGGTCTAGCTTTCATTTTACTAAATTATTCAGTCCTGCAAAAGATGAAATATTGCTACTTAAAGATTTGCTGAGTGTTATACATAAGAATTACTGCATGGAACACTATACCTTGCTGAAAAGGGATTTTTATGTTTCTCTCTTTCCTGGTTGCCAAAGGCAGCTTTCAATTTTGGAACAAAATTATTTTTCAGCTGCACTGTTCCTTACATGTCTAGAAGAAATGGTAATTATGGAATGAGAAAACCTATTCTTGTATTTCTGACAGTCGTGGATCATGGGACATGTCCATTGAGAAACATCTACTCCCCTTGTGCCCCAGTCACACACCGCATATCAAGATGTGATCTTTGTATCACACAAGAAGGAGAGTAAGGCTCTTAGCAGCAGCGGTGTAGTGAAGCCTGAGGCTTCAGCTAGGTGTTAGAGGGAGAGGCATCGTGCCCACCAATTTTTTTAAAGAGGTAGCAGCACACAAGTGCTCATGTGCAAAAGGTAAGTCCTTAAAAAAAAAATAATTCCCCGCTCCACCCACCCACCCCAATGGTTGCAGAGCTCCTGAGGACAAACCATGACACCCAGCCATACATTCTGTAAAATTGGGTCTAAAGTGGAGGGTGAGATCGCAGGGCAAGGGAGGGATGATCCTTCCCTGATCCCGGGATCCCCTGTGCGTCATGTGGATGCACAAGGGCGATCCCGTGGATTGCCATGGGATAAAACCCCATCTAACTAAGGCCTGAATTCACAGGGATTCAACACTGGCACTTTTTTTTAATTACTATTAGCAGGGATGCTGTTGTCATCTGCCACCTTCCCCTCAGAATTCCCTGTTCCTCCTGAGCTTAGCTGCCATCCTCACAATACCCGGGGGCGGGGGGGAACAAATTTTCCTAGCAACAATGTATTATTTCCTATTGTAATGAAAAATGACTTTGGCCTTAGCTAGACCTACCTGAAAGTCGGGGGGGGGAGGGGAGACCTCACGTTGTGAATAACGCAAGATCTCACTCTCGTTTATACGTAAGGTGAGTTGACCTCAAGAAGAGAGGTGTTGCACCCGCCATTTTTTTTATTTTTAAAGGAGCCGGAGCAGCCAAACGGTCGTGCGCAAAGGTAAGTTTTTTTAAAAAAAGATGTAACTACTTTATTTATTTATTTATTTATTTATTTATTTAAGTATTTTTATGCCGCCATTCAGCCAAAAAAGGCTCTCATGGCGGCTTACAAAAGTATTTCTTGACAGTCCCTGCCCACAGGCTTACAATCTAAAAGACATGACACAAAAGGAAAGGGGATTGGGAGGGAGGAGGAGGAGGGGGAAAAGGAAAGCAAATTCAGGCACTACAATCTTAGTTGGAAAGTTCAGCAGTTACAGGTGACAGCAGAAGGGAGGGGGCTCTCAGCTGGAGCTGGACCCAGGCACGGTGGAAAGATGCCTGGCTGCTGCTTCCTCCCTCATGGTGGCCTCTGCAGTGACAGTTGGTAGCAGGAGGGAGGGGGCTCTCAGCTGGAGCTGGACCCAGGCACGGTGGAAAGATGCCTGGCTGCTGCTTCCTCCCTCACTGGTGGCCTCTGCAGTGACAGTTGGTAGCAGGAGGGAGGGGGCTCTCAGCTGGAGCTGGACCCAGGCACGGTGGAGAGGTGCCTGGCTGCTGCTTCCTCCCTCACTGGTGGCCTCTGCAGTGACAGTTGGTAGCAGGAGGGAGGGGGCTCTCAGCTGGAGCTGGACCCAGGCACGGTGGAGAGGTGCCTGGCTGCTGCTTCCTCCCTCACTGGTGGCCTCTGCAGTTACAGTTGACAGCAGGAGGGAGGGGGCTCTCAGCTGGAGCTGGACCCAGGCACGGTGGAGAGGTGCCTGGCTGCTGCTTCCTCCCTCACTGGTGGCCTCTGCAGTGACAGTTGGTAGCAGGAGGGAGGGGGCTCTCAGCTGGAGCTGGACCCAGGCACGGTGGAGAGGTGCCTGGCTGCTGCTTCCTCCCTCACTGGTGGCCTCTGCAGTGACAGTTGGTAGCAGGAGGGAGGGGGCTCTCAGCTGGAGCTGGACCCAGGCACGGTGGAAAGATGCCTGGCTGCTGCTTCCTCCCTCATGGTGGCCTCTGCAGTGACAGTTGGTAGCAGGAGGGAGGGGGCTCTCAGCTGGAGCTGGACCCAGGCACGGTGGAGAAATGCCTGGCTGCTGCTTCCTCCCTCATGGTGGCCTCTGCAGTGACAGTTGGTAGCAGGAGGGAGGGGGCTCTCAGCTGGAGCTGGACCCAGGCACGGTGGAAAGATGCCTGGCTGCTGCTTCCTCCCTCATGGTGGCCTCTGCAGTGACAGTTGGTAGCAGGAGGGAGGGGGCTCTCAGCTGGAGCTGGACCCAGGCACGGTGGAGAAATGCCTGGCTGCTGCTTCCTCCCTCATGGTGGCCTCTGCAGTGACAGTTGGTAGCAGGAGGGAGGGGGCTCTCAGCTGGAGCTGGACCCAGGCACGGTGGAAAGATGCCTGGCTGCTGCTTCCTCCCTCATGGTGGCCTCTGCAGTGACAGTTGGTAGCAGGAGGGAGGGGGCTCTCAGCTGGAGCTGGACCCAGGCACGGTGGAGAAATGCCTGGCTGCTGCTTCCTCCCTCATGGTGGCCTCTGCAGTGACAGTTGGTAGCAGGAGGGAGGGGGCTCTCAGCTGGAGCTGGACCCAGGCACGGTGGAAAGATGCCTGGCTGCTGCTTCCTCCCTCATGGTGGCCTCTGCAGTGACAGTTGGTAGCAGGAGGGAGGGGGCTCTCAGCTGGAGCTGGACCCAGGCACGGTGGAGAAATGCCTGGCTGCTGCTTCCTCCCTCATGGTGGCCTCTGCAGTGACAGTTGGTAGCAGGAGGGAGGGGGCTCTCAGCTGGAGCTGGACCCAGGCACGGTGGAAAGATGCCTGGCTGCTGCTTCCTCCCTCATGGTGGCCTCTGCAGTGACAGTTGGTAGCAGGAGGGAGGGGGCTCTCAGCTGGAGCTGGACCCAGGCACGGTGGAGAAATGCCTGGCTGCTGCTTCCTCCCTCATGGTGGCCTCTGCAGTGACAGTTGGTAGCAGGAGGGAGGGGGCTCTCAGCTGGAGCTGGACCCAGGCACGGTGGAAAGATGCCTGGCTGCTGCTTCCTCCCTCATGGTGGCCTCTGCAGTGACAGTTGGTAGCAGGAGGGAGGGGGCTCTCAGCTGGAGCTGGACCCAGGCACGGTGGAAAGATGCCTGGCTGCTGCTTCCTCCCTCACTGGTGGCCTCTGCAGTGACAGTTGGTAGCAGGAGGGAGGGGGCTCTCAGCTGGAGCTGGACCCAGGCACGGTGGAAAGATGCCTGGCTGCTGCTTCCTCCCTCACTGGTGGCCTCTGCAGTGACAGTTGGTAGCAGGAGGGAGGGGGCTCTCAGCTGGAGCTGGACCCAGGCACGGTGGAAAGATGCTTTCCCTGCTCCCCCCACCCTAGCCCTGATGGACGCAGCGCTCCTGAGGAGGGCTGCACCCGGCTCCACGTGAGTAATTGCGCGGAGCTGGCTCAAGCTGTGGCAACGGGCTACACCTTCCGTGGTCCTGGGCTCAGCCCGGGACCACGGAAAAAGTGGGCACAAAGTGTAGGGCTGTATCCCAGGGCCAGGGAGGGATGATCCCTCCCTGATCCCGGGATCCCCTGTGTGTCATCTGGATGCACAGGACAATCCCGGGGTTCACCCTGGGATAAGGGTTGGTCTAGCTAAGGCCTTTGTCTTGAAGGAGCCATTAGCTTTACAGAAGACCCATTAAGTTTACAAAAGACCTACTCATGATGGAGTTGAAACCTGCTAGACCTGGTTTGTTGATATGAATCAGTGCAGCAGCTTGAATTTTTGGCCTCTCTTTGGGGGTGGGGGTGGCTCTGGGGATTGTCATGATGTGCACCTGCACTTCAAAATGTATCACTACTCCACTGTACAGTTTGTGAAAGCCAAGAAGGATGAAAGAGGACTCTCACTGCAAGTAAATCTATTACGGGTCTTCTACTATATAGTTCTTTTTAACATTCACTGTTTTTAACTTTTGTAAACTGCCCAGAGAGCTTCGGCTACGGGGTGGTATATACTGTAAATCATCATCATCATCATCATCATCATCATCATCATCATCATCATCATCATCATCATCATCTAGTAGGCAAGAGAGTATCCTGGGAAGAAAAAGCAGGGAATACTTTAGTTGTATGTCTATTTGGATCAGTAATGCGTCAAGGCACAGCTTTTATCATGTAACCATGCTGCCTCATTCCCAGAATTTTATGGGGGATCAACTTGTAAGCTTTCCATGTTTGCTCACTGCTTCTCCTGACTTTTTTTTCCTTTCCACACAAAAATCCATTAAGGAAGGAAAGTCAAAATACCTTCACAATGCCTTTTGACTGATGATAGCACTAGGAGCTGTCTATCTGGAAGCACCCTTGGCATCAATGAAAACAACAACAACAACAACAACAACAACAACTTTGCCTAGTGTTTGAGCCACACTAGACAAGATGCTATTCATGTGAATAAACATCTGTCTAAACATGCACAAGACTCCATGCTAAGTGTCACATTTTGGTGTCCATTATTTTGGAGGGTCCTGATGCAACATTGTGTTTCACTCAGAAAGCTATAGCAGACCTGTTTCGTTGTTTTCATGCCAAGGACCTCAAAAACAAATTGCTCTCACAGCATCGTCACTGTGAGTTCATGCCATTGGTGGAGAGTGATGGCTTTCTTTTACCTGTATGGCAGCCTATTCTTCTTAAAATATCTTCTGCTTTAATAAATAATATAGAGGAGCATTTAATGTTTCCAAGAAAAGCATGGAACAAAATGACCTCTTGTCCTAAATGGGGGATTTGCCTCAGATGATCCCTGTGGTTGCAAGCAAGTGCGATGTTTCTCACAATGCACTTGCTGTTGCTGAAGTTCTAAGAATCAGGGAAAGCAAAATACAAAGAGGTAAACCCAAGGCTGTTTTGCCATGTTTTGACAGAACCAAGTGGACATAAGTAAACCATAGTATACGATTAGCATAGAAGACTTGATTATTCTTCCTGTGTGGTTAAAATAATAGGGAATGTCAGATGTGCACTGTCTGTCCCACTCTTAAGATAAAAAAATCAATTATTACCCAAATCTAGTTGAGATCCAAATCTAAAGTTGAGATCTAGTTGATATCCATATCCTTGTCAGTCAGAATAGGACAGCAGTTAAAGCATTTTCCTGCTTCTATGAGGCATATCAAGCGAACAAAAATAGCAATATAAACATATAACACACACACACACACACACAGATTTGGGTGCATTTCCCCTTATGTTTTATACTCGGTCTAGAGAGAGTAAAGTAAAAGGCACCTATGACATTAAAGGACACAAGTGCTTACAGTTGATGAGTACAGGGTTTCTGCTTCAAATCATTCCTTCCCTTCCCTCTTCATTTCTTCTTCCTCTGGGCTTGAGATTTGGCCTGTCTTTTCCTGTCTTGTTGTTTTGGTGGCACCTATATACACCTGTCTAGGGTGACCCTATGAAAAGGAGGACAGGGCTCCTGTATCTGTAACAGTTGCATAGCAAAGGAAATTTCAGCAGGTGTCATTTGCATGCATGCAGCACCTGGTGAAATTCCCTCTTCATTACAACAGTTAAAGATACAGGAGCCCTGTCCTCCTTTTCATATGGTCACCCTAACTTAGGGTTCCCAGGAGGCATGTACATAGGTGTTTATAGGCAGGAGGAATGTCGTTCTTCAATAAGGACTTGGGATTTGTGAAATATTACTTGTCGTATATTGGCCATGTGCAGTTTCTTTTAGGGTGCAATCCTATACATACATACATACCCTACTGAACTCAGTGGAACTTACTTCTGAGTAGATATCCATAAGATTGCATTAGTAATCATGAACAATCCTTCCTCTAGTTCACAATACTTTCCTGTAATTACAACTCATGCAATCTGTTGGGTTATTGATTGATTTGTATACCCATATATTTTCCTTCGGACATCATACGGATCAATGGTAGTACAATGAGTCAGTACTGTCTGGGAGTCAGTTTGTCAGCTAGCAAAACAGAAAAGAAATCTGAATATTAACAATAATTTGGTATTTTGCTATTTGCAGGTCTGCGCAGGTATTATGTAGAATTGTCTGGAGAATCCAGCATCCTAACAATCTTGGCTTTCACTAAAATTAAATCAAGAAAAATAAATTAAGCTTTGAGTGTATATGGCTGCTAAAACAGGCTTGCAAGTGTGTAGTAGGCAATACCTGGTGAAATCTCAGAAACCTGAGGGAGGTTGAGTAGGATAAGAAACTGGGAGTTCATAACGCCTCAAGCCTCCTCATTACCAAAAGAAACAAAATAAATTGTGCAAGATAAGCAAATATATGCAATTTTGCCTACTTTGCATAATAATAATAATAATAATAATAATAATAATAATAATAATAATAATAATAATATATTTATTTATTTATTACCCATCTCTCCCTCTGGATCAAGGTGGGGAACAATATTAAATACAATAATACAACTTAAATCAAATGCACAAAACTGGAGGACCTGAGCGTGTGGGGTGTATTGATCAGGGGAAGGCGATCCCGCAGGTAACCTGGACCCAAACCATGTAGGGCTTTAAAGGTAATAACCAACACTTTACACTTCACCCGGAAACTAATGGGCAGCCAGTGAAGAGATTTTAAAACAGGTGTAATGTGGTCCTCCCTAGGTGTACCAGTGACCAACCCGGCTGCCATATTTTGAATTAGTTTTCAAACTAGGTACAAAGGTAGCCCTACGTACAGCGCATGGCAGAAGTTGAGCCTCTAAGTTACCAGTGCATGCACTACCGTCTTTAGGTCTTCCAACTCTAGGAAAGGGTGCAGCTGGCGTATCGGCCGAAGCTGATAGTAGGCACTCGTGGCCGTTGTATCAATCTGAGCTGTCATTTGGAGCGACGGATCCAGAAGCACCCCCAAGCTGCAAATGAAGTCTTTCAGGGGAGTGTAACGCCATCCAGAACTGCTTGATACACCTTCCAGCCCAGGTTAGGGCCCTTGACAGTAAGCTCCTCTGTCTTGTCTGGATATAGCTTCAGTTTGTTTTTCCTCATCCAGCCCATTACTGCCTCCAAGCATTCATTCAGAGGAGACATACTATCCTTAGCTGACACTGTTATTGAAGGTATAGAGAAATATATTTGGGTGTCATCAGCATACTGATAGCACCCCGCCCCATACCGCCAGATGATCTCTTCCAATAGTTTCATGTAGATGTTGAACAGTATTGGGGATAGGATGGCATCTTGTGGTACACCATACAACAGCTCCTTCTTTGAGGAGCAGCTATCCCCAAGCATCATTATCTAGAACCTCCCTGAGAGATAGGACCAGAACCACTGGAGTGCCCTTGATTCCCAATCCCCTCAGGTGTTCCAGAAGGATACCATGGTCGATGGTATTGAAAGCCACTGAGAGGTCCAAAAGTACCAACAGGGACACACTCCCATTGTCAATACTCATGCGAAGATCATCCACTAAGGCGACCGTAGTAGTCTCAATTAAGTATCCTGCTCTGAAGCTGGTTTGAAATGGGTCTAGAAAATCTGTATCATCCAAGACTGCTTGGAGTTGGAAGGCAACTGCTCTCTCAATCACCTTGCCCCAAAATGGAAGATTTGATACTGGTCAGTAATTATTAAGGTCAGAGGGTCCAGGGAGAGCTTTTTTAGAAGTGGTCATACCACCACTTCTTTTAAACATGATGGAGAACTCCCCTCCCTGAGTGATGCATTAATAATATGTTGTAGTTTTAGTCTAACTGCATCTCCTCCCTGAGCGACCAGCCAAGAAAGAAAGGGATTGAGAGGGTGAGTTGACTTCCTCACTTGTCCAAGCAGCTTGTCCATGTCCTCGGTATTCACCAACTGAAACTGATCCAGTGTAATCCTACTTGTGGAGTTGCTGGACAATCCATTGTCAGCTTCTGCTATAATGATGGCGTTGAAATTGGCTCTTATCTGAGAGATTTTATCTGTGAAATGATTGTTAAAAGCATCACAGCGAGCTACCGAAGGCTCTAGACTTGGGTTCAGGGGAGAAGGTGTCTCAGTTACACCTCTCACCACCCTAAATAGTTCTGCTGGATGTGAAGTCACAAACGCAATGCGTGCAGAGAAGAAAGCTTTCTTCACTGCATGTATTGCCACCCCATAGGAATGAAGATGTTCTCTATGTTGTGTCTTGTTGGATATAAGTTGAGTTTTCCACCATCGGCGCTCCAGTCATCATCCTTCCTGCTTCAACTCTCTGAGATCTTCTGTGTACCAAGGTGCCTGATTGGAAGCAGGTCAGAGAGGGCATTTGGGTGTGATCATATTGATAGCCCTAGTTAGGTCCATAATGGATATAGGTGACAGAGTACTCAGCTTTTCTTGATGCAGAATTGGGTTAAACTACCACAGAATGTTATTTGTATCCCCCCACCCCAGCAATATGGAGCCCTGTCTCCACACTTCCTCTGACAAATAAAGCAAACTGTACAAATTCTCCTAATTCTGTGATTATAGAGGAACATTTTTACAGTCCTTAATTGATGTCTTATTGGGGCTATCGGAGTGATTTGTATTATTTATGTTCTGATGGGGGTTGAGAGCATACTATGCCTCCTTTGCCAAGGATGCTTTCCTTTAAAGTGAATGCTCCCTAAATAAGAACGTAAGAAGAGCCCTGCTAAAACAGACCAAGACCTATCTAGTCCAGTATCCTGTTTCACATGTCATTCAGATGCCCCAATGGGATCATGTTCACAAGCCGGACATGAATGCAATAGCATCTTCCAACTGGTATTGAGGAGAGGCATATTATCGTTGATATTCAAGGTAATATATAGCCATTATGAATAGTGGCCAATGCCATTCATTGTCCATGAAAATGCTATCTAGGGATGCTTCCAGATAAGGCTTTTATGGTGCAATCATTCTGCCTCATTTGTGGGCTCCAGACACCATCCATTTGTAACCTTCCTGTGTTTTCTCACTGCTTCTGTCATCTTTATTTCTTGCCAGAGAAAGTCCGTTAATTAGCTGCACAACATCTTTTGACTGCACTTTTCCCTGGTAATCTCGCTTTTTAAAATAATGGCAATAATGCAGTATTTAAATTAGCATGGGATTAATTCCACCACTAGGTGGCACAATTACATGTGGTCACTATTAGTCGCCATCTAAAGGAGCCTGTAGATCTGAGAAAAGCTCTTAGAAAAAGAAAAAGCAAGTCTGTTAAGTTTTTTCCCCTTAATGCTGAGGTGCCCCGTAACTAAGTAAGACACTACAAATTATTGCTTAGTATTGGATAGCTATTCTTCATATAAACATGCTAGAATGTTTCAATTCTATGTACCTAGAGTGACCATATGAAAAGGAGGACAGGGCTCCTGTATCTTTAACAGTTGTGATGAAGAGGGAATTTCACCAGGTGCTGCATGCATACAAATGACACTTGCTGAAATTCCCTTTTCAACACAACTGTAAAATATACAGGATCCCTGTCTTCCTTTTCATATGGTCACCCTAATGTACCCCCACAACAAATACAAGATAGTGTTTTCCTCTTGTGCAGAAATTATTAACCACAGAGTTTTCTCCTTTCCATTTATCTCTGCTCAAAAAACCTTAAAAGAGATAGCTTTGGGATGGAACCATCCCCATACCACCCTCATTCCACGCAAAAGTAGTGATGCAGGGTGAAGTATTTTTAATGTGAAATCCCAGTCAACACTATTTCATCTACATTCAATTCTCATTTGAGCCACATAGGAATCAAAGAGAACCCATTCAGTGGTTTGAAAACTGTCACTTCTGCACTAGGTTACAACTAATTCTGGATTTGTTCTCTAGATTCTAGAGAAGGCCTGCAAATCCAGTTGCCATAGGTGGGCTTGGGAAAATCACTATTGCTCAGCCCAGTCTATTTCATGGGCTTGTTGTAAGACTGAAACTTAACTCTGAGCTTCTTGCTGTGTAAATATATCAAATAATTCTGGCATAGTAACATTGCTAAAGTTTGGGACGAGATTTAATTCTGACCAATAATGGGAGGAAACTAGGAGAAAATCTGAATTGCTCCTCTGTTGTATAGTATATACATAATTTAATCCAGAATCCAACTAAGCAGTTTATTAGGATATGTAGCAATCTGTGTTTTTAAGAGAAAAACAGTTGCTGTAAGGAAACCATCCTCTAAATATGTGTTTTCCATATAAGCCAGCAGTGTTGTTTGAAAAGGAATTCAAGTGATAATGCCAAGTATCAATAGGTAATTGCAGTGTAGTATAACTAGTGTAGTGTAGCATAATTGTAGTGTAGTGTAGCATAATAATGTTTGCAGAAAGTGTAATTATATTGTATATAAAAGTGCTTGGTTTCCAAGTCTTTGTACCAGTATAATATTATTAGGGTCAATTTTTACACTATATAAGTGGCACTGTTGCTGCACTTTATGGCTCCATCTTACACTGATCTCTGATTTGGTAATGGAGGAGTGTTGTCACCAAACTGGAGAGGAGTGGAATCTTGTGGGAAAACCCATCCCAATGCCCCAACCTCTGATGATGGCAGGATTCTTTCCAAGTGATCCCAAGACCATTACAGTCTTTGCATTCTTACAATGGAGAAACATTGGATGGAGCTACAAGGATAATAACCATGTCTCTAATGTAAGGCAGCTCTATGTCTGGGATTCATTGATCACTTCTAACTCCTAGCCTTGAGCAATTTTGCTGCATTGCCTCAGAGACCCACTATTATTAGCCTGATGGACAATCACACCAACTATTTACTTGTTCACACATGGTGGGTACACCAGATTGGTATAATGGATTAGGAGGAATACTAGGGCAACTTTAACCCATCATTATTCTTTAGATAGTTTATTGTTCACAATTATTTAAACCATATTTGCTGGAAAAAACGGAGGGAAAACCTGTACTAGATTACATGGCAGTTATTATAGCTACTTAGGCTGGGCTTCTCTGTGGAAGCTGTAGGCAACTATGGGCTCCAGAAGGCCCAATCTCTTGTTGTTCAAAGACTAATAGATCTAGATCTACAGCATTTAAGAACTGCTGCTAACAAATCTTGCTCTCCATTGCTCTACAATAATTTTAATAACTATGGGCTCACTGCAGCTTCATATCTGTATGCTTTAACCATTCCCAAGTATAGGAGAGCATTTACCCTCGCTCGCTTTAATGTGTTGCCATCAGCTTTACTAGAAGGACGATTTAGTAAGATCTCGGTTAATGAACGGATATGTCCCTGTGGTTCTGGAGCAATAGAATCTGTTGAACATGTCATTTTGCACTGTAACGTGTATGAGGAATGCAGGAAAAAAGTTAATATTTCCTTTATTAACAGCCTTTTTTGGATGTAGCCCCACAATGTTGGTGTTAATCTGTTTAAGGGATGTGTCCTCCCATATTACTGAAAGAGTCTCTAAGGCCATAGCTAGACCTAAGGTTTATCCCTGGATCGTCCAGGGGTCAAACCTGTTCATCTAGGTGACACACAGGGGATCCAGTGCTCAGGCAGGGGTGAACCCTGGATGATCCCAGGATAAACCTTAGGTCTAGATGTGGCCTAAGTTTCTCATGACCTCAATGCAAATTCAAAAAATAACATTGCAATCCTTCTGAAAGAAGCAACTCGCCAAGCTATATTTTGTTTTTATGTCACTTTTTATCTATCCCTTGTATGTTTTGGTGTTGATTTTGCTGGTCTGTGACCATAATAAATAACAATGATATGGTCCTATTGCGATTAAAGCAAATTTGTTAGTGAGGCTGATTTTGATGTTTTGAATGTTACTCCCACTCAATCCCTGCACCAAGACATAATGCACTGTACTCAAAAGCAGTAGACCTCCTAGTACTGACTGTTCAAATAAATACCATTTAAAAAATGTACGTACACCATATCATGGTGGTATCATTAACAGAGTTTGCTGTGCATTAAAGGTTCAATCAAACTCTCAGATGGAAATGGCCATTATTCTTGTATTGATCTGTATTTATGGCACTCATCCTAGATGATCCAAAACAGTACCTCTCCTAGAAATTGTTACCAGATCATTGTTTATATGTGTGCTTTTATGTCCTCCTATTAAGAATAATTAACTAGATTTGTATCTCAAAATGTATACTTACTGCATCACTAGTTCTCAGTGTGTGAAGTTCTGTTCTGGTCACCACATTCTCCTGACATTAAACCGCTGCTTTCCATTATCCTCTGCCTTTATAGCTGATTGACATCTTGGTCTCTAACAAATAAGACGCCTTCCTGTTTGTAAGATAATGTTCCTTCAAATCTTATTCAGGGTGCCTCAATGTTAAAATCAGTAATGGTGGATGAGTTTCCCTGAAAGACAATTACCTAAGAATTCTCTGTAATGTGCCAGAGTTCCTTGACAGATGAGTCAACCTGGCAAGAGTTCCTTGAAGGTAGAACATTTTAAAAACACACACACACACTGGTCTCAAGGATCATGAACCATAGAAATTGATAATACATTGTTGTTCTTTATATTGTTCCATAATCTGAAGCATGCCCACCAGTAAGAAAGAATATGTACTTGCCGTCTTCTACATCAGTGTGCTCCAAACTATCATATTTGTAGTTTCTGGTGCTCTTTTAATAATAAATGGGTACATTAGGAGATCACAATTGAATATAAAAATAGAGGAATAGACACTGTTTCAACCCTGTTTGTGTGTGAGAGAGCAAGAGAGTTGAGCATTACTGTTTGTGAGATTGTATTTGAATTCTCATTATTCCTTTTAACAGTTGTGCTCATTTTCATATGCATTCTGAAAGCTAGAAATGATGGAAGTAAGGTAAGGACCTGTTCTTTCCAAAGCTGTGCAGTGACTCTGGAAGCACATTAAAGTCCAATATGATGTCATATTGAGGGATCCTCTATGTGTCATGAATCCTTAAACTGAACTTGATAATTGTGTTGTGAGTGGAGAAAGAAGCATAGAATAAAAAGACACAGACAACAGAACTTGGGTTAAACTAGGGCCTCTTTATTTGAATAACATGGGTAGTTCTCCCCTCCCTGGATCAGCATGTGAAAGTACGGGAATCAATGTGTCTTTTCTTAGGCCACTTGCCTGGCTTTATGGGCGAGAACTCTCCAAAGCCAGGAGTTGGGTAAAACCTGGCTCCTTTCTTATATGCCACTCTGCAAGTGTGGGGAGACTGCCCTACATCTCCCCCTCCCTGTGTCTCATAGCTCAGGGTAGGTGAGGCAGGAGGGTCTCCAAAGGCAAACCGTATCCTGACATGGGAGCCTCACAGTTCCCTAGGAGCAGGTCCTCCGGATATGCCAATCACCAAAAGGTGCCATAGTGCTCATCATCCCTATTCTGATATTGCCAATTCCTGCACATCCCTGACCCCAATCCACCTATTTATCCACTCTTCCCTTTAGCAATTCCAGTATGAAGAAGGCAAAACCTTCAAGGGAGGAAAATTCCTACTCAGTCCTCCTTCCAAAGGGAGTGACTGGCTAATCCCATACTAGTTTGAGGGTGGGAGATGAGATGAAAGAGGCCAAGAGTCCGGGCAGACTCTTATAGTCCCAGCCCCGCCCTGCTTTGAAAGGCACACATGCCTAAGCACGTGCGGTGCCTTCATTCCCCTCCTTTCCCCTTGCAATGTCCACTTCCCATCCAAGTCGTTCCGGCTGGGTGGGTAGTGGGTTTCTGATCACATTACTCCCTCATCCACAATTAGCCATAGAGATTAGTGTACTTTAGCCACACTAGTTTTGTAAACCGCACAGTTAATTGATTGGGACAGAGTTGACTTTCCCTGCCAGAAGCAATGGGTGATTCAGCTATAATGAGTAAACTTGACTCAGGACATTGCATAAATAAGAAAAGGTGGTCAAAGCAACTTGGTCATTGCTTACTGTATGTGGTTTCAAGACCTTAAAACTTAATAAATGGTTACTATTTCTTGGGAGTCCAGCATATCTATATGTCTATTTATTTATCTATTCAATTTTCATTAGGACCACCACATGGGAGCAAAGAGTTAAACCTCACCTTTGAGCAGGGGGATGGACTTGATGGCCTTATAGGTCCCTTCCAACTCTACTATTCTATGATTCTATGATTTTCATGCATTAATGAAAATCTCCCCACCCTCACATCTGCTGTAATTTTTTTAAAAAATAAAAATGACAGGGTCCTAATGTCACATCTAGTTGGGACCTATGTCACTTTGAATTATTTTGTCCAGTCTAACTAATTGTAAATGAGAATTTGATAAAGTGGGCTAGTAAACTCAGAAGTTAGTAGGTATGTTTTGATAACAGGATAGCATAGTAACCAGTTTGCATATGTATTAACTTTAATTAATTAAATACTATGGGATCAGGACCCATAGCATTCAAAATACAAGAAAAACACAGTTCCCAATACCACCTGTCATCTCTTTCCTTATGAAAATAATGTAAACATTATGAAAGAGCATAAAAGTAAATGCTACTCTTTGAGTACTAAAGAGAAGGGGCTCCAGACAGTCTGGATCTTCAGAAAGACAATAACATCAAGCAAGTACACTCCTATTCCTCCCCCTTCACACTTCTCTCTGACATAATTGCTGGTGCTCCAGAGACGTTGTTTACAAACTGATTCTCTGTCTACATTACAGTTCTCCTCAATGGATTTTAATGGTACATTACATTTTGCAGAGGCGGGGTGATGGCGAGAGAGAGATAACTAAGGAAAGGTTGGGGAAATTTGTAGTTCAGTAATGTTCTTGCAAGGCACACTACCTCAGGAATCAATTTGTTCATGGTGATTCCCTCAGTAAAGAACCTGTGAAAAATAACAGCTTTCCCTATTCTGAAGTATTTGGACAACGGGGGCCCCTTTGGTAAAATGTGTGGGACATTCAAGACTGGATTATACAATCACAGCTGTCTTAAAGTGTAATGTATGGAATAAATGGTGTAAGAATTTTCAGGGCCATTTCACCCATTACATTGGTTTTGATTACAAAACCCATGATCCTTCACTATTGGCTGTGCTGAGTTGTAGGTCATTTGGAAGGGCTCAAGGTCTTCTGCTGCACAGAAGCAAGCCTGGGTTAACTGCAGTCATTCATGACATTGGCTCCTGACAAGCATTACTTTGAAGATGCACATATCTGCAACTTTGTAAGCGCATGTTTATTGCTTTCATACTTTAGATTTTTATATGTGTACTCATGGGGTCCATGAGTAAATGATATCTACATAGGCCAAATTTTGACAAAAAAACTTGAGTCATATATCATGTATGTCATTCCTAGATTAGCAACACAGTGGTTAAACCAACAAGAATCCTTAAAAAAAAGTCTAATTAAGGGGGGCTCCATTTTTTTGTAGCTAAAAGCAAATAAATGATTCAAAGAATTTAGAATTCTAACCTAAAGCTGAAAAATGAGAGGTTTCTAGTGCTTGGATATTTTCAATATGAGTGGATGGCTTGTAACAGCTGCCATTCGTGTTTTTCCAAGCTTGAGGCATATCGGCTGTTTTTCATTTTGGAGGCTTCAACCCTACAATAATCTTAGGAGGAGTCTAACCCATAATAATTAACTGGGTTCAGCCAACTCGTCATTAGTTGCGTTTCTTCTGTTGAAGCTATCACGCAAACAGGATAATAATCCGGAGACCTGTGAAGTTCATAATGCTGATATGAATCAAGAAAATAAACACAATCTTTTACTAGAAATATAGTTGAAATAGTACTACTTTGATGTCATTACCAGCACTTGACTGTATCTTAAAACTGTGACTATGATATATGTATACTGCGTATTAGAAAGTATTTATTGTAAAAAGATGATTGTCTTATGAGTAAATTGTATGCACAGTTGCCATCTATGATTATGTAGGTGATGCATCAGGTATATTTGTAAATAAGTAAGGTGAATAATCACTATTATTAACATAAAACTCTAAGTCTTGCAGAAAATTCAGTCTTCAGGTTCATTTTCTAACATGGCCAGGTAGGGATGGGACAGATCCTTGTATGAAACACTGAAGAGCTGTTGCTGATTAAGAATTGTAGCCAATACTGAGCTTGATGGCCAAATGGGCAACTTATTATATTGCAGCTTCATATGTTCAATTTTGTATTACAACTTTTAATATTGAGCAATGAACCTTATAGAAAAATTCCCTGGCTGTTGTATTAAATATTTAATAATATCTAGTTTCTAAGACTGTTAGCAAAATGTTTTTGGAGAGATTTCTTACTTAGTTCCAATATCTTCTACTATGAGACACACACACACACACACACACACACACACACACACACACACACACACACACACGGTGCTTTGTAGTTAACACAAACATAATAATAAACTGAATCTCTTTGCAGCATAAGACCTATGTGGTAGAAATACAAATCCTCAAAAGGATGTGGTTCTTTAATAGGAAGTGCATTACTGCCCTGAATAAGGTCAATCAAATTTCATTATTTTTACATTAATCCAGGGACTGAATTTCAAGCAGTTGTAATGAGTGCTGCAGGTAGATTAGAGTTCCTCCCCCCACCTTTTTTTTTTTGCTGACTCAGCTAGCACCCTTAGTCTAGCTGCTGCTATGCTTTATTATCTTGAGGTTTAGAAAAGTAGTTATCAGGATCTGGCTGCATGCATTAGCATTGCTTGGAGCTGCCTTCTCTCATTAGTAGTAGAATTTCCTAGATGGTTATGAAAGATCCACCCTACTTCCCATCCTCTTATGCAATATATGTGTAACACCTTCTGCTTGTTTCTACAAGAGGTCTCACATGTAATCAAAATAAACCCTGAAGCTTGAAGTGCTTGCAAATGGTACCTTTTGAAACAAAGGAATCACAGAAATGCCGTTTCAGTTGCTGTGCCCATAGTGATCTGTAAAATATAATTCCAGAATAAGTATGTAATATATTAATCCAACACAACGTTCATTGCTCTATTTTGTTGTCAGACTAGCTGTCTAGGATGGACTTAGATTTTTAAAGAGAATTTCAAAGAAGGTTATGCAGGTATCTAGCAAGGACTTTTAAGTTATAAAATATCTGACTTCTGTATGGAAGGGTGTTGTAGTTGATGCATCTAATCAATTCCAGGCAGTACTGTTTTATGGATCCAAGAGCCATTTAACATCTCTTCCGAGATACTGGCTGCTTTACTAGACACCTAACCAATATCAAGTAAATAAATAGTCGGCAATCTGTCTATTAGCATTTAAAAGGTGCTTTCCAACTTCCTGTTTTCATACTGCAGACACTGATAATATATTCATACTTGCCAGGTGACCAGAGAGTTTTAAAAGGTACACCTGAATAGATTTATGTAATGGGATTGTATTCAGTCACCATTAGCTATGCCTGAATCAGCTCAAGGAGCGCCCTATTCTATTATGCAAGTGCTAGAAGTCTCTTGTAAAATATTTTAGTAGTGCATTTCCATTCTAAAGCTGTAATTCCTTAGAACAACTTGTAAATGGAGCTTACAGCTCTTTGCTGCTTTAAAGTCCTGTTCTTTCCCATTTTCCCATTCTTAACTTCTCTATTGTGAGTGGAGAAGGAAGCATGGAATAAAGACACAGACACCAGGCCGGATCTACACTACTGCTTTAAAGCGCTTTATAACAGTTATAAAGCGCTTTAACTGCTTTAAAGCGCTATAAAACTGTTATAAAGCGCTTTAAAGCAGTAATGTAGATCCAGCCCTGCAGAGCTTGGGATAAACTAGGGCCTCTTTAGTTAACAACTCTATTTTACACAAGCTTCTGATACTATGCTCCTCTTTCTTGGATACTTCTCCATATTTTCACTCCATATTTTCTTCCCCTGTTCTTCCTTCCCTCCTTTTTTAGCTTTGCTTTTCCTCTCTCCTTTTTTTGTCAGTAAACCTATGAGGAGCAGCAGAGTTCCTGCCTTCAGGATAGCAAAACATATAGGATCCTCTCCAAAAACATTTCTGCTGCTCCAGAGATCTGACTAAAAAAAGTAGCGTAACACATGAATCACAGCAGTTGCCAGTTACAGTTGATTAATGTCTTCACTTAAACTGCAATGTTTGAATGCTTGCAGTTGTTGTTTTTAATGCCCCTCTCTTCCCAACTCCCAATCTAGCAAGTTGAAGCTAATGAGGCTAGTCGGGAGGGAAGCAACTCTCTAGCTAACAGGGCTGTGGCTACACTCCCTCCTTTTCTCTCAGATGTCTGGTCAGAAAAAATAGGTCTTAAAAACTTCAAGTACAACCCCTGTATGTCCATGTGTTTGTAGGGATCTTCTTCCAGGTGGTCTTCCTCTGCAGACTTGATTGGTATAGCACTCCTATGTCATGATTTCCACCCACACATATTTTGTGAAGAAATTCAGTCAGCATTGTAAGGGAAGGAAACGTGGAGTCCCTGACCTAGTCCAAAAGAACATTATGGATGTGATATATAGACAGTGTGTAGACTGAAGTAATTTTTTTTTTTGGGTGGGGGGGAAATAATTGAACTGGATGCTGTGAAAAAAAGTAGGTCAAGATTGACAGTTTGTTGCAGGTGTGTGTGTATGTCTTTGTGTGTGTGTGAGAGAGAGAGAGAGAGAGAGGGAGAGAGAGTAATACAAACTTGCCCTCACTGAGTAAGATAAAGTAATTGGTCTATCCCTCCACATTCTCATAGCTTTGACATTAAAAGATTACGGTTGTTTCCAGATGGAGAGCACGTAGCACTCAACATTTGAAGCCCAGCTCTGAGTGTCTCCTTCAAGGGAGGTTCAGAGGATGGTAACAAAGGAGAGAGCATTTTCAGTGTGGCCCTCCTGACTGTGGAACATCAGGACAGCCCAGCCAGCACCAATATTGTCAACTTTTCCCTGCCAGGTTAAGACTTTCCTTTACCCTCAGGTATTTAAAGGCAAATGATGAGCTTTCTATTCTGTACTCGTGTTTTAGTTGATTTATTCTGTTTTGGTATTTTAATGGAAATTGGTTTCAGCTATTTTATACTTCGTATGTTTTAATAATTTTGTTTTAAGGGCAACTAAGAAATTCTATGATGATGATGATGATGATGATGATGGCATTGGGCATCTATTTTGTCTGTTACTTCTTAACAGATTTTATGAGGTAAGAGAAAAAATGGAAGAATTATTGGCATTTGCGTTTGAATGCTGTCGATTAGTCTTCCTCAAGCTGGTGCTCTCCAGATGATGTTGGACTTCAATTCCCACCATCCCTGATAATTGGTCATAGTGGCTGGGGCTGATGGCTGTTGTAGTCCAAACATTTGGAAGACACAAGTTTGCAGAAGGCTACATTGGTCAGGGATGGGCAGAAAGTCAATATCCAGATGTTTTGGACTACAACTTCCAGCATTCCTGACTATTGGCCATGCAAGCAGTGGTTTGTGGGAGTCAAAGTCCAAAGCATCTAGAGATCTACCTTCTGTCTTGGATGATGTGGGGCCCAGGAGTGTGGATTCTGAATACAATATTTCTCCAGAATTACAAAGACAGAACAAATATGTGGTTATACAAGTTCCATAAAGCATTATTAACATATTTACTAAAACCAGCTGTTACAATATTGACATGAGGCAGAACAGGGGCTTGTTCATGGCAGTCAAAAGTTTAACTGCTAAATAACTGATATTTTGGTTTAATTCCAATGAATGGTCTTACTCTCCAATGAATAGTCTCACCCTCTAAGCAAGGCAACCTTGGTACAATGTCCTCTTGTCAAAACGTAATGGTCATATATGACAGTGTTACTATTGCTTCAAATGGCTGTGGATAGCTGACAGTAGATAGTGCCAAACCTGGATTCTTTTCAGCTGTATTTAATGAGTAGGAGCTTATCTGCTCAAGTCATTTACTGCTGGATCTGTGCCCGTTTTAAATAGAGCTAATGTGCATCTGAGCTTAACTGTATGTTTTGAAAACATCTGTGAATTGGCACAAGTTCAGTTGGAACCTGTATTGGTGTGATTTGAGTTATACCACTTTCAAATAGGGCAAATTTCCCAGCTCTAATTTACTATAAAACGTACCATGAAAACGTGTGTGGAGAGACATTGTGAGTTACTGTTAACCTGATAATAGATTTCCCATGTTTCGTTCATTTTGGCCCTAAGAGTTGAGTCAAGGTAGGGTGTTTCTTCTTTCTGAAGTGTGTTCCATTCACACTGCTTACACTGCTTAAAAAAGACAGCAGCTGGAGCGCACTTGCACCCAGGGGAAAAAGTAAGTAAACAACAAAATTTCCCTAACCCCATTCCCCACCCACCCCTGATGTCCCTGGACTACCCCTGGCCTGGCTCTGTCCCTCTGCTAACCCCCGCTACTCATGGGGAGGAGGGAAGAAGCCGAGATGGGCACCCACACTGCCCATAGTGCTCAGGATCATCGCGGGAAAAAGCAGGAAAAAAGTGGTCCTAGAAATCCCCGGGGAAATGCAGAGATTGTCCCTGCCTGCTGCTGGGATCCCCTCTGTATCATGTGGATGCACAGGGACAATCCAGGGATGATCCCAGGGAAAAAGGCAGGTGTAGACATGCTCCTAGTCATACTTAGAGCAATCAATGAGATGTAAGTTAGTCATGACTAAATTGTCTTCGAGATTTCAATGGGTCTACTCTAAATATGAATAAGTCTGGTTCTGACCTGTTGTTTATCCTCCCCTTCTGATAATATCATTAAGATAGCTGCACATGTTAGTATGTCCTTGTATCCTCTAGCGCCTTCCTGCTTTTAGTTATTACCCCCACCATTTCCAAGCTGAGCTATTTTGCAAATGAATTAATATTTTTTTTCAAAATGGCATCTTGTGAGGTGGTCCCCCACAACATGTTGTTTTTTTTCAAACGGAGACATTTTCTCAAATAAAATTATGTCTCTTTTTAGAACAGATTGGGAAAATGGCAGTCAAGCATATCCTACCCACCCACCCCAAGACATCCTAGCAACTATGGCAGCCTAGGATGCTGAAGTGTACAGATGCTGTGGGAAAAGTGAACGAGTGGCATATTCAGGAGTGGGAGAAGAGCAGACAGCCAAAGCTGAAATGCACTGTTAGCAATGTGTGCTGAAACTACAACAGAAAGAAGCAGATTAACTGTAAACTGCCCCAGTTGTACACTTGGTTGACTCAATACCAGATATACATTAGGGCTTTTGCTAGACCAGGCTATATCCCAGGGTGATACCCAGGATCGTCCCTGTGCGTCCAGATGACGCACAGGGGATCCCAGGATCAGGCAGGAATCAACCCTCCCTGGCCCTGGGATATAGCCTACCCTTTCAAGCCTGCTTTTTCCCAATGTCTTGGGCTGAGCCCGAGACCGCGAGCGTGTGGCCCGTTTTCGCAGCTTTTCCTGGCTCTGTGCATGGGGAGGGTGCGGGGAGCAGGAAAATCAATTTAATTTTTTAAAAAAACCTTACCTTTGCACACGAGCATTTGTGCGCATCATCCCCTTTAAAAGTTAAAAAAAATGGTGGGCGCGATGGCTCTCTTCTTGAGTCCTCCATCCTGGGATATCCTGTAGGTCTAGCAAAGACCTAAGTTGACTCAAATGCAACGAATCCTAGCATTCCCCACCCAGCCATGAGGAATGGCTCCCAGCAGTGGAGAATTCCCAACATTCCCCAGCCAGCTGTCGAGGGAATGCTGGGAGTTACAGAATTTCTTTCTCTCTAAACATGCATAGGATTGCACTCTAATAGACTTATTTTCCATGAATTTGTCTAATCCCCCTTTAAAGCTCTCCAAAACAGCGCCTATTGACACATCTTGTGGCAACAAATTCAGTAAATGAATTCTGTGCTGTATGACCAAGTAATTTTGTCCTGAATGTACTACTGACAACCACTTTCACTTAATGACCCTGAGTTCTAGTATGATGAGCTAGGGAGAAAAACATCTCTCAATCTATATTCTTTACACCAGAAACCACCATGGGTCATACGCCCCAACTGCTTCTAATCTTAAATTTGGTTCATCCTGAAAGTTGAGAATTTTTAAGAAAGTTTGATAAAAATTCACAAGCATTTTGGTGCATATTTTATGCATTTTTTTGCCTAACATGCACATTTGTTTGCAAGCAATTTTCCAAACATAATACATTATTTTCCTTAATATATGCATTTTCATTTGATTTTTTGATATGAGAAATCCATTGCAAAATTCAGAGAAGTGCAAATTTTGAAAGATAACTGAGTTTTGGTTTACATAATGATTCAAAAGTCTGAAATTACTGAACGAATTTCTCCCCCATCCTTAGTTTAACCAGATGCTAATCAATAAGAATCCTCTTATCTTCTGATGGATCACTTTATTCAACAATCTTTGGTGAGGGACTTTTGGTGTTTTCAGATGTAGAGATCTTAGCACTACCAATCAAAAGGCGTTGTGAATTGATTCCATCTTTTCTATCCGAATATATTTTTTTCGGGTACAAAAGGGATGGAAGAAGTAGTAGGAAACCAAGAGAGGGCTGCATATGGAAGACGACATCATAAAAGAGGATCATCGTAAAATTTTTGGAATGAGACAGTTCAATTGCACAATAAAAACCTTGTCAGAAGCACGCTTTCTCCAAAGCTTCCTCTCTCTCTAACCCCCACCATTTCCCCAATGTACTTGTCCCATGAACTTTCTATGTTTTATACTGGGGAAAACATACAGGTACCTCTCTAGCATGGTTAACCCCAAACTTCCTTCAGCATCATTGCCTCATCCAATTCACTGCCCCCAGGCTGTTTTAATATAAAAACCAAAACATTGGGAGATCCAATCATAGATCTTCTGTTTCTCATCTGTTTTGTCCATTTATATGTATGCTTCGTGATTGAAAACTAAACATACTTAGCCCTAATTTTGTCCTGTAAGTTAACTGACTTTTAGCTGTTGTGTCTCATTTTATGGGTTCTCTGTTTTGAATTAAATAGTCACTAAATGCTACTTGTCATGCACAGGAATGTAGGAAAACTGCCAAGAGTCATTTCAGACTCAAACAGTCAGGCTTCCTCTCTTACCTCTCCATTTTAATTTCTGTAATGGCTTTCTTATATTCTCCTTGCATAGCTCAGTACATGCATACAGTTGACTTGCATTTGTTGTGGGATTATGTACACAGTATATTTCTATGGGCAGTCTCTATGGGAGGTTTTTCAAGGAGTGATAATTTAGCTCAAAAATGTTTTGGGATGAATTTTCTTTTACTCTTTTACCTGTGTATAATTCTGTCTGTCTATCATAGTGCATTGCCACCATTCAGGGCAAAGTCTTCCCAAGATAGCTTACAAAAGATAATAAGCTTGTTATACATAGTAAAGGGATGGGCAGAAGGTAGATCCCCAGATGTCTTGGACTTCAACTCATCAAACTCAGAGTGAACTGGTCCCATTCTGAATTGGGGCCACACATGCTTACAGAGAAGTAAGTAAAACTTCCCTCCCGTGCCACCCCACCCTTTGCCCTCTGCACTGCTGTTAAGCCCTTTTTAAGCCTAAATGCTTCAGAGGCTGAGGCCTCATCTACACCAAGCAGGATATTGCACTATGAAAGCGGTATGAAAGCAGTATATAAAAGGCAGGAGCCACACTACTGCTTTATAGCGGTATTGGAGTGCACTGACAGCTATTGGGGCCCATTGACACTTACCATATACCACTTTCATACTGCTTTCATAGTGCAATAACCTGCTTGGTGTAGATTAGGCCTGAGGCTGAGGATGGTGACCATTATTCAAACCAGAACATAGAACTTCATATTCGATTATATGTGAAAAATTATGTCCGCTGCTGTTTGGGAAGTCACTTTCCAAAAAATAAACAAAATATCACAGCACAGAATATGGACTATCAAAACTTCCATGTTGGCCTTAAAAAGAAGAAACTTCTTAAGCAAGTTGAAAATACTTACTTCTTCAAAGAACCAGGGAGAATGAGCTTGAGCTTTTGTAATAGAAAAGTTGCTTATTTTGCTGCTTTATTAGGAAACTCCCCCTCCTCTATTTTTAAGAGGAAAATGAAACAGCTTTTCTGTTACAGTAAAGAGTGATGGGGAAAGGGTGAAATCCTTCTTTCTTGCAGTGTTAGAGAAGAGGCTACTTTAAGTTATTAAATAAATGGAAGAAAAGGTGTGAATAGAACTTTTTATTCAACTGGGTGAAGGGGCAACAGACAGCCCCACATCCCACCCCATATGTATTTTTTCTTGCTGTATGCTTGAGTATTGCTCTTCTTCTTGTTATTTTTTTTAGGTATATCCTAATTTGGATTATTAGATGCAAAAAGGTCCCACTTTCAGATTTTTCTAGTAATCTGTTTTTCTTAGGTTATTATTTATTTATTTATTGCATTTCTATACCACCCAATAGCCAAAGCTACACGTGTACCAAATTTTAGATTTCTGAGTGACCTGGAAGTACCTTAGCCATTTTGACATATGCTTTTTACATATGTCCTGTGTTCAGATAAGCATGATATAATGCACACACACCACCATTATTCAAACCAGAACATAGAACTTCATATTCGATTATATGTGAAAAATTATGTCCGCTGCTGTTTGGGAAGTCACTTTCCAAAAAATAAACAAAATATCACAGCACAGAATATGGACTATCAAAACTTCCTGACACCATGAAATGGTAGTGAAGTTTGACTTACATTTTCTACTATTTAAGGAGAAGTCATCTGAATATTGGCTGGATAAGCTAGAATCACAGTAGGAGAGAAGGCTGAGCCTGCTGTAATAATGCTGAACAAATTGAATCCAGATTTAATATTTGTGTGTGGTCTAAGAGATCATACAGAATCAGGATCCAGAAAATGTGGGTTTAAACTGATGTGTCTACCTTTAGTGTTGCCCCCCTCCCCCCCCCAGCTTAAACTATTTTGGTCATGACTTGATTTTGCTAGAAAACTATGCAGCAGTTTGTAAGCTTCCTCCAACATAGAAAATGGTGTACTCCAAAGTCATATTTTAAATTAAATATGAAACTGAAACTCTTGTGAGTTTTAAAACTGCTTAATTCCACTTTATGTGTCCTGCACCAAAGCACTTCACCTTGGAGCAACAGCAGAATCAACAAGTACTCTTAGAGGCTATTTGCAGTGCTAGTAATAAAATATCCAGTGAGAAGTTACTCTTCCTGATTGTTTTTTGTCTCAGAGGATTCCTGAAGTTCAAACAAGATGTGAAACTGAATTCTGACCCTCTCCCCGAGAAACAGCATTATTTGTCTACCTACACAGTAGGAAAAATGAACTAAATGGACATGGAATCAAGGTGCAATCCTAAGCATGTTTAGATGGTGGAGGGGGGAAGTCCTACAATTCCCAGCATTCCCCAGCCAACATGATGGGTACCTAGGGAATTCTGGGAGGTACAAGATTTTTTTTTCTATCTAAACATGCATAGGATAGTGATCTTAAAGTTTGGTTACATTCTGCTCAGTTCCACTCCACTGTCTTTGCACTGATTACAAAATAATTTATTTTACAAGAAAAATATTGGCATCATTCCTTAGTTTAGATTACCATACAAAGCCTTTAACCTTACACATATCTGAAATGCCAATACTTCCTTATGTTTAATAATTCATCAACATTTTACTTGGAATGTGGTTTGGAAATTACTTCCTGATCTTCTTTGGAACAAAAGAGATAGTTGCAAGGCTTAGCAGTGTCTAAGACATCAAGGAAAAACGTGTGTGTGTGTGTGTGTGTGTGTGTGTGTGTGTGTGTGTGTAATGATGTTGAGAGAACTAAGAAAGCTGTAGCTGTGAAATTATATTAATTACTGAATATTCCTCAAAGCTCACTATCCAAATTTGATACTGAACTGCTGTGGTCCATGGTAATAGTTACAGTCAGTCGTGCCCTTTTGATGATAAAATGTTTCCATCAAATACAACTGGTGAGGAATGATACACAGACAGGTGCTTTTAGAAGCTGTTCCCGTCTCAGATCTATTTCTCATTGGAAGTTCATCAGAACTGAGTTATGGTAATTTCCCTAAACCAATGTAAAAATGTAAATATTGAAAGCAAGCTTTCAGTCACTGTAGTTTGTGGGCAGGGAGGGGTGAGCTGGAGCAGCAAAACCTTCAAACTATGTGCCAGCTGTGATCATAATTGCCAACTGCTATCTCCTCTTCAAAGTCCGCTCTGTATTTGTGTTTTGGGTGGGATTCGTTTATAAGAGTTAAAGAAACAGTGCCTTTTTTTTTTAAGTCAACAGCTTCCTCCCATCTTGTCTTTGAAAGGAGGTAATTGTGTTCAAGCTATGTTCAACTTGGATATATTGTACAAGGAATCCTTTTCTCTGCTGTGGAGCAATGGCTAATTACTAATGGAAGATTGTGCCTGCATTGTGGGATAGTCTTTATGCATTGTGGAGTGGCACGGCCCCTGATGAAAGAGGAATCACTCCTGTTGTGGGAAAAGCAGCAGCAAAAACTGTTCAAAACAAGAATGAAAGGTGGGCAGGGGGTTAAAAGAAAGAGATGCTTGTGATTATGCCTACAAAGGCGACAAAAATATCCTGATAATGTTTGGCACAGCCCCATTCTAGAGGGCATTTGAGACTCACTGACCCTGTTCAGAGCACATGCTAAGCCATGGTTAAGGCCTTTTGCAGCAAATGGTTCGTGAGCATGTTTAAACCATGGTTATGTAGCTGCCATGGTTAGGAATGGTTCAAACGGTTCACATGACATGCTATGCTAAAAATGCTTAACCCCTTTGCGTGACATCTGAACACGGTCATTGTATTTGGAGGGATCCTTATTGGTTGCGCTGCTGGGGTTTTCTGCCTTTCTTTTTTTCCTTTACTGCTGCTTGCTTGATTAGTTACTGATTCCTAGTTTTTTGTTTTGGTTTGTTTTAAATATACATTTTTAAATATGTTTTAAAAATGTTTTTAGCAACTTTGTAGATGCATTGATTAACAACCCCACCTATACAACTAATTTCAATAAGTAAATAGACAATAAATAGGATGTTGGGAAAACTGATTTTAAAAATTCCAAGACCTTATTAACTTATTCAACTTTGATAATAGCTAAATCACTTCTTAACTGAATGTGTTATCACAATTATTGCAAACCTTCATGTTACATTCTCCACTGACACAGTTCTCATGATTAAACAACCCATAGTTTGTTAAATTTGGGTTGTTTGAAGCACATAGGAACAAATGAGTGTGCTGGCTCCCTCCTGCTTCTGGTGTGCTAAACTCAGGGATGTCCCATCCCCGGGTTGTTCTCCATTATGTTCAAACCCAGAACTCTGGGTTGTGGAGGGAAAAACAACCCAGAGTTTGATTCCATGTGTAGTATCCAGTATTAGTCCTACTAGAGTAGACCCATTGAAATAAATATATTAGTTATGACTAACTTATGTCCCTTCTAATGTGCCTACTCTAAGTAGGATAACATTGGATATTACCCCATGGTTTGTTCTTGGTTTATAACTCTGGGTTGTTTCTCCCTCAACAACCCAGAGTTCTGGGTTTGCATGTCATGAAGAACAATCCAGGCAAAGGGTATCCCTGGGTTGTTTAGCATGCTGGAAGCAGGTGAGCAGGCCTCATTCTGCTTGCTTACATGTGCTTCCAAAAACCCAGAGTTAAGAAATCATGGGTTGTTTAATCATGTGAACTGGGTCAGACTTTTTATGAATATTTTTAAATTGAATACATTTCTTTGTTTTAATGAAGGATGGAAAAATTGTGTGTCATCCAGTTGTGTCTGACCACCAATGGAATGGCCAGTGGAGTAGATTTTCCCTTCCCCTGCATACCTTTGTGCTCTACCAAATCTGCTCCATAGGGTTAGGGTAAACATCTGGGGGAGGGGGGAGGCTGCAGGGGAGAGGAGGGGGTGGGAAAATTCTGTTGCATAGAGTGGAAGTCTGGTTGTGCAATGGTGATCATAGCCCAGAATAGGAAATCTTGTTAATTTTAAATATGGTCCATTTATTTTTGAAAACCACTTTGCACATTTCTCCCTTTTCATTCATAGTAAAAAGACAATTTCTAACATTCAGTCAATAGACGTTTGGGCACTCTGAAACACTGTTATCAGAGCACTTCATCGCTTTCTGAGAAAAACCAGTGGAAGAACATGTAGAAATATGGGGAAGTACAATAAATAGAATATATATTTCTTTATCTTCACATCAAATGATCCTTGTGAAATCCTATTTACAACTTAGCTGGGACTAAGTCCCAATGAAAACAATGGAACTTTTACTTTGGAGTAGAAATATATAGGATTGCACTGTGAATGAGTCATCATTTAGCATCTGACCTCCATGTTTTTAGAAGAAGACATTGTTGGTTCTTTGCCTCAGATTCAGCATTCCAAGGTCAAGCCTACTTATGTCCTCAGCCTTTACTGTTTCTATGGATACTGGAAGAGGAAGAAACATTTTAGGGAGGGAAAGGTGAAGATGATGTAAAGAAAGGGGCAACATTTTAGAAATCTTCTGTTTTGCTAAGTTGATCCAGGAAACCGCAGAATGATTCATGTTTCAGGGTTATGTGTCATTTCATTTGGGTTCTCTTGTGACTATTAACCAGTAAAACTGTATTCAGGAAATGGCTGAAAATGCTCTTAGACTGCGTCTTCAGCTCCACTAATAGGCATTCTTGGGACAGAAAGACAACCCTGGATGCGTAGTTATTGCGGACAGAGAAGAAAGCTGAGAAATAATGACACAGACATCAGGGCCTCTTTATTTAATTGGGTAATTCACCTCTCCCTGGATCTGCATGTGAGAATGTGGGAATCTAATTAATCCTTTCTCCAGGCAACTAGCCTGTGTTATGGGCAAGCCATTTGACCAAGCCAGGAGTTGGGTAAAACCTGGCTCCTTTCTTGAGCTACACTTGTGTGCTTGGCAGGGGAACCACCCTGACCCCGTGTCACCCCTGCCCAGTGCCGCACAACTCCAAGTAGGGGAGACAGAGAGGTCCCCAAAGGCAAGACCTATATCCTGAGTCATGAGCCACACATCCCATCAAGGGCCAGGCCTCAGAACTTGCCAATCACCATAAGATGCCAACGAGTAGTCACCAAACCTCTTCCGTAAACCTGTATTCAGGAAATGGCTGAAAATGCTCTAAGACTGCATCTTCAGCTCCAATAACAGGCATTCTTGGGACAGAAAGACAACCCTGGATGTGTGGTTATTGTCTGTATAATACTACATCATATCTTAAAACCAAACTGAACATATTTCATTTTTTAAAACGCACACACATGCATTCAAGTATTCGAGTCCTCAGTAGTCCTTATAGAAGATGAGACAATAGCTTTATTTAGGAATGGGGATATTTGATTGACTCATCTTTTAATTCTCTTGATAATAGCCTGGGGGCGTAGAAGGATAAGTAATTGTGGGCAAACTACATCTGGCAGCAGCAATAAGTAAAAACAACAAGATGGTGTTTTTGTTTCCACTGTGCAAAGATTAATATATAACCCAGTTCTGAATGGGAACCAAACTGGTTTCAGTTTCTCTCTGTCAATTGAATATATGTTTTTGTGAGAGTCTTTCTGACCTATAATGCAAGAAACAAATCCTTAGGAGATAGAGAAAAAAGTCAGGCCAAGCAAAAGTTACAATTTTTGATTATCATTCAAAGTGTGTGTAATATAGTATTTGAAAAGTGAAAGATTGTTTGAAAGGAAATAGGATTATAATTTTCTGCTGTCTGTGTGAAACATTCATTTTCATACCTGGTGAAGGTCTGAATTTTTAAAAAATAACCAAAGTCTCATGAGCCTTAGACATTTTAAGAATATAATAATGGTTTCCTTTTTTTTGAAACTGAGATTTCCCCCTTCCTCCAAAATACTTGGAATAGCTAAGTTCGAGTTACGCTATAATAATGAAGGTGGAACTAAATGTTACAAGAAATATGGGGATGCTACAGAAAATGGAAGTTCAGTATCAAGTTCCTCCCTTGCTTCATAATGTCTAGTATAAATTTACCCTGTGTCCTGACTTGCTATCATTGGGTAGTATCCAATTTGAAATAATAGCTAACATTGTGCTATCTCTAGTAAAACGCTTGTTGCACTTGCTGATGCAATAGATTTTCCAGGGAAACCCTTCATGCCAACAAACTGTATTGGCATTGTGCTTGAGGTCACCTACACCAGTGTAATGTAATCTATGTGAGCTGCAGTGTGAAACTGGATTCTGTACATTCTGCTATGTGTTCATACCACCAGTGGCAAGCCAGTGATCTGGTAGAGACACAAAGCATAATGATACAGGTAATGTAGTAGCTATTAGGGATGTGGAAGGGGAACTTAACATGGGTTTGCCATTCTTGGAACAGCCTTGTTTTTCTTGAACTCTTAAAGCATCATCAACCCTGGGTGGGGGATCACAGTTCCCTACTGTTGCTTATCCACCCCTGCTCCTATCCCACAATACTTCCTCTTTCTTCCTGGAGAAAAAAGAAGCAGCAAACAAAGACCACATGGCCCATTCAGGAAATGGTGGCACATTCTGTTCCCCCCCCCAAAGTTGGATGTTTTGGGGTCTATTTTGTGATGGAAGAAAGGCAAGAAGGAGCAGGAGGCACTGCCTAAAAGACACGCGGACATCCATAGTAAGCATGCAATAAAATGCTCATTTGATGAACCCCTTAGTTCCAGCATTCAAGTCTGTGTTTAATAGTACCTGGATCCAGCACTGCTACTGGATATCCAAGTGATGGCAGTGTCCAGCAGCACTTTTTATTCCAGCGGAGGCTGGTGCAACAAGAAGGAACAAGCTGTCATACATGCCTTTGATGCATCCAGATAGTACTACCGTCCTGTGCTGTTAATAGAACTGCCTTTGAGGAGTAAACAGAAATGAAAACTGGCTCCGAATGCTGCTGACAGATTACTGAGTGGAGTGTGGTGTAAGGCAGCCTTTCCCAACCTGATGCCCTCAATATGTTTGGGACATCAGCTCCCATCAGCCTCAGCCATCATGGCCAGTGGCCAGGAATGCTAGAAGTTGTAGTCCATAACTTCTGGAAACCATCAGGTTGGACTGCCATAGGGATTATATAGCTCTGGTTTTGGAACCAATTTCACTGGTTCCAAATAAAGTAGGTTTCTGGGTGCACATCAAAGTGCTGGTATTAATGTTTAAGTCCCAAATGGTCTGAGGAACAGGACATCGGAGGAACAGGATATCGTAGGAACTGCCTCTCCTATACGAACTGATCCACTCATTAAGGACATCATTAGTGGGCCTGCTTTATTAACTCTTGCCACCTGATATGTTGAGGGTACTCTCAGTAGTCATGCTGAGGCAGTGGAAGGCCCTCCTAAAAGCAATTCTCATGGCTCCCTCATGATTAATATTCTCCTACCAAGTTGTTTGATGCTTCTGCTCCTTCCTTCTTTGTTTCCTTCCTTTCTTCCTTTTTGTTTTGTGCTGCTTGTTATAGTTGTAATATTTGTGGCTTTTCTGCTTCTTCTAGATGGCTTGTGTGATTTGTTTTAAAGTGATTTGATATTATTTTAATTGCTTGATGCTAGGTGTCCTGTGGACCCTTACTGGTATAAAAGTATAGTGTAAATGTTTTGAATAAAAGAGTTTTGAATAAGAGCTCTTCTTATTTGAATATTTAAAAAGTTTTGTATTTTTTCCAGGTTGGTTGATTAAAAACCAATTATTAGATACTAATATATCTGATTCTGATACTCACTTTATTTTATTTATTTAATAGATTTATATATTGCTAGGCATACTTAAAATATCACTAAGCAGTTCACAAATATGCATTATAATATACATTAAATGCAATTCAAATGCATAAAATACTAAAACATTGATATAAAACATTAATAAATACAGTAAAATCAATTACAACAACAACCTAATTACAAACAGACTGGACAGTACAGTCAGTCAGGGAAGACCTGGCTAAAGAAATGGGTCTTTAATGGGCACCTATTAACTTAATAGAGTAAAAAGGCTCGCTTTGAGTTGCTTGGCATTGACGATATCTTTGTCGTCCGCCGTTGCTGAAAAGCTATTACCCTTGACTTGCAACTAGAGGGGAGTGACATTTATTTAATTCTGTACTCCTGATTTTTTTTTCGTCAGCCCCTATTTTGCAGTTACTTCCCTGACTGTGGATCAGCCATGTGGCCATTGAAGAAGACCTCTGAGTCGAAACGTGTCTGGCCAAGCCAAGCTTGTGAAGCACTTTTTACTGTATTTTTAAATGTGTAATATATTGCATATTGTAAGTGCTCTACAGTCTTGATTGTATACTTCATCTTATTTTTTCTATAAAATTTGTTAAAATCTATCCCCTTAACCTCCTTGGTTTTCTAGTACCTAAAGCATACTACAATTAGTGCCTCCCGAATACCAGCAGGGAGATCATTCCATAAGGTGAGCACCACCATGGAGAAGACCTGCCTCCTGGTAGCTATAAGATGGCAATCTTCAGGTACAACCAGCCAAACCTCTTCTGATGATCTTAATGCTTGCACTGGTCTGTATTAGGGAAGGTGATCTGGTCCTAAACTGTTCAGGGCTTTATATGCTAATAGCAAGACCTTGTACTTGGCTTGGTAGCTAATAGGTCGCCAGTGCAGTTGCTTTACCACTGGCACAATATGTTCATGGCCAGGGACTCCACTCAGCATCTGTACTGCCACATTCTGCACCAGTTGTAGGTTCTGGACCAAGCATGAGGGTAGCCCCACATAAAGCACATTGTAGTAATCTAAATGTGAGGCTACCATTACATGGACTACAGTCGCCAAACTATCCCTGTCCAGGAAAGGGCATAGCTGATGTACCAGCCTGGTAATAGGTGCTCATCACCACAGAAGCCACTTGGGCCTCTGATGACAATGACGAATCCAGAAGCACCCCAAACGATGTACCTGTTCTTTCTAAGAGACTGTCACCTGTCTAGAACAGGAGTGAGTGGGAGGACCCAGTAAAAGTAGTGGAGTCTGACCAGTAGATAAATGCTGTATAAATATATTGGGGAATGTAGATGCAGACCAATAAATTCACGTATGTGAAAATATCTACAATATCTACAACATACGTGAATTTATTGGTCTGCATCTGCATTCCCCAATATATTTATACAGCATTTATCTACTAGTCAGACTCCACTACTTTTACCGGATCCTCCCACTCACTCCTCTTTTTTTTTTGGTGAGGATTCCTCTCTTTCAGCACATGCCTGTCTAGAATAGGCAAACTCCCCAGTTCCCATACCTAGGAATCACCCATCCATAGAGTGTCTATCTTGTTAGGATTCATTCTCAGTTTGTTGGCCCTCATCCAACCTACTGGGTGGCTCACAACATGAAATAAACCAATTTAAATCCATACTACCATGTCCATAGGAATTATATTTTTAATGCTCAAAAAAATAAAAGACATAAAGACATCTCTTTTATTCTGCATTATGATATCACTGAAGGAGTGGCTTTGATCTGTTTCCACTATATTATGCTATTAAAAATGAAAAAGGAGGGGAAAACCTGCACATCTTATCACACGCTTGCTACTGCCCACTTATGGATGTTCACGCATCTTTTAGACAACGTTATCTACCTCCTGAATGCCTCCCACTCCTTCCACTTGTTTTTCTGTTGCAAAACAGACCCCTTTTAATCTGACTTTTTAAAAAACGGAATGTGCTGTGATCTCCTGCTATGTGCAGGAAAAGTAGTGCAATAAAAACGGCCCCTGAATGGGCCATATGGTCTTTGTTTACTTCCTGTTTCCTCTCCTGGAAGAAAGAGGAAGTAATGAAGGACAAAAGTGAAGGCAGAGTAGCAATGGTAAGGAAATGCAATTCTCCCCCCGCCCCAACCCCGTGTGATGTTGCTCTCAATCTGATACACAACAGTCTGATGTGGATCTTTGAGAACTCTATATTGAAAGACTGTCTTCCAAACATTACATACCAACTCAGAAATCCAAATTTAATTTTAGAAGGAAATGTTTTTCTAGATGAATATTAAACATATGTTTGAAATTAAACAATGGTGTACTATAGAGCTTTCAAAGTAGGAAGGAAACTTGTAATCATTTGCTGTTTGGTGTGAAGAATTAATTTTAAAAATTCTCCTTAGTAGCCTAAAACCCCTGAATTGGTAGACATCTCTGATTAAAGTGTGCAAAAGACTCCATTGTTGAGATTCAATGATGATTCTAGAATATACTTGAGCCTGGTTTTGCACGTGTAAAAAAAGTAAGTAACTAGCCTTGTGAAGGTCAAAAAGTTATTTCCTCTGTTACAACATGTAGTTAAATAAAGACTTTCTTGTACTGGAAGGTGGCTGAGTGGGGGTCACAAACAAAAGGAACGTTATTATTCTCCCCCTTAAAGCTCACCTTTTACTTTCTTACGGAAAGAAGGAAATTATTTGGCTGAATATGAGTAAGTAACAGATATGTTAAAATTGCTTATGTTAGAGGGTTAATTACATTTTATCACATGGTTAAATGCTATTATGGTGCTCTACTCCGACCGTCAGGGTAGGCTGGTTTAGGCATATTAATTTCTATAGCCTATTGAACACAAGAGACTGCATTGTCTGGCATCTTGTTTGATTTTGTAATTCCACTTGTATTTACTACTGGGTGGCTGGGTGAGTATGAGACCTTGAAATACTCAAATACACTATATTAGGCACATGTTACATTGTTTGTCTGCCACAGATTCCCTTGTAGCCTAAAGAAAAATAGACAAACTTAGGGCTAAAAAAAGCCCTTCAAATCTAATGATCTCACTTATCTTTACGTATGAACAAGTGTAGAAAGCTAGTATGTGTGGAAGAATTCTGTCTTCTTTTGGAAAGCTGGTTTAAGAGAGAAAATGAACAAATGTGGATATTTTTTAAAGGCTCTCTGGAGGGTATGGGAACTTACTTCACAGACATATTTGGAGAAGCTGCAATTGAATTTGATCTCAATTAAGTCTTAAATATATCAAAGGGCTATAAAGTTCACTGCTATTAAATTGAGGAATACTTTTTTCTTGGTAAAAAGCTTTTAGGATATTTAAACATCCAAATAAATGAGGAAGCTTTATTTGTTTTAAAAAGGAAAGGACCAGACGGAATTGTAAAGGCTTAAAATAAATATCAGAGCTGCATAGTTTCCTTTGCGTTTAATATTTGTTAAACAGATTTGTTATCGTAGTAGAATAAGGAAAGGAAAGGAACCATCTCATGCATTGAGGGCTTCCAGGCTCATCCTATTCACAAACCACTTTAGCAGAGTTTTTGGATTTAAGTCAGTTTATAACTGGATCCAACATCCCATGAGGAGACTTCCCCTGCCCTGGCACACTCGGAATTCCCCATCCTATCCTCTTCCTGAAGCCTGCCCCAAATCTTGTCTGGAGGGTCCCTCAACCCTTCAGAGCAGATTGTGGGGACATGGACTGTAGCAGGAGGGGAAATCAATTCTTGTACTGGTTTTATTTATTTATTTATTTATTGCATTTTTATACCCCCCAATAGCGAAAACTCTCTGGGGGGTTCACAAAAATGTAAACCATTCCAAGTATAAAACAAACAGTATAAAAACACGATATAAAATACAATATAAAAGCACAACCAGGATAAAACCAACAGCAGTGCAGAAATGCAAATTTAAAATACACATTTAAAACAGCAAAGTTAAAATTAATTTATAGACTGTTAAAATATTGTGAGAATAAAATGGTCTTCACCTGGTGTCTGAAAGAATATAGTGTAGGTGCCAGGTGAACCTCCTTAGGGAGTTCATTCCACAGCCGGGGTGCCACAGCAGAGAAGGTCCTCCTCCTGGTAGCCACCTGCCTCACTTTCTTTGGCAGGGGCTCATGGAGAAGGACACCTGAGGATGACCTTATGGTCTGGGTAGGTACATATGGGAGGAGGCGTTCCTTCAGATAGCCTGGCCCCAATTCTGCTAGTGGATCCTTAGTTTGTTGAGTTTGGCCATAGCTAGACCTAAGGTTTATCCCTGGATCGTCCAGGGGTCAAACCTGTTCATCTAGGCGAACCCTGGATGATCCCAGGATAAACCTTAGGTCTAGCTACGGCCTTCATGGGAGCCTAAAGGGAAACACTTTAGCCCAACTGATTTGTAGGTCATAGATAAGTTGTTTCATGTAGCATTAAGGATGTCATAAATTAACAACCAACAACAACTAAACCTTTTGAGAGCGACTATTACATGCAATATGGTTTTGAGCACTCCTCCACTTTCCAGAACAGTATGAACTTTCTGGGCAATGCTCCTGATACTGGTTTCTTTAGGATAAGACAGCAGTGGAGGTGCATAGCATTAGGAACATGATCTTGATCAGGCCTGATGTAGCTGTATTTCCTTCAAAATAAAATGGACAACATAAGTACGCTTTTTAAAAAGTGTGTTTAAGGTTTCTGCTCTTTCCATCTCAGCCAATGATCTAGAGAACCAGGCAGATCCTCCAAAGTGCTACATTATGGTGCAGAGATCAAAATGTACTGAATAGGAAGATAGGAGAAGCCTTAACAAAGATGATCTCTGTGAAATCCCACCTCAGATCAATCAAGACAAGAGATACAAGCCGAGGTCTGAGCTAAGCTGAAAGAGTGAATAGTTCCTGTTCAAAAAGAATTCATACCAAAGGATGCAATACATTAAGCTGCCATTCCATGACATTTGACAGAATTATTGTTTATTTTGGATATATAAACATTAGTGTATTTATATTTATTACAGTCCACTGGGGTGATACAGTTTACAATGTAATCCATTATCTTCTCCGCATTGCTGTTTGGAGTGGGAGAGAGAGAGAGAGAGAAAAGGGGAGAAAATGGAGTGTATTAGTTTATAGAATTGGGCTACTGTTGGCATGTCAGTGGCAAGGATTTCGTAAAGATGCTGTGAACACATGCACACCCAACTGCTGTACCTTCATGAATCCTTTTGGAGGGGAAGTCTTTGGAGTACTCAGAAGAAATATTTTCTTCTTGTTAATTACCTTAGAATGTTCTTGCTTCAAGGAAATAAAGAATGATTATACATCAGAAAACGTGATGTATAAACTTTTCTCTGTCTTCAAACCGTAACTAAATATTTTGACAGGAACACATAGACATGACTGCATGTCTTTACAGCAAGTCATAGCCTTAAGGTAGCATTTTTGCATATTATTATTATTATTATTTTGTTCCCAATAGATGGGAGGGGACTTGGCTATGCTTTTAGAGAAAAGGCAAGATTCAACCTATTTTTAAAAGGGAAGTTGAGAATGTGTTACTAATTGTCTCTCGTGTTTATATTACCCAGCGATGAATCTCAGCCAATGAGTAACATTTCCAAATTGATTAAGAGGCATGTTTTGAGGTGTATCTTCTGTAACAATTTCTTAAGTAAATGGTTGGCCTGCCTGTGGCTATGTTTTGAGTTAGGATCAGCAACTGTTCCTTTTTTGGATGTAAACTGAATCCAGCCCCAAGGAGGTGTAGATGAATGAAGGGACTGAAGTGAGACAGCTAAATCATTGCATTGGCACACGCTTATTCCAAAACCTTTATCTGGATCCCAAAAGCTTTGGGGAAAACACTCTACACTTTTTTCTAAACTCCTCTTTTTTCAACCCCATTTAAATTTTCATCCCTGAAGCTCATGGGTTTGCCATTTTAACTAAAAGGAGTATATGGCTTCTTTAGTCTGGTTACATTAGGATAAATGTGATGTTATGTGAATGGAGCTCCTCTCATGCTATGAGAATTCCTCTCCTCTTTCCCCCACCTCCATGTCCCTTAAATCTGTTCTGGACAAATGTTGTGTTAGTTCTAATTTGTGTTCAAATTAGAACTAACTGAAAACTTCTTGCTGAATTTATGGGTGAGAGGTTCAGAGTGAAGGAGGGAGGCAAAACTGCCTCCCATCTTTTAAATTTTGGGGGCAGGGGTCAAAACCCATGACACTCTTCTTCACCCCTACTATGCTGGTGGCCACTACATACATTTCCCAGAAACTCTGAAATTAAGTTTTGCCATGATGCTGGTGGCAGGTGAGTGGGGTTGGGTAACCACACCATTCACCCCTCCTGGAATGCTCCTTGGAATGGCATTACACCACGATGTAGCAACCTTTCCAACATTCTGGGTAAATAAATAAGGTGGCTGTCAGCCCTGGAGAAGTGCAGAGGATTTACAGTGGGATTTGCATCCCCACCCTCAAAATTCACCCAACTCCTGAAAAGATCCTAAATGCCTCCCCTCCATGGCCTGCAAATGGGTGGAGATTTTCATCCAGCACTAGTTGAAATCCATGGTTTCACCATGGACTCATAGGAGACTGTTCAGTAGGACTCTCTGCCTTGGGTTCCGCATTCCACCTGCCGAAACCCAGGATAGTACCACTGCCCACCAACGCTGAGGATTGGACTTTGGAATCCCCCAATGAGCAGGAAGGCCCCAGAGAGGGACCCCCAACCAGATCCTTATTTCTCAGACCTTCACCTCCATCCCCACACCCACAAAGAAGTCAGCAACAGTGGACAAAGGCACTCATTCTTTAAGATAGCCAGATGCAGCACCTGAAGCGGTGGAGCTCCCAGAAAGACTCTCCTGGCCGGGGTATCAAACACTGGCTGTTGTTTCAGGCCAATGTTGAGGTAACTTGGTTTTGTTTTTTGTTTTTTTGTTTATTTACCTTGGGTGCAGGGTTGCTAGCCATGGTCCTGAATTCAAGCCAAAAATCCCTGGACCAGTACCTGCAGTGCTGTCCAGGGTCCTGAATCTGTTCCATTTCAGGGCCTCTTGCCTGAACCTTTTCCTTGCTGGAATGATGAAATCCCTGATGGATCAGGACAAGGGAGAGTGCAACCCCTTCCTGAACTGGTTGAACACCACTGTGCAGATGAACCATCCACTAACAGTATCTCCGCACAGTCTTGATATAGCAACAATTTAGGACCAAAGCAGACATTACTTTAAATCTGTATCCAGTAGCTATGCCTTCCCCCTCTTTTTTCCCTTCTAGAGTGGATACAGGGGTCCCATTCTGGATCATGATGCTAGTCTGGGAAGTAGGGTTGTTTTTAAGATTTGCGGGCCCCTACACCTAATCTAGAGTAAAAATAAAAGAAGATGTAGCTGCTAGATATAAATTAAAAGTCATGACTGTTTTGGCCTTTATTCTGTTCATAAAAGAATTGTCCATTTCTGTTGGTATCACTAGAAGCCCTGTCCTGAATATTCATTGGTGGCTCCATCCTTGTGGGCTCAGCCAACCAGACTTAACTGTGCCACCTGGTGGAGCACAGCAGAAGTGCTGATATTAGGCTGCTGCCCACACTGCTGAAGGAGACCTCTCCGCATTCCCAACACAGGAATGGGTCAGGAATAGGACTGGACCAGGAGGGCCGGAGAGGGCACAGTGCTTGCACCACTCCAGGGTGTGTAACTATGCCTTCCCTTACAGACCAGGGGGAAGGAGTTGAAATAAAGGGAATGGGCAAGGAGAAAGATGAATGGAGTGAAGGGAGGAAGAGAAAGTGGGCCAAGGAGAGAGAAGGGAGCAGGCACAGTTCAGACTCTGCCCCTTGTCTTCGCAATCAGACCATGAGAGAGACAGTTGGTGGGCACTGCTGTAGGAGGAACAGTGGGGTCAGATTATCCCCCACTTCCTGTACAGCCAAACAACCAACCCTGCAGGTTGCTTCCCCCAAAACAGCCCACCCCCAAATCACCAGGTCAACCTCTCTTTGGCTCACTCCTGTTGTGGGGTGCACCTCGAAGCCCTGGCGCATCCCACATAGCAACGAAATATTCTTAACAATGCCAAAAATGGTTTTCATAATATCTGTTTCCACAATAAAACCTCTTTGCTGAAAATATTTATTCATAAATCTGTTTTAATTTCACTCTGTACCTTGAACCTTCACACTGAAGTGAATGGATTGGAAGTTACACTGCTACTTGGCCTTAAACATCTCAAAGAACTTAAAAGTTAACATCTGTTTTGTATTTAGCATTTGTGGAAGTGCTTGTTCTAGTAAAATGAAACTTTTAGCTAGTTAGTGACAAAAGAAAATAAAAACCTACCTTAGAAAAAGAAGGGTAGAAAGATTGCTGGATGTATGAATTCAAGGTTCCCAGACCACAAAAATTTTAATTGCCATAGCATATAAAGACTTCTTAGTTGACGAGTGTGTAACAGAAGGCCTATTTAGTTATGTTTACTTTAGGCAGTGTAGCAATTAAGATTTCTGTGTACAGGAGCTACTCAGTGTAGATTTTATTTTCTTTTAAATTGACAGACCTTTTAAGGCAGAACTACCTTTTGCTTTTCTCTAAATCACTAGAAATGGTTCTCACAAGTATCCTTTCTCAACATCAGCCATTTACTTTCCATTATTTATAGCCCACATTTATAGCCCTTCATACATTGAACCAGTAGTACAATCGACACTGTCATTGTTCTGTGTTCAATTCTGTGCTTAAGAAAGAAATCCAAAGTTCTGGCTTAATATGATAATATCAGTCTCCCACAAATCCCCAAAGATTATTTACCATTTTCTTCCTGCCATTTGTGTAGCTCAAAATTCTGAATCACGTCATTTTCTGGAACTAAAAAGATATGCATCTCAGTTACTGTGCCTTTCCTACTGGGCATCTGCCCATGGTTGATAGGTATCTGTTTAAGGTGGGGGAAGAATAGTAAATATTGTCCCAGTTCTGTAGGTAGTGAAGAGATTCCCTCCCCCTCAAACCAAGGGGTAGGCAATCTCTTTCAGCTCAAAGGCCAAATGTTTGGAAAAGCTCTTGGGAGCTGCATTCCAGTAGTGGGTGGAGACAAAGGCAAAGGGGAGGGCCAAAATGCCAAAAATATCAACATAGCTTTTACAGCCAGTAACTAAGCCTCAGGAAAGGCATTCCAACCAATTAGAATGGGGCAGGGGACACATAGAAGCCAGGAGACCTCAAATAATTGGTGGTCAGGACAAAGGGGTGGGGCCATCTGGGGAAACCTGGAGGCCCACAGTTCGTCCTCGGGTGTGAAGTTGTCCACCCCTGCCTTAGTTCCTTTCATATTGGCAAGATGGGGCCCAGGCTCCCTGGTTTAGTTTCAGATTCTGAATCAAGGCAGAGAGTGGGGAAGAAATTCTTCAAAGACTCTCCAGGAGTAAGGGAGGAATTTTCCCAAGAGCTGATTGAATAGGAGGCCTAGGTTCTGACATCATCTCCCCCATCCTTGGGAACTTAGCCTTTGTCAGTTGGGGAGGGAGCATCAGAATTGACAGATCCCAGAGTCCACTGCAAGGTTAAGTGGGTGGAGTTGAGAGGATGCCAGAGGTGATGTGCCAGACTAGCTTAATGTCAGAAGTTGGGCAATAGAATTTGGCTGGTGCAGATGGGTAAGAATTTTGTTTTGGTTCATTTTTGATTCACAGATTTCTTCACATGTGGGATGAAAAGGACTTGAGATTGAAATGATTAGATCTTTGCAATATATAGGCTAGTTATGAACTCCTAAGGTATTGACAAATGTGTTGAGATGTCTACTTTTTCTAACGAAAGAGCTACGAAAGGAAAAGACTTGACCGAGTCAGTGAAACAGTACAGTTTCCAACATAAATGCTGGTTGACCATGAAATTTTCAGGTCTTAGTTTAAGAATATTTTAATGTTTACAAACATCTAAGAACATGATGTTGGCTACGGGACATTACTCTTCTAAAAAAACAAACAAAAAAACTATTGTAAGATTTAAGTTCTATTCATTTACATTTATATGTTTCCTCCTTGAAAAAAATAATAACTTGGACTGTCCCATGCGTATTATTGGTGCATCTGATATATTTTCATGTTTTGCTACAGTGCTGTAATTAAATATTTGAAATATTAGATTGCCCAGTGTTAGAAAAAGCAGGGTGACATTTGTAGTCTTTCATGGTCTTTTCTAGCTAAAGGTGTTTTCTATTTCAGATGGGAAGAAAATAAATCAAACAAGGCACAGTTGGACACAACAATAAATAAGTACAATATCTAAATAGTCTCCATCCCAGAAAGCATATGGTTGTTTGACTTCTGTGCTGTGTTCTGGTTTATTTGTAAGTCAAGTCTGATAAAATTAAATGTGTGTGGGGTGATTCTGTCTGTCTGTCTGTCTGTCTGTCTCTCTCTCTCTCTCTCTCTTTGTATTTGTTTGTAGAAAAAGGTGCCTGTGAAGTGGTCTCTCATGTCACATAATCAACTTAGCATTTCAGCCCAAGAAATTAATAATAATAATAATAATAATAATAATAATAATAAAGCAATTACCGTATCTTTCATTAGTGTTGAGCCTGAATAACACTACAAATATATGCCTACAGATAAACACTATCAATACAGAGGTTGGATGGTGTTGACAGCTAACCAGAGTCGTCCAACTTTGATTTTTCCCCATCAAAAGTTCACCCCAGATAACTGTTTTTGTAATCAATTTATCTGGAGTCTTCAAGAAACAACTCAAACAAATCTCAGATCTGATAGTTATCTAGACTACATTAGCAATGTTCTGGCTAAGAGGTTAGTTCATTGGCAGAACTGAAGAACTGCCCGTTTGTAAAACATGGTGCAAGAATCGGAATTTTAAGGACTGGTTGTGAATGCTTTTTTTCTCCCCCCACCCATTCCAAATGCTATGATACAGTCACTTGGAACACTAATGTTTATGGAACTGAAGAATCATAGGGTGTGTTTACTTCCCAACAGAAAATAATACAAGTATTTTAATTACAGAATCAGTTATGCTTGAACATAAGAACAAAAGATGAGCCCTCCTGGATGAGACCAAAAGCCTACATAGTCGAGCATTCTGTTCCCACAGTTTTCAACCAGATGCCTAGGAGAAGTTCACAAGCAGGACATGAGTGCAGTAGTATCCTACTATTTATGTTCCCCAGAAGCTGCATTTGATAGTGGATAGCCATCATGGATATATATATATATATATATATATATATATATATATATATATATATATATTCATTGGGGTCTTCTCCTCCACGAATTTAAAGCCATCCAAGTTGACAGCCATCACTATACCTTGTGCTAGCAAGTGCCATGATAAGAAGTACTTACTTTTTCCTGTCCTGAATTTCCCTCCAGTCTAGTTCACTGGATGACCCTGAGTTCTGTTCACTTTATATTATTTGATGCATCTCTACCATGTCCTTCTTGCCTAAGACTTTTTTCTAAGCTAAGAGGCCCTAAACACTGCAGCCTTTCCTTATATGGCAGTTACTCCAGTCCCTTGGTTATATTGGTTGACCTTTTTGGCACCTTCTTTTTGAGGTATGACCAGGACTGTACACAGCATTCCAAGTGTGGTTGTACAATAGATTTGTATGAAGGAATTATGATATTGACAGTTTTATTTTTGATTCCTTGCCTTTTTCACAGCAACCACACGTTGGAGGAACTCATTGAGTCACAATCCAAAGATCCCCTTCTTGATCAGTCATCTTCAAAACCAAGCTCTTCAATTCCCCCGTCTTACTTTAAAGGCTTCTAGCGTTAGCATGGAAATGCCTGTACATGATGTTCCCTATCCAAATATCTCTAGTCTATGCACTTCTTCCACCCCTATGGCCCTTGGCTGCTTTGACTGCCTATGTTGTACTACTGTATGCTCATAGCCTACTTCTACACACTTGGGTGATCAAAAATATGTTCACCATCATCCTCTAGGAATGCTCCCCAAGCTCATGTTGGCTTTACCCTAGGTGTCAGTTTAAGAACTGGTCTGCCATCTTTTTGATTTTAAGCACCAGCACTCTGGTTCCATTTTGTTTCAAGTGGAGCCCATTCCATTTGTACAAATCCAAATTATCCCAAAATCTTCCCCAGTGCCAATTTAACCAATTTAACTCCTTCTCCTTATATTCTCTAATTCACACTTTGCTTTGCCTTTTTAGCTAATCCTCCATGTTTTACAGGTAATATTTTGGAGAAAGATACCTCAGGGTTCCTGGATTTTAACCTGATAGCAACCTAAATTTGGCTTCCAGGACCACTCTACCATTTCCTTAAATCGTTGCTGTTGTCATGCCCCTTAACAATTGAATACACCCCAGCACTATCTTCTAGGCTATCTAGACAACCCTCAACAGCCACGCTGTTGCACCATCAAGAAAGTCACCATGTGGCCTACATGCCTATCACAAGCCCAGCTTTGTGTTGTGTCTAACAATCAAACATCTTTGCATAAGATGATATCTGTTCATCCCCCAAGAAATAGGTCCCTTCAGTAGGATCATTTCCCTGTTCCTCACTGTGGCAGCCTCCTTCTCCAGAGCTCTCATTCTCCATGACAGGAGAGGAGTGTTAGTGGGATGCTACCATCACATCCCCAAAGGCCATCTCCACCAACCTCTCTGCCTCTCTCAGCTTCTCCAGGTCAGCCACCAGGAATAAAACCTGTTCCCTGAAAGCTCGGAACTCATTGCACTTGTTGGTTCTTCAAAACATCATTCTTCAATTTATCTATAACACAGTTTAAGAAAATCAAGCATTCCTTAATTTCCAGCTTTAATGTGTTTTAAATATTCCTGAGCAAACCTGTTTCTATGCCTATATTGAAGTGTGTCAGTATTGTTACACTGATTCATTATAGTAAGAAATGTAAAACAGGCAAAGGATCCATTTTGGTTGTCCATCTACCTGAGGTTTTGAAACCAACTTCTGCACATAGACGCTTGGGAATGAACTTGGTTACTCATGCAGTAAGGCTGCACTTATTTGGAATTCAATTGCACTTAAAACAAATGAAGCTATTTTGGATATTCAAGAAAGTCATGTAGTACAAGCCTTCTGGAAGAGTACCACAGATAGGAGAGCATGGGTTTTGAATGCTCACCCATAAGCTTCATGCAGAGCTAGATCTCCCTTAAGCAGGATGAAGCCCCCGCACAGGTGGCAGAGCAAGAGGAGAGGTGAATTATGTGCTCCCCACCACCACAGCAGGAGAGCAGAGCTGATGAGGCTCTCTGGAACTGCTGCCTGGCCTGGCAGCACAACAGCAAGGGCTTCAGAGAGCCCCAATGGCCCTGCTCCCCTGCTGCAACAAATGCTCCAGGGGGAGAGCAACCAGCTGGGCTTTCCCTCCCCCGGCTCACTCTGAGGATCCTCTCAGGGTGATCCAGAGCAGACGGACAGTCTCTCTGAAGAGCATTCAAACATTCATAGCTCCATCTACATTCTAAAATGCTGTGGTCCATGCAGACGTGTAGTTTTTATACTACAGAAAAATTCTATTTCTATTTCACTTGTGAAATAGCAATAGTGAAAATGAGAAACTATTCTCAGCTTCATCTTGCAGGTAAAACTAAGCACATTGCATAAGAAATGCTCAATATGTCTGATTTTCAGCAAGAGAGCAGAATGTAAATTGTAATTTGTCTGCAATAAGCAGCTTGTAGCTCAAGAAGCAGATCAGTCAACCTTACACAACCATCACATTCCCCCTCTTTTTTTCTGGGTATATATTTTTCTCTTGACTTACCTCACTTGTCCCTGGTGAATGAGGTAATCTCTATATTATACATTTGTAGAGGCCATTAGGGTCCTCTGATATGTAAGATGCTTGAGAAATATTTATATTTCATTTTGGACCTTTGCCTTCTTGGATATGTGAGCTGTTTCACGGTGTATGATACCTACTTCATAATTGCTCCAAGTTGTGCATATACCGTAGGTCATGATTCAGACAGAGTTATACACAGAAGTTAAGAGCATTCTCTGGGCTAGATAATATGTCATTTATTCAGGTTTCCTTCCTGGAGTACGTGATCTTCATGGGACAGCTCCTGTGACCTTTCCTCCTGTCCTGACACAACAGGGTATCCCTGACTGAAGCCCAAAATATAAGCATGGTTGAAGTTAGGACCATACAGAGTTCCCCCAATTAGAATCAATTTTGAAGTGCAAACTATGCTTAGGTCACATTCATACACACATGTTATTAAAAGGCCTGTTGGAATTTGAGTTAGAGATGGACAAACTCACCTCAGGTCACATCATAATTAATACATTTATTTCGAAGCTTCCTCTCAGAATTCTCAGGAAAAACACTCAACAAGGTGGATATTTCCATGAAAACTTGGGAAACCAAGGCTTAGACAGCATGCTCCCACCTGTCCATTCCAGTTTCCTCACTTCACAAGCAAATCTATGCTTGCAATTTATTATTTATTATTTATTATATTTTTAATAAATAGCCGAAGCTCTCTGGGCGGTTCACAAAACCTAGAGACTAGGAACTGGATGGGCTGATTGGATTCGAGGGTTACCATTTAACCCACCACACCTGAGGACATTCACAAGCATTATTTCCTCCCAACTTAATTTATTGACTTTGGAGGCAGAGCAAGATATCATTTCTACACATCCTTGGAGGAAATGACAGTCCTGACCACGCCTGGGAATAAGAATGGAGACCTGGAACGAGTGCTGACTGGTGAGGAATATAATGTGAATTGGACCCAAATGCCAGAGGTTATTCAGACTTGGTTTGTGTGGGCAGTAGGACTTCCAAACCATTTCTGAACATCTCTAATTCTGAATCTGCTCCATCACTGATCTGAATACTGCACATTTTTCAAGTATATCTAGTATGAGAGAGGATTGATTGAGTGATGGATTGAGTTATGTTTTATTCATTTATTATTTTTAGCCAGCAGCTCTCGTCACAATCTGCTCTCAGCTGCTCAAGAGTAGTGATGTATGAGAATTTGGTTTTGATTTGTTTTTAACTCAGATTTTCCCCATTCACAACCCAAAATCTGAACAGGAGCACAGTTTTGGAAGAAAGCTCCCACACTCATGAACATGAATGCAAGCTTGTTTTATGTGCACTTAAAAGATGTGCATTTCCCCCAAAATATGCATTTTCCTCCTTTAGACTATGCATGAAAATTGTGTATTTGTGTGAGCAAATCCATAAAATGTGTAGCAAAATGGATACTTCCACCCCCTCCCCCATTCGATTGAAAAGAAAAACAAACCAGAATTGAAAATAGGAGTGAGGCAATCTGAGCTTAAAGGGGGAGCTTCAAGAATGAGATACCTGCAGGCTGCAAACTACCACATTAAAGGAACAAATTACATTGTGAGCACAGAAACTAAAGATCCCTTTCTGCTTATCAGTCTTCTTTTATGAAATATAACTACGCATGTCACCAAATGTTTGCTTTATGTTCCACTTAATTGGGTAGGAGGAAAAAAGGATAAAAAGAGCTCTAGAAATTCCACAGTTATATCCCAGGGGATGTGCTGTCTGACGTCTCTGGTATTTCTCCAGGTCTAAGGAATTCAGACAGCAACCCTACAGAGGCAGAGCATGAAACAGAAAGTTCAAGTGTGCTTTGACCAGTTGCTGCTCCTCCCACACATCTCTGAAGCACAATAGAGGATCAGTCCTAGGAACCTTCCCATCAGGGCCGGTTCAGCCTTCACTCCAGTGAAGTGAGTCAAGGGCAAGAAAAATGTTTCACTGATATAAAATGAGAGGCAGATGCATAATGTACAGGAATGGGTCTCACAAGTCACACATGGGTTTGTTGCGTTTTGCTTAGTAACTGCATATACTGTAATTGCATTGGCTTTGCATAGGACTTTCAAAGTGTGGGCTCTCACAGGCCTGACTGCTTCGTAAAGTTTACCTGAGCTTACTTAGGATATTTCTTTTCTCTCAGATGCTTTTGTATATTTAGATGATGCCACCTCTATGGGCTAATTCACACAAGATAATTCACCCACCAATGGAACAGATTTTACAAAATATTTCTTGGGATATGTTCCAGTGACCAAAGATGTAGCCTTTTACAACTGAGATTAAATATAATTCTGAAGTTGGAGAGGTCTAAGAGATCATGTGGTCCAATGCTGTGTTCACACCACCTAGCATGGGGGTTGGTTAGGACAACCTACACAATTTAGATCACAGTTCAGAAAGCAAAGAGTAGGTATCCTGCAGAAGGCTCTCCAGCCACACTAAAATGTTGTCATGTCTTAAAGCAATGAGGAAGTATGACTAGGGATATTGGAGAAATTGGCAAGAGTATCAGATAAGTTCAGATTTCTATGAATTCGAGCTGTGGGTTCCGCAACTGACAGGTCACATGGATTTTATAGACTTTCAGATCAGTGCTTTGTTTTGTTTTACTGTCTGGAATTTTGCTCAAATTTAGTCATAGACAAATATGTTGTGTGCATGTTTTTTAAAAGGGGGCCAAAAATGCACATTTCCTCCATAGGCTAAAGCATGAAAATGGACATTTTGGAGGAATTTGCACGCTTGGGAGGGTATTTCCACATTTTCACAAGTGTGAATTTGCATGAATTCAAATTCAAATTTGCACAAATACAGGAAAATGGGTGGGGGGGAATCAGATTCCATCAATGAGCACCTAACAATCTGCAAAACACAGACGGAACAGATTTTACAAAAACTGTATATTCCTATCTGTGACTGAAGATGGAGGAGCATGTATGTTTGGCAATATCCACCATGACCTGAGGTGAACTGGGTACTTTCTCCAGACTATATCGAGTACAGCAGTGCCAGCTGTACTAAGGCAGAGCAGCAAATGTCACTCCCCAACACCAATCCAGGTCAAGGTACATAGTAGCCAAGGAGAGGCAAGATAGTTTGGCACTGGAGGCAGAAAATCCCACAAATACCTCTCCCCACCCCGTCTGTAGAAATGCAACAATAACTATTTAAATAACTAACAATTTACTGCCCATTTATGTTATCCAAAATCTGCTGTCTGAGGTAACTATCAGCTGCCTCACTCTGGAAGATGTTCATAGGTTCATTCATACCTGGTCTGGAAGTCATCTGAAGTCTCATTCTAGAGAACAAATAGGGGAGGTGGGGTTTCATCAACAATGCAGGATCTGTTTAACTGGTAAGGGTAAACCTACACTCATCTATATATCTACATTGAGATAGATAAGGAAACAGGCCTCCCACAGGGAAGGGCCCAACGAGAGGATGAACAGTATTCCACTACCCTTTGGGACCTCTCTGCTGCAAACAACTTAATCAGTCAAGTCTTGTACGTCTGACAGATGTGACATTAATACTTGAGGATCTAAAGCAGCAACAAACCCTAAATGGATCAATGGAGTACAATCCCTCCTTTCTTTAGAGCAATGATTCTCAAAATAGTAGTTTAGCACTGGCAGTAGATATTATGAATAATGGTATATAGGGAAACAACTTCCACAATTCAAAACTATGTCTCGAAAAGATACTTTTTTGGGGTGTGTGTGTCACCTGTTGGAAAAATTGCCTTTGAATACCACAGTGGAATTATTATTACATGGTTTCATTTCTGCATTCAAAATAGGCATTCTGATATGGATTATTTGTACTCAGGTAAACTTTCTGAAACTTCCTTCATGTTAATATTTCAGATCTATTCAAATGATTATCTGTTCTTTACAGTATAATCCTATAAATTTCCACTCAAAAGTTAATCTCATAGGATTGCGGTCTTAAGGAGCATATTTCATGGTATCAGAGGTAATGAAGAAAGTGTATTAAACTCTCACTTTTAAAAATAAATAAAATAAAGACACTGTTTAAATGAAAACAAACATGGCTGGCTTGAGGAAAAAGCCCCTCTCTGCCTGTAACAAACAGCAGCATCATAACATAGCATCAAAATCAAAGGCGGAAATTGATGCACTGATTCAAATTCCTTTAATAATTTATTGCTTGTCTATATATCTCTGGTGGATTCATTACAGGAATGAACATGATTCCCTTTGTTAGAAGAGGAAGCCTACGTGGACATCATAATCTGTACATGATATTTTATTCAGAAAGTCCCGTAATATGATCGTGTGATTCCAAGTCAACAAAAGAATTAGCCTGTGGTAACCAAAGAAGCTATCAGGTAAATGCCTTTGTAAATGTATCCTTGGAGTGCATACATCTGATTTTGTAAGTGGACTTTAATTTTACACAGCCAGGTAAAATGTTGTCATAGCTGATGTTAAATCCATTCCTTACACACGTAATTTTGAGCCCATCATGCATTTTGCTTCAGATATAAAGTCAGCAGGAATTATGGATTTCCAATGCCACTTTTGATAGCTGCAGTGCTCAAAATGACAGAGAAACACAACACGGCGAATCCATTCATAAAACCACCTGATTCCCCCAAATGGAACTCAGCATTTGGATAATTGCAAATATCAATATGGTTGGCAATGAGATAATGGAGGAAAAGCAAAAGGAGAAGGTTCCACAGGACAAAGCAAAAACAAACGCAAAAAGCACTAGGAACCCTAAAAGGCGTTATTGAAGAATTGCACAAAACTGTTTGTAGCAGTGAGCATATTTGTGTCCAAACAGATATATAGAAGTACCTCATGAGAATTAGAAATATATAGATGGAATTAGGAATATAGAATTTTTAGTATATCGGTTTATAAGTTGTTTCAAATACTTCTTCAGAAAACCATTCCTAAGACACTCTTCAGAAAAACTCTTCTTTACAGTTTTCTACAAAGCAACATTTCTTTGCAGTTCTCACAGTTCTTATTCCAATTAGTCTCAGTTGGTTCCAGTGAACTCAGGGTTAACCTCGCAGCTATGAGGAAACTCCCTGGAGAGAACCTTCCATAGGGAGATAAAACGCGACTCGTGTATCCTCCTGAGTTTTAACCTTTAGAGGAGAACGGGCTACTGAGACCAGTAACCGTCTTCAAAAAGAATGTTTGGGTTGTTGCTGGCAATGAGATGATGGCAGGCTAACAGCACAAACCCATACTTGCATTATGCCAGGACTGGAGATACGCTGCAGCTACTCCAGTGGAATGGCCACCATATCCACCATATCTGTTGTATGCCCAGCCCAGGAAGGGAGGGGAAAACAAGCAACCAGAAGAAATATAAAAACAGAGGACAAATGGCAGACACACCCAGAGGACAAATGGCAGAGAAACCCCTTTATAGCCCATCAGGAACTCTGCTGGTGATGAAACCCTTAGGCCACCCACAAATTCTTGCAACCATCAGGGTTTCAAATCTCCTTATCTCCAAATTCTCATAGCCACAACGCACAGAAAAAGGAAGACAGAGAAGGCACACAACACGCAGCACAGATATCTTGCTGGACAGGAGGCCTGCAGAGAACACACACAGTCCTCAAGATCATCCATTTTTACCACTGCAATGTGGACATTACTTTCTTGTGATTCTTCTTAAGCCATTTTGATGCAGGACCCACACAGATGGAAGCAACAACATGGTTCCTTCCTTTTTGGATGAACGAAGTTCAAGTGGGAAGAAATCATGCCATCGTCCATCCATAGGCTCACTGCATCCAAATATTTCCAGAGCAATGTGGGTAGAAGCCACAACAAAGTGAATCACATGCTATTATGGTAATACATGAATCACTGAATGCCATGAAAGATGACCACACTGTATGTCAGCTTCACAGAAGTGGCTTTTCTTGTAGCAATTATAATTAAACCTGGTAAAAGCAAGTGGATAATAAATGCTGCCGAATAGCACGACAGCATGTATCAATCTCTGATGGCTAATTGGTTGATTTACCATGCTGCTCCATCTAAATCCATATCCAGTCGATTAGAATAGAAACTTCTTTCTGGGAGAATGTATTTTGTAATTGATTGTTTGCTTCCACCTTCCTTTAAAACATCTAGTCTTAGGCATTTGATCGGTCTTTGGATCTTGTACAGTGTACCCTGTAGAGAAATCTAGGAAATAGGGCCCATACACCAGAACAGCCTTCCCCAGCCTGGTACTGTCCAGAAGTTTTGGTCTACAGCTCACTTCAGCCCCAGCCACATGGCCAATGGTCAGGGTTGATGACAGTTGTAGGTCTTTGGAGGGTACGAAGTTGGGGAACACTGCCTTGGAATGTTTATGCTTAGATAGAAGCCTTAGCTAGATGTAAGGTTTATCCCGGGATCATCCCAGGGTCATCCCTGTTCATGTAAATGACACACAGGATATCCCAGGAGCAGGCAGGGACAACCCCGGGATGACTCCGGGATAAACTTGAGGTCTAGCTAAGGCCTGAGTCTTACCTTATGCATGCATGGATGGAGAGTTGGGAAGAGGGTTATTCTGTAACGTTATATTCATGTATGGCTGGTTTAAGGACAACTCATCTAGGGGCTGTCCTGATGACACTGGATTGCCACCACATTTAGGGAAAACCCATGTTTTCTTTGCTGCGTGGTGGCCAGTGTTAATCCTGATGCAGATGGAGGGTGTAGGCTTTTTGGCGACCATTCATAAGAACATAAGAAGTGCCATGCTGGATCAGACCAAGGGTCCATCTAGTCCAGCGTTCTGTTCACACAGTGGCCAACCAGCCATCAGCCAGGGATGAACAAGCAGGATATGGTGCTACAGCACCCTCCCGCCCATGTTCCCCAGTAACTGGTGCACACAGGCTTATTGCCTCCAATACTGGAGATAGCACACAACCATTAGGGCTAGTAGCCATTGATAGCCTTTGCCTTCAGGAATTTACCCAACCCCCTTTTGAAGCCATCCAGATTGGTGGCCATCACTACATCTTGTGGTAGTGAGTTCCATAATTTAACTATGCGCTGTGTGAAGAAGTACTTCCTTTTATTTGTCCTGGATCTCCCACCAATCAGTTTCATGGGATGACCCTGGGTTCTAGTATTTTGAGAGAGGGAGAGAAATGTCTCCCTATCCACATTCTCCATACCATTCGTCTCACTGGGCTCTCTCCCTGCCCTCTGCCTGGGTTGCTGTCTGTCCAGGAATGCCTCTGTTGGAGGTTAGATGGTAGATCACTGTATTCGCCTTGTTCCAGCAAAAAGAATGAGGTAAGTTCCCGACTTTTTAAACCCGCAGCTTCGTGAAAAAGCCCCGCGATGGCTGCAAAGTGGCTGCTGCATCGTATAACCGACGCAGCGCCACCCCCCCCCCCACAGGACTTCAGAGCGTCTAGGCAGCCCCCTGGAAAACTTAATTGGCAATCCCAAACTATTCCTCCCACACACTATAGTGTTTTGGATGAGTTGCTACTGCCACTCATTCAGCTCAGCCAAACTTTAAGATTTGTCTATAGGTTTCCTGTAAATGTAAGGTCTTAGAACAAGCAGAAATCTGAACTCATTTTAAAGAAAAATGATGGTTTATTGATCGTTTTCCCTTGAAAAGATGCCTTTTGAAAACATAAACATATTGATAGGGCTGAAAGCTAGGTATTGACTTTTTAGTAAGATTGTGGCCCTTCTTCTCCGTGTAATGGAACAATGCTAGCTTTTAGGATGCATGAACTATCCCACAGATGCTTTCTGGAGAATCCCAGAAGAAGAAAAAAACATGCTTTAGGTTAGGGTGTCAAACGATACCAGTTTAGTGCTATCTATGTCCTTATTTTCACATATATTCAGCTACGTGAAGTAAACAATTTGCTGTTCACTTTTTATTGTGAGTTTGCCACAAATGTGGAAGCTTGGTGTGCAGTTTTATCGCTTGAAAAATGACTGCCCTGCACTGGGGTCTCCCAAAGTCATCGTAAAGTAGCCTTCTTTGACCCATTGGCATTGGTTTGGCTGAGAATGATGGGAGTTGCAGTCTCTACATCTGGAGGCCACCAGGTGGGGAAGACTGTTGTAAGGGCAGCTCTCCTTCCCTAATGCCCAGACTGAGCCCTGACCCAAGCATTGGGCACAACAGCAAGTAGGCATGCTGCAGCACCAGCTCAGGAGTCCTGTCCCTGCATACTCCCTGTGGAGGGGCAGAGCCTGCGATGCCCCCTTGTGCAAATACCGTGGGCTGTTTCTTAACCCTGCAGCCAAGAGTGGTGGGGGAACAGCTATATTCCTCTCTGTAGTCAGTGCTGGCTCCAAGTTTTTGCAGGCTTTGGGGCCTCAATGGCTTCCCTCCCTCAGTGCCTTTACCTTCTCACTTCCATTGCCGCCATCTGCTGTCGGTCTTGGTTTTCTTTCCCATCATTGCTAGTGCTTGCTTGGCAGGTAGAGAGCCGGTGAATAAGTAGGCAGTGGCATCTACTGCTCCCTTTCTACCATTATCCTTGCCTTGGCCAGAGCAAAAGGCAGTTGAACAAGCAGCTTGCAACGATGACAAGGAGGAACAGGTCCAGGAGGCTCTTGTCGGTGGGCCCCTGCTGGGGTGTAGGCCTTGGCGGGTGCCCAACTAGATTACCCTTGATGCTGGCCCTGCTTGTAAGTTATAGTGTATGGCAAACTGGGCAGAGCAGTGCACTTCTACTCTACTTGGAATTACCAAGATGCCACTGTCCTCTGTTTGAAAGGCCCCTCTATTTGAAAGGCTGTCCTGTTCAGTTCCAGTTTAAAGGTAAAAACCATAAGAACTTTTGCCCACCTGGACAGCAGACACACAAGTCACAGGGTCCCAGTCTTCCGCACTATGCTGAGATGAACTGTATTTCTATTAGAATAAAAATAATTATTTCTAAATTTGCATCTAATACATCAAAATTAGCATATGCAAGTTTTATGCAAATAGGTGTCCTCTTTTTTGATGATGCATTTCCTCTTTTTTGTCGATTCGTAAGTGGCCACCCTATTAAGTTCATTGAAAGGACAAATCAGCCACAGGCTTTTGCCAGAGCAGGGATATTCTCTCTGATGATTTTTTCTTCAGACATCTAACTTCCCAAGAGCCAACTGCCAAAGTGCTAACCATCATTGAGGCATGAGTTCTCTTCCCCCTCCTGGATTTTATTAAGACAAAAGAAGCTTCCCTCTTGACAGACAGCTCCAGAAGTCTGCCAGAAGCACTTTGTGACTCCATGCATCTATCTCCTTGCTCCCGCTAGCTCCTACTTGATTTCAGAATTGAGATCTGCTACCTCTGTCTCCATTTTCGTCTCTCAGTGTTCCGGAGCGAGGCATTCAAGATGTAATGTGTTCATTATTCTCTTTCACTTAACTTAATGAGGTTGTGGTTGTGATACATATTCCTGTATCTATGCATTAGAGGAACAGGGATGAGAGAAATATTCAAAATTGTGTCTCAAAACTCTCACTAGCGTCATCATTTTCAAAATGGGGTGGAGTGGATGGAAGAACAGTTATTTAGATTTTTGCAACATGATCAAAGGGAGGAGGCATATTGGTGCCATAAAATGGCACCTTTAGACAGTTTTGTTCCTCTTTGTTTCCCCTTACAACACTTTCAGAAATGCAAAATACAAAATGCAACGACTACAAGTCAGGGCTCATATGATTAATTGTTCCGCCATTAAAAAAAAAAAAGACCTCCAGATAGGGAGAAAGTTAGGCTATCTAGTGCTCTGCCCCAAATCTGTCCACCAGTTTCCCAAACCTTTTCTTCCTCCAAGAAAGAGGGCTCTTCTTTTCTGCCTCATTCTTCTTTAGAATTTCTCCTGAATTTGTTTTGGTGTTTTTTTTAGTTTACTTTATTGCTGCTAGCTGGCCAAGTATGCTTTCCATTACACTTTTCTCCATCACTCTGCAGCCTCCCCGACTGCCCACACTTCCTAATCTGGAAAAAAGAGAGCTAAGGGAGGACTTCCTCTGGATGTTATCTGAAGTGTGGGAAGTCCAGGGAAGCTCCACACTGCCTGAGAGATGATTAAAATGACTGCAGAACATGTATGAAAACACACACAAATTTCCATGCAAAGGGTGGGGGTGGGGTTGTGGGGGTTCCATGTCAAATCTGATACAGACATGAGTTGGAATGAGCTTCAGTGTGGAATTCATATCTGTTGATGGCCATTCAGTTAAGACCCAGAGTCATGATTGGACGAGATCTGGCCAAATCACATTCCATAAACAGGAGGTGGGAGAAGCCCCCACCCCCATTTAGATGCTGCCTTGGATGGCCTCTGTGTGGTGATGGGAATGCATAAACTAGTCTCAAGAGTCTATGAAAATAAATAAATAAATAAATAAATAAATAAATGTATTTCTTACCCGCCTCTCCATTTTGATCTAGGCAGAGAACAACCGTAAATATAAAATACATAAAACTGAATTAAGAACATAATATACATTGTTAAAACATCCTAAAAACATTCTAAAAACATCCTAAAATTCCACTGGATAGGCCTGCTATCAAGATCAGTCTTGACAGCTTTTCTTGAATGCAAATAGACTGTCAAGTTGATGAGTCTCCTCTGGAATGGCCTGCTGGAAGAGACTCGTCAATAAATACATGCTCTAGATCAAAACTGGGCCTGCTCTATTTGGCAGCCCTAACATGTAGCATGGTGTTCCTGCCACTTTCAGCAATATCTAGCTGCCAGGAACATCCAGTGGTGGTATTGAAACACTCCAATGCAGGCAGCCATCCTACTCACTACCGCTGCTTAATGAAGTTGTTGCTGGGCGCACTGGATTGTATCATTTGACCCTCGCTTTCCACAAATTATTTATGTGTTATTTATTAAAAAGATTTATAAGTTGTCTTATAGGGTAAATCCTAGCCATGAGACACGATAAAAGAATGACAAAAAGAATAATAAAATGATGTTGTTGTTTTGTTTTACAAATTTACTCCAAACCGCAGAGCTCTATTCACAGATCTTGATCAGTGCTCTCCCTGACCCTGCTCTAAATCAACTCAAAATTGTTCCAGGTGTTGGCAAAGGAGCCTTTAGTGGAAATGTCAACTTTTGTCTCAGTATAATCATATTGTCTTCCTATTTTGTTGGGAGCTGCCTGGTCTAATGTATGTGCACACTACCATTTTCAGCTGTTCCTAATTTTTTTTAAAAAAACACCCTAACTTGTAATTTTATCTTCTAATACCTTGATGTGATAATTCCTTCTAAACTGATTAAACTGGTTATATATATACACTCACTCTGATTGAAACCTCATCAAAATATCTATTGCAAAGCCAATGCTGCTTTTATTTTTGTTGGTGGTTCACATATTGAATTACAAAGCAATCTTCATGCAACCAAGCAAAAACAGAATCAGCTTTATTTCCTCTGCACAATATGATATAATGTTCTTCTAGGTAACTTAAACTGCCATTACCTTCTTTGTGGCATTTTTATATGTCTATATTATCTGCAGTTCACAGTCTTTACTATAAGCTAACCAGAGATCCATCTCTGACTCAAGTTTAAATTTTGGAAACATCCATACAATTACGCTGTAGCCACATAACAATGTATCTCTTTTCCTTTGTAAAAGGGGATAATTGATCACCTACCTGGCTGTCTCCTCAAAACTAGATGCTTCTCATGTTTTGATCCGCTGTTTGGGATTATACTGACATAATGAAGAATAACCACATTATTGGTGCTTCTTGTCCAGACTCCTCTGGATTCATCCATTTCAGTGCCAGTAATTTAGAAATGAATTTACACAATCATTTTTATAGGGAAATATCACCAGAAAGAGAGAAATGTGCTAATTCCTTTACAGTTACTTGTTGCTACATTTGCTTCAGTCACATGATGGAAGCTCAGTGGAATGATTTAACTCATGTTTTATACATTTACATCCCTTTACATTTACATTTACTTTTATTGTAGTTTTAATGTTGGATTGTTCATATTTTGAACTTACAAAAACTATAATGAATAATGCCTGTTTAACTCATAAATAGTTGTATGCAAACAAGGAACGATGAGGATTTCTTGGTGACTATTTCCTACAAACAGAAGTAAACATATCCCTAGTCACTAATGAAGCAAAGATTCCTAGTAGATCAAGAAGCTGAAATTGCCCTTCCTATGACCAAGCTATTATGGTTGCTCAAGTAGCTAGAGAAGCCAAACAGTTAGTTGTAGTAAACCCTTGGCTCTTTACCACCACCTTTTGTAGTTGGTATAACGGTGGCCAGAGCATGAGCCTTCTTCACTTGGACAACAAAAGCACTGGCAGAGGAACCTGTTGCGTTTCGTCAGTCTTTAAGTATAATAATTTATTTTAGCACCCAAATAACTAGGCACTCTATATTAGCAACAGTAGTAGAAATGGTACAAGTACCATAGCAGGCAAACCTTTCACAATATTATTCATGGTAAACCTGCTCACATGCATCTAGTGGTTTTATTCATGTTGCTCCAAGGTTGGAAGGTTGTTAAATACCATTCTGAATGGTTATACCATTCTGACGTTGGGATTTTTAAAAGTATATCATGGCTTTACACAGTGGCCCTTTCTATACCTAAGGATTATCCCAGGAAAATGGAAGGATCGTCCCTGCCTGCTCCCAGGATCCCCGTGTGGTATTTGCATTACAGGGATGATCCATGTGGGGAAAAACCTGGTGTAGAAATGGCCAGTATTTCCAGAAAACAGGTCCCCCTGCCCTGCCTAATCACTTTAAATTGCCATTAAGCTCACACATCACCAAGAACAATTTTAATATTCAATTTGTATAGATGGTGTGCACCTGAGTTCACTATTGGTATATGATGATTGGTTAGAGATGGGATGGGAAGAGAGAATGATAAACGCTAAGAGAAGAGCAGTGTGAATCAGAATTCCCACTGTTCTCTCTCATCACAGTTTGGAGATATTAGTGGGGATTCTTCCAGGGTGTGTGGCTTGGAGGCCAAGCCCTGCCTTTAGAAAATCCACTGGATGAAGGTTCCCCATCTCTATACTGCCCAGAGAGCTTAGGCTATGGGGTGGTATAGAAATGTAATTCATCATCATCATCATCATCATCATCATCATCATCATCATCATCATCACGGTGGTGGTGTAGTGGCTAAGGTGTTGCACTGGGAGTTGGGAGATCTGGGTTCTAGTCCCCCACTTGGCCATGGAAATCCATTGGGTGACTTTGGGCCAGTTACAGACTCTCAGCCCAACCTACCTCACAGGGTTGTTGTCGTGCAGATAACATGGAGAAGATGATGATTATGTACGTCCCCTTGGAGGAAAAAAGGCGAGATATAAATGTAATAAATCGTCGTCATCATCATCATCATCATCATCATCATCATCTGTGCTTTAAACAGTCACACACTATAAGGGGCACATTACAATGGGTCTACCTTTGACCATGAATTGGAGGTCTGTCCTTTTCTCCCATGAAGTGAGCCAGCAGCAGCCCTGCTCCTTGTCAGATTCATGTGCACTTTGGGTAACCAGAGTTCTGTGATGACAGGCTGCTAAAAGCCTCTATTAAAGGTTTTGGCTGATATTCCATTCAATGGAATGCCTAGATGCATTCCAATGGGCCTGAAATAACAGGTCATAGCAACATAAGGAGGCCCTAGCTGGATCAGACCAAAGGCCTATATAGTCTAGCATTCTGTTCATGCAGTGGCCAACCAGATGCCTATATGCAGCCCACCACAGGGGGGAAGGGCTCTATAATGTCTTATGGGAATCTCCTCCCTCTTCAGTTGTGCACATGGGATGTGCTGAACCCTTAGATCAGCCTTCCCTAACCTGGTGCCCTCCATCAACCCTAGCCACTAGGGCATTGTAGTCCAAAACATCTGGAGGGCACCAGATGTGGTTGTGGCGGCTACCTTTGATCATCACATCAGACTTTCAGCTTAAGAACTGTTTTCATTTTGGTGGAGCAGCAGACATTGCTGTAAATATAACTATATAACACAGGTTCCATTTCCTATCATGAACACTTCTCAAATGTGACTATTTCGTATTGAGGGGCCTTCTCTTTGCAGGGATTACAAATTGTTCAGAAGGGCTCACCTAAATTAATCTGACTGGAGAAAACATGAGTTGAGTTTTAAGTCAATTAATTCACAGTACGACACTCAACGCTGGTAGCAGTTGCTTCATTGGGGACTGCAATAAGCTAATGGTGAGGAATTTACTTGGTTGACACAATGGTTCAGTACTAATGACTCTTAGAGCATCATTGGTTTCTAAGTGCTCCCTATCAAATCAGAGAGAGCGTGAGAGAGCAATTTTACACAGCATATTTTGATGAGCATTGCACACTATGTTTTATTGTGCAGAACACAACCTCATCCTTATTATAACTGTAATGGTATTTCTTTTTGCAAAAATATCTAAGCCTCAACTGCATTTTGCCATTACGCAAACTTGCTTTGACCTTTTGCATCCTTATGTACTGCTTTCCTGTCTTTGATATATCTGGATATTTATACAGCCATTGGATTGGTTCCAAACTTAGTCATACTTAGAGTAGTGCCATTGAAATCTATGAGACATGTTAGGTTCCATTGATTTCCGTGATATACTTTAAGTATGACTAAATCAGGAACCAGCTCCCTATCTTCTGTATATTACTCTTTTCAGTATCAGAAATGTAAGGGACTCAATGGCTGCTGAATCCAAAGTGGCAAAACCTGGATAGTTTTATTAATCTTTTATTTATGACGTGTGCAAAATCTTTTAAAAAGCAGAGACTCAACACTTTTAATTTTTATTGCCTCTTGTCTCCAGCTTCTGCCAATTTTTTTCATCACCATACAGAGGGTCCTTTGTAGCCTAATGCTGTTGAAATGTACACTAGTATATAACTAAATCTATTTATACAGACCTCATTTAAATGTTCATTATATCCAATACAGCAGATGGTTTAACCCCAATGCCCACATCCTCCCTATTTCTGATGAGATGTAACTTTGAAATTTCATGAAATGAAGATTCTGTTGCACTTTTCTCAAGAGTGTGCATGCATGTTAGTTTGCTGAGTTAGCCATTTTTTTTCTGGTTGGGTAATTAGATTTTGCCTGCCTAAATTCTCCCTTTTATTGATAAAGAAAAAGTCTTAGAGCTTATTTCTCCATATGTGTCTCACTTGCCCTCTTCAGGGACACTTCCAGAACCACAGGGTATCTTCCTCAGGTACAGGACTCCATCCCACGTCCCATTCTGCACTAACCATAAGGGTTGTCCATTTCATGACCAGCATCAGTGACCAGAATGCTCCTGGCTCTTCCTCTGTGGTGATGTTAGCCTACTTGCTACAGGCAGGCTCCTGTGCTCTTGCAAGTTCCACAACAGACAATTCTGCGACAGCTGAAGGTGTTCCTTAAATGGAGATGAAGCCATCAGGGACACTACACTTGTCACGTTGATGTCTGTCCAAGGGCCAAGAGTCCTGACGGAGGGACTTGTTGGCCGCCCCACGCATGTGTCTTCCCCTTTCAGGAAAATGTGCAAAAGCCAGGAAACCCCAAAGCAACTGTTGCTGGGAGAAAGGGGTGGAGGCAGGGGAAGGAGGCGTGGCCATTTGGGAAACCCCCGAGGGCTGGATTTGTATCCCAGGTGGGCCTGCAGGTGTGAGGCTCAACTCCCCCTGTTGTACTTGTGCTAAAATAAAACCCTTCTCTCTTACAGACGTTATGCCAAACAGTGGAACGTGCCTCGTTGCTCCCTTATGCCTTGTCCAAAATCTCTTCTGCAGACTGTATGCTGAAGTCTTGCTGCTGGTTAAACAGTTAGTGACATCCACATTCTGCAGAATACGGGGAGAGCTTTTGAAAAGCATTTGGTTCAGGGTTCATGCAATGCATTCTCCACATAGTATTCTGCCTCACATCTGTTTGGGATCAGTGGGAGTACTCACTTTTGGAAGACAGACAGAGAGAATTTATTTAAACCCAGAGTTCAATGATAGCAAAAGCTTGATACATACCTCTGCCAAATAAAAAATGTGTGTGTTCTTTCCCTATGAGGACCTAATTCCTTATAACCCACATTATTGGGTCAAAAGGAAGAATTGTCCCAATCCAATGAGGGGCAACCCATGAGTGATAAACTTTTTTCATGAGCACATCTCCCGAGTGGCGTGTGCAAGGAACACTTGCGCATGTATACAATTCAGTCCACGGTCACAGTCTTGTCATGAAAGCTGTCAGTGGTACTTTAAATTGCTCCCAAAGGTGGAGAGTTCATTCCCTTCATCTTTCCTGGCACTGATGATCCTTCCCTCCCCCTTTTTTTTTTTTGCTATGAATGTTTGCATACTTTGCAGTACTGCCCTACCTTCAGTGTTTTTCCATCTGCATACCACATTTCTCCTTCAAAATGGTCATGGAAGAGACAGAAAAAATCTCTGAGTGATCCAAGCTACACAGAAATGGGCAAGACAAACAATAACACTGTGAAAGACGTTGATCACATGAGCAATTTACATCTTTTAAACATTTCGTATTAAAAATACCCCAGGGATCATCAGATTCAAAGTACATCAAAGAAAAGGATTCTGTAATTTAATTTGGCGTGTTTGGAACCTACACTGCGTGTAAGCATTTTGCAGGTAGAAAAAAAAAAGCAGACTGATGAGTTGTTTATGTTATTACTTCAGCTTATCCCAACACAGGAAACTAATTCCAACAGAGGGGATATGGAACGATGTTGATATTATTCCTCCAAGAGCTGCTCAAGGAAGAATTGCCGTCCGTCTTGCATGTAATGTAATGTGCACAGTGGAATACTGGTATGTTTCTGAAGTGCAGGGCACTCTTTAGGACTGCCGCTATAGCCACTATCCCAAGGACAGCCTCCAAACGCAGGGTTATATTTATCTTGTGTAGGTCTTTTGTAAAATTAATTGGTCTTAATTACCCATTTACAACCAAACCCCACCTCGTGCTAATACTTTGTATTACAACAGGGGTCTCATCTATACCAAGCAGGATATTCCACTATGAAAACGGTATGAAAGAGAACATACCATATACTGCTTTCATTCCACTTTCATAGTATTATATCCTGCTTGGTGTAGATGTGTCATGGGCCCCAACAGTTGTCAGTGCACTTCAGTACCGCTATAAAGCAGTAGTGTGGCTCCTGCCTTTTATATACCACTTTCATACCACTCTCATAGTGGAATATCCTGCTTGGTGTAGATGAGTCCAGGGATAGCTCACAACAATGTATTTTTTTGCTGGGAAAATCCATTTTCTCACCAATTACTGTCAGGATCACAGCTAAACTCAGAGGGAACAGGGAAGCCCAAAGTGGTTGCAATCCTAATCCCCGCTAATCAAAACATCCCGGTGCTTTTGCCCTGTGGGCCCTGGCTCCACTACACCACTGAGTGTGCAGAAGGGAAATCACAAGGATGACCCAGTGTTGCTCTAAGTTTGCTGGTGGCTCTGAAATGTGGTTTGCTAAGTGGAGGCTGGTGGCTCTGATTTCAGTGGAGCAGTGATTCCATTCTGGGTTTTAATCAGAACCAGCCAGAACTCTAAAGAAGCCATCCAAGGTGCTGAACCCTATCCCCAAAATGGCTTCAGCAGCTTGGATAGCTCCTTTAGAGTTCTGGCTGGTTCTGATTGAAACCCAGAATTTTAATCAAAGCCCCACTGAAATTGGAGCCACCAACCTCCACAGATGTTTGTCCTACAGCTTCTGCAAGTGAGATTTTCTTATTCATATTTGATCTTGGAGTCTTGAGAATACTCTGGTCACTCTTGCTGTTGCAAATGCCTTTTCTTGCAATTCTGTTATTCTGTTATTTTATATCAAACACGTCTTAAACCTCTGCCTTCTCACCTTCTTGCTGCTGTGTTTTATTGTGCTGTGAAAATGGGAAGGTACTTCCTCTTCCCACCCACTCCTTCCTGCTGTCTCCATCTCTCATGCATGCTCTTTCTCTGCTTTTGGCTATGGACCCTTCAGATATATTGCAAGCAGCCTTGTGCTGGTAGACTGTGCCTTGGATACAGCGTATGGTGTGTCCTCCTCAGACATTGAAAGGTTTCAGCAGCATTTCTATGCTTTCTCCGTAAAGGGTCATGCCTGAATAAACCATTAACAGGACTGCTTGTGAGCTTTTTAATGATAAATCCAAGCTGTTTGGAAAGCACATGGTGGATCTGGTTTGTGCACTCTCATTATCACAGAAATGCTTCCCTTGCTCTCCCCCAGGACCAAGCCAAGAAGGGGGTAATGTTTACACTCTCACTATGGATAACCTTTCTTGACATGTCATTCTAGTCTCCCTCATTCTCAGTTCTCAGCAATGACTGCAAGATCTTTCCCCTTGACCACAAAGGCTTTAATTGCACACAACACTCAAATAAAGCAGGCCAAGTTGTCTTTCCAGTTCCCACTTTCATCCCTCTTTTTTCCCTTAGGTCATGTGCTGGGCTCTGTGTGATTTTTTAATTCAGTCCAAGAATCTTTAGGAGGCATCTAAACTCTATTTCATCTTTAATCTACCTAGTCTAGCTATATACCAAATCACAACAAAAAGAAATATATTGTATCCCCAAATATTGCATTTTATGCTAATTATCATGCAATCTACAACACTTATGCAAAGTGCTGTAGATTAAGGGCACAATCCTATGCATGTTTAGACAGAAAAAGATCCTACAACTAGCTGAGGAATTCCGAAAGTTATAGAACCCTTTTCTATCTAAACATGCACAGGATTATACCCCAAAGTTGCAATTCCACACTTACTTGTGGGAAATCTCATTGAGTAAAATCCATGAATACAGTGGGATTTAGTTCCCAGTGAGCATGCATAGGACCAGTGAGTTATTTTTGTGTGAATCATGAATTTTCCAGAAGAGATCATTTCAACAGCATCCACCAGTAATTCTTTATTCATGATTTATGGGAGATTATTATTTCCATACAGATGAGTCTGCTACAGATAGTTTCTCAGCCCATGCTTTCCAGAAGCTGCAGTCTTGATGAGTAATAACTGGTTTTACTTTATTGCCAATGCAGTAAAATGAGAGTATACTTTTTCTCTTTTTCAAACAAAATTAAGCAACCCCCCAAGCTACTAAAAACAAGTCATTAGTATTCAACACCACTATGCAAACAGTGCCAACAAAAGAGAAATGAATTTAGATTAAGTCTGTTTGAGATCTAAATGGAAAACCCTGCTTATATAAGTTCCCCTAAAAGTCATACAGTGATAGGCCACAGGATTGACGGGCTCTACTTCTGTGGGTTGTAGTTTGAGGCTATACTTGGCGTTTCTTGCAACATTGTAACTGACTACACAGTCAGTTGTAGTCAGTTACAATGACTACATTGTAGTCATTGTAACTGGGTGGGTGGGCGGGAGGTAGTCATCATGGTCTGCATTCTTAAGATGCTCCTTCTTTGGTATTGCAAGAAAGCATCTCTTCAATTTTCGCTCTTGAACATGTGTCTACCATTCTTAAAGTGGCATAGATCCTACCCAAGTATCCTGCAGTTTTGTGTGCTAAGGATGTCTAACAAAGAGTTCTCACAATCAAATTCACAGGATTTGTGGGGGATGTTATGGCCATTAAAACAGAGCAACGTGACCTCTACCACATCAAAGACAAGAAAGGGATGTGGTACAGGAAATTTTCCCCAAGACCAGTGCTAGTGCCAGACAAAAGATCCTAGCAAAGCCTTAAAAACTCATAATTTTTCTAGCCGCAAACTACTTTCAAAGCTATTTCAAAATAAAGCAGTTTGGCTTGCAGGAGCAGTCCTCATCACCAATCAGTTACTACTAGACCAAAAATTGTCCACGTTGTAGAGCTATGGCAGTTTGTACTTCAGACACATGTTTTCAGAGGACGGTGAGTAACTGAGCATCAAGTGGGGAGTATCAATGGTTTATTATGAATGAGGATTCAGAGAATGTCTAAGTAATACTAATTAATTCTGTGTTCTTATTACTGATATACCCACGATGAGTTGTGTACTCCTCGCTTGAAACTCATCTGTTTTGTGTTTCTGGTTTTTGTTAAAGGGAGTGCAACTGTACTAATGGAGGATGTCTGTCATTCAGTTGCCAGTTTGGCTAAAGGCTTTTGTACATGGATCTCTTTGGTCTTGTGAGCTAGAAATGGACAGCCAGCTCCACTCTTACTATTTATTGTATTTATGTGCTGCTTTTTAGAAAGTTTGGGTCCCAATGTAGCCTAACAACAATTAACATCTATCACAGGTATAGTTGAATTGGCTTAAATGCAAGAAACTGAAAAAGCAGCTCAAGCTAAGGGAAACGAACTGGTCTGCAATGGTCTATATGCTGAACCCATAAAGTGCCACCTCCTCCACCTCCGATCCCATTACACACAAAAACAATAATCTGAAAGGTCCTGCTCTCTGTTTATTAATCTCTTTTCAGGACTGAGCTAGGAAGTTTGAGCCCTCTCACAGCCCTCTCAGCCATGGATGCCATATTCTAAAGAGGTTGTGAAGTTGGCCTGGATCACCTGTTGGCATGCCTCTAGTTTTCAAAGCACTCAGGAGTATTGCACTAAACCAAACTGTGTGCATTTCAGTGTATCATGGCATCACACACACACAACCCTCTCAGCATGTGGGAAGACAGCAGAAAGACAGAACAAGCTGGGCCAGATCTACAAAAATCAGGAGATAACACCATGAAAGCAGTTTGAAAACGGTGTATGGAATGTGTCATGGGCCCCAGCAGTTGTCAGTGCACTCCAGTACAGTTATAAAGCAGTAGTGTAGACCCTGTTCTGGTTGAAAACTGCCAACTACATTGGTCCAGAGCTCCTTTGAATGTTTACTCAGAGGCAAGTCCTGCTGATGTTAATGGGGCTTATTTCCAAGTAAGTGTAAAGAGGATTCCACCTAAAATCTCATGCAGTTGTGCTTTAATTTTTTAAAGAGGGGATACCTTGGATTGGATCCAATATATTTGTTCCGCCAGCAGAGAGAGAGAGGCTACAAAATCTAGTAAAATAAACAAAATGGAGCATGTGTTAGAACACTCAGAATCTACAGGACTTGGGTCAGGTGAAAAGGACAAGTACAGCTGTATGATCTTGCTCAGTGACTTCATAAGTGGGTATGGAGGTGGCACGATAAACCCCTGGGGCAAGCCATGACAAAGGCTGGGGAAATAGTATCCCTTCTGGGTGCTTTCTTTCCAGGAATCAGTAAAACCATTTAAGAGTGATACTGCAAATACCTGGAAGCACCCAGAGTCACGTCATAAACAGTTTATAATCAATTATATCAAAGGCTGCCAGAAAGACCTGTGCAAACTGCCTTTATTGACCATAATCAGTTCCAATCCCAAACCAAAAACCAGATAGGCAGAGGATGAATAAAAAAACTGATTTAGGTATCTCTTGCAACAGCAGCCTAAGCTGCTGGCATTTGAAAAAGCAAGCCCAAAAGTATGACTGTCGGCTCGTCCATTTTTGAAATCCATTAACTCTTTTACCAAAGCTTTTCCTTGCTGGTAAAGGCCTGTCCCCATTGTGACCATGCTATGAACCTTACACTGTATACAAGAGCTTTGGAGTGGCAGGTATCATACATACAATGTAAATTGAAGGCCTGATTGAAACAGACCACTATGGAAGTTTTTTTTTTTTAAAAAAGATATGTTGAATGGCATAGAAATAAAATAAATAATTATTTTTTAAAAAAATGGGAACAGGCCCTTAGTAGTTAACTAGCAGTGAAGTAAGGGAGCCACTGTTTAAGTATTAGAAACTTTTAATTATTGTTGTTCTCAATAGTTTTGTACTACATGATGCATCTATTTTTCTACATTTTTGTTCTACTTTTAGTTATGACCCTTTTCTTTTATTTCTCTCATTTTTATAGTTATTGTAAAAAATTAGTCAAACAAACATTCTATTAGCAAAAGACACAGAATGATTTCTCTAATAAGCAATAATGTGTGCTGCTTATTATCTTGTGGCAAAATGCTATATCCCTGGTGTGTATGTCTTACCAGAGTATATAGTTCAGGGGCTGAAAAAACAAAACTTAGCATCAAAGACTGGAGTCCTTACTCTTAACTTCATGCCCCAAACTTTTTTATTAACTTTTGAACATTTACTAGTATGAAGCTTCTGCATACAACTGAGTGCTAGATTTAGCTGGGGAGATCTGCAGGTGCAATTTAAATAGACTGACCTTTGCTCAAACTTGTCCTGACTAGGTAGGAGGTCTAGGGGAAACCAACTGTATCATCATAGTCCATGGAACCTGAACGTGAGCTGCTTGGAGTCTCCCCCACACCTCCCATTTAGGATTTGGCCCAAAATATTTTTTGTATATCTGCAAACCAAGCCCACTGATGCCTCCCTCTTGGGTGTGGAAGCTGCCATTTTAGCTACATAAGTTTTGGCGCTCACGGTCCAGCTTTAGAAGGAGTGATGCCGGGAAGAACCTTTGTGAATCACAGACACATCTTTGAAATGTGAATAATGTAAATAAATGCAATAAACACAAAGTTGCCCAGTATAAAGGGCACTTAGTTCCGTAAGACTGACAACTGAAACTTGGTTTTAATTATTCATGACACTTCATTTACTGAAATGTTCTGTGGCACATTTTGTAAATATAATGAAGTCTTCGTAATACACAATCTCACCACAAACCCAGCTACCATTTCTTTGCTAAAAGGATCAGAGACATTTTCATGCAGATAATAAATTGTGTGCTTCAGAAAGATTCTAGTTCCGTAGTTTCCCAGTGAAACCTCAAAATGATCTGCTAGACCTATGATATCACTGGGAAGCCCCTACTTTGGCATGTCCCAGGGTGCACAAACAGCAGTTTTATTAGATTGTAAGCCTATGCGGCAGGGTCTTGCTATTTACTGTTTTACTCTGTACAGCACCATGTACATTGATGGTGCTATATAAATAAATAAATAAATAAATAAATAATAATAATAATAGGGAAACATGGAGACTGACTTGATATGCATGTGTAAATCTCTTTCATTTAAAGAAAAGGTGGCTGTCATATGTTTACATGCATTTCCTTCCCTCTTGAATGTTTCCAATAGGATCCCTTTTGACCTTGCTAATTTTTTTTCTTGCCCCCAAATATCTGTCCCCCTTCTGAAATTTAAAACAGTACATCACTTACCATAGGCAGTAATAAAGTCCTGTGGGGACGTTTGGCCCTGACCTGCTGCCTTTCATTATAACTCCAGCCATCGTTTCCCTTTAGGTGTGGTTTTATCAGATAGTTTTAACTTTAGAGCGTTTCATAACAACATTCAAAGTAGATATAAGTCTGATAACATGGTGCTTATTTACCTATAGCTACTTGATACTACCCTAGTCAGGGCTGTAGAACTTTGGGCTTTGGGGTCAAATCCCAACCCAGACCGCCAGTGTTCCCCAGATGGCTGCACCCCTTTCTTCCAGCCACTGATTGTTTGGGGGTTTCCTTGCTTTTGTGCCATTTCTTCCCCACTGGCAGTGGGCCTGTTCATCCTAAGGCTTAGTTACTGGCAGTGGGCCTGTTCAGACAAACACTAAGCCATGGTTAGGGTGCTAACCCCTTTTCAGCAAATGGTTAGTGAATGTGCTTAAACTATGGTTATGTAGCCAGCATGGTTAGGAACGGTTCAGGCAACATGTTAAGTCATGGTTCACACAAACACTAAGCCCCAAAGGAAGTGAGGCAGGTTGCTACCAGGAGGAGGGCCTTTTCTGCTGTGGCACCCCAGCTGTGGAATGAGCTCTCTAGAAAGGTTCATCTGGCACCTATATTATACTCTTACTGACACCAGGTGAAGATCTTTTATTTCCCCACTATTTAAGCTATTTACTATGCTAGTTTTCTTTTTAACACTGCTATTTTAAGACTGTATTTAAAATCTCTGCATTGTTGTTCAGTTTTATTCTGGTTGTACTTTTGTAGTGTGGTTTCAAGTTTTCATATTATATTTTAATTTAAAAGTTAAAACCATAAAGTTAATTTATGGTTTTAACTTTTGTGAGAGAGAGAGAGCTTCAGCTATTGAGCAGTATATAAAGGAAATAAATAAATAAAGTTCAGATCAAAATGCTTAACCATTGTGGCTTAGCGTGTCATCTGAACAGGATCAGTAAGAACTTTAGGCTAAAATATGCAGGTATTATTGGTCATTTTGGCCCTGTCCCTTTTGCCTTCATTCCCACCCACCACAGGAATGTGTCTCCCCAACAGCTTCTCTGAAATGGAATATTGGTCTTGGGATGAAAGACATCCAACACTCCTGACCTGGTGCAATCTGGTTTGTGGGTTGATGCCCTCAAATTAAAAGTAATCCCATTCAGATCTTTATGTTTGGTGTACCAGAGCATTTTTTTAAAAAAAAGGACTTGGATATCTGATTGACAAAAATCTCAGACCATGAGCACTTGTGTACACCCACTCACACCATGATCAGACTCTTGTCTAAAAGTTTAGTTAATCCCAAATACTCGGGTTTGGTCCATTGACTTCAGTAGACCAAATGCTTTGTAGTGGTCTGGAATGGGATTGTGAATTCTCAAGACAATGCCAAGTCTCACAGGTTATCATAGCCAAACCACTTTAAACAATGTGTGTATGTGTGTGTGTGTGTGTGTGTGTATGTATGAAGAGGTGAAGGGTGTATCTTTGATATCCATGGTAACCAAAGAAAACACCCAAATTCTAAGCATAAATACAGTTAGAGTGTGTGTGTGTGTGTGTGTGTGTATCATATGTGTCGTTAACTCTATATAAACAATAACATCATTTCAGCCAGGAAAGAATTGATTATTCTTTCAGACTATTTGTTTCCTCTCTCTCAAGGCTCACTACAAGGTTATGTTAAGAGATGAGTGTGTTTTTTAAAAAACAAAACAAAAAAGAAATAAAAGAAAATTTGACAATCCATCAATGCTTGCATTGCTAAAAGTGCTTGAGTTGTATCCTGTATTCTTCCTGTCAGTAATTCTAAGCTATTGAATTGACCTTTGCTGATAACTGCAAACACCCATTTTTTTATGCCAAGTGAAAGAAATGATTCCTGCAGTCAAGCAGGAATTTGTGCTTGACTGCAGGCTTGATTGTTTGGATGGGTTTTGGGAAGAGCTGCTACAGGGCTTGCTGGACTTCATTGTTGGCAGGAAGGACAGTGTGTAAGGCCAGCTCTCCTTTGTGGCAGCTCCAGCACAGGTAGGGGGGAAGATAGCAGGGCGCATAGTGATGTCCACCTGGAGGGAGGGAGGAATGTCTTCACAAACTAGAGTAGTCACATGACCTCTTCTACAGTCAACAGTCCTGTATTTGAAGGGCTGCCAAAGGACTGTTTGCTATTTTGAAGGAGTCTTCTGTTTGAAGAGTATCCTGTCCAAGTCCACCATAAAGATAAAGGACCACCAAAAGGGAGAACAGGACAGACCTTCAAGTTGCTCATCAATAGTTAGCACCTGGACATAAGCAAGGCACACAGGTCACATGGTCACAGTCTTTCACATTATAGTGAGATGTACTGTATTTCTATTAAAATAAAAATAATTATTTCTAAATGTGCATACATACAATGCAACTTTTATGCAAATTGGTATCCTCTTTTGTCCTCTTTTTTGATTATTCACATATGGCAACCCTACCTTTGAGACTGGCAAGCATGAGGGAACTGGGGGACCACCTTAGGACAAAGGAAACTCGTTTGGACTCAAAGGCTTGGACAGCTTGAGGGTGACAATGCTGCCTGTAGCTCCTACTCATGAAAGTTGGCTGTCAGGAGCAAGGATCAGACAGTGGTTGATGGCAGGCTAGGAACAAGGTGATTGACAGGACATAGTCATCTTAGAGTGCCACCTTCAGTGCCATTTTTTGGTAAAAAGACAAGGTACAAATAAAGTAAAATAAAATAAAATAAAATAAATTATAACCATTCTGGGAGGGTGTGTAAAAGAAAGACTTAATCCCTGTTGCAGGTAATTTGAATAAATCTCATTCCATATATTGCCTCCTCTCTTCATTTGTGTATTGAGGGAAAGAGATATTTGTCTGCTATAACCTGAGACCAACAATGAAGATTCCTGTATGAGATACAGTTCCTGCTTCTGCTGAATGTAGCCAAGAGGAGCAGGCACCTGATAGTCCTATGTTAGGCACAGGAGGACTTCTGTTGCTGGACTTAAATTGCCTAGCCACAATGAGGTGCATAGGCATGGCAGCCATTGGCTTGCTGAAGTTGTGGCATGGAAATGGAGGGGAGGTTTATGCTTGGAGCTATTCCCCAACTTCCAGGCATATGTCTTGGGAGCAGGATTGCACCCCAATTGTGAGGGAGATGTTCAGAACTTTCACTTGTATGTAATTTCTTGCTCACAGCCTAATATAAGTCAACGGTTGTTGTTTTTTAATGCTAGGATATGTTTGAAATGCTTGGCTTTTGTAACATTTTAGTTGGCTGCCATGTAGTATTTCATTTGGCTTCAACTCACAGCTCTTCTGGAGAATGAGCAAATGAATCTCGAATAATATGGGCTAGAGGAGAGACAGAACTTTGAGAAGGAATAAGCTCCTTCTTGAGGGTGCAATATATAAGAGAGGACTTTTAACCATGACATTTATAATGGTCAAAATCGTTTACTTTGATGCACACATTCTCAAGCCTCTGAAATGGGACAAGAATGAAAATTACTGATGGAGTACATATTGCTTGCAGAAATTAAATGCTCAGGGCTGACCTATCCATGAAGCAGAATGAGGCGGTTGCCTCAGGAGGCAGATTTGGGGTGTTATAAAAGGACAGCAAATTATTAGTTATTTACATTGTTGTTGTAGTTACATGTCTACTGCCAGAGGGTGGGGAGTGGTGCTTGCAGGATTTTCTGCCAAAATAATTTTACTGGTTTTGGATATTATGACCTGAGCGGCTGAGGGGCTCCATCTTGGGCAATCACAGTCTACACTGCATAAATGGAAAGAACTAAACTATTGAGTTATCACAGTTTGATACTCTGGATATGACCATGTCAAGTGTCTGAACACCATCAATTAATGACTCTAACTCTAATGCATAACATCCAATCAATTTCCCGGGTTCTGCAGATTGGCTTACACCACACAATCACTGAATTTTGACACTGTAACAGAAATGTCACCACATGCCTTTGAAATGATGCAGATACAACCAGAGTCCTGTTCAGTCATTTGCCTATATATGTGTGAGGGCTTAAAGTGGGTAGAAGGAGCCGTGCACACTGTCCCTTCCCCTGTGTCTCTGGGTGCACTGGGCCCACCTCCCCCTTGGTTCAGACTTTGCCATGCTAAATCGGTAAGGTCTGAAAGGACCACTCACTTGAATGCAAGTAGAACTGTCCACACAATGGGGAACCTTGATGAGGCAGGGGCTGCAACCATGTGGGGAGTTCTATTCGAATTCAAGCGAATATGAGTAGAACTCCCTTTCAGAAATTGTTGATTCAACATGCCAAGGTCTGAACTGAGAAGGACAGGGCCAGCATGTCTGAAGGCTTCTCTACTAAAAGCCAGGGCCAAGAATGAAGCCTTACAGTGCTTCTTGAAATGGCTGAATCCAAGGGCCAATCCACACGAGTAGTATATCCCAGTATAGTAACATCTGGCTTACTCACACAGCACACAATGCACTCCCCAACAGGTTAGTCTGATGTTATTTCTCCCTCAATATTCCATCATGCCCCAAACTAATTTTATGCTTCCCAACCCTCAGCCTTATACCATAGCCAGAGTAAGCTCTGATACTGCAGATCAATAGGAAATGATATGATGGCAGCCAACCCACCCCCACTCCACCAAAAGTACAAAATAGCTGGCAATGTCAATACTGAGAGCCTAGAATGGCTCAATCCTCAGGAAAAGACAAACAGACTAAGCAGATTGGATGGAACAGTATGGTGGATATAGGGGTTGTCTGAAGCACACATGCAAAACGTATGAGGTTTGAATGTGTGCTAAATTGTGATTTCCGCTCCTGGTATATAATTTAGATGAGCAAGTTTTCTTCTACATGCATCATATAATCTGGCCTGAAAGAAATGAAGCAAAGATGTTGCCCATAGATTGGCCATGTAAACTAGCCTTTACACAAAAGTGATTATGTCTAAATTTAAGGTTTAGATTTAAGGTATAATCATATTTAAGGGAGTAGGATTTATTTAAATAAGCCAAAAAAAATTTTCTGATATCACTTTTGCTAAATGGTATTTTTTTTCTATTTTAGAAAGAGTTTCCAAGTAGTTTCTAATGAAACTTTCCCCTCAGTTTATTTTAAATAGATAGCTCTCCACAATAAATAAGAAAAAAAAACCCTCTCTCTCTCTCTCTCTCTCTCTCTCTCTCTCTCTCTGTGTGTGTGTGTGTGTGTGTGAGAGAGAGAGAGAGAGAGAGAGAGAGATGAGAGGGGGGCATTGAACAATTAAAACTGTGAAAGTATAAACCTAGAATTATGGATTTAGATTTTAACTGGCTCTGAGTCTTTCTAAATCTATAGCAATAGTTTGTATGGTACTTGTCATTAATAGGTATCTGTAAGAATGGGTAGAACAGGCCTCAAAACTGACCATGATATAAAGTGTGTATGTGCATGCATGTTCCGTAAGAGTGCCACCCTATACCATACAATATCTAAATAGAGGCAGCTTGGAATGTAGAACCAACATGTGGTAGCAGCCAAGAGTTGTATATCGTTTCTTTTACTAGAACACCACCTATAAAGAACTCGAAATGTAAACCAGACTTTGTCTATCAATCAGCTGGACAATAATTCACAAGACTACCAATGGACCACTCATGGGTTTAATGATGTATTCAATGTGGACTTAATTAACGGTGAAGAAAAGTTATTTATGAGAGGTATAACTGTCATATTATATACATTTTTCATTGTTTGACTTGTGTATAAGTGTATTTTATTTTATTTATTTATTTATTTATTTATTTATTGCATTTCTATACCTTGCAATAGCTGAAGCTCTCTGGGCAGTTCACAAAAATTAAAACCATCAAATACAATTTAAGGAATACAACAATGTGCTTGTACGTTGTATGATAGCAATAAGCTTGTTTTAAATATAGCATTTGGCTTTGTAGTGTGTTATGTGAATTGTGGCCATCTTGACTGTATATTTCCATATTACCTGTTCAAGGAGAAGGAGGTCAGGTGTTCAATGGCTAATGTGCTTCAGAAGCAAACCCACCCACCCCTGCAACCTGGATAAGTCTCAACCAGCTTTGTTCGTTGTTAGACAGTGCATGGTATTTGTGAACAGTGAAACTGGTACACCCATTGTGTTAAAAGAGGTGCGAGGATTTCACAGAATTTTAGATCCTCTTTGGCTGGGAATGGTTCACATGACATACTAAGCCATAATGTTTTGCTCAAAATGCTTAACCACTGTGGCTTAGGCTTAGTGTGTCTTTTGAACAGAGTCTTAGGCTTTACACGCCGTACTGAGGCCGCTTCCATGCGGCCCCAGTGTGGCCCCAAAGCGATCGTGTAACTTGCCTGGAGAAGCGATGAGGAAGAGGCGTCCTTGCCGCCGCCGCCGCCACCCACCTACTTCCTTGCCGGCCGGGACGGAGAGCTCGGTGGAAGAAGGAGGGGTGGAGAGCCGGGTCGGAGGTAGGTGGGTGGCAGCGGCGGCAGCAAGGACGCCTCTTCCTCGTCGCTTCTCCAGGAAAGTTACACGATCGCTTTGGGGTCGCACTGGGGCCGCATGGAAGTGGCCTCAGTACGACGTGTGGAATCCCCCCCCCCCAGGACACCCTTAAGGCTTATGAAACATGGGCCCAAGCCAGCCCCCTCTGCTTCAAAGCCCTAGGCTTAAAATCTTATATGGTAGCAAATCACCAAGCAGAAAGCTCTGGACTGAGTACCAAGGCCAATTGGAATGAAGTGCACACATTCAAATATGATAGGTGGTAAGTTTATTTACAGATTGGGAAAAGGGATAACACACAACAAACAGAGCAATGTTTGAAAACTGTACTTACAAGGCAAAATAAGAGAACTGGCTAAAGCCTGGCTATACATACCAAAGCACAGGTCTTCAATAGGATAGGGTCAAATGGAGACAATTGGAATCCAAGACGTAGCCAAAGACAACGGGCAGCTGTTACACACCCACCCACCCATTATATGCTCAAGCCTCTGGCAAAATCTAAGGTGATCTCCATTAGCCTATCACAGGCTGGCTGGGACAATCTTCTCAGGCCTCCAGTGGGGTTGAGAGTTCCCACAGGAAGGCAGCTGAAATCACTTAGTCCAATTATCCCGAATTCTGCTTTGGCCTTGACTCTGGAGACAGCGCAAGATAACACACACAGATGGCTTAACAAATACGTGCAGACTCAGCCCTACAAAATGGAAACTTACAAGCTACAAAAACACAGAAATAAAAATGGATTTCTTGACCCAGTGCTACCACAAACTATGACAAAATACCTGATGATTGCTCATCATTGGGTCAGAGCTGTAAATAAAGTTTGATTGTGTTAGGAAAATGTACAGATTTTAACTGAAAACAGAGCTTGGTTTTAAAAGAAGAGCAGTTATTAGTAATGCAGAGAATATATACACTTTTTTTTAATTGGTAGAGAGATGTAGTTTCTGATGTTGAGTCATTTAAGTTATAACTAATCCCACCCAGAAAGTAAAATAAAAGGTTTCCCACATGCCCTCGGAAATGAGATTGAAAAATTGCTTTAGTTTTTTTATACTATCCCTTTGTATGCTGTGACAATTGGCTTAGGAATAGATGCCAAAGTGCCCTGTGTGCAGGAATGGCTTTCTGCTTAGTCATTGTAGATGGCGGTGTAGCAAGCCAATATTTCACTGCCATATGTAACTGGGAAAGACTTAACAGTGAGTCATAACTCACTGTTATTATTGTCATTGTTGTTAATTTATTTATAACCCAGTGATGCCTACAGTTTTGTTGATATGAGAGTTGTTTCCCATGTTCAATTTTTTCACACAATTTAGGAATGAGTAGAGATTCTGTGATCCATTAATAAGGTAGGCATGGATACCTGGATTTAAGTAAAGTATTACTTCAGCAACACAGATGACTTCAGGAAGTCAAATGTCTTCTCTGAGTTTCATTGCAGTTACCTACTTGTCCAAAGCAGAGTCCACATGGTTCCTCCCTGCATCCATGCTGACTCGATCTACATCACATTAACACCGGATGTGAGGATGTATGTGTGTATGTATTTGTGACATTGTTATCCGACCCTTCCTCCAAGGAACTCAGGGCAGCATACATGAGTCTCCCCCTTTTATTCTCACAACAATCCTGTGAGAGAGATTAGACTGAGGCTAGATGTACACTACTGCTTTATAGCGGTATTGAAGTGCACTGATAACTTTGGGGACACATTACACATTCCATATATCGCTTTCATTGTGTTATTTCCTGCTTTTTATTCCACATTATCCCAAATACTGCAACAAATGTCATTGTGAGTCCTATGAGGTATAAAAGAATAAGAGGGATATTACGTTACCATGGTGGGATCGTAAAAGACATGGGGCCATGTGCTGGCCCCACTTCCGCTATCCTCATGTGCTGGTTCCATTCTTTAAGTCCATGAATTCCCATGTTGTGTGGGGAGTTCTGAAAGGACTTTTTAAATGGATACTGTTGTTTTTATACTGTTTTTATGTTTCGGATGGTTTTTTAAATCTTGTATACTTTTTAATGTTTACTATTTTTAACTGTTGTAAACCACCCAGAGAGCTTCAGCTTTGGGCAGTATATAAATGTAATAAAATAAATAAATAAATAAACAAACAAATAAATAAATAAATTAGCTTCTACCCACATTTACTTGAATTGGAGTAGACACCTCCATGTGACCAGGAATCCTCCTTTACCAGGGTTTCTAATTGAACAATTATAATCAAGTTCAAGTGAGTGCAAGCACAAGCTCCTTGTTTAACATGGGTAAGTCATGGATGTTGGTGGCAGCCCTATGCCTTCCTATAACCTGTTTAGGCATAATGCCTGAATAGGTTATAGGAAGGAAGCATCTTATTCAGGCATTCATAAATAAATTCCTAATGCCTGAATAGGATAGGACTCATGTAGGGATTTGAAGCTAGCCCAACAACCTAACCACAACCACGCACTGCCTCTCCCCTTGAGGTTGAGGATGGGGGAAATTCACAGATTGGAATCTTGAAATGCATTTCAAAGCATCCCTTCAGCTGCTGCCTGAGCTGTTACTTTATTGCTGAGTTTTACCTAGGACAGATGTGGAAGGATCAGGGGCGAGGCATAAGAGATCAAAGAGAAAACCAAACATGTTGATGAGTTATGCAGTTGAGACACTAGGGAGATAGCAGTGGGGATCCAAAGGACAGGAAAGGGACACTACCCATCGTCTCCCACTGCAATTCCAGATAATACACACACACACACACAAACCCTGCCATGCCCAGGTCTACCTCTTACAAGCTTGCTTCTGTATGCCTGGCTTTGGAGAAGGTCAGGCAAAGGGTTAGCAACAGTTTAACATTAGGACAGACGATGCAGACATTGTGCATCTGTACATTCGTTCATAAGCAATGGCTTGTTCTGACAGGCCTAAGTCCACACCCAGAGAAAGGTCCATGTCCCTTTAAATGAACCAAAGTACTACTGTGCCTCTTGCCCCAACTATCTTGATTGCCACTCTACTTTGTCGTGGGACAAATTAAAATCCAGGTGCCCACAACAGTGCCTTTGATGTAAGCAAGTGTCTGACAATCGCAGAAGGGAGTCCTTCCATGTACGACTGAGTATGAACTGAAAAGGGTGTTGGGATAGAAAATGTACATATTATGTCACAGAAGGTGCCTCAGTTAGAACGAAGCACCATCTGTATGGCATGAAATTCAGAAAGAGATTGCCTGGAAGATAATAAACACATGTATTAAATGTGAAGGCACTTGAGAAGTGTCTTCTTGGACATTTTACCACATCACAGAATCAAAAGGTTTGGCAGAACATGGTTGTTGTTTTTAGGAGCTAAGTGCCAAGGCATCACTGATCAGAGGAAAGGCTGCGCAGATTAATTTTGTCGGCAAAATGGCTAGACTCTTGGTGTTATCCTTCTAATGCTAAATTCAACCACAAATTAGGACAAGAACCCAACAACAACAAATCCTCTCGTATGTATTCCTTTACTGACGAGGACAGAGGTTGAATCAAATCGACCTGACATTGTAGAAAAAGGAGAGAAATGGTTTACACTAGCAGCGTAAGAACAGCAACAAAATACATACTGTCAATGCACTTGTTTTCTCTCTCCTAGAACAATGGTGTTCAGAAGAACTGTGTTCACAACTGTGGGCTCCTGTTTAAAGAAAGCCAGCAAGCAGCTCAAAAATATTGGCAACTGTTCTGAAATCCATTTCATGGGTGTTTGTTTATTCTAAAGATGTAGGTTGGTTCAGTCTGAGTCAGAAATCTCTAAAATGAATAACTTGTAAATGTGTGTGCGTGTATTTCTAGCAGTTGGCATAAAATACATGAAATTGATGTATCAAGAGACATTTGCACATCAATTCATGCTGATTTTAATCTGCCAGCTTTTCTTAAATGGGTTGATTATATTGGTTTTTTGTGCTTTATTGATTTAAGCTGTTCTGAAAAGTAGTTAATAAACACTTTTGATAAAACCAACTAGTGAACCACTAAATTGATGGTGTCTGGAGAACCATCATTTACTATTATTTCTGAACTGAGAAAACCCTGTTTTCTGCTTGCTCTGCAAACCAGGATCACAAACCACCTGATTAGTATCCTGGTCTACAGAGCAAGCACAAACCATAGTTTGCTGATTTGATAAACTATGTTTTGCCACAAACTAAATAGTGTACATGACCTGAAGCACTATCAGGTAATGTGGAAACTATGGATTGGTGTTATATGTGAACTATTGTGTCCATAAGAGTATATTGATACAAACAATGCTTTTTGATAGCCAAGGAATGAAATAAATCATTTCCACGGTTTATTTATTTATTACATTTTTATACCGCCTAATAGCCGAAGCTCTCTGGGCGGTTCACAAAAATTAAAACCATGAAAAGCATAATAACCAACAGTAAAAAACCACAAATACAAAATACAATATAAAAAGCACAACCAGGATAAAACCACACAGCAAAAATTGATATAGATTAAAATTAGCGCTGTGCACAGACCCCCCCAATCTGCTTCGTGGCCCGATCTGGAAAATCCGGATCGGGCCCAATCCTCTTTGTGCCGCTCCACCTATCTCCCCCTCCGCTCCGCGGAGCAAGATCCAGCTTCACCACCGTTGCTACATGGATGGCAGTGCAGGATAAGCCACCCCCCACCCCCTTACCTGTGTCTGTCGTCGCGGGCTTCAATTGAGGCCTTGGCTTGAAGCCGGAAGCGGCCTCGGCCTTCACTTCTGGCTTCAACCAGGGCCTCAATTGAAGCCTGCGACAGACGCAGGTAAGCGTCCCTCCTCCTTGCTGCCTTACCTGGCGCCGCCGCACGGATGGCGCCGCCGGCAGCGCCAGGTGAGTCCCCCTCCTCCCCACTTACCTGCAGGCGGAGCTCCGGATTGAGGTGATCCTCTTCGCCTCTATCTGCAGCCCCCCCCCCCCGACTCTCTTTGCCTCCGCCTTTTCCGGAGGCGAATCAGGCAGCCTCGCTCCTGCTTCTCTGACCCGAAGAGAAGCGGAGCACAGCCCTAATTAAAATATGGATATAGGCCTGATCTAAGGGTTTGTGTGAGCAGATTCTTGGATGATGAATTAGATGAAATGATTGTTTTTGATGTAACCCCAGGAATATGAACTCAGGACCATCAGTTATTGATTGATGATATTGTGCTGAAAATGATCACCTTTATATCCAGCTGCAACGCAGCTGCAATGTAAATAAGAAACAATGACATTGTTATTACTGTATTTCTTCAATTCTAAGACACACTTTCCCCCCCATATAAACATCTCTAAAATCGGGGTGCGTCTTAGAATCGCGGGTGTGTCTTAGGGTTTTTTTTTCTGTTGGTGGTACTGAAATTAGTGTGCGTCTTACAATCGATGGAGTCTTACAATCGAAGAAATATGGTATGTTGGCTACAGAAGGAGGTCTGCTATGGAGGACTGCTTACTTAAGTTCAATCCTTTTTTCTCTATGAAAATATATTTTGGAGTAAAGTTTTTAAAGAAGAAAAGCAATAAAAAACCGTGATAATAATTTATTTATTTATTTATTTATTTATTACATTTTATACCACCCAATAGCCGAAGCTCTCTGGGCGGTTCACAAATATAATATAACAAGATCACTAGAGACACAGGGCTTTGCTAGACCTGCCGGTTTATCCCGGCAGGGAGGTGGGGCCAAGGCGCGCTAACGTTAGCGCACGCCGCCCAGGGTTCCACACGCCGGACGCGCAGGGACGACGCAAGCCCTGCAGCGTCCGGCATTTTTTTCCTTTTTTTTTTTTACTTTAAAGGGGCCGTGTGCGGCCTGAAGACTCCGGAGACGGTAAGGGTTTTTTTAAAACGGGGACGGAAGGATGGCAAGGGGGGATGGCAAGGGGGGAGGGCGGGTGAGAGAGCGCTGCGCGCCGTCGCCCGAGCAAGCAGGCGAGCGGTGCTTGCCCGGGCAAGGCCTGGCATGGGGCGGCATTGCCCGGGCAAGCGCCGCTCGCCTGCTTGCTCGGGTGGCGGTGCGCGGCGCTCTCTCACCCACCCTCCCCCCTTGCCATCCCCCTTGCCATCCTTCCCCCTGCCCCTCTCTTCCTCCCCCCCTGGGCCGATGGGCACAGCGCTCGTATGAGCGCTGTGCCAGGTCCGCGGCTTTTCACGGCTACTCGCGAGTAGCCACAAAAAGCCACGGACCTTCCCAGACGTTTCGCTCCGGCCTGAGGCTGGGGCTGCGAAAAAAGCGCGCCATAAGCGACTTTGCTTATGGCGCGTTGGAGGAGGCCTCAGTGCGGCCTGGGCCCAGATTCCCCTGTGCGTCATCTGGACGCACAGCAGGGAAACCGGGTCTCAAGACGTGCTAAGGCCTCGTCTAGGAAGGCCCACAATCCTATGCATGTTTAGACAGAAAAAAGTCCTAAAACTCATAGCATTCCCTAGTCAGCCATGCTGAAGACATGCATAGGATTACACCCTAAAGATATAAAGAAACTCACTAATTATAATTCTTACTCTATCATCAATATGCTAGTGGAACAACTAGAGTAAAACAGCAGCCTAAATAGAAACTCACTATCTAATGAAAAGACAAGTTGTATATGGAGTGTGTGCATGTGTGTGTTACTGTACTTGGCTGTAGTTTGATCAAGCATCTAAAAGGCTTCCATACACGAAATAAATAGAAACCTTGTGCTATAATATAGGATACCCTGCTTGATCCACTTGCAGAGTAATACATAATCATAGGCCTTAGCTAGACTTAAGGTTTATCCTGGGATCATCCCGGGGGCATCCCTGTTCATGTAAATGACACACAGGATATCCCAGGAGCAGGCAGGGACGACCCCGGGATGACCCCGGGATAAACCTTAGGTTTAGCTAAGGCCAGAGTTTCCCAAATTTGCTGTTTAGGTGGTTGCTTTGGAGACTTTCATTTATGTGCTATTCTAAGGATTTTGGCCTTCTTTGTGTCCAGCCATTCCAAGATAGCGTAGATAAGCACTCTGCTATTGATAGTCACACAGAACCTAGCAGGATAGATTGTTTCACTTTCTCAGCATAGCATGAGGCCTGATCTACACATGCAGCAGCAGAATGAAATTAGGGAGGGGGGGTCATTGAGTGCACCATTTCAGACTGATGGTGGGGATACATTTTGGGGGGAATATTCCATTTTCTACATGCAAAGCACCTTGTAGAAAACTAGTACAACAGGGACCAGGCTGGCTGGAAGTTTTCTCCCTGGTTTTCTGGTTTTCTACAAACAGGGGTTTTGATTTAATAGGGGTGGGGGGGCATTCAGAAATGATATATCCCCTTTTCCAATAAGTGGATTATACCATTTCATTCCTGTTAGGGCTGTACCATTTCATTGATTAAACATGCCATTTACGGATTGTAAACACATGGTCTGGCAAAATGTGAGAATTTTAGGATTATATTATTAGTATTTCTGTACTGCCCGATAGCTGAAGTTCTCTGGGTGGTTTGCAACAATTCATAAGACAATAAAATACAGCTTTAAAAATATAGCATAAAAAATCAAATACCCAACATTTAAAACAATTGAGACAGCTAAAATTGCTTATGAAGATCTATAGCACTGCATATGTTTAAGACATACTTGAGAAGCATTGCCATTGATCGGTGGTGAAATAACTTGAATGAAAGCACCCAGTATGTCTGGGGATTTTGTGTATTGAAGCAGTGCACCCAGTTCCAGCTCATTACATTGAATCCATGGGGACGACGCACCAATTCCTCTTTCTGTTTGCTTATGACCAGAATAGTGACAAAGGAATCTCTCAATTTCAGCTTCTCTCTCTCTTTCTCTCTTTTTCATTTTTCCAGTTTTAAGTTTGTTTCATCCTAGTTCAGTGTCAGTGAATTATGAAAACCTGCACGAAAATTTGTACACATTTTATGTGCATTTCTTATAACACATGCAATTTTGCCTAATATGCACCTTTACAAGCAGTTGTCCCTAATATAATATATTATTATGTTATTTTTACAGACACGTATTTTTGTGTGTACTTTCCCCTAATATATGCATTATTTTGTCTGGAGATCTCCATTGCCAAATTTGGAATACCAAAGGATAACTATGTTTTGATTCGTGTCTTAGTTTGGGAGCGAGAACATCTAATGTTCTTTTTTACAGTCCTACATAACTACGATTTTCAGAGATTTGGTACATTCTGAAGAATAAAATCCTCAAAGTGCAATCCTGTGCATGCTTACTCAGAGGTAAACGTCACTGAATCTGATGGGACTTAATCTACAACAAGCAGGATATTGCACTATGAAATTTGTATGAAAGCGGTATATACTGTAAAAGGCTGGAGCCACACTACTGCTTTATAGCGGTATTGAAGTGCACTGACAACTGTTGGGGCCCATTGACACACACTATATACCAGTTTTATACTGCTTTTTCCTGCTTGGTGTGGCTCCTGTCTTTTATATACCGCTTTCATACAAATTTCATAGTGCAATATTCTGCTTGATGTAGACCTGGCCTTACTCTCAGGTATAAGATTACAACCTTAGAATAGTGTAACAACCTTAGAATTTTAGGATTCTTGTGTTACTTATTTCTCTCCCCCTCCCCCCCGCCAACAGCTCCAAATGTCATGGATACCAGTTGCTCAGATAAGATTATGTGAAGTACGTATATTGCCAAATGCCAGAATCAAAAGTGTTGCAACACAATGAATATAAGGCATGTACTGTTTAGCACAAAGGACAACTGTTAACATAATAAAACTTGATTTATTTTGTACAGATATAGGAATTTTGTTCATTCTCATTAAATTTTTATGGTTTCCCAGGGCATAAAGGAACAGCTTTCACATTTCATTATTACATTGTAAGTATATTCAACACGGCTACCCACTTCATCACCAACAATAACTCTGTGGGAATAGCCTATTTTCAGATAAACAATGGAAATCTATGCTTCAGACAATGGTTGATGCATTTTTAGTATATGCCTTTGCTTAATGAACAAAGAATAAACCCACACAAAGTCAGCATAGCATATGGGCAGACATTTGTCTGCTAGCATGAGAGTAACACCTTCAAATTCATGGAGGTTACCAGGGGCCTTGCTAGACGGAGGTTTAGCCCGGTGCTCGCCCAGGGCTCACCCCTGTGCATCCAGTTGACGCACAGGGGATCCTGGGGTCAGGCAGGGGTGAAACCTCCCTAGGCGTGGGGTAAATGAAACCCCATTTAGCCTGGTTTTTCCTGCAGTCCCGGCCTCAGGTCAGGCTGAGGCCAGGACCGCGGGTGTGTGGACCGTTCCACCGCTTTTCCCGGCTACCATACTTATGCGCGAGTAGCTGGGAAAAGCGGCGGATGGGCCACAGCACTCCCGCCCCCTTCCCCTGATTCCCCCCATGACCTCCCCTGGCCTCCAATCCCCCCATCCCCACGTCCATGACTCACCCCCCCCCCATCCCCACCTCCTGTGTTCTGCTGCCGCTGCCACTGTCCCCAGCCGGTGTTTCCTGTTGTCGCCATATTCGGCCTGCAGGACATGGCGACAGCAGGCATCGCAGGCTGGACATGGTGACAACAGGAAATGCCGGCTGGGGACAGTGGCGGTGGCAGCAGGACAGAGCGGCTGGCACATTGGCAGCATGGCGGTAGCAGGACACAGGAGGTGGGGACAAGGGGGATCGGAGGCCAGGGGTGGTCATGGGGGGGAAATCGGAGGATGGAGGGACCCTATTTTTTTTTTTAAAAAACGTACCTTTCCTGTGGTGAGCTCCTGCGCGTGCTGGCCCCTTTAACAACAACAACAAAAAAAAGGCGGACGCAATGGGGCTTCGTCGCATCTGACGTGTAGATAGGCGCGATGGCCTGTGCTAATTGTAGCGCAGCCTTGCTGCGCCTGAAGCACCGATTTTCAGGAAGGTCTAGCAAGGCCCCAGGTCAACAATTTTGCAGTATGAGCTATAGCCATACAGGTTCCTAACTCCAGTGTTGGTTTGTGCCAGAATAGTGAACTGGCTAGAGTGTGGGGTTTGGATATGGAAAACTACAGGTTAGTAGGGATGAGCAAAACTGTGAGTTTCACTTTCTGCTGCATTCATTTTTTTCAAAGTCTCAAATGCTTTATCTTCCAAATATGGATAACTTTGTGAATTTTGGGGGAAATCATGTAAAAACAATGAACTGAGCTGAAATTCTCACCCATCTGCACCAGCCCAACTCAGTAAGTACAGCTATTCACAGCATGGAGAGGATCATGACACATCTGCCTGCCATACAGGTGTTAAGGATGAGCAGCCTGTCAGAGCTAGCAATCCTAATTCAGCACCAAAGCCCTCGGCCTGGATGGGTGAATCTGTCCAATACGGTTTCCCCCACATCTGAATTTTGTTACTCTCAATTTGTTTTTGTCCTAAACATGGAGAACCTTGCAATTTTTTTGTAAATTCTTATCATAACCGACCTGAAACTAAATTCTCACCCTTTAGGACTTCTTTAGCCAAACCTTCCTATCAATGATGCTTATAGTTCTAACCAGCCTATTCCTGTTCTGTATTCTGAACATGTCAGGTAAAAGGCCCCCGTGTGTAGGGACCCTGGATCTAGAGATGTTCCTATATGTCCGGGGGTTCTCTAGCCTGGCTATTTCATGAATCTTGCATTTAGTTCTGATTAGATCTCTGCTATTCAGCAATCCTGTAAAAGGAACTGGTCTAAGAGCAGAGGCTCTGTCTGGCTGCAACTATTCTTGACCCTAAACCCATGTCAGCTCAAGGCAGAAGATTCTGCTTTTGGGATTGTCTCCATTCTTGCTTGAAGCTCTAGCCATGACTCCTCTTGAATTGTGAACTATATCGTATTGTTGAATCTTGAATCCTGAACCTGGATCTCTAAGTGCTTTGTTTTAAGAGTTAGGTGTCTGGTTATGACAACCCACCTGTTTCTGAACTGTTACTTAATGTAGGCCAGGAGCTGTTAGCTCTTGAGTTAACTGATTTATAACTACTCAACTTAAGTACCATTACTTCTGAAGTGTGGTCTTTGTCACCTGATTTGCCCTTGAATAAAGCTAAGTCACAGGATCTCTGTCATTTTGTCCTATGGTGAGGATGTTAGGCCTCATGACAATAATTAACATATGGAACTTGCTGCCACAAGATGTGGTAATGGCCATCGACTTCAAGAGCTTTAAAAGGAGATTGGAAAAATTCATGGAAAAGAAGTCCATCTAGCCTCCAATATCAGAGGCAGCTTCTGAATAGCTGTTGCTGGGAACAACAGCAGGAGAGGTCTATTGTCTTTTTGCCCTGCTTGTGGGATTTCCATGGCCAACTGCCTGGCCACTGTAGGAGACAAGATTCTGGGTTAGATTGGTCTTTGGTCTGTTCCAATAAGGCTCTTCTTACGTTCTTATGCCACTTAGATGCTGTTCTATCCAGTCTGTGCATTCCTTGACACATGAATTGGATACAATTCTAAGGCCATATAAAAACTGAACAGGTTTGTTTCTTAATCTCAGGATGTCCATGATAACATCTAATTGTTTTTGCACTGGCTTTCTGTTTCCTGCATAGATGCAACACTTTTAGTAATGCCCTTTCACTTTCTAGTTCCTGTGTCTAGACAGGGGTTGTCCATAAAGCAGTATCAATATTGCATATTGTGCTTATTAAGAGCTCTTTTTTGGCATCCAAGAACTCTGAACATTTTAATGACTCTATCTGTGGCATTGTTGTGTTGTACGTGCTTACTGTAAAGCAGAAACAAGCTGGTTGATAAAAAATGTCTCCATCTCTACTTAATTTCTGCCAGGTAAACAAAATATGCCTTAGATAATAGAGCTATTAGATGGTCACATTGTTGAGATAAAGACCTTGTATGTTCTAAATCTAAAAAAATTGTTTGCAGAGTTTGCAAAGTTCTAGTCTTTTTTTAAAAAAATTGGAAAACTGTAAGAAAGCTTCTTTTATTGAACAAAAGCAATATCTTTTTATGTATTAACTTTTTGTGAGTGTCAGTCTATACTGGTTATCACAGTGACCTTTACAACTGCAATAGGAACATAAAACGAGCTCTGCATTTTGTGGTTTTCATTTCCTTTCTAATAAGGTTTCAAAAGACGATGACCCAACAGGATTGCAGTTTTGTCCAAGAATCTTCTAACTAGGGTGAATTTGAATACAAATAGAGCTTAATTCTCAGGAGGAAATGATGTTAATGCTCAAGTTAATGCTTAAGGACTGCTGTCATATCTGGAAGCCATTACTCCTAATTTCTGGTGTGCATTTATCGTCAACAGACAGTTCGCCACTGTGTGAACAGTATGCTGGACTAGATGGACCCTTGGTCTGATTGAGCATGGGTCTTCTTAAGTTCATAAATGAAGTGAATTGTATTCATTGTACAATGTGCTAGGGGGCCCTGATCTAGATTTGCTCCATATATTTTGGAGTGGAATCCTGACACCAAAGACAGATGCTTGGGCTGAACCCTAGTGAGCCTCAGCACAACTCAACACTGCCCACCTGCATATTTACTGGGGTGTTAAATCCTACCATGCTCAATGGGATTTCTCTCTCAAAATCTTGGGATTGCAATCTATGTACTAGATAGGAGCTGGTATCGCCTCAGTCCCTTCTCTCAGGAGCAGGTTTTTGCCATAAGCACAATGCTTTCATAGCCTACTGATGGGCCCTTTCCCTTCATTTGAAAATCACTAGCAGAGCAGCTCTGAAGATATTTTACTCTAGTTACAAATTGTATTGAAGACGATGGGCCTACGTCTATTGTTGTATTTATTGATTTACTTTCATTCACCCCATGTTATCTGAGTTGTTTTCTCTTAGGTCCTAATTCTGCAAATGATTATGTCTACATTTCTCTTCTTTAATGTTGAATAAACTCTTTGTGATAGTGACATTTAGTGCATATGTACTGCATTGGATACTACCAGTAAAGTCCTACAAATAAAATGGGCACAGTCATATATATTAATGTTTTATGCACATTGAACATCCTAGTTTGAAGAGTGCAAGTGTAGAAATTCAGCTCTGGTGTGAGCTGCTGGGATTTAATATTTCTCTCCAGTTACAAGCTTATATAACCTACGAAACTATCAGGACTATGAGAAAAGCATGTATTGTATGACCTTGTACTGTAGTAATGCCATCCCTGTCCCCTAAATTTGAGCATGGCATGCTATGATATCTGCTTCATTAAAAATATACACATTGAGTTTCATTTAATGTTTATTACAATACCAGCACGCTTTTTTCTCCTCCTAAAATAACTTTCATTTACCTACCTACCAAAAGGAGTTTTTCAGTAGAGTTAAATTCTGTAAATGTGTTACTTCTCCAAAATATAGTTAAAAGTAGTCTTGTGTGTATAATAACAAAATAAAAGCTTTCTACAGTAGTGCTCAATTATTTATTTCAGGTAATTAATGGGCACATGTATTAAAACAGTAATTGCTTTACAAACCAGTATATTTGACTGCTGAGAAGCACTGCTTTTACCCAACTTTATGCATTTACGACTTTTTAAATAAAAAAGGACTGCATTAATGGCAGTGTACAAGAAATATACTTAGATTATAAAACTTGAAATGTTTAAAGGATATTATATGACTCTATTAAATGTGTAAAATTCTACAGAAATACAAGAGTTAAAATATTTCATAACAGAAATGAGCCAGCTTGAAATGGACTTGTCCATGGGCTATTCTTATTTCATTTGGTAATTTATAAAATCTGGAGGTAAATTTGCAAATTTTTCTAAGTGCCAAGGCTTCAGGCTTTCCTTTGGATTAATCAAGCTCTCATCTACACCAAGCAGGATATTCCACTACTTTATAGTGGTACTGAAGTGCACTCACAACTGTTGGGGCCCATGATGCATCTACATCAAGCAGGATATAGCACTATGAAAGTATTATGAAAGCGGTATATGGTATGTGTCAATGGGCCCCAACAGTTGTCAGTGCACTTCAATACTGCTATAAAGCAGTAGTGTGGCTCCTGCCTCTAATATACTGTTTTCATACCACTTTCATAGTGGAATATCCTGCTTGGTGGAGATGAGCCCCAAGTGTATGTGGATTTGTTCACTCTTGCATGTACATCACTGATGCACCATGTATGGAAGAGCCATCCTAGATCAAACCCCCACAGTTAGAATTCCTGTATTGCCTAGTGTCATCTGAAGTGCAGTACTGTTCAATGGAGCCAGTTCACACATTCAGAAACTATTAATCATTTCATGAAAAATTGTGGAGTTGTATCCCAAAGTAATGTGAACAGAAGGCCTCTCACATGACAAAGCTTCCCTATGCTCACCCCCACTGCAGCCTCAGAGTTTCCTTTAAATCCTCTCCTGGGGTCCAGGGAACCCTCAGGAAAGGCCTGGAATGTTGTATGGGAGAGAGATTTGGGGTTTAACAAAAAATAACCCATTTGGAAATCACCCAAAATAAATTCCTTAAAACACTGCTTGGCTTACCCTCTTCTACTCCAACAGGCAGTGTTAGAGCTGAGACAGGGACTATGCCAGTACAGTTTCATGTTTTTGTAGCTATGTTTACATTTTATTTTAAACTTCTTAATATGGATTATTTTAGGATACCTAAAAATGGGGTGTTTTTTTAGAACAGTTGAAATCTCACCGACAGACCACCTGGGTAGCGAACTGTGAACAGCAAATGTTAGCATTTGGTTTAATACCCCAGGTTCTCAAGAATGCGTTTTCAAACTATGCCTTCACAATACTTAGAGGGACATTATTATAAAATACCTGTAGAACAGAGGTTCTTTATATGTGGTGCTTGAGTAGTAGAGGACCTCTACCACTACTTATTATATTGTTCTCTGTATTCTGAACCTAGGACAAAGTTTATTTTGAATCTATTACAGGATATATCTAACAGTGATGATCAAGTTAAAGTTATATATTTGCTCTCTGATGCTGACAAATTTGTGACAGAGGCCATTGCTAGACGAAGGTTTAGCCTGGGCTGATACCTTGGCTCACCCCTGTGTGTGCGGATGATGCACAGGGGATCCCGGGGTCAGCCCGGGCTAAACCCTCCCTTGGCCTGGGCTAACTAGCACCGGTTGTGGCCCAGTATTTCTGCAGCCCCAGGCTGAGCCCAGGGCTGCGGAAGGTCTAGCCCATTCCATGGCTTTTCCCGGCTACACGGCTTACTTGCGAGTAGCCGGGACAAGCTGCACAGTGCTCCACAGGAGCGCTGTGCCCATTGGACTGGGGGGAATCGTGGGGGGCGAGGGAGATTGGGGATGGGGGGGAAATCATGGGGGGGAGAGATGGGGGGCAGGGAGTGAAAGAGTGGACCCGGTGGGAGAGATGGGGGGAAGAGCGGAGCCAGGGGACATCACGGGGAATCGCAGCCCGGGGTGATGGGGGGGGATCGGACGGGGGGGCATCGGACAGGGCGGGGAACCCTTGTTTTTTAAAGGCCTACCTTGTTGTTGGTGCGCTCCTGCACACATGGCCTCTTTAAGCGCAAAAAAAATGGCTGACACAATGCGGCTTTCCTTTACTCTGTCACGTGTCATGTGTGGACAGGAGCGACACACATGACCCCTCCACACACTGAGATTTAAACGTAGGTCTAGCAAGGCCCAGAGTTGTGAGATTCACAGTGGCTGCCCAAAAGTTGAGAAGAAGATTTGGAGAGGTCAATATGGTGAACTGTAATTATGAAATTTAACATGAAGTTTTAATGTATCAGTAATATTAACCTTTATACATTTATGGCCTTTTTAAAAGTAAATTCTTAGTGTCTCTTATTTTAATCCTTTGTATTAAAATTAACTTTTACATACTTATGCGCACCTTCTAATGAAAACCTTTGTGAGTATCTTTTTGTATTCTACTCTTAAATATTGCAGTTTTTTTGTATGCTTATCTGTATTGTTGGTGTATGCATTTGTAAAGTTGATATGACCATGATGGTTGAAACTACATATTAACATTCAAATTGTAATTAGGAATGAGTGAATCTGTCAATTTCTGTTTCATTCAGATTCTAATTTTTCCAGACTTAAGTTCAGTTCGTCCAGAACATTGAGATTTTTTAAAAAGTTTGTATGAAAATTTATAAGGATTTTTGTGCACATTTTTCCTAATTCATGAATCTTGTATGCAATTTAGCCTTATATACACATTTTTACAAGGATTTTTTTTTAATAGATTGCATTTTTGAACATTATTTTCACTAATATATGTGATTTTGTCTGCTTTTTTGACTGGGCAACTCAATTGTAAAATTAAGAGAAGTGTGAATTTCAAAGGATAACTCAGTTTCTGTTCTGGTGTTGGTTCAAAAGTGTGAAATTGGCATTAAAATGCAAAGTGAACACATCTTTCCCTCATCCCTAGTTGCACTTGAATGGGAGAACTGGAGAAAATTGGATGTGGGACATTTATGTGAACTGAAATTCCATTGATTAACCCTACTCAGTTTCTGGTGATTCTGGCCTAATCTACACCTGCCATTTATCCCAGGATAGTATTGAGGTTGTCCCGATGGGGCCACATGACATACAGCTGATCCCCAGGGCGATGCAGGGATAACCACTCCGCTTTCCTGGGATATCAGCGACTGAATTTGTCACGATCCCCCCCCCCCCTTGTCTCAGGACAATCCCTAGGTCTGCAGGCAGTGTGGTCCCCCTCCCAAGGTTGTCAGTGTTCCTCATGAGTAGCAGTGCTCATCAAACAGCCAAGCAGCTGTACAGGGGTGGGGGGAGCCCATGGGTATTGGAGATGAGGAGGAGAGCATTTTGCCATGTTTTGGATGGGTCTCAGTGTCTTCCAGAGTCGAGTGTGTGTGTTTTTCCACTTCTTTGTGTATGATCGCAACTCTGCTCTTGCACAAGTGTCAGGAGTAGTAAAAAACAACACCAACCTCACCCAGCACAGCTCTCCTTTAATCTCAGGACAACTCACTGAAATGTGGCCCATGAGGGATGATTATGGGTGCAGAAAACTCCATGATCATCCCCTCCACTCCCCAAAAGGGCTGCAGGTGTAGTATAGTAAAAACAACAACACCAACCTCACCCGGGACAGCTCTCCCTTAATCTCGGGACAACTCACTGACATGTGGCCCATGATTGAATGGGCCTCTGTCTCCCGTTCCAGGCCCCTGTAATAGAAATAGGCTGTTTTCCATTCCAAAAGAGCTGCAGTGATGAGCAATTTGGATGATGTCTGTGTCCCAGGAAAAACAGGTTTACCCCTTTGCCCCTGTGCAAGTGTTTCAATCAAAATTCCCTCCAAGGTGGGAAACCATACAGATTTAAGCTCATATTTTTTCCTTGATGGCAGGTTGGGGGTGGCAGTTGAGTTGGGGTGTAGAACGGGGCAAAGAGTTAGACACACACACACACACACACACACACACACACACACACACACACATTCTCCCAGGCCATGGCCTGATCCAAATGAGTCATCATGGCGTTTTTTTTGTTTTTTTTTAAAGAAAAATATATAATATAAATATATGCCTTTTATATTTTCCAGTCCCAGAACTCCCATGTCAAATGTACTTTTATCCTTCTTTAGTGGTAAAGTACAAAACAAGCACGGGGGAAGAGATCTAATATCCTATCGAATTCTAAACTGGTGGAAAAATTTGCCCCTCTTGAAAGTGGTAACATTTCCAGTAACTTCACAGCAGCCATGCACTGACGTTTTCTGCAAACAACACACATTAAATGTGAACTGTCTATGCATGCGTCAGTTCAGCACTGATGCACAGTGAACAAAAAGAGAGACGAGGCCAAAGGAAATGAAACAAGTTGAACAACAAAAGCTTATTTTGGAAAACCTCTGTGTTTTTCATTTTCAATGTTACAGTTCAGATAAATCTGGGAACCGTGTCTTGCACTGAAGATTATGTAATTTCATGCAATATCGGATTAAAACAATGTTTGCTTCATTTGATTTTGTACTTTTAAAGAATCAGAATAACAAACTCCACTGAAGTCAGGGGTTAATATAATCTATACGATACGACATTATCTTCCTTGGGAAGTGCCCCCCACATTTTAAATTCAAGTTTTAAAAGAAAAAAGAAAGTAAGAGTTTGTTTAAACATGGTCACTCAGAAAATACTCTGAAGATGTGATAGTTAAAGAGAGAGGGGAAGGTCACTACAGCACTTTTGTGCATTTAGGATACTACGTGTTAAGGATTGTACCTGCCCCCACTCCCGGTTATACTAAGATGCTTGTGTAAACACATATAAATATTTGGATGCGTTGTAAAAAATTAACATTCAATATTTCATTAGTATACATTGTAATGATATTACACTTAAAACTTTAATTAAGATATTTCTATCAAAATCTCGAAGAGGGCAATAGTATGCTCTGTAGGCAGTTACATAGTTTGCATGATCATCATGGCTTAAACAAGCCACAGTGGGGTATTTAAGGGTCGTTTCCCCCTCCAGCAAGCCATGCTGCCCAGGTTCAGACAGCACTACAAGCTGCACTTGGACAAATGCTGTTTGGCACATGCCACAGCTTAAATAAGCCATCATGGTTTATTTAAGCCGCAGTGGTTGTGCAAACTGGGTCACTGTCTGGGGTGCTTTTGGAAGCTAAGGATTTCCCCCTCCAAATCTGTAGACAGAGCTACAACCTCAGAGGGGAAATTCTGAGTGGGGATTTCTTACCTTCCCACCTCTCCTAGCTACCACGGCAGCTCCCTCTGCCAAGGTCTGAGCTCCAACCTTGGGCATGCCAGTGAGTGGGACGGAGAGGGAAGGCCATGGATTTGCTGGATACAATGGCCTCTCAGCTCCATCCCTGCCTGCAGCAAGGTAAATTAGATGGGCTATGAAGCCCACCTAACATTAAATGCAGATTTGGAGGAATGAGAAGGAAAAAGCCTGGCAGGTTTTAGAATTAGAATTAGCCACATCCTCCATTGGAGCCATTTTGTGGTGGTATCTCAAATTCTTAAGTGTGGCCACGAGTCCAAAAAGCTTGGGGACTCCTGCAGTAATGGGGCTGGAAATGAGAATTATCTAGAGGAGAGTTTTCTGAACCTATGAGAGCTGGAATAATTATTATGACTTTCCCCAAAAGATAGAAGCGCATACTGGCCACTTCCTATTTCAGGAGACAGAGTAGTATGGAATCGCTGCAGCTTCCCAGGAACCTGAGCCTATTAAGCAAAGAGATTAGGGAGAAGTTACCATGTCAGGATCTACACTACTGCTTTATAACAGTATTGAAATGCACCGACAACTGTTAGGGCCCATGACACATTCCATATACCGTTTTCAAACTGCTTTCAAAGTGTTATATCTTGCTTGGTGTAGGAGGATCATTAGATGGGGGAAATCATTTTTCCCTATCGTCGCTTTGTCTCCTCTTTCTGTCCCACAATAGGGATGAGCAGCTTCCTCTTTCTTCACACAGGGAAGAAAGAGGAAGCAAGTAGTAACCACATGGCTCATTTAGTGGGCATGTTCATGCTGCTTCTGCACGCAGCAGGAAGTAGTGACAAGTTTTGTTACAGCTCCAAACCCCAGATTTTCTAGATTTGTGTGTGTGTGTGTGTGTGTGATGGAAAAATGAACAGAAGGAGTGAGAGATGTTCAGGAGGAGGATGGCATCGTCAAAAGGAGCCATGAACATCCATGAGTGCCCAGTAATGAGTGTGCAATAAAACACTTGTCTGATGACACTCTAGATCTGGCCTATCACTGCATATGCGACAGTGTCTATACTTCTCAGAAAAGTAGTTCAGTTGAAAAAGTCTTGCGAAGAGCACCCTCATGTGTAGTCTTCTCAAAAGCTTTGGCTATTGGGTGGTAAATAAATAAATAAATGCCCAGATTGTCACATCTGTTCTTCCCTAAAGTCATTGGCAAGGCTTTTAAAAATATTTTTTCTAGGTGCTTTGAGATTCCAGTATTGTTTCCCTTCAGCATAATTTCCCCTCCCCTACTCAGTTTTCATTCGTTAATGCTGATTTCAGAAGTGATTTTTATATTTTATTTATTTTATGGGCATGAAATAAATGTGGGAAGATGGGGGCTGTATACATGTTTTACTGTTAGTATAATGTTAGCATAATGATCATCCATCCTTTGCAGATCTTTGTGCTTTAGCAGACTGTGAGAAGAGGATCTTGCTGCCATGAACACAGCTGGCTTTTATTTCACGTGGGAGGCAGAGGTCTTTGCACTGGATTTGGGGACATAATCAGATTAGGAACTCTGTGTGTTTCCCCCACTTCACCCCTGTGCTGTGTTTTGCAAGACCAAGAGCTGTGGGAAAGCAGAGGAAGACATATCTTCTATATCTGATCACTTCCTCTTTCGCATATTACAATTTGGGCCTGTTCAGGCAACTCTAAGTTGAGCTTTAAATGACCCTGTTTAGATGACATGCTAAGCTATGGTGGTTAAGCATTTTGTGCTAAACATTATGGCTTAGCATGTTGCGTGAACCATGATTTAGTGCGTTGTGTGAACCATTCCTAACCATGGTGGCTACCTAACCATGGTTTAAACATGCTCACTAATTATTTGCTGCAAAAGGGTTAGTGGCGTAACCATGGCTTCGCATGTCATCTGAACAGGGTCACTTAAAGCTCCAGTTAGATCATTGTGTCTCTTTTTCTAATGCGTGACTTAAGAATGGGTGCTGAGGCTGTCGCATCGAAATTACTTATTTTCCTCTTTTGACTAGAAAGATACTTTACAGCAGGCATCTCCCAGATGGGTGGCAACTCCAACCACCCCCACCCCCCAGCTAGCACTGCTATGCTGGCGGGGGAATGATGGGAGTTGTAGTTGGAGAGTGACAGGTTGGAGAAGGCTGCTTTAAAGTTTCACAGGTGTTCACTAAACTCAACCAATTTGTAAAGATGTTACTCCCAAAGTTGCCAAATGCATTTGGAATATCTTAATGGAATTCTACAGGTGCAAAACCAAAACAAAACCCCAATCTCTTGAACATGAGCCAACAACACTGGGGTCTGATGCTTTCCTATAGGCTGGTTTGCTATACATTGTACCATCAGTGAGGATCAAACCAGATGTGGTGTTGTTTGCACGATGAGCAATGATGTGGATGGTTCTTTTAAAGAGCAACCATGGGGAAGGGGGGGCGGATAAAGATTAGGCCTGTGGTGTGAAATGGGGGCTTTATCCCTTTGCTCCTGCCACAGTTCCAATTGGGTCCCTGCAGTTGCTATTAGTATCAGGAGGAAAGTCCCCACTGGTGCCAATGGGTTTTTTCCTCTCAAAGTAAAGAGCAGCCATGAGAAGGTGGGCGGGAATGGATAAGGAGTATGGTAGGGGACAAAGAGTTAATGTTCCCCTTCTGCTGCCATACTCCAGAGTTCCCCCCACTACAATTTATTTAATTTAATTTATTTAAAGCATTTTTATAGCTCCACCTCACAATTTCTGGTATCATGGTGCTTTACAATCACATATAAAACAATTCCATTAAAAACCCTCAACCCGCATTAAGACAATTCCATTAAAAACCCTCATCCTCAATCCATTAAAAGCCCTCAAACCAGTTTAAACCACCCCCTCCCCAAACTCTTGTGAAAATAAAAATACCCTACAAAGGTGTTTGAAAGAATTGAGAGTGGGAGCCTGTCTAATCTCCAGTGGCACATTGTTCCATAACCGGGGGCCAGCCACTGAAAAAGCCTCATCCTGCCCATTACCGCCTCCAAGCTTTTATTCAGAGGAGACACACTATCCTTAGCTGACGCTGTTGTCGAAGGCACAGAGAAGTATATTTGGGTGTCATCATCATACTGATAGCATCCTGCCCCATGCCTCCGGATGATCTCTCTCAGCGGTTTAATGTAGATGATAAAGAGCATTGGGGATAGGGTGGCACCTTGTGGTACACCACACAGCAGCTCCTTCTTTGAGGAGCAGCTATCCCCAAGCATCATTATCTAGAAACTCCCCGAGAGATAGGACCGGAACCACTGGAGCACAGTGCCCCCGATTCCCAAGCCCCTCAGGTGTTCCAGAAGGATACCATGGGCGATGTTATTGAAAACCGCCGAGAGGTCCAAAAGTACCAGCAGGGACATACTCCCCCTGTCAATACTCATGCGAAGATCATCCACTAAGGTGACCATAGCAGTCTCAACTCTGTATCCTGCCCTGAAGCCGGTTTGAAATGAGCCTTAGGCCTTAGCTAGACCTAAGGTTTATCCCAGGGTCATCCCGGGGTCGTCCCTGCCTGCTCTCAGGATATCCTGTGTGTCATTTACATGAACAGGGATGATCCCGGGATAAACATTAGGTCTAGCTAAAGCCTTATCTTTTACTGTGGGTCCTGCTTCCATATCTCCAGTTTAATATTCCTTCCCTTTTTCCAAGGAAATGTAGAACTGCAGTCCTGTGATAGGAACTAAGAAACTATGTGCCTCATTAAATAACAATCACCAGACTCCTTTCAGGGAAGGCAGGACAATTAAAGTGGCATAAAGCTGGTTTTATTTACTTAAACTGCAATCCTATATGTACTTACCTGGAAGTAAGTCCCGTAGAAAGCAATGGAACGCGCTTCAAAGTAGATGTGCATATGATTGCACTATAAGGATATTTATATCCCATCTTTCAGCAAGGTGCTCAACTGATATATTTAAAGCAGCCTTCCCCAACCTGCTGTCTCCAGACGTGCTGGACTATTAGCTTCATCACACCAGGGTTACACTATGCAATCACTGCGAATTGCATGCAAAGAACTCTGAAGTTACATTTACACACATGTTGTACAGGTATTCCAGCTTGCATCCTGCGTTAACTGCGCTTCTTACCCAAAAGAACTGATGTATTTTACTACCCCTTTAGGAGCGAATCTTTTGTTGTTCTCCAAGCGGCCACTGGGGGCGCAGGAGGATGATTTGAAATGTTTAAAGTACAAATTAAACAAATGCTTACATCTGCGTAAATGTTAAAGATAAAACATCAAAATTGGCATAGTAATAGATATTAAGGAGGGCTTTAAGCACACCAAATTTGAATCAGATTGGGTCATCTGTTGATTTTTTAAATGATTTTTTACATTTCTCCCCTTTAAACCCTTTTCCTGGTATGCAAAGAATCTTAGGAGTGCCGCCGCCCGGGGTGTGATTTAGCTAGCCACAACAACAACAACGACAGCTTTACACTATGGGGATAATTCGAGGGAAACAGGTACGTGGGATGAAGCTCTATAACTCCCAGCATTTCCAAGCCGATTCCAGAATTAGTAGGATGCACAACTATGGAGAAAAGTCACAGCAGCAACTCCATCTGAGAAGTCCATGCAGTGGAACATGGTCCAAGAAATGTAGTCTATGCAAATATTTTTGTATATTCTTTATTCAGTTATTTACATTTACACACATGTTGTACAGGTATCTACTAGCATTTTTTTTTCATAGCATAGAAACTTATTCTACAGCTGTTTATTTAGGTTGACTTCATACCCTATATCTAGAGTGCCTCAAGGCATGAGTGAGTAATTTCAAATAGCCATAGCTGAACAAGTATAGTAATGTACAAATGCTATTTCAGCTTAGCTGGGGGAAAGGAATCAAGAAAATGCCACTTCTGACTGCGCTCAGAATGTGATGGTGTGTGGTCTATTGACTTTATTATGGTTTAAGATGGTTAAATCACATCTCTAAAAGGCTCTTTGCATTCTGCTATGCTGATTACAGGGCCACCATCTTTTATGTATCAGGGTGAAATTCTTTCAGGTACATTTTGTGGATTGTGGCTGCAATCCTATCCATACATACCTGAGGGTAAGTCCCATTGAATTCAGTACGACTTAATTTTGAGTAGATATAAATAGTACTGTGCTGCTAGACTGTAGTCATAAACACATTTTCTGTGCAGTAAGGTCCCTTGAATCTAGTGGGTCTTACTTTTGTGTAAACTTTTATACCTTTATGGTATGGGGGCGGCGGGGGGGAATGTGGAAAGGAATAAAAGAATACCCTTTTTTCACGCTATTCAGAGGCTTTGTCCTTCAGTGCTATATAGCAATAAAGAATTCCCTCTGTAGAATGGGGAAGGAGAAAAAATTCTTTTCATTCCCTTCCTCCTAATACACCCCTGAACAGTGGGCTGGGGGACATATTTTTACCTCATAGTGGGCATCTATGTTCCTCCCTCCAGAACACTTACTATAAGTTGTCAGGGGCTTGAAGAGGTCAGTTCCATCTTTTCCTCTGTCCTCCATTTTTCTTTGAGGAGGGCAGTGGTTTTCAACAGACATGCAAACATTCCATGTTTTAAAACTGTTCTGATAGTTTCATACAGCCTGCCTGGCTTCTGTATTATCTTCTGCTGCCCCTTACGCCTGGAACGCTCTTCCAGAACATTTGAGAACTACAAGTTCAATCGCAGCTTTTAAAGCTCAACTAAAAACTTTTCTTTTTCCTAAAGCTTTTAAAACTTGATGTTGTGCAGACTTTATACTGTTAGTTTTACCCTACCCTGTGCCTGCTTACTCTACCCTGTGCCTGTTTGCATTCTCTTCCCCTCCTTATTGTTTTACTATGATTTTATTAGATTGTAAGCCTATGCGGCAGAGTCTTGCTATTTACTGTTTTACTCTGTACAGCACCATGTACATTGATGGTGCTATATAAATAAATAATAATAATAAAATAATAATAATATTATTAGTTTCAAAGACCCTTCCCTCCACCCCATCTTCCCTCTAGGGACTCCCCAGGGTATGTAGAAACCAGCCCCTTGTATTTGGGTGGCCTTGTTTTCCTTTCAGACTAGTCGACACTTAGCTATCTGAGTTCACTACTAGAGGGAATGATGAACTGTGAGCCACTGTAAGAGTATTCCCACTGAAAGCCAGTATATACATATTGAAAGTAAATCTAACATATCAGTGTAAGTACCACAATAATCTCTTTTCAACAAAGAAAGCAAATGAAGTTCAGAATAACGTGTACATTGTTTGCACAGATTTGTTTCTTAGCTTCAGTAGGGCTGCATTAGTCATCAGTGCCTTTGGATAAAAGCTCTAAAAATCAGGAGCCGACGTCCTCCACCCCTTTTGAATGATGTGGTCATCACAGAGAAATTAATGTGAAACTATGTAATTAAAACCTTTTATTGACCTTCTCTTCTGCTAAAGTATACCCAAAGGAGAAGAATAGGAATGTAAAACGATAATAACCCAAACTAGGGAGACAAAGAAAGTGTCTGTGAAAGAGGACAGAGGAAATATTGCAGCCTCCCTCCTCCCTCCCCTTAAAAATTGTACTGCAATATTGTGCCATTATTCTACCTGACCCCCAAACTTTGGTGAGAAGTTGTCAGCACCATTAATCATTCTGCATGCTTGGTTTCTGAATGCCAGCAGGTTCCTGGTGAGAACAATGTGGTTTTGGTGTAGAGTTTTCATATTCTGGGCCTGTACACCAAATAGTATATAAGCTGCTTTGTGTCTACAAAACTAAGACATTTTCCATGGAAGCTGTTGTGTCTGTTGAACTTTGGCATCATGGGTGATGTTCCCAATATACAAAATATTTAATTATGAAAAAGAACTTCTTGTATCTTTGCTCATTGCTTTGTCTGGGGTGGGCAGATGACTTTGTTTTTTACTACAACCATGACATCCACCAACAGGAGCCAGTTACAAATCAGTTGCTCAGGAGTGCGTAAGGGACATCCTTAGATTTAAGGAACAAGGGTGCCTCTGAGCACATGCCCAGCCCAGGAATTTGTTGTCAATACCAGAATTTTGAGCTCACAATCCAGTCACAAAAAAATCCACTCATGCTTCCTTCCACAAATTTAGGGTGATTAGGGGATTTGGAGAGAAATGCCATCAATATGTTGATGACACACAGCTCTATCTCCCTGTAACAACTGAATCAGGTGAGACTTTGCAGGTCCTGGACCAGTGCCTAGACTCTGTAATGGGCTGGATGAGGGCCAATAAACTGAAACTGAATCCTGGCAAGACAGAAGCCCTGTGGGTGAGTGGTTCCTGAGTCTGGGAGACAGGCTCATTGCCTGTTCTGGATGGGGTTGCACTGCCTCTGAAAGATCAGGTTCGTAGTTTGGGGGTACTCTTATATCCATCTCTGTCGCTGGAGGATCAAGTGGCTGCAGCACTTGGAGTGCCTTTTACCAGCTTTTGCTTGAAAGTGTCCGAAAACATTTAGGATGCAGTCCTAAGGATTCCTGGAAGTATTGAACTCAACAGCATACTTCTGGGTAGACATAGATAGGATTGCACTATTAAACCTAGATGTTTAAAATAGTCTTATCTTCCCTGAATAAAAACATGTTCCCATCTTTAATATTGAAAAACAATTACATGTTACTAAAAATTAATATAAAGATCTGTTTAATGACTTCTCAATAAATAAGAACATAAGAACATAAGAAGTGCCCTGATGCTGGATCAGACCAAGGGTCCATTTAGTCCAGCACTCTGTTCACACAGTGGCCAACCAGCCATTGGCCAGGGATGAACAAGCAGGACATGGTGCAACAGCACCCTCCCGCCCATGTTCCCCAGCAACTGGTGCACACAGGCTTATTGCCTTGAATACTGGAGACAACACACAACCATCAAAGCTAGTAGCCATTGATAGCCTTTGCCACAGGAATTTATCCAACCCCCTTTTGAAGCCATCCAGATTGGTGGCATCACTACATCTTGTGGTAGTAAGTTCCATAATTTAACTATATGCTGTGTGAAGAAGTTTTTTCTTTTATTTGTCCTGGATCTCTCACCAATCAGTTTCATGGGATGACCCTGGGTTCTAGTATTTTGAGAGGGAGAGAAATGTCTCCCTATCCACATTCTCCATACCATGCATAATTTTGTACACTTCTATCATGTCTCCCCTTAGGGCTTTGGTAGACCTGCCGGGATAAGCCGGCAGGGAGGCGGGGCGGCAGCGCGCTGATGTTAGCGCGCATTGCCCGGGCTTCCAGACGCAGGACGCGCAGGGACGTTGGATCCCTGCAGCGTCCGCCATTTTTTTTTAAGTTTAAAGGGGCCACGTGCGGCCCGAAGACTGCGGAGAAGGTAAGGGGTTTTTTTTAGTTAACCCCCCCTATCCACTCCTGTGTCACCTCCCCTTCTCCCTACCGGGATCTCCCCCGGCCGATGGGCACAGCGCTCAGCGCTGTGGCCAGTCTGTGGCTTTTTGCAGCTACTCGCGAGTAAGCGAGTAGCCGCAAAAAGCCACGGAAGTCTCTAGACGTTCCCCAACCCCCGCCTCAGGCTGGGGCTGGGGAAAAGGCGCGCCATAAGCGACTTCGCTTATGGCGCGTTAGAGGAGGCTTCAGTGCGGCCTGGAGCCGGATTCCCCTGTGCGTCATGTGGAAGCACAGCAGGGAAACCGGCTCTCAAGGCGCGCTAAGGCCTCGTCTAGGAACGCCCTGTGTCTCCTTTTTCCCAAGCTAAACAATCCCAGTTGGTGTAACCTTCCCTCATAGGGGAGATGCTCCAGCCCCTTAATCATTTTAGTTGCCCTTTTCTGCACTTTTCCCAGCTCTATAATATCCTTTCTTAGGTGTGGTGAACAGAACTGCACACTGTGATTGCACCATAGATTTGTATAAGGGCAGTACGATACTGGCAGTTTTATTCTCAATTCCTTTTCTTATAATGCCTAACATGGAGTATACCTTCTTTACAATGGTCACACACTGGGTGGACATTCTCACCAATACATGCAAAGGAGAAAAAATAATAAAGACGATCATGCACAACACTGGACTTGATGCTTGAGAAGCAAGAATTTTACTGAGTTTTGTCTTAAGAATACAAATATTTGTGGAAATGCTGTTACAAATGAAAAGGGCATGTAAAAACAAAGGCATGAGCATAGCAAAACTAATTGATCATCAATGCTTAACTAGAAATCAGAATTTGTTGATACTAAGGGCAAAGGGTTGACAGTTATGGTTTCAGCTATTCATGTATGTGTTATTTGTATTTATTTTTAAAAAGACAGAACAGTTAGGGTTCAGATACCTGAAATACTGAAAAGCCTCAGTTCTACAAGTCATTACAGCTCACTAAGGGTTACACTGAGAGCTCCATCACACCAGCATTTTATCACACTCCTGTCATGCCTGTTTGTGGTTTTGCAACACAGTACTCACTTGACATCATCACTGTCCTGCATTCATCACGCCTCTTCCCCTTGCTTTTCCGTCTTGTTTTGGAGCAGGAAAAATCTGGTTTATTTTCTCCATTCAGGATCAAAGTGCCCTTCCACCCCCATGTATTGCTGTCCTTGCATTTTTTTCTTTTCATAGAACCATAAAATAGTAGAGTTGGAGGGGGCCTATAAGGCCATCGAGTCCAACCCCCTGCTCAGTGCAGGAATCCCTCTTAAAACATCCCTGACAGATGGTTGTCCAGCTGCCTCTTGAATGCCTCTAGCATGGGAGAGTCCACAACCTCCGTAGGCAACTGGTTCCATTGTCATACTGCTCTAACAGTCAGGAGGTTTTTCCTGATGTCCAGCCAGGGTGGGGTGGGCAGAATAACGGGAGAGCAAACAAGTGAAAAGAGTGTCCCCTAGTATAGCTACAATCGTGAAAGGGACCAGCACTTGTCATGCTAAAGAAACAGAGGTCAAAATCACGGATGCATACCAGGAAAAAATGTAGATGTGATGGAGCTCTGTTTTCAGTGGGGTGGTGAATCCACTCCAGCTTTCAGTCAGAACGCTAAGGGAGCTGTCCAAGGAGCACCAGCCTCCACTGGTCTGACTAGATGTGATGGTGCTGGTTCTTCTCATTTGAGAAGCAGCCGAGAGGGCTACTCTCCACATTCAGGTAAAGATAGAATGTCTTTAGTGAACCTAAAAGCGTGCATTTGATAGTGGATTTCAAATCTCAAACAAACCACTGGGTCTAGAAAAACAAATAAAAGAATAATTATTTTCTATGTGTCACCAAAGCAGCAAATATGACCTACATGGTCTAGTCATACTCATTCAACAATGAGAAAAGATACACTTTAGGTGCCTGGAAAATTTCTTATGCTTAAGAATTATGAGTAACAATGGAACAATTTAGCCTTGACTCCAGTGGTCATTCTATGATAGAAAACATTTTTCTTCCATTAAAAAATATCAAGAACAATTCTCTAAAGACCTACCGCCTCCTTTCTGCTTTCAGGCTTTTGGCATTTCTGCTACACAGCATTTACTCAGTGAAACTGCTCTTTGTTCGCATTCTCTTCCGACGGCATGGTTGGAACCAAAGTTTTTTTCGTTGGCCTGTAAGGAAATTCGATAGCATTCTGCAAATATATCAGAGGGAATGGGGGAAACCAGACCCTTGGCAGAGAGCCAGTATGGCCAACCACGCTGGCTTTGCACTGACTGGCGCATCATCATCAGGCAGTCACACAGCTAGGGCTGCACCATCTCATGACAGCAAAAGGGCATCGATGGTGGCAAATGGTGCCAGGAATGCCACCTCAACAGGTTGAACCTGAGTTACCAGCAGTATGTGCCTGTAACAGCTTCAAGGTAGAGCCCACCATTAATAGAACTGCAGTCACAGGATACTGTACCAGGGCAAGAACTGAGATTAGACTTTTTACATATGCTAATTAGGGAGGAACAGGGGCCTCGGTAAAGCCTAGTTTTGGCAGACAGACCAATTGGACAACTAGGACAGCTTGTGGATTGTCTTTGAGCATACCGTATGGTTTGGGAGATGTTTCACTTTCACATGGGGATTAGGGTTAGGCCTCAGGTTAGGGTTGGTAAAACCTGGGTCCCTGTGCAGGAACAGGGACCTCGGTAAAGCCTAGCATGTGCAGACAGACTGAGTGGTCAACCAGGACAGCTTGCATACTGTGTCGGAGTATTTAATGCAGAGGAACGGGGGCACATTGCAGAGCAAGCGCATGGGAGCTTCTTTACTAAAAAGAATTTACTAAAAACGATTCTGTGATACTGCAACTTTTCAAGGCAGAAGCGGCTGGTTAGCTGCATGCCGACCATGCCGTCATGTAGCACAAAGGGCCTGACATTGCACCCAACCCGCGGTGGCAGGGGGAGGGGGAGCTGTAAAGACAGACCCCTACACATTCAAAACAAGAACATAGTGCAGCCCTGCGAGGATTGTAACGCTTCAAAATGGATGGAGAGAAGTTGCAAGTTGGAACGCTTGCATTCCCCTTGTTGTTAACCTACCCTCAAACATTGGGCGGTAAACCATTGGAGATAACGGTGAGAGCCCTGGTAATAATGTTTCCATCTTCACTTTCCAAACTTTCAATGTAGTTAATGTAAATGGGTTTTGCACCTGCTCAATTCGTCTAAACTTATGTTTCAAATCTGGCCAAATACTAATGGGAACACCTTCACAGATTATTCTTTCTATCTTCACCCACTGTTTAGAAGTGTCTTCTTCCATCAAGGGGATTATATGTTTAAATTGATTAGCTTCATAATAACCTATCAAATTTGGGATACCCCATCCGCCCTTCTCCTGCTGTTTGTATAAAAGTGGTTTACATATCCTAGGATTTTTTGTGCCAAATATAAATGAATTTAATTGCTTCTGCCAGAGTTGTATTTGGTTCTTTGGACTCCAAACTGGCTAAGTTTGAAACAGAAATAAGGGTTTTGGGAGTAATATCATGATTGTGATTAAGCGATCTGAGATGCCTAATTGCTGCCTTTTTCACCTCCTTATTTCAGAACTAATTATCTCCCATTCTCTTTTGTAATTTACTTCATATAACGTATTTAAATTTTTAGTAATTTGTATCCCTAAGTACCTAAAACTAACATGACAAAGCGGTATCCCCAGCCTGTCTGCAAGTTGACTTTGCAGAATAGATCTGCCCCATAGTTTGCCCCAGGGTTAAGTTGGATCCAGCCATAGCAGGTCATTACTGAACATAGGATCTGGAATAATATGGTATGACCCCTTCTTACAAATCCCACACTCAGGGCCGGTGCTACCATTAAGGCCAACTAGGCAGCCGCCTAGGGCACAGACATCAGAGGGGCGCAGACTGCCCCCTCCCCCCACTCCTGGGGTCAAAGGTTTTGGGGGGTGGGGGCTTGGCTTGCCTGCACCCCCACATGGCCAGCCTTTTACTGCAGCTGGCATCAGAGGCCCTGGAGAGGCACTGCTTGTTTCTGCTGTCCATGGGGCGGGGTGTGTGTGTTGCTTGTTGCAAAACCCTTGGAGACAACATGGAGGAGATGGAAGAGGAGCAGGCCAGGGCAGCCGAAGGCTTGTGGGCCAGAGAGGCGGGCGAGGAGGACGCAGAGACAGGCAGCCCCGCAGAGCAGCAGCAGCTTTGGGACAGCGCAAGTGACACCCCCTCACACATATCACCGTGAGGTAGCCCCCCTCCCCGCCCGCGCCCAGAGCTCGCCTTGCCTAGGGTACAAAATAGTCTGGCACCGGCCCTGCCCACACTGTAGACTGTGGAAATGGTTCTGCCCCCAGTAATTTGGAAATGATTACTGTGATTTGGATAACTATCTGCAGCAGGACAGGACGTGGGGATAATTTCAGCTTTCAGACGCCCTATATCGTGCCTGGATTTGAACAGATGACCCAAAAGAATCTGCAACTTCTTCATTTATTAAGGAAATAGGGGTTTGGGTTGTGTGTGTTTTTTGCAGAGACACAGATGCGTGCAGTATTGTCTCCTTTAACACTTGACTAATAAATCCATTCTTCTACAATTCCCTTGAGGGTTTTTATTTTGAGGGAGGGGTATGCATTCCAGCTGACCTTTTTGCTCTTGACTAAAGTTGCCCCCAAAGATGTCTGTGGTGGTGGTTTTTCTTTCTTTCTTAATGGGAAAGTGTTATCCTTGTCTGTCTGCTAGGCCAAGCAAATGCACCAGAATCTTCAAGGTCACAACAGAGGTGATGGCATCACACCTTTGTTCTACATAGCTGGCTTTCTTATTGAACCGTGTTTATGCTTGGTGTTCATAGCAATAGAAATGTTTTGGAACAACATAGTTTTTCACATTATAGCTACAGTATCATATAGTTAGCTAGTTTTCAAGCCAGGAATCTCACTTTAAACACATTGCAGCAGTAAAGAGATATACCGTATTTCTTCGATTCTAAGACGCACTTTTTCCCCTAAATAAACAGGTCTAAAAATGGGGTGCGCCTTAGAATCGATGGCATCTTACAATCGAAGAAATACGGTATTTTAATTGCAGTTTCAATAGTATTTCAAAATATGATTCTTTACCTGGGTACTATCAGAATTACGAAATTATTGAAATACTAACAAGCTCATATTATTACTTATTACTCTTTAAAGCATAAATTATGGATTCCTTTGCCAAGATGTTAGTTTTGTTACTGAAATGTACACCTTATCACCCGTTCTGGCACAAATATTTTCCACAGTTCCTAATGGAATTTGAAATCCAAAATGTGGGAATATGATATTACCCTCTCCGCCCCAAAGGTGAAAAGATTGGACTAAAACTAAAATACAGCTTGCAAAACCCTACACAACTTTCATTCTGACAATGGCCATAATTCTTCATGAGAGAATTCAGCCACGGATTAGTTCAATGGGAGTTCTGTGATTTTTTAAAAAATAGTAAAACGTAGGCATTTTTCCAAATTGAATTGAAGCCACTCCTGCTCCACAATTTATGTTATGACTATTGTATAGCGAAGCTCCACACCACCAAAACTGAGTGTTGGTATGCTGTTCTCAAAGGGGAAAATGCCACACATTTTTTTTTAAAAAAATAATAATACTCCAACCATGATTAGGATCACAGTCAGAGTGGAGATATGGGTATGGTAGTAGACAAGATGGTTGGAGGACTGACATGGGGTGCGTGTGAGCAGGCCACCCACTGTGGACGTTGCACCCAATTGTTTGTCAGGGTCACCAACCATGCACTGTTCGCAAAACAACCCACAGCGTGTAGTTTCTCACCTATCGTAGGTTAGTTTGTCATGTGAAAATGCCCATTGTTTAAGCTAAGCACTTCTGCTGTCATATGCGAGAGAAATGGAAGGAGCCGGGCACAGCACCTATCAAGGCAGCCATATTCAAAGCACTTCTGAATTCTGGCTTGTTGAGAGAAAAGCATTTGAGACTGCTGAATAAATAATCTGCTGAAATGTTACATTCTGGCAAAATAACATTCAAATATATGTGTACATTAAAATATATGTATTTCATTTTGTGCCTGAATGATCAACCTCAACAAGAGTTAAGTTCGGTCTCCAAAGATTTTGAATTTTGGTTAAGTTCCTTCATTTTACAATATTTCATTTTCATTACTGTACCCACACTATCATCACATTTTAGATGTCCTTCTGTAAACAGGAGTTAAATTAAGTGTGTATTTTCACCATTGGGAGTAAACTGTAGGTTTCTGTCCAGTTGAAAGTGATGGCTGACCTGTACTATTTATCTACTTTGAAAAGGTGACAAGGTGCTTGGATAGGTTCGTGCAACCACCTCTGTATTGGATTCTTGCCCCTTTTGGCTAATAAAAGCTAGCAGGGATGGAACAGCTGGCTGAGCCAAGGAAGTGATTAATGCCTCTCTGTGGGAGGGAGTGGTCCCAGGCCATTTGAAAGAGGTGGTAGTGAGACCACTCCTGAAGAAATCTTTCCTGGACCCAGAAAATCTTAATAACTACAGGGCGGTGGCAAATGTTCCATTCCTGGGCAAGATCCTTGAGCGGGTGGTTGCAGGCCAGCTCCAAACACCATTGGATGAGACTGATTATCTGGATCCATTTCAGTTGGGTTTCATGCCTGGTTTCGGCTCTGTTGATTCTCCTTGATCTCTCAGCGGCTTTTGATACCATCAACCATGGTATCCTTCTCGATCGACTGGCTGAGTTGGGAGTGGGAGGTACTGCATTGCAGTGGTTCCACTCTTACTTGGCTAGTCGGCTCCAGAAGGTGGTGCTTGGGAGACATTGCTTGACATCATGGATTCTCCAGTATGGGGTTCCGCAGGGGTCAGTTTTGTCCCCCATGCTGCTTAATATTTACATAAAACAGTTGGGTGCGGAGTTTTGGAGTGCGTTGTCATCAGTACGCTGATGACACACAGCTCTACTTCTCCTTCTCATCTTCATCAGGTGAAGCTGTGGATGTGCTGAACTGGTGCCTGGCCGTGACAATGGACTGGATGAGGGCTAATAAACTGAAACTCAATCCAGACAAGACTGAGATGCTGTTAGTGGGTGGCTCTTCTGACTGGATGGAGGGTGTTCAACCTGTTCTGGATGGGGTTGCACTCCCCCTGAAGGAGCAGGTTCGTAGCTTGGGGGTTCTCCTAGAATCATCACTGTCCCTTGAGGTGGCCTTGGTGGCACGGAGTGCCTTCTACCAACTTCAGTTGGTGGCCCAGCTATGCCCCTATCCAGACAGGGATAACCTAGCTTCAGTTGTCCATGCTCTGGTAAACTCCAAATAAGATTACTGCAATGGCAATGCGCTCTACGTGGGGCTGCCTTTGAAGATGGTTTGGAAGCTGCAGCTTGTGCAAAATGCAGTGGCCAGATTGATAACCAGAACCAGAAGGATTGAGCATATAAAACTGGTTCTGGCCCGCTTGCATTGGTGCTGGTTTTAACCTATAAAGCCTTACATGGCTTGGGACCACAATACCTGATGGAATGCCTCTCCCGACATGAACTTACCCTTACACTACACTCAACATTTAAGGTCCTCCTGTGAGTGCCTACTCCAAGGGAAGCTCAGAGAATGGCAACAAGAGAGAGGGGCCTTTTCAGTGGTGGCCCCCTAATTATGGAATGATCTCCCCGACAAGGCTCACCTGGCGCCAACATTGTTATCTTTTCGGCACCAGGTCAAGACTTTTCTCTTCTCCCAAGCAGTTAAAAACAGATGCTGAGTTTTTAACTGATCCTAGAATAGTTGTTTTAAATGGATACTGTTGTTTTTTATGCCTTTGATGGTTTTTAATTTTTATATTTGTTTTTAATGTTCACTGTTTTTGACCTTTGTAAACTGCCCAGACAGCTTTGGCTATGGGGCTGTATATAAATGTAATAAAATAAATAAATAAATAAATAAATTGAGATTTATAATGCTGGCACAGTTAACCACTTCAAAGAGGATCAAAATTCCATATTAAATCTAAGCTAAACAATGACATGTATTGGACAAAAAATCCTCCGTGAACTTTGGCTGTGCACATCATAGTTGTCAGGTGTGCCCTTAGTCACTCTTTATTTATGGCTGGCTCCACTCTACCTATTCCTTATGTGTGTTCCCAGGTGAGCCAATTTCCAAACCTGGTTTACTGGCTTGTGTTTGTTTATTAATTTGTTACTTCTGTAATGCAATTGCACAAAACATGAATCATGAACAGTGTCAGTATGGAAGAATCTCTTGGGCATTTCTCCCAAGAGATAAAATAGAAGATAACATAGAAGATCCTACAGTGAATCTTTGGGCTCTTGGCATTATTCTGAAGCAATTAGAAGGGTGGATCAGGGGAGAGGAATGGTTTGTTAGAATCTGTAGCAGGAAAAGCATAGATAACCGAAGGTGAATGCACTGTGGCCAGTGAAACCAGAATGAATAATGATAGCCTGCAGTGTAAACATGCCCTTTAATTGAATATTAATTATGCATTGCACAATTTTAGATGGTAAGAAATTCCTATAATTGTGAAACATGGAATTAAATAATTAAGCTGCAACAGCAGGATTTACCATTCAATTACTTGTTCTTCCTGTTCTACTCTATATGATTCATAACTAGATCTACTCCTCACCTCTATTTTATAATTAGTAGTGTTACTCTCAGGTGTGGTGTAGGGACTAGAGTGTCGGACTGGGAGTCAGGAGATCCAGCCATGGAAACCCACTTGGTGACTTTGGGCCAGTCACAGACTCTCAGCCCAACCCACCTCACAGGGTTGTTGTTGTGAGGATAAAGTGGAGAGGAGGATGATTATGTACACCGCCTTGGGTTCCTTGCAGGAAAAAAGGCGGAATATAAATATATATATTCCACTTGACCCTCTTGAACCTACCTATCATGTTATCTCCTTGGGTTGGAATCACAGGATGTCTTCCTTCTTGTCTTAAGTAAGATTTGAAAAGTTAATTTAAACCAAAAAATGTAATTTAGAAATTTAATTAGAAAAAAACCCTCTGTTAAGTAGCAGACTTTTCTATTAACACTTTTTGCTTATAATTTAAGTAGCAGTGCATATCAAGTCCATATGACTGGCAGTTCTCCATATAATTAAATGAAACCATAGCAGTTCTTTCTGTTCCCAGTAGGAAGTTTGGACTAAGAATCTATAGACTGATTAGGCTCATAGATCTCAAAATGATAAAATGTCTGATTTCCTTTGGTTAGAGAACATAAACAGAGCAGGATAGAACCAGAGAAGGGCCCAGTAGCTTAAAAAAAAGCCCTCTGGCATTATTTTTAACTGTATAATTGATAAATGCTAGTTCTCTTCCAAACATTGTTGCATAGATGGCCTGCTTCAAGACCTTGGCCTTTATAAAGTCTCTCGTGATTCAGGAATGAGGTCCGGTGAATGATGATTAGAGACTAAGAATGCTTGGCTCTTTGTAGTTTGATGTGTTATGTTTCTATGGTTTTTTTTACACAGCCAGGTGTGTGTGTGTGTGTGTGTGTGTGTGTGTGTGTGTGTGTGTGTGTGTGTAATAATTATTACATTTACGTATATCCCACCTTTTTTCTTCCAAGGAACACAAGGTGGCTTACAAGTTCCACCATGTCTCAATTTTATCCTCACAACGACCCTGTGAGGTAGGGTAGCCTGAGAGTCAGTGATTTGCCCATAGTTCACCACTGAGGTTTATAGTCAAGTGGGTCCTAGAACTGAGATCTCCCAAGTCCCAGTCCAACACTCTAACCACTACATCGCACTGACCCTGTGTATGTGTGTAGAATATACAGCACATATGCAATTGTGTATTCAAGCCTGCACATCTGTATAATACAATTATAGGCATAAGCAATTTGGACTAAAGTGTCCATGTGTCCTACTTTTCAGAGGATTGTCCTGTACTAGGAAGGATCCTCTATTTGAAAGAATGTCCAGTCCAAGTCCAGTTTAAAGAACCATAAGACAGGAGAGCAGCAGAGGCCTTGTAATCACTCTTCAACAGTTAGCACCTAGACAACAGACTGAGCAGCTACACAAGTCACCTGATCACAATCTTCCACCCCATGGTAAGATGCATTGTATTTCTACCAAAATTATAACAATTATTTCTAATAGCTTCATCCGACAATATTTACATGACGTCGTCCACCTCTCGCGCGTCTTGCGCCCCTTCTGGTGGAAGACGCGCAGCAAAAAGAACCAGTAAAAGTCCTGTTGTAGCTCTCTCCTACCTGACTCTGTGGTGCGAATTACTTGAATGCCTATAAATTAGCACAGGCATTTTTTATGCAAATCTATGTCATTGTCCTCCTCTTTTGAATTCCCTCTTTTTTGGCAGTGCATATATGGCCATCCTAATTTGGTCCCTTATTGTTTTCTCAGCGACTTGTCTACGGTGCCAAGCTTTCCTTAAGACAGCAATGTGTTTATTGACAGGTTAGGTCAGTTTAGGGATGGTTTAGATTAGTTCCTTCAACTGCTGTGTGGGAGCAGAATATTTTGTGGGTGGAAAGGAGACGGACTAGGAGATTTTTAAAACACCTTGTGCTTTTTTCTTCTTTGTCAGAACAATAGATCAGCCCTAGTGAGTCAGAACAAGGGCAGTTCCCATTCCTGGGGAGTGGCAAAAACAAATTGCTTGAGGAGGAAGTATGCCATAAAGGATTTCATATGGTTCTTCTCAAGGCAACAGGATTTCCTTTGCCTAACAAAACATTGTCCTGGAAATCCTCCCATTATTATTATTCATGAATTTGTCTCTTTCATTATTATATATTGCATACTCTATTGGGCATCACTGTTTCTCGTGGCATTGTCTTCCAAGGACTGATCTGTTCTTTTGCATAGTCTATATTTATTGTTTTATACTGTATGCTTTTATCTGTATGCCACCCTGAGATCCTAATGATATAGGGCGGGATACAAATGTTTTAAATAAATAAATAATAGTCTTTGTCTTCTCGTTTGTGTAAAACTGCTGCATGTTCTGTTCTAGCCTTCCCCAGCCTGGCCTCCAGATGTATTGTACTACAACTCCCAGTATCCCAAGGCAGCAGTAGCCATCCTCCTCTAGTCCCTCTGCTAGGAACATGTGCCAAAGCCGAGAGTATTGTGTCTGTGCAACTGAGAGTAGAATATAATACTGCATTTAGCACCAGAACAGGGGCAAAGTTAAAGCTTCTCTTAGGCTCAGAGCTGGCACTATTAAAGCTTACATTTTTAAAATATTCCATTATAATTCCTTTTGTATCAACCCACCTTGCTTATCTTCCTTGTCTGAGGTACCTGTTATAGTCAAGTATTTTTTTCAGTCTTTGGGAAGGTCTGTGACCTTGACAATCAGAGAGTTGTATCCAATGTAAGTCTAACTTAAGTCCCATTCATTTCAATAAGTCTTTTCTACACAGGATTAAGAATATAAGAGCCATGCTGGATCAGACCAAGGGTCCATCTAGTCCAGCACTCTTTTCACACAGTGGCTGATCAGCTGCCAACCAGAGACCCACAAGCAGGGCATGAGTTCAATGGCACCCTCCCAACCATGTTCCCCAGCAACTGGTACACACAGGCTTACTGCTTCTGATACTGGAGGTAGCACATAGCCATCAAGACTAGCAGCCACTGATAGCCTTCTCTAGGAATTTATCTAACCTCCTTTTAAAGCCATCCAAATTGGTGGTCCTCACATTTTGTGGTAGTGAATTCCATAATTTAACTTTGCACTGTGTAATATTGGATATAATGTGGGGTGCTCAATGTGGACTGAGGTGGAATACTATCCCATTTTTCAGGCAGGTTTATAACTATCCCACTTTTTTTCTGGCTTGCCATCTCATTTCCTTATCTTTTCCCACTTTGAAACCACATCACTTCCTTCAAAACCATCCCACTTCAAGCACAGCTATGTACTGATACACTCTGAGTCGTATACTAAACAAATACTATACCAAACTTAACTACTTTACAAAAGTTTCTAGTTTAACCCAATGCTTCTGGACACAGATGAAATCCAATTCCTTAACGATGACTATTGGGTGGAGTCCAAGGTCTGGGAAACCTGTTCTTGACCAGACAGTAGTAATTAGAGGGGGAGTGGGGACATGGTTAGAAGAGAAATGGTGGGTAAGGATATGCATATTCTTAATCTTTCTCCCACCCACGACATTTTCCTCCCAGCCAGAATTCTTGATACATAGCAGTAAATGGATGGGTAAATGTGTTTGCTGAGAGAATGCATTAGGGAGGAATTTATGGCCCTGTTCAGACAACACGCTAAGCCATGGTTAGTCCGCTAACCCTTTTGCAGCAAATGGTTAATTTTTATTTTATTTTATTTAAAGTGTTACAGAAAAAGAATGAGTAAAAACAATCCCCTAGCAATATCATGGTTATGTGGCAACCATGTAGCAATCAACTATGTAACAATCATGGTTATGTAGCAACCATGGTTATGAATGGCTCACATGTCACACTAAGCTATAAAGTTTAGCTCAAAATGCTTAACCGCTATGGCTTAGCATGTTATCTGAACAGGGTCAATATTTTCTTTTACAAAACACATAGTCATGTACCAAGTGAGTACTCCAGATGATTTTTCTGAGCTGAAACTTTTCATCTAATTTCTTTCATACATACATACATCTCCCCACAATACTTTCTATAAATGTTTTTGGTTTATAATTACTTTTTTTGGGTACATGTTTTAGTTGGCATTTAGCCACCTCCTCTGCTTTGGTTTTGTGTGTGTGTGTGTGTGTGTGTGTGTGTGTGTGTGGTCGTTTCTGGCTACTATACATCTTAGTGTTCATTCGTGACTCTCTGAGGTTGAAATACATTGTTGGTTGCAGAATCAGGAAGTGGTTCTGGAATGAAATGATGGGAACAAATGTATGTATTGAAGCTGTGTTTGGGAAACACGTTCTTATGACAGCCAATCCAAATTGCTGTCCTATAGGTGTTCCATTAGCCTATAAAATGTTTAGATAATCAGGTCTTACTGAAATCCTGCAGCAAAAATGTTACCTTTGTTAAAAGATTTTTTGGCCAAAAGATGGCACTGCAACAACATCCATTCTGCTCTTGGTGTAATGTGAACAGATTCCCTGCCTGCGGTCCAATTCTTTCCTTTTCTTTCAATTGTGAGGGTCATATGCGCTGTGTGTGCCCTGTCATGTTTAAAGCAGCTACACACATCTGTTCCTGAGTGACAGAGAAGCATGTTTGGCTGCAATTCTCTTAGCACATGTTTACACAGTACATTATATGTCTGTAGCTTCATTTAGCGTGATGGTGTGCACTCCTAATCCAGTTTGTGAAGTCACCATGAATTTTGTGTCTGAAGATGAAAGGAGTTCAGAACTTTTAAAACATTGTAAAAATAACTAGTCAGCACATATATATTCCAAAAACATTTCAGAAACATAAGAGATGTATCAACTATCATCAAAGCAGAACAGTATTTTGTGCCTGCCAAAATGTGAATATAGGAGATGCAGACAGCGTTTTCTGTTCATGAATGGTCTGGTGTTTGTTTTTTAAAACGCTTCTAACTAAATTCCCTTGGTTTTTGTGTACTGAAGGGTCTGGTCTTGCAGCATTGAAATAATAAGTGATTTGACTTTCAAAAGTGCTTAGCACAAGCAACTACTAGATAAGTTAATGGAAGTCTCAGATGTTCAAACCTCTGAAAATCTCAAGTCATAGCAGTTTTTGATATTGATTTCAGTGGAAGCTGGATTGAAGCTCAGCTGCTTCAATAACCTTACGTAATGGAATTGCTTCTAAACCATTAAGGAAGAGGTTTGATAATTTCCTTCTTTATCTGTGCTAACAGAAACCAAGCCTTCCACCCACAAAAATGCCATATTTTATCCATTTTAACTAAAATACCCAACCATATGGAGTTACCAGTAATTTGCCTATTAGAAAATGCTTGATTGTGTGCTAATGTGAAATATTGATTGCAAATCGTGAGATCTACAAGTAGATCCTAATCTACCTGCGATATCACTATGCTAGAGCAGGGATGGGGAACATGTGGCCTCCCAGATGTTGTTAGACTATGGCTATGCTGGCTAGGGATGCTGGGAGTTGCAGTCCACCAATATCTAGCAATTCCTAAATTCTAGCAACTTCCGCTGGTATAGAGAATGGAGTGCTGGGAAGATCATCTATGTTTGTGTGTTACACTGTTACAGGATTTCCACAAGTATCTCCCACTTTCATTTCAGTCACAGTCATGGAATGAATCTCTTTCACAGCAGCACTTTTAGGAAATGTGCCTTCATTCCTCAGGGTGATAACATGTATTATTATCTCTGTGCGCGCTCTTCTCTAAGTCCATTTATGATATTTGCTTGCAACCTGGAGTTGCAACAACCTATTTCCAGGAGTTTTGGAATTGCTTTTATTTTGAAACAAGAATATTTAGTCTCTCCACAGTTAGAAAAGGTCTACTTCTTATCTACCTAAGAGCTTCGGCTGTTGGGTAGTATAAAAATGCAACAACAACAACAATAATAATAATAATAATAATAATAATAATAATAATAATATTTTGGATTGAAATATTCCCACGCATAGAGGGGTTTGGAGATCAGGATTTGGATCGGTACTGAAGAACATCACTGGACAGGGGTACCCCAGACACCAGTAGGTATTAGTAGCTCTACTGAGGTAGCAGACTTAGCCTGAAAATGTCCCCATACAGTCTACTACCTTTTACAAGAATAGGAGCATTACTTTCCACCACCCAGTTTATTTCTCCACTGTTTTCAACCTTCATAACAAGGATGAACACAAGAAGTTGGCCCGGTTAGGCCAAAGGCCTATCTAGTGCAAAAGTCTTTTCCTGTAGTGGTCAACTGGATGTTGAACTTTAGCTAGATTGGGTTTTATTCATTTATTTTATTACATTGAAATATCACGTAATTGTTGTGGAAAACTATTTGACGTTTTTCAAGTAAGATGAAAGGACAGCAGATAAGTGCTCTGTTATCTCCATGAGATAGCTTCTTAAATTGAAAAACAGTAACCTTTCTCTGCCTAGGAAAGTTAAAGGATTTTATTCCTGGAAGGTATTGAGGGGAAGAATGGCTAAGGCCTTAGCTAGACTGGGCTTTATCCCGGGGCAAACCCTGGGATCGTCCCAGTGCATCCACATGACACGCAGGGGATCCCGGGATCAGGGAGGGATCATTCCTCCCTTGCCCTGGGATAGAGCCCTCCCCTTTGGGCCCGCTTTTTCCACGGTTCTGGGCTGAGCCCGAGACTGCAGAACATGTGGCCCGTTGCCGTGGTTTGACCCGGCTCCGCGCGATTCCTCACGCGGAGCCGTGAGCCATGCACGGGATGTAGCGCTCCTCAGGTGCGCTACGCCCATCGGGCATAGGGTGGGGGGAGTGGGAAAAGTAATTAAAATTTTAAAAAAACCTTAGCTTTAGCACACAAGTGTTTGTGCGCTCCCTCCTCTTTTAAAAAAAATTAAAAATGGTGGGCGCAACCCCTCTCCTCCTGAGGTCATCACGCTTCACGTGTAAACGAGGAGGGATCTTGCATTAATCACAATGTGAGAACTTTCCTCCTCCGTCGTGGACTATGGGGTAGGTCTAGATAAGGCCTGAGCCTCTAATCCTGTGTTCACTTACCTGAAAGTAAACCTCACTGAATACAGTAGGATTTATCTCTGAAGCCTCATCTACACCAAGCAGGATATTGCACTATGAAAGCGGTATATAAAAGGCAGGAGCCATACTGCTGCTTTATAACAGTATTGAAGTGCACCGACAACCATTGGGGCCCATTGACACATACCATATACTGCTCTCATACCACTATATCCTGTTTGGTGTGGCTCCTGCCTTTTATATACCGCTTTCATAGTGCAATATCCTACTTGGTGTAGATGAGGCCTATGTTAACACCTATAAGGATGTTAACTCTGTTCTAGAGAATTTTCCTACCAATGGTGGTTGGACAACATGACTCAAATTTGTGCAAATAGAAACAAAGATAGGCTTCTACTGGAATGTGCACAAACCTATTGGAGTAAACATTCATGCAGGAGCTTAAAAACAAAATATAATAATTGGGATTGCAATGGCAGGTTTTGCAAGTATACTGTACATTCTTTTCCTCTGATTCAGCTAAAGAGATCTGCAGACCTATGTATCTGTATCACAAGCAGGATTAGGAAAAACCACCAGTGCAAATCAGATTCAGTCAAGTGAGAAGGCAGCCGCCCTGTCCTGCATTGCTTTGAATGGGATGTGCATTCTGATATACATCTGAATAGACATACTTAATCACATTTCTGTGTAACTAATCGTGTGCTAACAATTGTGCAACTTGATATGTATTGGGGTCTTTCTGTTTAGCTTTCAAATTAGTTTCTTGCCAATAACCCTTCTTTAAGAAAAAAAAAGGGGGGGGGAACCAAACTACACTGTATTATATAGTATGTCATCTGAGCATTTAAAAGCTGTGTTAACCAACAGGAAGTTGATCTGAACTAGAGGCATGAGGGTCCATATACAATGGCCATAATCCAAGATATTAAGTGTGCTTAAGCCTATTGACATCAGTAACCTTAACTCTGTGGACGATTGTGGTCAGAACATCTAGCCTTTGTGTACTTGCAGCGGCAGGGAATGGGATGTTTTTTACTTGATGTGTAAAGGGAACATCTTGTTTTAAAACTATTATTCAAAATATAAACTTTATATCCTTGTTTTAAAAATGGCAAAGGATTTCTAGTTCAAGAGTAAATAGATTAATACCATTATATTAAACAAAATGTTTTCTGCACTGAACAAATTTTATCCAATTTATTCCCTCCCCCCCCCCCCCATTTTTAGGGTAACTAATTTGGAATCAGGCACGGGGCAGGAAAAGTGTAAGTTGGTAGTTTCATACTTAACATTTGAACGTTGTTATTGTTTGCAAACATCTCCCCCTCCCACCACCAGGAGAACTCTTATATAAAATAAGTTTCACCTGTACAGTCTCAATATTCTTGTAATTTCCCCGTGAATTTCTCCATCTTCAGTGATCATCTCCTCACTCTAGCAAAGTATGAGAAATGTGTTTCAATTCATTTATCAGGATTTTGCCTAATTTGCACTTTCTGGACTGAATATGGATTTGGACACAATATGTGGTTGAAGTTTGTACATTTCCAAGCTTGCAATGTGATTTGTGGACCAAAAGAAAAAAAATGTATTTGACAGTATGTGTACATTTAAGAGTGAGGGCATTTGGGGAAAATATCCATGGAAATATGCATAGATTTCATGTGGGGGAAAAATAATACTCACAAGCTGATATGGACTCCAGTCAGAACGAGCTTTGAGATGTGCTGGTTATGACCTATAAAGCTCTATATGGTTTGGGTCCAGGTTATTTGAAAGAACGTATTCTCCCTTATGAGCCTGCCCGTGCTTTGAGATCTTCTGGAGAAGCCCTTCTTTCAGTCCCACCTTCTTCACAGGCACGCTTGGTGGGAACATGGGAGAGGGCCTTCTCGGTGGCTGCTCCAGTGCTCTGGAACTCTCTTCCCGGGGAAGCTAGGCTGGCTCCCTCCTTGATGGGCTTACGGAAGCAGGCTAAAACTTTTTTGTTCAAGCAGGCCTTTGGAGAATAACCCAGCCCTCCATCTGTTAATGTCTTATAATTTTGTTGTGTATTTTTTAATTGTTTATGGTTTTGTTTCCCTCCCCCCCATGTATATTTTAAACTTTGTAAGGCCGCCTTAAGGCCCAGCATTGGGCAAAAGGCAGGATACAAATAAATATAATAAATATAATAATAATTATTATTATTATTATTATTTCAGGGAGCTCAGTTTTGCTAATTTGCACATCATTATAATCTTGGCTGCCCTACGTCAAATGGCCACACTACAAGTGCCTGTACAATTATTGGTGATTTTTAAAATACAAGGTATTTGCATTTGGGCTGGAAGTTGCATCTTTGAATTATACGATTTCATCTCCACTTTTTGAAGTTGCTCAAAAAGTGCAATTATCTTGACTTTATTTCGCTCTCACAACAATCCTGTGACAAGATTAACATGAATCTCACTTTTCCAGATGGGGAACTAAGCAAGTAACTTGTCCAAGGCTATGCAGTGTGTCTGTGACACAGGTGAAACTTGAAATCGTCTTCCATTGGAAAGCACTATCCCCAATGCCAGAAGTAAGACACTGCATAACCTGAGGCATTTTGCCTTTATAAGCAGTGTGGTCTCACATGTTCTAGGATGGAGCATTCATATCCACCTACCCATATTCATAGAAATTGAATGAAATATATTCAGTGCGTTGGATCCTAAAACCAGTTTCTCCACATTTCTTCAAATCACAAATTCCATTCTTCATTCAGCTCGTATCAGCCTATTTTTAGTTATAAAACCCCTATAGCAAGCACCAGTTTTATTGTGGATACATGATTGCCAAAGTTTGTCAAGCTACAAAGAATAGCTTAAAGTGCAGGCCTCTGCCAGTGTTTACTCTGACTACCAATTTTGGCCGGCCAAACATTGTAAAGTCTTCATACTTTTTAAAACAGAAAAAGAATGTCCAAGTACTTTAAAGTTAACCACATATTACATTTCATACAAATATGCTAATCACTGTTAAATGCAATTTTACAATGCAACTCTAGAGACTAATATTTAAGAGTGATAACAAATAGCTGGGCTCATCCATTTAGTGAATTGTATTTTTGTTCTCCCTAAAATTTCAGCTTCTTGACACCTGATTTCCTTCTTGACCTCTGCCTTCTGTTTGCTCCATCTCTCTAGATGTTAGAATTGTGATTTTAGTTTGATAGCATGAAAGTAGATCTGAAACAAACACCTACACACTCTTATGATGGTCAACATGTTAGTTTTGAAGAAATCCATAAGTTTCAATTGTCTAATGACAAGATCGACCCACATCTGAGATGCATTGTATTTAGGTGTGGGCTGAAAATATAATCTTAAGAATGTAAGTATATAAGAAGAGCCATGCTGGATCAGACCAAGGGTCCATCTAGTCCAGCACTCTGTTCACACAGTGGCCAACCAGCTGTCGACCAGAGACCAACAAATCAGGACATGGTGCACCCTCCCACCAATGTTCCCCAACAACTGGTGCACATGGGCTTACTGCCTCGGATACCAGAGGTAGCACATAAACATCAGGAATCAGGACTAGTAGCCATTTTTTTATAATTATTATTTTAAACATCACAAACACACAATCTTTACACTACATATAATACATACAAACAATATAAGGTTAAAGTATATTTTTGGCCCTCTTCATGCCAGAAATGCTAACTAACTTCTTAATTACTATTAATATGTTAATCAAATTCAATTCTTTCTTATGACTTATCCGAATCTCATACATTGGATTCACAGAATCATACTCCATTTCTCTCTAATTCTTTAATTAAATTGATACATCAATCAGATTTACTTCTTCTTTTTTTCCCTTTCTCCTTTCTTTCCCCGTCTTAATACTAAAATCCACAAACAAATACATCATTTTTCTCTGTCTCTTGCAAATATTCTATCAAAGGTTTCCATTCCAACATAAACATAGTTGTTGCTACTAGCCATTGATAGCCTTCTCCTCCAGGAATTTATCCAACCCCCTTTTAAAGCCATGCAAATTTGTGGCCATCACTATATCCGGTGGTAGTGAATTCCATAATTTAACTATGTGCTGGGTGAAGAAGTACTTCCGTTTATCTGTCCTGAATCCCCCACTAATCAGCTTCATGGGATGACCCTGGGTTCTAGTATTTTGAGAGAGGGAGAAAAATGTCTCCCTATCCACATTCTTTACACCATGCATATTTTTGTACACCTCTATCATGTCTCTGTTTAGCCTCCTTTTTTCCCAAGCTAAACAACCCCAGCTGTTGTAACTTTCCCTCACAGGGGAGATGGTCCAGTCCCTTAATCACTTTAGTTGCCCATTTTTGCACTTTTCCCAGCTTTATAATACCTTCTTTTTTTAGGTGTGGAGACCAGAATCTTCATTTAATACTAACATTTCGACATACGCACAGAGAGAATAAGTTGACTATTGAAGTCAAAGAACAAATAAGGAGGTGGAGTACTTGGCTATGTCATTCATATAGTCACTCCAGGTCAATTTAGCTCAACAAATTTATTATTTATTCTGCCTCTTCTCTGCAAGGCTGAGGACACTATGCTTGGAGTTTCTAGACTGTCTCCTGCCATTACGGCACCAATGAGCATCACACTACTTATGAGGCAGCTGTCATAAGAACATTCCCTGGGTCCGCAATGGATCCATCAGGGAAAATTGCCAAACAGGAGTCTGAAACTGGTGAATTCCACTATGAATTAATACCTTTTAAACCTGGAAATGTATCTGTGGTTAATGTGCCATGATAATAGTATGTATCCATGGGCCTTAGCTAGAACTAAGGTTTATCCCGGGATCATCCCGGGGTCATCCCTGTTCATGTAAATGACACACAGGATATCCCAGGAGCAGGCAGGGATAACCCTGGGATGATCCTGGGATAAACCTTAGGTCTAGCTAAGGCCATGGTTTCAGATAAATTTACATTTGAAAGATTATTTGCCAGATGGATGCTGAACTTAGTGATAATATTGCAAAATTATTACATTGGGTGAATGATTCTCTCTGAGAGAAGAGGCACTTTTTTAATGAATGGGAGCTATATTAGGGCAAGGGTTCAGATAAAACTACACATGGAACAAAGATCTCAAATGTGCCAGGAGTTGCTAATTTATCGTCTTTAGTTCTTATATTTTATTGTTAAATAAGGGATAAAACTTGTGCCCACACCCAGAACTATATCCAATGTTATGTGAGCAGACTTTTGCTTGCACAAGACTTTCCCTTTCCCTCTGGGCCCCTGCAACCCCTGGGAATTTGATTCTGCTTATAAATACTCCCTGCACCCCTTGTCCCCTTGGGACATTTTGAGGGAGTGGGGCTGCCATGGAGGCCATTTCAGCAGCAATTGCATTGGCAGCAACGCTTGCAGCAGGAGAGGGTTGTGAGCCCAGGTGGTTCAGGGGGGTAATGCAGCTCCCAACTCCTGGAAATTGCCCAGTCCTGTACTAAAGCTTGTACAGACAGAAAAATATTTCTGGATCTGCTGTCACTTTTTTTCATGCAGCAGTCTTCTGCTAAGTTGGAAGCAGCCCTTTGTGAGCAGAAGTTTTTTCTGCTAGCAGGAAGACACATTTTGGTCCAAGCCTATGACTCTTCTCGCTGTCATGGACTTAAGCTGTAATCTTGTAAGACTTACCAATGGGTAAGCCCTACTGAACACAGAGATTTACTTTCAAGTAAATAAGCATACAATCAGGTTGTTAGTTAGTGGTTGGGTTTGGCATAATAGGGTCCATAAGTGACGTCCGTTTCATGTATACTATTACAAAATGAAACTAAGCCACTTTGTCAAATTCCGGACACCCATCAGCTGTCAAATAATATGTTGGCATGAATTATCTGAGAAGTTTCAGATAGTTTGATGACAAGAAATACAGCCTGCATATGTGTGCAATTATGAATACACACTCCTTATCCTGGCCTGGAATTTATTTATTTATGGTGGAACCATTGTCTAATGTGCCTCTTGGGTTAAATGTATTTATGTTAATTCAAGCTGTATTCAAACATATTTTTGATCCCACCCACGCAGAGTCAGAAGGTGGGTGGCAAAGGGCAGCTGCTGCTCCTATGCTCAGAAAAGTGGGGAAGTGGTTTGTAAAGAACACCTGTCATTGCTTCCAACTGGTTACCTGCCATCTTTTGTTCCAGTGTGTGTGCAATGGTAAGGATTGGGTCGACTGTGCTGTGCCCAGAAAGTAGAGGTAAGTAAGAGGAGGAGGCAACTGCTCCCACTTAGGTCCACTTGGGGCCCCTCTCTAGAATGGTGGTACAACAATGTAATTTTTGACTCTAGACTCAATGGTCTTATAATTTAGCCTCCCCACTCCTGCCCCATTTAGATTGGCAATGTACATGATTTTGCTCACTTCAAAATACAGTAAACCAGCCCTGCAATGTTTAGGGGTCCTGCCAGTGGAGAACAGAAGAACCACACTGGATCAGACCAAGGGTCTATCTACTCCAGCTCTCTGCTCACACAGTGACCAAGTAGTTGCCAACCAGGGACGCATAAGCAGGACATGAATGCAACAGCACCCTCCCACCCACGTTCCATGGCAACTGGTGCACACAGGCTTACTGCCTCTGCCACTGGAGGTAGCACATGTCCATCAGTATTAGTAGCCATTGATAGCCTTCTCTAGGAATTTATCTAACCCCTTTTAAAGCCAACCAAATTGGTGGCTATCACTACATTTTGTGGTAGTGAATTCCAAAGTTTAACAATACACTATATGACAGAGTACTTCCTTTTACCTGTTCTGAATCTTCTATCAACCAGCTCCATGGGATGACCCTGGGTTCTAGTATCATGGGATAGGGAGAAAAATGTCTCCTTATCCACATGCTCCACACCATGCATAATTTGGAATGCCTCTATCATGTCTTCCCTTACCCTCTTTTTTCCAACCTAAACAGTCCCAGCTGTTGTAACCTTACCTCATAGGGGAGATGCCCTAGCCCCTTGATCATTTTAGTTGCCCTTTTCTACACTTTTTCCAGCTCTACAATACCTTTTTTTAAGTATGGTGACCAGAACTGTACACACACCATAGAGTTGTATAAAGGCAATTCTATTCTCAATTCCTTTTCTAATTATGCCTAACATGGAGTTTGCCTTTTTTTTTAATATACCACAGCTGCACACTGGGTTGCAGCAGCATCTTGGACAAGCCCCTTTAGAGTTCTGACTGAAACCCAGAGAGGATCCATCGCCTTACTGACCTAGGGGCCACCAGTCTCCACCGGGCCCTGCTGTTCATTCAGCTTGGTGGAGCCCTGGACCGCTGCTCCAAAGTCCAGTCCTGATGGCACCCACCACTGCTTTCTGGGCAACATATTGGGGAGAAGCAGAGCCAGTGGAACTGCCTGTGTGCACTTGCTCACCTGGGCTGAATCCCCAACACCAAAAGGTGTGCAAGTGAGCGGAGTTGGTTGCTTGTACAAGGAATCACCACTTAATTTTCTTGTGTGTATAATCACTAGCACTCTCTTCGTTGTTCATCAATGGATATGGAGCCCAGTCCTACCTCCTGTATGTTTGAGAGAGCAAGCAAGCAAAGGCAGTGAGCAAAAGCACTGTCTTTACTTGGTTAGCAGCAGTAATCTGAGACAGACTGACTCTGTATCAGAGGCAGTTTCTTTATACCATTTGTGAGGGAACATGTGGAAGATTGCAATATTGCATCCATGTCCTACTTGTGGCTTTCTCACTGGCATCTGGTTGGCCACTGTGTGAACAGAATGCTGAATCCTTGGCCTGATCCATCATGGCTCTTCTGTTGCCTCTCCCTGGTAGCTTCTGACTACCACCACGCTCTTCCAAGCCTCTTTCTCTAGTCTCTGTGGTGCGGGAGACTAGGCTCACTGCCCCCAATCCACACTGATGAGCCACTGCAGAGGGTGAGTAAAGGTGAGTGAGGCGCTTGCTACACTCGTATTCTGGGCAGATGCAGTCCTTCCTCCGTGTCTCTCAAAGGGTGCTTCTAGACTGACAGCTCCAAGCACTACCCCATCAGTTATTCCAGCTTTCCCTCCTTAATCGATGCTCTGGGTGCTTCCTGACAAGGCCTTTAATGTGCAACTGCCCTGCCTCCTTCACAGAATTTAAAAGTGGTAGTAGTAGCAGTCCAGACCTCCTCCTCCTGTTTCCCCCATCACCTGTGCTTCTAGACTAGGCTTTTATTTGCACCACTGCACTGCCTCATTTACCGAATTGTACTGGGGGTCCAAACATCGTTGTTTCCCACTCATACCCCTCCCATGTTTTCCCACCACTTTTATCCCACATCAGAAACGCCATTAAGGAAAGGAATTGCTGCAGAAGGCCTTCTGATGGGTAGCGCTAGACAGAATACACAATGTCTTTGGATTCCCTCCGTCTGGAAGGTGATAAGAAAAAAAAGCCAGAAGGCGCGATGGTACAACACAGGGAAAGTTACGAACGGAAGCCGCCGCCTGCGTTCGGCACACGCACCCCGGGTAGAAGTCCCATGAAGGCGGCTGGGCGACAGCCCAAGAAACGCCTCGTGTGGAAGCGCCCAGGGCGGGAGCCACCTCTGCCCACTCGCTTGCCCTTTCCCAACCGACGGGGAGGCTTGCGTTGACGCGCGGAAGGGCGGCCTAGCGTCACGCGGCCACAGGCCCTCCCTAACCTGGAACCGGCCCTGCTCCGCAGGCGACACCTGGCCTGTGGCTCGCTTCCTCAGCGCTGCTCCTCCGCGCGGAGCTGGGACCTCCCGGCCGAGGCGGCGTGGGCGGAGGAGCCTCCTCCGCCTGCGAGTCCGGCGCAAAGGCAGCGCGCGCGCCTCCTGCCCTCGCCTCCCGCTCTGCTCTCGATTGGCGCAGAGACACGCCCGGCCGGACCGCCCCGGCGAGGGGGGCGGGGTCACGGCAAGTTTCATTGAGGGGGAGAAATGTAGGCGAAGAGGCGCGCGCGCTGCCGGGGCTGGATGGGAGCTTCGCGGCAGGGAAGGCGAGAGCGAGGCGGTCCTCTCGCTCCTGGCCCAGGACGTGCTGGCCGCTCGGCAGCCTCGGACGCTGCCCTCTTGCCGCCGCCGCCGCTTCTTGCTGCTGCTGCTGCCGCCGCTGCCGCCTAGACGCGTCTGGGGGAGAGGTTGGCGACTGGGCGCTCGGAGCGCTCGGCAGCGTCCCAAGTTGGGCTCTCCCCGACGGGGCGGCTCTTGTTATGTCTGGGAATCTCGCTCGTCCCCTTTCTCAGGACACGGACGGGGCAAAGGCAGCCACCATGCGCCCCAATAGACGGCTGCTTTTGTACGCCGGACTCATCTAAGGCGGCTTTGCTCGCGCAGCCCCCCACCTGATGCGGGGCGTTCCAAAATGCTTCTCAAGTGAACAAAACCCGATTCCTTTCCTTTTGAAAAGAAAACCTCTTTTCAACCGAATCTGTGCGCCCTGTGTTTAAACTTTCCCCCGATCTTCACTTTGCTTCGGAATTGTTGGTTTTTTGTTTTTGTTTCTTTTGTCACTTCCTTGGACGGGCTACTCCGGAGGCGTCGAGGGGCTTCTCAGAAGAAGCCTGCGGACAGCAAGGCGGACAGTGCTCGTTCGCTTCAGGCGGCCTTGGACGAAAGTGGACCTAAAAGCTCGGAGCTGGTGAAATTGCAAGCGGTGCTGGTGCTGCTGCGGCGGCGGCGGCGGCGGCTCCTTTGTTTCCCCAAGGCTTGACTTGGTCCGATCTCCTAGCGATGGCAACAGAAGTGGTGTGTGGACTGATCTTCAGACTACTGCTTCCCATCTGTCTAGTCACTGGTATGTGAAGTCTGCCTTACTGGGACGGAGGTGGGGCGGGGGTCGTAGTGGGGTGCGGATAATGTAATGAGACCTTTTTCATTCTGTATAAGTAGGTGAACTGCCTTCGTAATTGTAACACATCTCCAAGTTTGAGAAATTTTTCTCTTTAAAATTAAGGCGCTTCCTGCAATGCATGCTATAACTATTCTCTCTCCACCGCCCCCAATTTCAGTATACATTCTGTAAAAAAACACAACCCTCATTTTAATATTGTAGCCTTGACTTTTATTTTCTCTTCAAACTTTTCTTGTTAACTCACCTGACCTGATAGAAGTATTGCATCCACTTTACTTTACGAAGGCAGTTTCAAAATGTATTGGCAGTGCACATCAGTTCAGAAGTACCTGAGAGGACTTACTCTCAGGTAGGTTGGGTACAGGATCTTAATGTTTAAGTTGTTGGCACTGCAGCTGTGAGCAACAAAGATCTGTTAAGCTTAATGGCGCTGTCCTGTACATACCTACTCAGAAGTAATCCCATTCATTTCAGTGGGGCTTACTCCTAGGTTTCCAGCCTAAATCTGTACAGGGTTTACCATGATTTGTTGAATACTTCTCAGTCTAAAGTTTACCTATGCAACTGCTTACTAAGAAAGGAGGAAAAAAGACGGGAATACATTTACTGGGCAGTATGCCCCATTGATTCTAAACAGACCATAATTAGTTGTAAGACAGCACCTGAAAAAATGGTCTTAATGTGGAATGATATTTTACATCTCTACTTTATTTCCTCTTAATTGAATACAAAATTTAGGCAGATTTTTTTTAAAGCCGATGAGTTCTGTTTTAGATGGAGGAAACGTTGAGTTTCTTAGTTCTAATATTAGGTGTGTCATGAGAGGCAATTATTTCTCGACTTTCAAGCCATCAGTTTTGGCTGATATTAATTTGTGTTTGAGTTACTTGAAAAACAAGAAACTCAATGAATGGAGAGGTCTTAGTGACTTCATGCTGTAACCCTAAACACACTTATTAAGGTGTAAGATCTGTTGAACTCAGTGGGATTTACCTTTGAATAAATCTGTTTAGGATTGCACTGCATATATTTCAGAACTGAAATTCGGTGTGCAAGAGAATGAGGAGAATGAATCAAGTAACAGCTGGAGGATCGGTTTACAGATGTCTAGAAGTGTTTATTCTGTCCAGCTGATTCAGGCTAAACTTTATTTAAGTAAAACTGAAATCCCACCAGGGTTATTGCGGCCTGTTGGTACAATGCAGAAAAAGCATTAGGAATAGTGTTCCAAAATTTAAGATCATGTTGCGTGAGACTAAATAGTCAGCTGCACTTTCACACATGGAGCACTGATGTTTGTTACAGATGAAGTTGAAATGGGTTTCTTATTCTTGGTTCTTGTCTTCTTATTTGCCATTTGCGGCTCAAGATGTTTGTGGACTTACTAGTAGTGGCTGTGGCTTAAAGACTGTGTGGGCACATTCCACAGTCCTGGAACTCTGTAATTATGAATCCAGTTGAGATGCTCTGTTGTATTTCGAAGTGCTGGTGTCTTAAATACATTGCCCACATAATTAGGAGGCGGTACTGAATTTATTGTCAGTTGAGAAATCTGCATAGTGCTGCATCTTTCTGAAAAGTATCTTCTGAGGGTTGAGAAAGTGACCTTTCCCTCCGTCCTCTCCCAAACCAGGTGCTTCTCTTTATCTTTGTAATTTACTTTGGATGTAAAAGTAGGCAGCTATGATGGAACATGAAATATCCTGTGCCACCACTGAATTTCAGCATTCATATCACAAAATATTCTTACAGTGGATGATACTAAAACTATCTACATTTCTGTGGGAAAGAGGACATTGCATCTTTGATATAAAGACTCATCATTCTAGTCTAGCATCCCAAAATCTTTTTGTGGATTCACTCTACACAGGATCACAGACTGGAAGGCAAGCTGTCAGAGGGGACAAGGGAACCACAGTAGATAGCTTGCTCAAAGCACAGTTAAGAGTCCTGGAACTTTTGTTTCTCAGTTGCTTTCAATGTTGGAAAACCTTAAAAGATGCCCTTTCTTACCTATCAGGAGCAGATGGATGGGGACTGTCATGTCCTGAGCTGATCCACTTGATCCTCTTCCATTCAAAATAAAAATCTCAGCATGTTCAGTGCAGGCACTAGATAACAAAAACTCTGATTAACATTCAGACACATTTGCAACTGACCAGCTTAATGCGGGTGTCATGGACTCCCAACCTTCTGTTCAGCAAGAGTGTGAACTGCTATCTGTTCTGTGCCCCTAAAAGAGATCAGTATCTGGATATTGCCTAGTGCAGAACTAATCTTCCCATGCAAGACCATAATATAAAGGAGGGTGGATTCTGTTCTTACAAAGAAAAGGGACTCTAGGTACGCAGTGTAACTGCTTCATGGTGCAAGCACAGGAGAGCCATTTTATTTGAGCCGAGACTCTGCTCAGGAGTGACTTGGCTAAATGCTCCCCTGAGGTGGAGCTCCTTCCACAACCACTTTGCTTCCTGTGCTTGCTGTTGGAATTGCAACCTCTCCTCCCTCAAACCAAGAGCTTGCAAATGCTGATGATCTGGTTCTCATTAAAAACTCCTTCCTAATTATTCTGTTCACTTGTGGAAACCTTCCCAAATATTAAGGGCTTTTAGCATCTCAGGCAGCCGGATGAGGCCATCAAGGCCGTTGTCCAGGTTTCAGTGTTTTTATGCTCCCCGAGTACTTCTAAATCAAGGATCCAGGTTTTCCCCATCACTCATACATAAGCATTGGAGGCTGCCCAAAACTGCCTGCTATTAGGCTTGGACTTAATTGTAATTGTTGTTTTATTTATTTGTTATCTGGGAAATGTTGTTGCCTGAAGTACTCCTAAGAAATAGCTCATCATGAAAAGGCACTTTGCCTTACGTTGTGCGCTTTCCTTTATAATGAGAGATCTGTAGCACCTGCACAGACATAATCCTCCATTTGATTCCCACCTCTCCCTTTTCATTTCTGAGACACAATGAATGGGTGGAGATGGCAGAATGTAGAGGCAGTGTGGAGGTCACCCTCGGTAAGTCCTGTTTTATAACCACCAGTACACACTCTGTTCTGAAGCTGTGGCTTCAGGACTTACCGAGGGTGACCTCCGCACTTCCTCTACATTCTGCCAACTCTGCCCATTGTTTGTTTTACCACCGGATGGTGTCCTTCCATCCGAAAAGCATTTCTGAGACATCTTTGAGTACTGTCACTTGCAAACAACAAAATATTTAGTTTTGCCGGTATCTTCCAGAAGTGAAATGTGGTCCCATCAGAATTTTACATATCCACATTCTACCACATGTGAAGCAAGGCAGTAGCCATAGACTTCTGATGGTCCATCTCCTAAAGATGTCATTCTCTTATGTCAGGGATGGGGAAATGCGTTGCCTTCCAGATGTTGTTGGACTGCAACTCCTGTGATCCCTAACCAGCACTTTGTAAGGGATGATGGGAGGGCCACATGTTCTTCATCCCCACTTTATTGTAGCCTTGCTAGCTTTCATCTAGCAGTCATTTCAGTTTTCCCTTTCACCTGGGCATAACAACTCCTTTCAGGTTGCCAGATCCACCATTAGATCCACCCTATGACACATTTGTAGAGGGGCTGATCTACTTCTGATTGTCTGGTCAGATTAAGCATTTAGTATAAGCAGTCCTTCTTGAGTAGATGTGGAGCGATAAAAGATGGCTCGTAATTGGAAATTCTTATGTATCATCAGACTGTTGCATGCTAGAAAACAAGCTCAGATGGCTGCTCTAGACATACATTGGCAAAGCTGTTCTACATAAACAAGTTTGTAAAAAAAATTCTCTTAAGAGCCCTGTTGATTGTAGTTGCTCTCTTAGTGTGTGCAACTTCTTTGACATGATATTGCACATTTGGTTTATATCTTAATGAGACGAGGATGGGCCTCATTCCTATATAGCAATTCATAATGAGAGGCAGCTGGCTACTCTGTGGAATAATGTATGTATCCAAAAGATTTAAACTGCAAATTCTGTTTATGCAGCGAGCCTGTAAACAGTTTATAGAGGCACACTTCAAGTGTATGGCAATATAGTCTACAACCCAGTTAAAGCCAACGTATTTGTATAGACACCAATTTAATCCCACGGCTATCATGGGGACTGATAGGTTTTAAGACATACTACACAAACATGAAAAAAAACACACCTAAGTTGCTCCCCATGGTTTGGAATTGGCCTTCTAGATTATGCAGATTTTGCTTGGTCCTTTGTTTTGGAAGGGTCTCCAAATGGTGGGGGCTTAATCCTTGGTACTCTGAAGGAGTGTGAGTTGCCAAAAAAAATTCTAAATCAATTCTCATTTTAAAGAGAGTGTGGCAATATTTATCTTATCTGCTGGAAGGGAGCTGCAAGACTCATGAACAGACATAAGACTACAGGCTGGGCTAAGGACAGGGACCTGCATCTAATGTTAATTTACCTTAAGTACCATTCATATCAATGGTTTACTCTAAGTAGAACTAAGATTGTATGCAACCCAATGTTATAACAGATCAGTGACTTATTAATTCAGTTTACTGTAAATGGCTAATTAATGAAATAACAGTTACCATTGTGACTACTGATATTGCCTATGAAATAACACATGTTTTCAAGCTAGCAAACATGGTGTGATGGTGAAAGAGCTTGTTTTACCCTTTCAGGGACACAGGTTTTGAGTTTTGCCTGGCTGCTTTTTAATATGGAGCATAGCTTAGTACTAAAACAGGCATTAGACTTGATGGACCTCTGATCTGACTCAGTATAAGTAAAACTTGAAAATAGTTTTTCATTCAATGTTTTTAATATCAGAGTTGCCATTAAATATTGGGGCAAAAATAGAGATGCCTGGTCAGGCAAAGCATCTGAGAAATTTTGAGGTAAACAAAAGGAATTTGGATGAAACTAGCATTTCTTAGGCACATCCTGAACTAACTAAAGCAGATTATGAGCTCCATCACGCTGGGGGTTAACATGCTCCCTACTTCGCTTCTCTGCCAGTGTTTTCCTTCCTCAAGTTACTTCCTCTTTCAAGAAGAGGAAGTACAAAAGGAGCACGAGGCCCATTGAGTCTGCTGTTCTAATGGTGCTGCTTCTCCTGCACACAGCAGGACAAAGCAGCAATTCCAAGTTTAAAAAAACATTGGACTTAAAGAGGGGGGTTTTTTTGTCATGCGAGGAAGGCCAGAAGGGGCTGAAGGCAGATGACATCATGTGAGGGACCTGAGCAAACTCCATGAGTGCCCAATAACGAGCGTGCAATAAAATGCTCCTCGGATGGAGCTTTTTGTTCGCTGTGGAATTGACTGTGCAGTTGAAGACTACATGTATTGGATATCATGCCCTATTCTGACTTTGGATGTGCCTTCCCCATGTGTTAATGCAGAGATGGTGGAGGTGGTAGTTGTGTGCTGTGAGGATGAGGTAAATGGGCATGCCCTTACTCCATTTTATGTTATGAGCTGGATTGGCCTGACAGCATTATCTGAACCAATCGAAGCTGTTCTGTTGGTATCATTGTCTGCCTTTTATTAGCACTGGATATCTGCTTGAAAATTTGGTTCTTGTGAAGAAACTCCCTATTAAGTGGGCACTAGTATTTGAGGTGAATATTAATGTTCTTCCTTCTGAAGGAACTTTGAAGGAAGCAAAGGAATCTTGATAAAACTAGCAATATTTTTTTATGATGGTGGTGGAGGATTTGGCACATCACAAATGATTTTAGCCTTCTCTTTAGGTTTGTTTCCTTCATTTTGGAGGGGCTTACTCTGTTTTCTCTATGACCATCTTTTGCGATGTGTTGGGGCTTTCAAACCAGGGATGACCCAGGACATTTTGTTGCATGTGGTGGAGCAGCTGATGCTACTCTTGCCTCACAGTAAATCAAGGTGCAAGCTACCTGAGCCCAGCCAAGGTATTTTGGAATGTGAGGCAGAAAATCCCACAAGCATCTGTTCCCTTTCCCGGCAGTAAAAAATAGCTTAATAACAAATTAAATAATTATGAATTTGTTGCTGCTTTAGGACATCGGCTAAAAATTGGCTGCCTGAGTGGGCCACATCACTCTGCCTAATGATAGGGCCGGGTCTAACAAGCAATCCTACATCTACACACAATAACGATGCAGTCTAATGAAGATTCTTCTGCATGATAGTTCTGAATGTGTACTGATGGTTTTTGTTCTGGAAATAAATTGGTTGAAGGAAATTTTCTTTAAATGTGGACTAGGCAATGAGACTGTTCATGATTATCTTGAAGAACAAATGGTGATTACAAACCATTGCAAGACTTGTATGCTTTAAGAAAAATAAATAAATCCAGTATTCTACATTTTTTGTCTGAACTGTCTATTGACCTTTCATATCTGATTGTATCCAAGATGGACTGATTTTAATCACTGCTTCAAATTATCAAACTATAACTGTTTAAATCAAATTTCCTATTGTTAATTTCCCACATTTCCTGAACAAGGACGCATACTAATTAGTTGCCATAACAGTTAAAACATCTCAAGGTGCAACTAAACAGAGATTTTATACAACCGAGGAGCATAATGTGTAACGTTTGGATGCAGTTAGCATCCTTTTTGCTCTGGAAAACCATCTGTTTAAAGACAAGGAATGCTTCCAGATGAGGCACCATTGTCTCACCTTATTTATGGAGTTTTCCAAGGGTCCTTGAAGTTGTCATCTTAAACTCCTAGCCCTCCTCTGTTTTCCCATCACTTCTTCTGTCTTTTCTCTTACAGCAGAAAACCCATTAAGAAAGAAAAGACTGACTAGGTTCACATTGTCTTTTCATTGGTAGCACTAGGAGTCCTCCATTTGGAAACACCCAAAGTGAGCAACTGTGAAATGAATGGACTGCAGTTTGGCTGTCTTGTCTATGAAAAGAGCTTTTCAGAAGCGGGAGCTGGGAGCTTCTGTTCAGAATAATATCCCTCCATGAGATGAAAAGTAAAGGTGTAATCCAGTCAAAGTTATGCTTCTTTAAATTCTGTTGATTCCTATGCAAGAGAGAAGTATAGGCCTAACTATGTTGCATTGAAATAACATAGTTAGTAAACGCGAGGAGCCAGGGCCCGGGTACGGGGCAGGAGCTCAGTGCCCATTGGGGGTGGGGTGGGGGAGTGCTAAGGTTTTTTTTTCTTTTAAAAACTTACAGTTTGTGCAGGAGCGCTCCTCTCCAATTAAAAAACAAAACAAAATGGTGGCCGCAACATCCTCTTCCTCCGGGGGGACATCATGTGCCATGTGTCGACGAGGGGGACGATCTTGCGATCATAAAATCACGAGATCATCCCCGCCAACCCCCCTCATCTAGCCATGCCCTAGTAGTGCTTAAGGGATTGTTACTGTGTTTGGTGTCCTCAAAATACTCCATTGACTCTGTTACTTTTTATATATTCTGCATATGTAGTTTGGCTCTATACATGTTGGATCATTAAATGTAAGGATGACTTTTAGGGGGGAAATGATGTGTAACTGGTATAATATGGAACAGTGTGCTCCCAGCTCCGAGCACAATATGAAGGGAGACATTAATAAGGATAATGTAGCATTTGCTTGTAAGCATAAGTTTCTCTTTAAGAAAACCTGGTGATTTGTGTTACATCTGCTCATATGAAATTGAAAAAAAAACCTCTCAAATGTCAGGAAATACCCCCCCCCCATACATTTTGCATTGTAATACTATTTCTGTCTATTTAATGTTGCAGTGCTGCTTAAGCATTGCATAAATTACAGTGAGTCCCAAGCCTTAGCTAGACCTAAGGTTTACCCCAGGATCGTCCCGGGGTCATCCCTGTTCATGTAAATGACACACAGGGGATCCCGGGAACAGGCAGGGATGACCCCGAGACAATCCCGGGAAAAACTTTAGGTCTAGCTAAGGCCCCAGTGTCTTAAATACATTTTAGGTTGGCTTTAATACCTCTTGAGTTCTGTTAAAAACAGTGTCCTGAAAAATCTGCTGGGCTTCATTCTCAGACCGTCTAATTGTACCTGTTTAATAGAATGACCCGATCCATATTAGGAGAAGAGGAACAGAAACTGTAACCTGCCTAACTATAAGTACCTTCCAAAGATATCTTTGACAAAGAAATGGGGTACATGATTTTCCCATAACTCTTATTTTGTCTCTCTAAGCGAGCTGGCGGTTCTGAAGTGATGTCAGCTTCTCATCCACTAATTATTTCCTATTAGTTCTGCCACAGTAGTGTGTGGAACTGGCATAAATGTGGCCACTGTTGCTTATTTAATACCTGCACAGATCTGAGGATGACTGTGTCAGCCTCGGTCAGCTCCCTGGAGCCAAAGGGCTCTGGCATTTGCTGGATGCTGGATGCGGACGCTGGGCCTGTATAGTGTGTATTTTGGACATCAGTTGCAGGACTGTAGGACAAAGGTCCTGTTCAGATAGTGTTTTCTCCCTAGTCTAGTAACTGGGGGAAATGGGGGAATGAGCTCAGGCTCGCCTCACCACTGTGGAGAGAGATAAATGGCAAAGCTGGGAGATCCTGCATTTAGTTAAATGTTGGATCTTCCCTGGCCCTAAGAGACAATAAAGCCTGCTTTCTTTGTCATTAGCATAATGGTTAAGAAGGCACAATGTGGAGTATGCTCTGGATGACAGCCAAGCAATGGGAGAAGTTGGTAGGTGTTTTATGTGTTATTAGTTTTAATTTGATCAGTGTTTTGGGAGGAAATGATGGGGGCTAGAAAAGGTTGGGTTGGTCTGCAAATGGTGGGGGGATGTACTTTAAGGGCCTAGGGAGGGTAATTCAATAAGGGAAATGGTTTGTGCTAATGTTTCTCAGCCTATCGTGATGTAGACCAGGCTTTAAGTCTTGAGTAATATTCAGAAATGCAAAGAAGTGGAACATGAGAGAGGAGAGAGAAAGGTTAAATGCCCACAGATGTTCAGAGAAGTAGTTTTCTCATTAATTCTCTGAACCTCACTCTTGGGTCTTGTCTCTCACAGCGATAAAATGTATTAATCTGTTGAGATCCAAACTACTTAAATCAACAAGAAAACATTTGTTCTAAAAGGAAATATAATGTGTGAAACTCATTAGCTGCATTATCAAACTTATCTTGCTAAGCTGCTCTTTTTATTTTCCCGCTTTGCTAATGGCTGCATTTTACTTTAATGAAATTGTCAGGAATGTTACTTTTTATTTCATTGATTAGCAGGCTGAAGATATGCATTGTTAACAAAATATAAATTCTTGAAGGTGTTCAGAAACCAAACTAAAAACAAGTGTCGTGTTCTAGATGATTTTAATACCATAAGTGTCCTGGGAACTGGCTGAAGATCTTTGTGCTGTCTTGTGTGCATGGAAGCTCAGAGGTGTGTACATTTGCAGATTTTCTGGGTTTTCCTTCACTCTGCAGTGTGGGTCATGTCCTTGATTGCATTAGAGAGATAAACCAATACTTTATCTATAGTTTATTTCTCATATTTACACAGGATATAATCCAATACAGAGTTAGATGGACACTAAGTATTCCAGTGTGTTGGACCAGTGCCAGCTCTAGACTTTAAAAGGCCTTTCGGCAAGTCACCTTCAACGCCCCCCTCCCTCAGTGAATTTACCTTCTCACTGACATTGTCATCAGCTGCTATTGCTCTTCATTCTCTTTCTCATTATTGCTTGCCTTAAAAGCAGAGTGTCAGTGACTGAGGCCACAGCTAGACCTAAGGTTTATCCTGGGATCATCCAGGGTTCGCCCCTGCCTGAGCACTGGATCCCCTGTGTGTCACCTAGATGAACAGGTTTGACCCCTGGATGATCCAGGGATAATCCTTAGGTCTAGCTATGGCTTGAGTTTGGACGACACACTAATCAACGGTTGTTTCCCATTCTTCTCGTATTATCCACCCACCCCAGTTGATTGGTGTGTCGTCCGAACACAGCCAGTGAATGAGTAGGCGGTAGCATTTGTTGCTTCTTCTTCTCACCATAACTGTTGGCCAGAGTGAGAGGCAGGTGAACAAGTAGGTCACAATGTTGAAGAGAAGGAGCACATCCAGGGGGCTCTAATCAACGACCAGATACAAAGGAAGGCAGGGTTCCTGCAGCTTTAACAGTTGTGATGAAGAGGGAATTTCGCCAGGTGCTACATGCATACAAATGACACCTGCTGAAATTCCCTTTTCTAGACAACTGTTAAAGAGACAGAAGCCCTGTCCCCTTTCCATATGGTCACCCTATCAATGGGCCCCTGCTGGGATGTGGCCCCATGGCAGGTTCCCCGCTATGCCTACCCTCCATACTTAATGTGTATTGGCAACAGGGTATAATCAATGTCCCATTGAAGCAGTTAGAAAATTGTCTCTTTTTAATTGAAGTTGATTGTACTCGTACGCCTGAGTTGAGATGTTTGGTGTTCTACTTCATTAATTTGAATGTGTGAAACTGCCATCATAGATCAGTCATCAGATGTTGCACTTACCATACTATGCAATTACCTAATAATGGCAAGCAAATTGGGAGGTGAAAAACCTATTGTGTTCGTATTCAGGCTCAGTGCCAGAAATGCTATCATTTTAAGTGGAAGCAATCTGTCCTCATGTTTTGGTTAAAACTAAATAAACGGAGGTATAGTGGTACTACTGGTTCTTCTGCACGTTTTGTCCCTCTGCTTTTCTTAGTCTTCATAGATGTGGGTGCAAAAACCTGGTGACCACTAAAGTAGTCAGTTTTATGAAGAATTAAGAGGTAGATATCCGTGATCATAGAACTAAAGATGCCAAATGAAGAATGGTAGAATTAATTTATGCATATGTAGCATATGTTTATCCCCCCCCCCTTTGATAGAACAGCAGGCTAGTTACTGTGTCTGATACTAATAATATTCAGCTTTTTGTGGAAACTATTTTGTTTTAATAGCAACCAATTTTTCTATATTATGAGCACATCAGGTGCTGGACCTCTCTCTCCTCCTGGTCCTGAGATGGATGGATGTTCAGCAGTTTTTAGTTCTGTCATTTTGTAAGACTCTGTTTAAATCCAGATCCCTTCCTAGGTAATTTTGCACGACTACAGTTTGGTAACCAGGGCTGGCAACAAGGTTGCAGGACTTTCAGTTGGAGCGACTGTTTCCTTGATGATTCGCTGACCAGGACTAAAGAGCCTGGTGACACTAGCAAAAGAAAGAGGCTGCTCATATATATCCAAGGTGCAACTGCAAGACCTGCAGATGGTGGGACCGTCCTGCTCTGCCTGAACAAACCCATCAAGTCTGCCCATTAGGCAAAGGGCCCCCAATGTGGTCAGCTCCTGGAGGGAAAAGGTTAGATGAAGATAGCCGGCATTTGTATAAGGTTCAGAAATAGACAGTCCTCAAGCTGATCTCCAAATCGGAGCTCTTTGGCAGAATAAAGGAGCACTTGAATTTGGTCTTTATCCTTTCATAAGGTAGTTTTACATCAACCCTCCAAAGAGATAAAAATGCTGCTTTTAGAAGCCTGTTCTAAAGCAGGGATGTTGAACTTCAGGCTCATGTGCCAAAGCCAGCCTGCAGGGGGTCCCAATCCACAGATGCCCTCACTCCCTTCCCCAGTCCCCTCCCCCTTGGTCTGAAAGAAGGTTGAAACTCCTGTTCTAAAGTGTATATTTACCCAGATAAACATTCATCCCTTTGTGTATAACTGTATCTATTGCATAGCTTGGTGTTACAGGCCACATAGTGAAAGGAATTGCCAAACCACATTTTCTACTAATTGTGTTGGTGGTGTTGAGCCTGCCACTTTTCTTTACTCTTGTGTAACTGCATGTGGTCCCAATTTAGATTGGGCCCACAGTGCTTCAGGTGGCATTTCAGTGGGGGAACAGGAAGCGCCATGGTCCGTGTCTTGACTGGGAATGCATGCACTTACACAAGAGTAAAGAAAAATAGCAGGCTCAGCTACACCACCAACATGATTAGTAGAGTTAGTAGTTTGGCCCTGATGAGCAATGTCTTTCTGGAATAGAGATGTAAAATTTCCAAAAATTTTGAAGCCATGGAAAAAAAACCATTTCTTTTCAGGGGGGGGGGGGTTGTCAGGGGGGGGGAAGAAAATTTTCGGAAAAATTGAAATAATGCAATATTAGCACTTTTTACAGATTGAAAGTCACTTTGTTACTTTAGAAACATAAAATGTAATTATGTCCAAGCTGGTTTAGCATAAAAATATTACATTTGGTATATTGAAAGTACTGTGTATTCAAACAATTATTACAAACTGAAGTTACTTTTTAATTTTTTTTTTACCTTTTTGGCAACAAATGGAGCTACAAGCTCCTGAACTGTTAGGAAGCTCTTTGGTTTTGCCAGCTTATGAGGAGCAGGCAAAAAATAATTTTAAAAAACAACAACAGAGGAAACCATCAACATTTGTAAGAAAGAAAATTATGTCTCCGCTAGTCCTCCACAGTGTCAAGTGGACATAAAGCCCCCATTCCCATAAAAAGAACTGAGAAAAAAAGGGGGGACGACAAAGATTCAATGAATATGTATGAAATTTAATCAGACTCATTTTCTGAGCTATCGCTATTGCTATTAGTTTCAGTCTCTGCTTCAGTGGCAGTGCCCCCTAGAGGCAGAAATGCATCTTGCTCTTGCATTTGAGAGTTGTAGTCTCAATTTACAACCTAGGACTTGCTAGTCCTCGGTGCACAGAAATTGTAATAATCTAATATTGTACAAAGTTTTTAGGAATCATTTGGAGAAGTAAATATCTGAACAACTTGCCTTAAACATTTTATTCATCATGCTAAAATAAAACATCCCATAATAAATTTTCTTCATTTTTTTTCAATTTTTCAGAAAAAACCCAAAAAAAGGCTTCAGGAAAAAACGCGGGGGGAGGGGGAAGGGGTTTTCCGAATTTTTCCGGTTCCCCCCCACCCCCAGGCCTCCACATCTCTATTCTGGAATACAGACAAATTATTTTCTTTGTAGTTGCTTATTGTCTTGGTAGGTGAAGAAAAGATAGCTTGAGAGGAGGATAACATTCTGTGGAACAATTTTGCTTCAGTATTTTTGGCAAGGGATTGTGGGGAAAGTGTGGGGAGTGAGGAGAAAAATCTTTAGCTTGGGAGAGGTGGGTGTTGTGGGGTTGGGGGAGAGAAGGAATACCAGCAAACATGGGAAGGGTGGTTAAGCGGAGGTGTGGGAAGGAAAGTGTAGCTGGCTGCTGGGGGAAAAAAAGCACAGAGAGAGGCTTGGGTTGTGTGTGGAAGAGGTGATAGCAAAGGATTGCATCTCTTGTGGCTTTTAGCCATGAGTTTGTGGCTTTTAGGACCATGAGGTATTGATGAGCTGCAGAAACCAATTATGCAGGATTGTGAGCTTTTACTGTGTTACATTGTTTTTCTGTTAGCTTTTGGCTTTGCACAATGTTCGTGATTGATTTTATATATGCCCATAAGTGCATCTACTGACATGCACGCTTTTGACATCCTATTTTATGCCTTGCATATCCTTCTCTTTGACATTTACAACTACGGTTTCTTACACCTCCCACGCTGCTATGTAGTCCAATGTACCTTTTGTCCTGATGATAGCATATGCATAATTCATGGCTTAAACCCATCCTGCCTGCTTTCTCGGAGACCACATGTGAGATGTAGTCTGCTCTATGGATTAAAGTGCATAAGCAATCCATCTCTAGAGAGCAACACACTTTTAACCATAGCAGGAAACTTCAGTTTTGTTTGTAAACTGCTTGTATAGCACATACACAGTGTGCGTCACCTTGGAGGCGTACTCTGCTGCATTTTATAAACACCTATGTAAAAGTTTGCTTTTGTACTGAGATGGAAAACTAGTTTCACTTAGGCTGCAATCCTTTGATCACTTACCTGGGAGTTAGCTCCATTGAATTCAGTGGGACTTACTCTTGAGTAGTTTTGTCTTCCCCATTGCCATTGTGTACCTGCCCACAAAACTTGATGGATACAAGCAGTTGCATAATGTTGAGGATTCCATTGCAGAAACAAGATAGGTCAGATGCCAAGTGTTGATTAAACCCTATTACCAACCAAAGCATCTGAAACATCCCCAGATAATTCCTGCAATCCTCTTCCCCCCCTTCCTTCCAATTTATTTCTAATGACTACTTTGGGGGTTTCCACATAATTGAAATAACAATACTTTGGGGTGCTTCTCTGTAATTGCCTGTTACACAATACTTTGCTGTTTGGATAAAAATGACAATATCCGGTAAACAACGGCACTCCCCACACTTCCTAGGTTGATCCAACAAAGGAGATCCAGAGTGTGGAACAGCCTTCTGTGTGCCTGTCACTGGATCATGAATGGCAGGCAAAAATGGGGTGTGCATCTAAACCAATAAGATGCTGCCAAACTGTGCTACATTGCTTTCAGTAGAATGCATACTTGGATATTCATTCAAATATTCATCCCTCTCCACATTGGGATATGTTCTGCGGAAAGCAATTCAGTATAGATAGGGCACATCTGTGCACTTGATTTAACCCACAGTGCTCTAAACTACAAGGGGTATCCTGCCTCACAGCTTAAAGCAGGGATGGGGAATGTGTGGTCCTCCAGATGTTGCTGGCTTGCAACTCCCTCACCGTTGACTGTGCTGGCTAGGGCTGATGGGAGTTGCAGTCCAACAACATCTGGAAGGCCACATGTCCCCTGTCTCTGTTGGGTGGGGACTAGGTCAAGAAGAATGGAAGTACAATTGCCTACCTTATTAAATCCTGGGCTGAACAGAAGCGGCTTGCTTCCCTTCATTCTAACTCTGTGTTCAATCACTGGAGGGTTCAGCCTGTGTTCTGGTCTTTGCTGCCATTATAAGGGCAGCATGGATGTGTAAACCCCAGTACCTGCAGATTTTGGTGGGATTAAAGAAAGAAGGGCAGTTTTCTGTAGAAAAAATGTAGGATTTTCCTGTATACTTCGGCAAATCCTCTCTGTCATCATTCTCTTCATCCCGTTCCTTCTGCTTTTGCATCTGGCATGTCTCCACATGGAACACTCATCTTTCTAAAGGAGATTAAATACATAGTTTGCCCCTGTTTATTTTTTAATTCCTAAATAGCAGCTTCTAAACACAAATAGCAGCTTGGGGAGGAGGGTTGTCAGGACTATGGAATGGTAGTAAACCCATTAAAAACCCACTCATGTCACGGTTCTGATCTTGAAACACTCCCCCTCAATGTCTGTATTTTAAAGGAGAAAAATAATAATGTTAGACCAGACCATACATTTAAAGTGATGTATAGTTTGGCCCTAATAGGTGGAAAGACACAGCAATGGATGTATATGTAGCATATGTAGAACCAATGTGATGTAGTGGTTAGAATGTTGGACTGGGGCTTGGAAGACCTGGGTTCTGTTCCCCTCTTGGCCATGAAACTCACTGGGTCATTTGGGCCAGATACCAACTCCCAGGCTAACTTACCTCACAGGGTTGTTGTGAAGATAAAATGGAGTAGAGGAGGATCATGTATGCTGCCTTGGGCTCCTTGAAGGAAAGTCAGGGTATAAATGCAATTAATAATAAATAGTTTGCAAAAAGAAGCAGACCCAGGCCTCATCTACACCAAGCAGGATATTCCACTATGAGAGTGGTATATAAAAGGCAGGAGCCACACTACTGCTTTATAACAATATTGAAGTACACTGACAACTGTTGGGGGCCATTGACACATACCATATACATCTTCCATACCACTATATCCTGCTTGGTGTGGCTTTTGGCTTTTATATACCACTTTCATACTGCAATATCCTGCTTGGTGTAGATTTGGCCCCAGTTGCACCTGGTGAATCAGGGTCAGCAAGTATATAAGCCCTTTGTTTTTGCCCAGACTTTCACTGGGTTAACAGCTCTCATTGAGCCTCTTGTGCCAGCCATGGGCTCATGACAGCCCTGCATATTGAATGGGACTGTTAAACTATTTCATGATTTATGACTCTAAAGTAACATACTTGTGTGCTGTCAAATTCCTCCATTGCTAATTAGGAATGTAGGAGTAATTTTGACAACTAAATTTTATGAAAGTGATTGGAAGCTCAATATCTGGGGAAAGGACTAAAAAACCTTCTTTGTTATTTCCATATTTCATTTGTGTGTTCATAGATTTTAAACAAGTGAAATTTCCACAAACGGATCTCTGGCGCTTATGGAAGCTGCTGGTATTTTCTTTCATAGCAGCCCCTCTCCCTCACAACAAATGCTGCATGCAAGTCAAATGTATTTTGCTATGTGACATGTTGATATTCACGAAAACTCCCTTGTCGGTTTGTACAGAATTGCAGCTGTAGTGTCAAAGCAAAAGTCCCCTCTGAATACGTTAACATTATTGTAGATACTTGTGTTCTACTTAAAGTATTCGGAAGTGTCTCTGTTGTATAACAACTATACTTCCAAGAAAGGCTTGCATTGATTTGTTTCATTAGCCATCAAATGTTCTTGGGTTTGTTTGAAAAATTGATTATAAGACAAGACTGAAAGAGAACGTCTGTAACGTAGGTATCATGGTAAGTGTGGCTTATAAATAATTGCAAGTGTTCATGGAACTCACACTTGGTTGTGGTAGTATAGGCAGAGTTCCACAGGATGCCTCTTAGGGTAAGTATGTGTTTAGAGTACCAGGGGAGTATAAAAGTAAATTCCTTTAGCTGAAGTTATACAGACCAGTTGGTCTGTAGTTAAAAAGATCTGTTTGTGTTTGTGCTTTCATTCCAAAGGGGGAAAAATGAGTTCCTTGTGACCCAATCCTGTGTGTGTTTATCCAGAAGTAAGTTCCATGTAGTTCAGTGAAACTTACTCTGAAGTAAGTATGTATAGCAGAGATGGGGAATGTGTGGCCTTCCAGATGATGTTGGTATGTCAACTCCTCTCCATTAGCTATGCTGGCTCGGGCTAATGGGAGTTGCAGTCCAACAACATCTGAAGAGGCAGCAGATTTCTCATTACTCGTGTGTAGGGATTCATCCATGTACTGAAATGTAAGTCCCATTGAGTTCAATGGGGCTTACTCCCAGAAAATTGTATAGGTTTGCAGCTTCAACCTTGTTAGTGATTTGGTCAGAGCTCATATTAAATTCATTTTTGTTTCTGGAGGCTCAGGTGACCTTGGTGGACTGGAATACCTAAACCAGAGATAGCCTAGATGCTGTGGTCCATTCACAGTAAACTCACGATTAGACTACTGTAATGTGCTTTATTTGGAGCAGCCCTTGTACCTAGTTCAGAGGTTGCAGCTAGCGCACAATGCAGCAACTAGGATGTTCATTGGAGCACCTAATAATAATAATAATAATAATAATAATAATAATAATACATTTTTGTTACCCTCTGGATCGAGGCAGGGTACAACATAAATACCATAAAATACATATAATTGATTAAAACATTTAAAACTAATACATTATTAAAAGCAGCACAGTATTAAAAGGTATCTTAAAATTCAACTGGGTAGGCCTGCCGGAAGAGATCAGACTTTATAGCTTTCCTAAAATCTGGAAGACTGTTAAGTTGACAAATCTCTCCTGGCAGGTCATTCCATAGTCTGGGAGCGGCAGAAGAAAAGGTGCTCTAGGTAATAGTTGTTAGCCTTGTTTTTGTTGACTGGAGTAAATTCTTCCCAGAGGACCTGAGTGTGTGGGGTGGATTGTACGGGAGAAGGCGATCCCACTGGTAGCCTGGACCCAAACCATGTAGGTCTTTAAAGGTGATAACCAACACTTTATACTTCGCCCGGAAACTAATTGGCAGCCAGTGAAGATTTTTTAAAACTGGTGTAATGTGGTCACCCCTAGGTGTACTGGTGACCAACCTGGCTGCCAACTAGTTGAAGTCTGGACTAGGCACAAAGGTAGACCTATGTGAGCACAATGTAGAAGTCAAGCCTTGAAGTTACCAGCACATGCACTACCGTCTTTAGGTCTTCTGACTCTAGGAAGGGGCACAGCTGGTGTATCAGCTGTACCTAGCTGTACACATATTACAGCTGTGTTACAAGGACTGTACTGGCTGCTTATTAGCTATAGAGCCATGTTGAAGGATTTTTTGTTGACATAAAAAGCCCTAAACAACTTGGGCCTGGATACCTAGCTGACCATCTTCCCCTATATATACTCAGTTCACCTTCAGAGCGTCTAAGGAGGCCTTATTAGTTGTTCCGTGACTGATAAAGTGTTGCCAGGAAATAGCATGCAAGTGATCTTTCTCAGTATGGTACCCGTCTCTGGAGCACTCCCCCACGTGTTGTGCAAGAGGCAGAAATTGTGGTGGGCTTCAAATGCCTCTGGAAGACATATTTGTTTACACAGGCTTTCCCTGACTTGTAACGGATTATGACACTGCTCATTCTAATATATTTAATTGTTATTTTATAATGTTCTTACCCTGATTTTTCAGTGGTTTTGTATGGTATTATATATGTATTGTGAACTGCTAAGGGATTTTAGGATATTAAGCAGTATAAAAACAGTATACTTACATAATAAATAAATCTTACTTCATTGTCCTTTGCCAGCTTTTTGTCATATTTTGCTAATTCTCTGCCTGTCCATTTCTAAAGTATAATATGTGATATTAAGTAGTCTGTGGTCTTATTTCCCCAATATATATGCTGGAATTAATACTATTTTTACCTTGATTAGAGCCAAACTTAATTTATGCATATGGATACTTTGCAGGCATTGTTATTAATTGTCAACAAGATGATTGGGAACATGCTAGTTATTTTGGATTTCCTTAAAACCTGTGATACTTTGATATAATAAAAATTGAAATCTTATCTCTTTTCCACAAACCACAGTGCTAGAATTAAAAAAAAATACTCCAAAAGAAAAAAAATGTATAGCTTTTCATACCCTCAATATTATCAAGTTGCATCAATTTAATTATCTTGAACTCATGAATTCTCAGTGCTGTCTCCTTTCCCAAATATCTTCTGTCATCTCCAAGATCAATCAGAAGAATTTCTTGACAATTGCCCTGTACTGAGAAAATACAACTTGCAACACGAGAACTTGTTGATAATGCAGGAATTATGGGATTTCCTTTTCTTGGAGGCCCATTAAATGTCAAGGCTAGAAACTTTTTTCAGTGTGTGAATAAAACCACCTTACTTGTAAAGGTTCTGTGATGGACAAAGTGTGTAACCCAATCTGACCTTATTATTGGGCAAAACTTGGTAGAGGAAAGATAGGGTGTATTTGAAAATGCAAATATCAAATACAGGCTCATCAGATGTTTTATTTTTGTTGTTCCCTTAAAAAAAATAGAGTAAAAGAGAGCAATACTCTGAGCTTTATTTCGTTCTCTTTTACTGTATTTTTCAGAAGATCCATGCGATAATAAGGGCTGCTTCAGAGAAAACAATTTTCCAAAGGTGCCAATGGGGGGGTTGTTTTATTAGAGAAAAATTCACATAATCACCCTTGTTGCTGAAACCATTGTTCTGAAAGGCAGAATCAGCCCTCTGTTGCCTCCTGGCTGAAGACGTTTCTGTGGAGAAAACAGTTTGCTAATGGCCTTACCATGAGTACTGACAAGCCAACTAAGTCTTCTGGTGACGGTAGTACGTTGAATGTTGGAATCCAGCTCTTTAGGCTCCTAATTCTGTCAATGGTATCTGACAAGTACCTTATGAGGTCTGAAATCCCAAGTATTTCCCCTGAAACTTTTTTCCTGGGGGGTGTCTTCACAGCTCGGGTTGGTGCCGTCTCCCTCTCAAACTCACATTTCCCCTCCCCTGGAATGGCATCGGGTAATCCCGATGCCCAGAAGGGAGTGTGGGGTTTCTGTGGCCATCCAGGGACCGGAGCCGCCCCTGCCCTCTTCCTGGTGGAAGGCAACCAATATCAGGTCACCTTCCACCAGGCACTGCCCAGCCACACTTCTGGTGCAATTCCAGAGCATGGTGAAGGGCTATCTCAATACCTTCTTGCATACCTTCTTGCTCTCCCTGGAGAAAAAAGTTGGACTAAGTCCCCGACTTCTTTTCTCCACAGCTCCAGCAGAAAGCTCCAGGGTGGATTAGCGATTTCAGCAGCATTGTATAATTGACACCATGCCACCACACACACTGCGGGGCTTTAGTCAGTCTACTGATCTCTTCCAACTATACCTCTTTGTGCTCCTTTCAGCTCTTGCCCAGAGGTCTCCAGATTTGAGGCAGATTTTTTTTTTTTTTTTTGGCAGCATGGTAATCTTGTGAAGACCTCATAAGGCATGGAGGTTCCCACATGGGCCTTTAGGTCCTGGCCTTGGTTACCAAATCCATTTTTATCTTTTCCTTTCTGATGCATTGCAACAGCTGGTTTAGTGTTGTGAGCTAAAAAGACATGTGTATATATTAATTAGCTTTCCCTGGATTTCAGGATGCTTGCTTGTTTTTGATAATCTTTTACTTAACCAATCTAGTTTTCCTGTGTAATAAGCTTTTAATGGTAATGTAGTTATTTCCAGTTTCTTTTTCCAGAATGTATTAAAGAATAGAGAAATACCTCTTTATGTAACTTTATATTCCTTTAGCAAATATTTAATGTTGTGTTTCATATTGTATAGAAGTGTAGTATGGATATGAAGAAAAAGTCTTACCTACGTAATGATGAAATTTGATCTCTCTGAATATGGAAACAAATTATTCCATTTCCCCCCTCTTTTATTCTTCAATAAATTTAGACCAATACAATTTGAAGACTTTCTAAACAGAAAAATGTAACAATTACAGCTATGTTTCCTTAAAAAAAAAAGAATATATAAGAGTTGTGTGAGTTAAATGAAAATCCTAGGCATAAATGTTTGTATAAAATAATAGTGGAAAATTAAAATGTTTTGGAAAATGAAGATAGGCATGACTTGCCAATTAGTTTTCCAAGGGCATTTCTATTTTGTTGATTCTTAAGCACAGCAGTCGTAGAAAACAAATATGTAGTGAATGTGTGAGCTTGTGAATGTGAGTCTCAGTTGTTGTTTAGTGTGCTGCTTGTCTTTGTGGACTAGAAATTGAATGTTTTGGTGACCACTATCTTACATGGCTTTAAAATGGGGTCAAACAAATTCATGGCTTATCCTACTCATGGGGAGGAAAGGAAGAGGTGGGAGTGGCAGCCACATTGCAGGTGGTCCGCGGAATGCTCCCAGGACCATGGGAAACATTGGGTTTTCTGCGGTTCCTGATATCTTGCGGAAAGCCCGTGGGTGTCCCTGCTTGCCTCTGGGATTCCCAGCGCATCATATGGATGCACAGGGAGCCACACGAGACCAGCCCAGATATAATGGCTGGTGTAGACATGCAGTCTGATCCAGGACGGCTACTCTTATGCTAATTGAGCTGTGCACTCTTTACGGAGAGGCACCTTAAATTTAAAATTGCCTTCAGCCATATATGTCAGGTTGGTTTTTAATAAACCTTTCACTTTTGCAACTTTTCACAGGATCTGAGTTTAAAGCCTTGAATAGATTAGGTCGAGCCTGAGTTTTTGTAAACTATCCTGGGAATCTGTTGAAGGCAAATAAGTTCCTTTAAGTTTTGCCTATAAATAATCTTCACTTGTATGCATACCCTTTTGATGCCCGGGGGGTGGGGGCAATTGGCCTGGACCTCACACACAAAGGGGGCCTTATCACCATTGATATATATGCATTGCTGCATTGTTGCTATCCTTTTTTTTCTGGAATCCCACAAATGTGTGCTCCATAAAGCTAATGAAAAAAAATTACAAAATAAAGTCACTGCAGGGTGGTAATCTCCCCCCCCCCCCAAGAATTAGCTAAATTAAACACAGCTTAGAAACACAAATTCTGGTTGGTGACTGGCGCATCTTCAGTTAGATGGCACTGTATATATCTACACAGAAGTAACCACTATCAAGATTAGTGGAGCTTATGTCCATGTGTGTTTAGGATTGCAGCTTTAATGTTTTAGAAGTTGAATCAGTGACTCTCACACCTCATCAACAAAAATAGCAAGTTTCTGACCTGAAAGTGGTCAAGCAAGATAGAGACTGGGCTGGCCTAAGTCATTTTGCTGCCTGATGCAAAGAACAAGATGTGGTCCCACCCACTTCATGTGCAAAAGCCCACTGGACTGGCAGTTGAATCTTTCCTCACCACTGACAATGGGACAGCTTCCGCCACTGCATGCATTTGAAGGCAGCAGGCTGGCTTAGGGGTATAGGGCAGGCTATGTGGCACACAGCTCACTCCTCCAACACTTTGCTGCCACCTCAACAGCATCTGTTGCCTGAGGTGACTGCCTCACTTCACCTGAAGGTAGGGCCGTCCTTGGTTAGACTGTCTGAAAGAGATAATTCCAAATCAACTCTGGCATCAATTGCTTCTGACTGGCTCTGATCCTCGTTGGGCTCTTAGTCAGCAGTCACCAGACCTCTGCTTGTGAGTGTGTGTGGCTGACAATGGTCAACCGAGGCGGCCTAATCATCAATCTGCATCCAGCTTGGCTCTGAGGCAGAGCAAAACAGTGAGTGAGATGGGACTTGTGGTTTGTCTTCCTGCCTTATCATCATTCCCTATTGGGTAGAAGCTTCCGAGCACATTATTTATTTTATTATTTATTATTGCATTTATATCCATCCTGCCTTTTTTCCTCCAAGTAATGCAAGGCGGTGTACATAATCCTCCTCCTCTCCATTTTGTCCTCACAACAACCTTGTGAGGTTGGTTGGGCTGAGAGTCTATGACTGGCTCAAAGTCACCCAGTGGGTTTTCATGGCCGAGTGGGGACTAGAACCCGGATCTCCTGACTCCCAGTTTGATACTTCAGCCACTACACTGGCTGAATGTGCTTATAAAGCTCTTTCAAAACATTGACTTGATTGCATGGAGTTCTGAAAGGGAGCCCCCTGCGCACACGCCTAGGGATGTTGAGGACTGTGTGCATGCCCCTGCCCCTACACACTTTTAGCCTTTGTATGTTCAGGCAAACCTCTGAACAGGGTTACTGTCATCATCGTTTTCCCCCCATATAATGGGACGTTCTGAGAGAAGCTCCTTTTGATAACCTCATATCTGAATTTGCTGCCAAGAAAAGTAGAAAAAGAGAAGCTCTACAATAATTCGAATAACTTTATTTAGTCATTGAAAACATGGAAAGACGATCCCATAATATCCAGAAGGACTGCTATCTAATAGTAAAACTAATGTAGTATATTTTTTTCTGCCTTTTACTTTTAGAGACATAAAATCTTAACATACTGCTTCTGCTGTGAAATATAGATGGTTTTTGAAAGGATTATGTAGCCAGTCGACAGGTGTGTGTGTGTGTGTAAATGGCATATGGTGCAGTGGCAAGAAAGCCCCCCCTCAAAGGAAAATTCAGCCCTGGGCCTCTCAGAGTCTCAAGAAGGACTGCTTGTATGTTATACACAAGTTTACAGTGTTCACTTCTAAAAATTGCAATTTTTGATTGATGGCATCTTTGTTAATGTTGGACCCTGACATGTGAAAATTAATCTCTTTAGTACATTTCCATCAGGAAAGATAGTTAACCTTTACTTCTGGATTGGCTTTCAGAAGTTCTCAAATTGACTTTATGGGTAGTGTGCTCTTTTTAAAGCTACATCTATTAAGCACTTCGATTTGTAGGAGAAGTATTATAGAAAGCACCATTATTTCATTTCAATCCATGATAGCATATAGAGATGAGGGTTGTCTGCACTTTAGAAAAAAACTGACAGACATACATAGTAAAACATCCTGGAAAGAATATTGCTAAATGCTCCTTTTTTTCTTCTCTCCCCAACCCTGCTTTTTTTCTTCTCCCCCTTTTTTGTATTTAAGTTTAAATAGTAAACATGCTGTTTACAATTAAGTCCCTTTTGCGTGTTCTCCAAGGAACAGAATATATATTAACAAGCGGTTATGAAAAATGAATGAAGTGCCAGGAATCATTTCAAACAAGAGTATGTGATAACATTCTGCAGTAAGAACAAGGTTTTATGCTGTCTTTTGGATTTTAAAATAGTAGCCACAACATACCTCTTACTTGATAAATTAAAACACTCCCCACTCCACGCCGTCTGCCTTTCTTTTTTTCATACCTCAGTGACAACTCTCCTGATGAACTAGAGTTGTAAGAAATGGCAGCATATATATATGTTTAGAAATGAATAGATTAGTTGTATAATCCTTTGATGGCATACATCTATAGGGATGTGCAAGCAGCCTTGTGAATGCATGCATTCAGTGTATGGAGGTGGGAATAAGACCTGCTCCCCATCAACATTGCATGACTCATACCCTGAAGTCTGTGTGTTTGATGTGAAAGAGAGTCTGCATGAAAACAGCTATGGATATGTAGTGTCTCTATACAGTGGGGAACCCTGTGTGATCAGATCAGGGCTCCAAATTGTGTGGAGATCCTATGCACATAGAGCTGTGCACACACAGGTTTCCCTTCCGAACGGAATGCGTGAATGTTTGGATGGTGCTGGTGGGCACAGTCCCCCGCCTTTTGTTGAACATTGCTCATAATGACAGATAAAATGCTACACACACAATTGTTAGTTTATACTTTCCCATATTGGTCATGGCATTAGCACTTTTTCATTGAAAAAGACCACTGGTTTTAACATGGGGGAGGGGGAGGTTTACAGTAGAATCAGCAATTTGCTCCTAAAAATACTCTTCTCCATCTAACCCAAATGGTGACTCTTTCCACATCTTGGCTGCTGTACTGCTGTCCCGTATTGAGCACATCCCACAGCTTCCACTACCCAATATCTGAGCACCTTTTCCATCGCCCACTACTTGACCTGAGGGAGCTGAAACTGCCCTCAGTGTTTCTTTTCAGGAGCAAACTTTACATACCTTAAAACGGATGTATGGTATTCAGTTTTGACACAATGAATTTATTAGTCTGTAAAGTTCATAAGACTCCTTTTATGTATGTTTGCCTTAAGTTACTGTAGAAGACTAACAGAGCGACCCCTCAATTGAAGCAGTGAATCACCAGGCCCAAAGCCAAGTTCCTAAGCAGTTGTCAGGATGAGGCTTGTTCTCCCTAGTGTGGGGGAAGGGCTTTCAGGAGGTCAATCAAGAAGAAGAAGAAGAAGAAGAAGAAGAAACTTACCAGCCAAGATAGGAAGCAGGAGAGGAGACTCTTCAGGAGTCATGGAGGAATCTTCCCAGGACCTTATCAGAGTGAATGCTAACGACTCATAGCTCATCCTCCCCCGGCCCCTGGAAACTCAGCTTCTGTCAGAGGGGGAAGGGACTTCAGAGATGACAGATCCCAGAGTCTGCTGCAGAGTGAACCGAGAGCAGTTCAGAAGAGGTCTGTCAGGCTAGCCACTCACCAAAGACTTCTCCAAAAAGACCCTCCCTGCACTAAAGTACCTCTTGGACTGAACAGGAAACTCTCCCTTTTAGTTGAAAGGGCAGCTGCCTAGCTTAGTTAGCCTAATTATGCTTAGAAGAACACTCCTAGCATTCTCACTCCCTTCAGGTGTGAAGAGACGTTTATTTGCTGAATAAAGCTTTGTGAATTACACAACAGACCTCTGTACTGTCTCGCATCTCATCGGGAGGGCTTGGAAATTAGACAGCAGTTGAGAAACCCAGATGCAGTGCTTTCAAGGACAAGAAATGTGCCTAGGCTAGCCTTACCCAACATTGTGCCCTCTAGATATATTGAACCAATGGCCATGCTTACTGAGAATTATGGGAGTTCATAGAATCATAGAATAGCAGAGTTGGAAGGGGCCTACAAGGCCATCGAGTCCAACCCCCTGCTCAATGCAGGAATCCACCCTAAAGCATCCCTGACAGATGGTTGTCCAGCTGCCTCTTGAATGCCTCTAGTGTGGGAGAGCCCACAACCTCCCTAGGTAGCTGATTCCACTGTCGCACTGCTCTAACAGTCAGGAAGTTTTTCCTGATGTCCAGCCGGAATCTGGCTTCCTTTAACTTGAGCCCGTTATTCCGTGTCCTGCACTCTGGGAGAATCGAGAAGAGATCCTGGCCCTCCTCTGTGTGACAACCTTTTAAGTATTTGAAGAGTGCTATCATGTCTCCCCTCAATCTTCTCTTCTCCAGGCTAAACATGCCCAGTTCTTTCAGTCTCTCTTCATAGGGCTTTGTTTCTAGACCTCTGATCATCCTCGTTGCCCTCTTCTGAACACGCTCCAGCTTGTCTGCGTCCTTCTTGAATTGTGGAGCCCAGAACTGGACGCAATACTCTAGATGAGGCCTAACCAGGGCCGAATAGAGAGGAACCAGTACCTCACGTGATTTGGAAGCTATACTTCTATTAATGCAGCCCAAAATAGCATTTGCCTTTCTTGCAGCCATATCGCACTGTTGGCTCATATTCAGCTTGTGATCTACAACAATTCCAAGATCTTTCTCATTTGTAGTATTGCTGAGCCAAGTGTCCCCCATCTTGTAACTGTGCATTTGGTTTCTATTCCCTAAATGTAGAACTTGGCATTTATCCCTATTAAATTTCATTCTGTTGTTTTCAGCCCAGCACTCCAGCCTATCAAGATCACTTTGAAGTTTGTTTCTGTCTTCCAGGGTATTAGCTATCCCACCCAATTTGGTGTCATCTGCAAATTTGATCAGCGTTCCCTGCACCTCCTCGTCCAAATCATTAATAAAAATGTTGAAGAGCACTGGGCCCAGGACTGAGCCCTGCGGCACCCCACTCGTTGCCTCTCCCCAGTTTGAGAAGGTTCCATTGATAAGTACTCTTTGAGTCCGATTCTGTAGCCAACTGTGGATCCACCTAATAGTTGTTCCATCTAGCCCACTTTTAGCTAGTTTGTTAATCAGAATGTCATGTGGTACTTTGTCAAAAGCTTTGCTGAAGTCAAGATATATGACATCCACAGCATTCCCACAGTCCACAAGGGAGGTTATCCTATCAAAAAATGAGATCAAATTAGTCTGACAGGATTTGTTCCTGACAAATCCATGTTGGCTTCTAGTAATCACTGCATTGATTTCAAGGTGTTTACAGATTGACTTCTTTATAATCTGCTCCAGAATTTTCCCAGGGATGGATGTCAGGCTGACTGGTCTGTAGTTCCCAGGTTCCTCCTTTTTGCCCTTTTTGAAGATAGGGACAACGTTAGCCCTCCTCCAGTCGTCCGGCACCTCACCCGTCTTCCATGATTTTGCAAAGATAATAGACAAAGGTTCTGAGAGTTCTTCCGCTAGCTCCTTCATTACTCTTGGATGCAGTTCATCAGGCCCTGGGGATTTGAACTCATTCAAGGAAATTAGGTGTTCTTTGACCATTTGTTTATCAATCTCAAACTGCAATCCTGCCCCCTCAACTTCTGCTTCACTTTTTCCAGGGGGGTCATAGATCCGCTTTTGGGAGAAGACCGAGGCAAAGTAGGAATTGAGCACTTCAGCCTTTTGTTTGTCGTCTGTTATCAATTTGCCATCCTCATTAAGCAGTTGAACCACCATTTCTTTCCTCTGTCTTTTACTACTCACGTATCTGAAGAAAGCCTTTTTATTGCTTTTAGCATCCCTCGCTAATCTCAGCTCATTCACAGCTTTAGCCTTCCTGACGCCATTTCGGCACTTCTGCGCCACTTGTCTGTACTCTTCTTTTGTAGCCTGGCCTTCCTTCCACTTCCTATATGTATCCCTTTTTGTTTTCAGTTCATCAATAAGCTTTTTGTGGAGCCACATTGGTTTCCTCTGTTGTCTTTTATCTTTTCTCCTTGTTGGAATTGTTTGTAACTGTGCCTTTAAAATTTCATTTTTTAGATACTCCCACCCATCCTGCACTCCTTTTCTTTTTAGGCTCCCTTGCCACGGGACCTTACTTATTATAGTTCTGAGTTTATTAAAATCAGCTTTCCTAAAATCCAGAGTACGTGTATGGCTACGCTCGACTTTTGTCTCCTTCATAATCAAGAATTCAAGTATGACGTGGTCACTTTCCCCCAGAGTTCCCGTAACTGCCACTTTATCCACTAAGTCATCCCTGTTGGTCAATAACAAGTCAAGGATTGCTGACCCTCTAGTTCCTTCCACCACTTTCTGTAGGAGAAAGTTATCACCCATACATGTCAGGAATTTCTTGGAAGGGCCGCTTTTGGCAGTAATGGTCTCCCAACAGATATCAGGGTAATTGAAGTCCTGATATCTGTTGGGAGACCATTACTGCCAAAAGCGGCCCTTCCAAGAAATTCCTGACATGTATGGGTGATAACTTGTATCTCAACACATCTGGAGGATACCATGTTAAGGAACAGTGCCCTAAGGTGTGGACAGCATATACAGCTGGTGTCCAAAGGCCACTTCACACATAGAATTTCAGGTGCACATGTAAAACTTCTCTCATATTCACCTGAACATTGTAAAGTATGGCTGCAACAAACATGCTTGCAAACACATGCATCACATAGATCCAATTGCTGGGAGGACATTTTATTCTTTATCTGTTGTTTTCTTGTTGTTACTTTTTTCCTCTTTCTGTAATAAACTAAAAAGCTTATAAAACTTACAATTTTCAAATAAGAAAACAAGATCTACAGTTAAAATGATAAAGGAGCAGCATTAGTGTAGATGTGGCTACCTGTTGATTTTACAGCCAGTGGAAAACCTGCTTTGCCATGAGGTAATATGTGTTTACCAAAACCAAAGCCATAAGTAATGTGCTTCAGTGGCAGTGCTCAGCATTTAATGATGACTCTCATGTTGGAGTCAACAAGTATACCTTGAAACAGGCTTAAACCTTCAGCTACGCTTAATCAATGACATGTATCTATTGTAGGCTGAGGGCGTTGCTAGACCTACCGGGTGTTCCGTCGTTGAGGAGCGGTGAAAGCGGCTTTTCCCGTTCAGCCGTGACGCCTCATGCTCCACACCTGCCTTCGATTTGTGGCGGAAGTTTGCGCCGGTTGTGCTGCTGCCGCCGCGAGAACGGTTGCGCAGCCACACCGGCCTGATTGCCGCGGCTTTTTTTTTCGTTCGCTGCACGGTTTGCGCACGTCCGAAAGACCGCAAACTTGCGCAGCCGTCAGCGATGCCGCCGCCGGCCCTGGCGGCAGCAGCGGCGGCAGTGCCAGTGCCAGCCGAAGTGCTGCTGGTGCTGTTGAGGGTCAACATTGATGCGCTCACTTCCTGATGGGGGTCGTGGCGGGTGTCATATGACCCGAGGTCAATCGTCTGCATGGCCACTCTGTGCCTACATCTCCCATCATGCCTCTGAGGTGTCGGCGGCGATGACCGCCTCTGTGCCCTGTGCCCCATCCCAAGGAGCCAACCCACATCTGGCCGTAGCCATGGCAGCAGCCCACAAACAGCTCTGCCCTCTGCCAGCCTGGTACCCACACTAACAGGCAGCGTACAGCACCGCCATTATGCGGCCACGGTAGCTGCCCACCGCAAGGAGTCACCAGCCACTTTTCCGTTCCTCCGTTCCTGCGCAAACTGTCACTGGGGAAATAAAAAAAAAAAGCCGCTCCGCCGCGCTGCCCCAGCTGGTGGACTGCGCGCAAATGGCGGAGGCGGCTTGACCGAAGCCGCTGACCACTCCCCCTTAGCACGCCTTTTCCTGACCAGTGCCAACCGCAGTGACCTCACATCCTCCCACACGTACTCCGAATTACCGCGGGACAGCAGGAAAAGGCGCCCTAAAACTCACTTTTTTAAAGTCGGGAGAAAGAGGCTTCACCGCGGGATAACGGCGGATCCTTGTGAACGTCATCTGGAAGCCTCGACGTGACTGCGGAAGGTAACGCGCGCTAGAGCCTCGTCTAGTAACGCCCTGAGTTTCAGGGGAGGAGGTTGAGGACTGAGCATCCATGGACAGCCAACAGTGGCCATGGCGTGCTTGAAAGAGTGGAGATGGCTTGTATTTTCTATGCAAGTGTAGAGTGGGTGGGTTGTGTTACATGTACTTAACTGCAGTGCTTTATTTCTAGGAAAAACAAAACAAAACACCCATGCTTTGGTTTGCCAGTTTGGGGAAAAAAATCCTCTGATCTGGAATCCTTTCTTCTTAATTCCTACTGTATGTAGGGGACTCTATAGTTACCCAGTCATGAGCAAACTGTATGCTGAACGTGCTCAGAGGCATTTTGATATGTTCTTTCTTCATCTGTTCCAGAATTGAGCCTGGATATTGAAAACAGATGCTGGGGCTGAGCTGGGGCTGGGTGAGAATTTTGTTTGGTCTGTGTTTTTAAGTGAACCAACCTAACACACTTCCCAGATAAATTTGTAGCTTGCGCAGTTTTGTAATGTAGTGCTCAGATAAAAATCGCATACATCTGGAGAAGTGCATACAAAAATGTGTGCATTAGGGGAAATTGTTTCAAAAATTGTTGTTTTATGGGGGAAATGCGTACAATTTAAATGTGAGTTTTGGAAGGTAAACAATAACAATAACAAAATAGACAACAGGATAGACTTATGGTTGAACACATATGGACTGATACAGACTGGAAATAGACTAATCCATCTACCCAAGTGTAAAATTAAGCCTTGATCATCTGTGTCAAGTTGCAGAGATTTCTTTACTTGGGCCCTTTCAGGTGTGAGCTGCTCATGTGGTGCACTGTCTTTTAAGGACAAGGACAAAATGGGCAAGCTCAGCAGCAGCTATGACTTAATATCTGGCTACGTTTTGCCTTTTTGGGTCAGTTCTGTTTTTGTTTTGAAAGCTGAGAGATTGCCGTATTGATGGAGTAAAGAAATGACTGCATTAAAGTGCATCCAAGTGTATTTTATCCCATACTCGCTTGCTAAGCCATGGCTAATTCAGTCCTATCTCCTTGGTCTTTTAGCTAGAGAAAGTTTTTACTATGCTTAAATCATCATGCTGGCAGTAAAAAGATTAATAAAATACATTGCTGAGTATCTGCTGAGTAACAGTCATCAGCAGAGCTGTCAAGTATATGGTTTCGACATGATGCAGCATATTTATTTTTCTGTCATAGCTAATTGACAACATTGCTTGGATAACAGCTTGTCGGTGGGAAAACAACGGATAATGCTAGCACCTGTACAGGCTGGCACGTTAGCAGTTTGTTGAAAATAAAAGTTATAGGCAGATGCAAAGCCCCTTCAGCAACAAGACAAATTAATGGTGAGTTATTGGAATACACTATAGTATACCAAAGAGTTTCTTGAAATAAGTTATTTTAGAATAGAATAGAATAGAATATTTATTTCTTACCCGCTTCTCCCTCTGGATGGAGGTGGGGAACAACATTAAATACAAAATCATCATAAAATCCATAAAACTGATTAAAAACATATAAAACTGATTCACTATTAAAATAACAATTGGACATGTTAAAAAACATCTGGGTAGGCCTGCCGGAAGAGATCAGTTTTTATGGCTTTCTTAAACTTGGCAAGACTATTACGTTGACGAATCTCTCCCGGCAAGCCATTCCACAGTCTGGGGGCGGCAGAAGAAAAGGTCCTTCGGGTAACAGTTGTCAGCCTTATTTTAGCTGACTGGAGTAAATTCTTCCCAGAGGACCTGAGTGTGCGGGGAGGATTTTACAGGGAAAGGTGATCCTGCAGGTAACTTGGACCCAAATCATGTAGGGCTTTATAGTTAATAACCAACACTTTATACTTTGCCCAGAAACTAATTGGCAACCAGTGAAGTGATTTTATAAACGAAAAGCACAATGTTTTAAGTGATACCTACTGCTTTTTAAAACCTTATCCCCCCCAAAGCCAATAACTTTCAAAGGTCTGTTATCCAAAATGAACAGCATTTTTTGTGCAACTAGACCCAGAGTATAATATGTATAATCATAAGCAGGTATTGGTTTTAAATATTCAAATTTTATAAGATCAGTGAAAATGTATAAGAGACTCAGCTATTCAATTGGAAGAGCATGCAAAGAAAATGTTCAACATTCACTTCACCAGTGTAGTTATATCATCAAAACGTTATGAAATATGATATTTGTACTCAAGGGCTTATTTGCTGTAACTCCCAAAGCTCTGGTTCTCTTTCCATACATAATCTTTGTATGAATTATACAAGGTTTGAAGCATACTTAGTCAGAAGAGTCTTAGAAAGTGATCTACGCCTGAGTATCGACAGGTGGAGTTTGTCACTGCTGGTACTTTTGGACCTCTCAGCGGCTTTCGATACCATCGACCATGGTATCCTTCTGGATTGCCTGAGGGGACTGGGAATCGGGGGCACTGTGCTTCAGTGGTTCCAGTCCTAACGCTCAGGCAGGTTCCAGATGGTGATGCTTGGGGATAGCTGCTCCTCAAAGAAGGAGCAGCTGTGTGGCGTACCACAAGGTGCCATCCTTTCCCCAATGCTATTTAATATTTACATGAAACTACTGGGAGAGAACATCCACAGGCATGGGGCAGGGTGCTATTATTACGTTGATGACACCCAAATATATTTCTCTGTGCCTTCGACAACAGCGTCAGCTAAGGAGAGTCTGTCTCCTCTGAAGGAGTGCTTGGAGGCGGTAATGGGCTGGATGAGGGAAAACAAACTGAAGCTGACTCCCGACAAGACGGAGATGCTCGCTGTCAAAGGCCACAACCTGGGTTTGGAGGTGTGTCAACCAGCTCTGGATGCGGTTACACTCCCCCTGAAAGACTATATTCGCAGCTTGGGGGTGCTTCTGGATCCGTCGCTCCAAATGACAGCTCAGATAGATGTGATGGTCAGGAGTGCCTATTATCAGCTTCAGCTGATACGCCAGCTGCGCCCCTTCCTAGAGTTGGAAGACCTGAAGATGGTAGTGCACGCGCTGGTAACTTCAAGGCTTGACTTCTGCAGTGCGCTCTACATAGGGCTACCTTTGTGCATAGTCCGGAAACTTCAATTAGTTCAAAATGTGGCAGCCAGGGTACACCTAGGGGGGACCACATTACACCTGTTTTAAAATCACTTCACTGGCTGCCAATTAGTTTCCGAATGAAGTATAAAATGTTGGTTACCACCTTTAAAGCCCTACATGGTTTGGGTCCAGGCTACCTGTGGCATCACCTTCTCCCGTACAATCCGCCCCGCACACTCAGGTCCTCTGGGAAGAATCTACTTCAGTCAGCCAAAACTAGGCTGGCAACTATTACCTAGAGGACCTTTTCTTCTGCCGCTCCTAGACTGTGGAATGGCCTGCCAGAGGAGACTCGTCAACTTAAAAGTCTTTTAGCATTTAAGAAAGCTATTAAGACTGATCTCTTCCGGCAGGCCTACCCGGTGGAATTTTAGGATGTTTTTAGGATGTTTAAATAATGTGTACTATGTTTTTAATCCATTTTACCCTATTTCTTCGATTCTAAGACACACCTTCCCCCCCATATAAACATCTCTAAAAATGGGGTGCGTCTTAGAATCGCGGGTGTGTCTTAGTGTTTTTTTTTTCTGTTGGTGTTACTGAAATTAGTGTGCGTCTTACAATCGATGACGTCTTACAATCGAAGAAATACGGTATGTGTTTATACTTATTGTTGTTCCCTGTCTTGATCCAAACAGAGAGGCAGGTAAAAAATAAATTTATTATTATTATTATTATTAGAAAGTACATGTGTTGATACTGTGAGAGCAAATGCTAGTGAGGGAGAGGACTCATGTGATGTCGTTGCTACTGCCCCAAGAGCAAAGCATAAACTTCAAGCAGCAGAGGGTGTGGTCAAATCCATACTAACTCCTTCTACTATTGAAGAACATCAAACACCAGCTACTGAGGACTGGTCCAAGATAATTCCCTGAGGAATGTTTTTCCATGTGATAATTCTTATGCCTGCTATAATTTTCTATTTATCTGTTGTAACTAGTTTGTCCAGTAGTGATGTGTTAGCTGCAATTAACATGCTAATAGAAAGCTGGGATGTAAATCAATAAATAATTGCTAGGTTACGGAAATAGAATTAGTCCCCCTTCCTCAGCTGTATGGGATACTTTTCCTGATGAAGTAGTTTCTCGTCAACGTGTTGGTTAGCCCTTCGCCAAAAATTCTTCTGTTTGGGTTCAAGGAAGGTGCAGACAATCTAATCAGGTTCCTGATCAAGTTCACACATGATTGCATAGCTCCCTGAGGCTATAACAATGTTCTTTCCATGGTATTGTATTAACAAATGTTTTCGTTAAAGAAAAAGACACTCGGACAAATTATATTTTGTTACTTCTGTCTAATGTTAATAAAAAATGTAGGAGAACCTTGTGTGTCTTTTGTAATACTACTTTTATTTTCTGAACATTGCCTAGTTCCAAGAGTTCTCAAATTGAGGCAGGCCTCCCTTCAGTGTTGAGGAGAAGGCATATACTTTTTTTCTTTTTTTTCTGAGCACACTATTTCTCAAATTGTATGTGTTGAATGGGCTAGGAGGCAGTGTGTGTAAAATGTGCTACCCATTCCTCCTAAGAAAGGTATTGTGTGATACTATGTTACGTAAGAACATAAGAAGTGCCATGCTGGATCAGACCAAGGGTCCATCTAGTCTAGCACTCTGTTCACACTGTAGCCAACCAGCTGTCGGCCAGGGACCAACAAGGCAAGACATGGTGCAACAGCACCCTCCCACCTATGTTCCCCAGCAACTGGTGCACACAGGCTTACTGCCTCGAATACTGGAGATAGCACACAACCATCAGGGCTAGTAGCCATTGATAGCCTTTGCCTCCAGGAATATGTGTAGGCCCAGCATCAAGGGTAGGCATAGCTAGGAGACGGCTGAGGCCCCATACCCCAGGAGGCCCTCTAACAACAGCCCTCTGGAACTGTTCCTTTTTTCCACCATCGCAACCAGTTTGTTCAACTGCCTCTCTCTTGGATCCAGACAACGGTGGTGGTGGGGAGGAGGAGCAGTAGAAGCTTGCTTGTTCACTGCCTCTCTATCTGCTAAGCAAGCAAATGGTAGCAATGATGAGAAACCATTGGAGGAGCTACAGCAGCTGATGTCGATGGTGGCAAGAAGGAGGGGGCATTGAGGAAGGAGGCCCACTGAGGGTGTCTTGCTCATGGGACCTCAAAACCTGCAGGAGGCATTGCATGTGTGTGTGTGTGTGTGTGTGTGTGTGTTAGAGAGATGGGATGGGGAAGAGAAATGAGACATCTTTTTGTTTTTGCAAAGACCCTGTCTTCGTATAATAGCAAATCCTATGCCTATTTTCCTTCCTACTTTTTGACCTGCATTCCTTCTGTCGGTAAGCAAGAAAACCGTTTTGGCTTTGTTTAAATTAGACTTAAGTTAAAATCCTAATGCAGGTGTGTGCCTTATTCATGCTGTAATGAAGTTGGAGAGCCTGTATGGATGCTTGTCAGTCATTAGTATTGCCATTAGGGGCTAGCACAGGCATGTGGAACATCTGTGTGAGGAATGCCAGACTTATATTGTGGCCTGTTATTTGCTTTATAATGTTCTTTTTTCTGGTTGCGCGAGTGGGCAGCTTTATCAAGCACCTGCTAAGCCATAATGCATGGTTGGCAAGTTGCACATAGCACTGGGTGCACACTTTATTTATTTATTTATTTATTTATACAGTTATATACCGCCCCACAGCCGAAGCTCTCTGGGCGGTTCACAAAAGCTAAAAAGAGTAAACATTAAAAATATACAAAATTTAAAAACCATCAGAGACATTAAAACAACAGTATAAAAACGTTCTGCAGGATTGAAAAATGTCCAGTACATCTGCTCAAGATTTGACCTAGACTTGAAAACTCTGGAGAGATCCAACTTTAATTGATTCAGCTTGCATGCTATTTTCCCAAGAAGTGTTCAGCATAACTTACAATCAGTTGTTTTGCGAGTTATGTCTGACAGACTGGTCCAAGGTCACCCAGCGAGGTCTATGACTATATAGAAAATTGAACTTGGACTTCCACATCGAAATCAACCTATAGCTATCGAGTCTACAATGGGGTTGGCTTTTACAGGAGTTGAGGTGCAATTCCAAGTTAGGCATTTGCTTATATTAATCTCTTGTAGGAATTCTATTTTGTTTAAACTATTTTTGTAGTCAAATGGTTTTCTATGATATTTAAATGATATGATTTAATCTTATTTTCTGGGTACTTTGAGTGTATGTGAATTGCATTTGGTAAAGAACCTAATTTCCTCTTGCATGGGGGTCAGACAAGTGAATATAGTATAAAGCAAAACTGGAGAGAAACGTCATAGAGTATTAATAGATGATTGGCCACAGATGATTGTCACATCAGCCCCTTAGGGGTGCTTTTCTTGTCTATGTTGCATAATCATAGGGATGTATTTGAGTCTTGGTAATTAGACAAATGCTGTTGAGAATATGTAATGCCCAAGTATATTATGTGAAAATCTATATTGCTGTCTCATAAGGCAGTGTACAAGATTATCAGACAGAGACAGTTGTTTACATGAGATTTTCTACAAAGCTAGGATATTGCATATATTCTTGGTCATGAGTCACACATTTTCCTGACTTCCAGATTTTTAATGTAACAAGCTTTGTGAGCCCAAATTACAAAGTGATGACAAAGTAATAATTCATCATCAAAGTCTTCCTGTTGGCTTGGTTGTATTTATAACATTTCATGTCATTCATTGTCCTGCAGCAAATTAACAGTTACTGATGTCACATTTTTCAAACTTCACTTGAACCATATCTAAGTTAAATATTCAAAAGCATCTCAGTCTATTTTGTATAGAGAAGTGATTGCAATGACTCTCATGTTTATCTGATCAAATATTAGTTTTCTGATTTCATAGGCTTGGTGGCCTTGTAAACACAAATTCACGAGAAGCTTGCATAAAGCCTGGCATTTCTGTAATTTAGTGCTATTTACACAAGCAGCTCTGAGCCTTAGGTTAGTGTGCCCTCCTTCCCCTCTGGCACAGCTGTGAGGAGATAGGAGGAAACATCTGCTTCTGCTTTAATGCTGGTTACATGATGTCCTCTAGATGTTTTGGGCTACAATTTCCATAATCCCTGACCACTGGCCATGCTGAATGGGTCTGAAGGGAGTTGTGATTCTCTCCAGATATTTTGGGCTATGTTACCTACCCCTGCTTTAATGAATTCCGCATTCCATCTGAATTGGGGGAACACCAGTTAGTTTAAAAGGTAGTTTAACAAGTCTGTATCATAAAGCACACTTTGATCCCGTCTTATGTGAACGGTTGTAGCTTAACAAGGGATGGGCAATTTGTGGCCCTCCAGATGTTTTAGACTACAACTCTCATGATCTGTTACTATTGGCTATGCTGGCTAGGGCTGATGGGAGTTGTAATCTAAGACATCTGCAGGGCTACAAATTGCTCAGCTCTTGTTTAAAGTAAACAGAGTTCCCTGAGTTCAGACGTAACAGCCTCTTCCTCATGACTGCACCAGATGAGGCTTACGCAATCTTAGATCATGTAGCACTAAACTCTGGCTTAGTGTTTTTGTGTGCAAACTAGTGTGAGGTTTTCTGGCTAACAACTTTCTTCAGCAGATGCATAAAGTGGACTGGCAATGCTATTAAAATGAAATTTGAGTTCTACGGGCAAAATCACAGAGAATGGGCATACAGCAAACTATTTATTAAAAACATTTATGAACTGCCTTTCAATGGATACCATGGTAGCAAATATATGATCTTTGCATGAGCACTGAAGATAACATTTAGCTAATGTACTGCTTAACAGGAGATACTGTATTTTCTGGCGTATAAGACTACTTTTTAACCCAGGAAAATCTTCTCAAAAGTTGGGGGTCGTCTTATACGCCCAGTCGTCTTATACGCCGTAAAATACGGTAGTTTTCATAGTGAGAGCTATCCTTGTCTCATGTTTCAACCTGAAAATTACAATACCCTTTTGTAATTGAAGTGCTCTTTGATGGGTATCTGTGTGATCCAGTTCTTAACATTTGATTCATGGGTTTTGTTCTTTTAAATAGGGACATTCCTGAAAGTCGTTACAGCATAAGGACCAGGGGTGGCTCTAAACTAGCTGCCAGCAACTGGCGCCCCAGGCAAACCATGCATTCAGCTCCCCATCTACATGGGTAAATCTAGGCTGAGGTTTTTGTTAAACTGGGAAATATTTTGCTTCTATTTTCCATTTATTGTTTTTAAAGAGTGTTTATTTAAACAGAGTCATAATTATTCAGTTTTTCTATCCGTCCATCTGTCCAACCGAAAGTTCTGAGATTAGATAAAAATAGACACAAAATTTTCATTTTTATTTGTATGTTTTTAAATTTGTATTCCCCTGCCTTTTGAATTTGATGGTACACTTAACTTGGTGCCCTGGGCGACTACCTAGTTCACCTATATGGACTAGCTGCCCCTAATAAGCACCTCTCAAGTGTTTGCAGTTGACACATGGAATGAAACATCCTGAGGCAGATAGTATTTGTTGAATATTTTCTCACCATCTCTAGCACATATCTGTGATTTCTCTCAGCCAGGATTTGGCAATGCTAGTTATGTATGCATACACCTAAATACCAGCATTAACAAAGGTAGGGAACGCAAACCTACAATGTACTCAATGTTGGAGTGATGGAGGGCCAATAATTTGTCAATGAATTCGCACTAACACTTTTTCCAAGCAGATCACCTCCTTTATATATAAACCAGAGGAAATAAGTCTAGCTCTTTTTTAAGTTCTTATTTTCTGTTAGAAATATTATACAGCCACAGTTTTTGCCATATATTAAGGGTGAGTGAGCTGAATCACATTTTATTATTATAACCAGAAATTAGGGGTAGAGTAGACTTATACTGCGAAAATGGCTCAACATACTGATGTAGAACTTGGCAGGGTTTGGGGATGGTATGTGCTGATTTTGAGATAGAAAGGGCAAGAAATAGCCTACATATGAGTTTAAAGCTTGATACATGCCCGCCAGCAGTTTGACAAGTATTGTCTGTTCCCCCCCATTTTGTAGTAACATTTTTCCATTTGTACATGTAATGTGGAATGGTAGGTTCAGTTGCATGATAGCATTAGTAACATAGACTTCATGGCTGGGCTCACACAACATGCTAACACATCTGGTGTGGGTCGTTGTTGAACTGTGGGTTATTGTGGTGTCTGAACGCAGCACGTTTTCCACAGGGTTGCTTGTTAATCATGCAGTGTAGCTTATTAACCACAGTGAACAACCCAACAAGTCATGCATTCACTAGGTGGCTTGTTTGAGAAAAATAAGCCACACTGCATGGTTAACAAGCTACACTATGGGAAACGTGCTGCGTCCAGACAACATGATAATCCGGCCTGCGGAAAATGCGCTGCTTTCAGACAACACGATACTCCATGGTGGGTTAGTGGGTTGTGTGAACCCAGCCCTTGTGGCTATTCCATTGAATAGACAAGTCTGGGTCTTGGATCCACCACTCTGCCATGGGTTGCCATCCAGTTTGAAGGTAGTGGTGAAGCTGTTACTAGTCATAACATGGGATACCATGTCATATACATATTCCCTAAATAACATGTCTGTTAAAGGTGTGGCTCTTAACAACTGTAATTTCCCAGCATTTTGGAGCTTGAGTGTACATTGAACACCCATAACACAATGTCTTAAACCGAAAAGTGTTTTTGTTTGTTGATTTCATCTTTTATATCTATTCCCTTTACAGTAAGGGATATTACAAAGGTTGAATTTAAGTATTGGCTGCATTCCTCAATTACTGTGATTTGCCTAGTTTCCTTTGGATGAAAGAGCACTATGTTCCTGTAGTATCTTCATCATTTATAAATGTTTAAAAATACACTGCAAGTAATGTTGGGTCACCAACGCCCCCCCCCCCCCACCAGTGCCCCCAGTTGGGAAATAGTCTGGTTATTCTGAGCCAATTCAAATTACTTTTCACCTAGTCTAATCCCTCCCCCGACACCCCCTTGTGAACCTTCAAGCCCCTCATCCCACCCAAGTATGAGGCTGTTCCTCCCTCTCCACTCTTGTCTGGCTACCTTGCTGCTGCTACTCAGCTGGCATGTGCATAGGAAATTCCTCCCCACCACCGGCTTGCCACTGCTAAGCATCAGGAGCATTGGGAAATAAGAGTTTTCCCAGTGCTCCTGACAACACTTTTCCAGCTTCTACCCCCTGCCACTGTCTGAGCAACAGTGCCAAGTAAAGTTGATGAGTACAAGAGATTGGATTTGGAGACTTTCAACTGGGTGGGAGAACGGCTAAATCCCAGCATTTGTGTGGTGGTGGTGGGGAAGATGGTGAGGTTGGAATGCTCATTACGTATTGAGTGAAGCATTTTTTTATTATTATTATTTTTATTTATTACATTTATATCCCGCCTTTTTTCCTCCAAGGAACCCAAGGCGGCGTACATAATCCTCCTCCTCTCCATGTTATCCTCACAACAACAGCAACGCTGTGAGGTAGGTTGGGCTGAGAGTCTGTGACTGGCCCAAAGTCACCCAGTAGGTTTCCGTGGCCGAGCTCTCCCGACTCCCAGTCCTTCACCTTAGCTGCTACACCACACTGGCTCTCATTATGAGCTGCCCAAGTTTGCAATCCAAGCCTTTACTTCTGTGCTGAAGTTTGTAATCCAAAGAGGGACTTGCATATTGGTAAGCAAACTCCCAGAGAGCAACTTGTGCAGTCCCCGAGGCTGCACATACGTTTTCAGCTCCCTGTAGCAAGAAACAGTCTGCCCACCCTCTGTCTGTTCAAACTGCTGTGTGTGTTTGCTGTCTCAGTTCCTTTGCTACTCTTAGCTTGTCATCTTCTCCAACCTCGGCTGGTATCTCTCAAAACATTTGAGAGCCTTCTAAACATCAGGATGCCACTTGTTAGTGTTAGTTCACATTGAAAGAGGGATTGACTGATTATCCTGGGCTGTTAGCTGACAAAAAAGGAAAATTCCACCAGCAACTCTAATAATACCATGCATTGTACTACTGGAAGGACTGGTCTACATGTTATATCTGCCACATGGAGGTTGCTGTAACTCATTCCATGTGATAAGCTGCTTTTTTGTAGGGGGAACGGGGAGAGAATGTCAGATCACCAAATAGTAGTGGGTGATTTTCTCCGCCGCTGTGGGGACACAGTGTTTTGTGCTAATGGGGAGAAAATTGTATCCAGTGCAGTCTCTATGTTGTCAGGACAATCATCTTCACACATGGAGTGATTTAAAATGGCCTCTACTGTATTGAGAGCCGCCAGCACTATGCAGACCGGCTCTAAGCTTCCCCATGCATCTTTCTTTGTGCTTTTTCCTGATTCACAATCTCTTTCTCTCTATTTTTGGTAATTGTACCAGGCTGAGTTGTCCTTGTGTCATACTTCTTTCTTGCCCCTTTGCCTGGAATCCCACTCATAACACGTCTGTAATGTGTTGCCTCCAACATAACGCTATAATCTGTTGAAATTCCATTAGGATGTAAGCTTATTCTTTTTATGTAGTTTACGGGATCATCATCTAGGACAGATCTACTAAACCAGTGCTAAATTATTTAGAGCACATGATTTCTAGATGTTTTGTAGTCTGCCACTGAGACTTTATTGACTGGCTGATAGAATTTACCACACCCATCATGATGACATTTCTGTCTATGAATCCATGTAAGGCCATACTTTTCCTTTTAGAGCTTATTGTAGATTTAAGACAGTCAAAGGAGAGGTGAAAGCCTATCCAATAATCCAGGCTGCCTTTTCTGCTGATGCAAGATTTCTTTGTTCCCCTATAGTACATTTTCTGGGGCTGTGTCTTGTTTAGTTATAAAAGCCTCGGGGAATGGGACTTTTCCATCTAGCTGCCAGGATGTTGTTAGTAATAATCAATCTATATTTGGTGTCTCTTATTTCACCTCAATGCTTGCTTGCACTCTGATATACATAGTGGTGTTTTTTTTTTTTTGTTTCCTGCTTTTTCATGCTGAAGATATTTATTCTTGAACAATTCCTGCCCTTCTTTACTAACCACAGGAAGAGCTACCTCTTTTTAAGTTCCAGCCCATTAAAACCTGGAGACAGATTGATAATAGTTTCTCACAAGAGTTGAACGTGGTATGTTAGAAGTCTTATAAGCTATTTTACAAGAAAGGGTGGGCTCTTGAACCTACACAGACGACTGAAAACCAGTTCTATCTGATGTGGTTCCATGCTGCCGGTGTGTGTGTGTTAATAATGCAGCCATCTGGGTGGAGCCAATTGCATGTTCACTCCCATTCAATCAGCACCCTGGCAGGAACGAAGGTAGGAATCATAGGCATGAGTCACCCCGTCCATGTTATCATATTGTTCAGGGGAGCATCCTTGCAGTATTGGTTTACTCCATGTGGAAAATGTTCCCATGCTGTCGGCTGTACATGTCATGGTGTAGCTGTATCTTCTTAATCCATCAGAAATGGAGATTTTAAAAAAGAACGAAAGAAAATACAGTAGGCATGCTGGTTTCAGTGTGAGCAGTGTACAGTGGTACAATAGTTAATAATGGAGTAGATTAAATTCACATATGTTTGATTTTGAGTATTTAGTACTTTGAAGAAGAATGTAGGAAGGCAGATTAGCCTAGGTAGGTGTGGGTGAGTGTTTTTGCACCTGCTGAAAGTTTTCTTACGACTTTGTAAAGTTATTTATTTATTTATTTATTTTATTTATTACATTTCTATACCGCCCAATAGCCGGAGCTCTCTGGGCGGTTCACAAAACTAAACAGGTAATTGGAAATAGTCCCTTCCGCAGCACAAGAAGTTACATATGTTTATATAAGACAGAATTCTTATTCCTAATTACTAAAATTCCAACATTTCTTTTCTTACAATGTACAATAACAGGAGTGGGCAACTTGTGGTTTTCCAGATGTAATCCTGCAATTTTCATCAACCCTCATCATTGGCTATACAGGCTGGGACTGATGGGTTTTGCAGTCCATCAATGTTGGAAGGACCATAATTTGTCCATCACTGTACTATAAGATCCAACTCTCATTTTTTATGGGGTGGTGGTGGTGGTGGCAGTGGCAAAATGCTCTTTTGGTAGTCTTCTCTGTCATTGGCCCTGGTCAGCTTCTCTGGCAGTGGCTGCAAGCAGTAGGGTCTAGCAACCATTTTAATTCTCTCAGTTCCCTGGAGCAACACTACATCAGGAACATTGTGGAAAATTAAAAATGGCAGCTATGCCGAGTGCTGCCCTGATGTTTTTTAAAAAGAGGTCTCAGTGACAGGGCCCGAGCACCCTGGCCCAGACTGCAACCCTATTACCATGAAAAGAAATATAAAGTCTAAATGGTAGTCCATGCTTTAGGATATTTATGGAAACCTATTGTCCAGATCCTTTGAGATTGGCTGAAGCTAATCAGAAGCTGTGTTAAATGCAGAATAAGCAACGATCTGAACAATGAGGTGCTGCTCCAAGCCCTTGCCTAGAACAGAGAGAATGTGGTTGTGTACTTAAACTAAAGCCACAGCTGGACCTAAGGTTTATCCTGGGATCATCCAGGGTTTGCCCCTGCCTGAGCACTGGATCCTCTGTGTGTCACCTAGATGAACAGGTTTGACCCCTGGATGATCCAGGGATAAACCTTAGGTCTAGCTATGGCCTAAGACTTGTGGTTTGAGCTTCACTATGGGGATATGCTCTCCAAAGAACCATCAGTCCCAGCATTCTCTGTGCAGAGGCAGGAGGGAAGGACAGCTAGTGGAAGGGCAAAGAACCATAATAATCAGGGATATTGATCCCTGCCAATGAAAAAGGTTCAAAATAGTTAACAAGCTTTGTAGTACTTCCCCCCACCTCCCCAGACTGGATGTTTTGTTAAACAATAACAAAAAAAGTGTGTGTGGGGGGGTTTGACTGCATTGTCAAAAAGTCCCAATGTAGGCCATGGTGTATTTTCAGAACTGTAAAAAAATGTCTCTTAATTCAGAAATCACATTTCTTACATGATTTGTGAGACTGTATGAAATGCGATTCTGTGTCAGGGAGGGTCTGTGTTGTGGAGAGGGTCTGTGTCGGGGAGGGTCTGTGTTTGCACTGACCCACCCACCCCCCAATTGTACTAGGGTCTTACTCAGTGATGGACCCTGCTGGGGTGCCAGAGCCCTTCCATCTGCCCAAGGATTTCAGGTGCTAATGCTGGCTTTGATAAAATCAAATATTCTAACCTCTTTATGGAGCCAATTTTACATGTTTTGTGGATTTTTCTTTCACAAGTAATTTGTTGGGGATGTAGAGCTGTATAGGGACTATGGTGTGGCAGGGGGTGGGGGGGGGAAGAATTTATCCCTTTGATCCCTCCAATGTCATCCTGATCCAGATCAGCCGCTTTATACCAAGTTACCTGGGTGGGAAGAGAAAGGGGGAAGCTCACATGGGAGCTTTATTTTCAGTGCAAATAGCAGGTGTAGAACCCCTGATCCAGATTGGGGCCACAGCTGCAAGCAAAAGGTTAAAGTCCTAATCTAGCTCTCCCCACTCCCTCCATGTTGGATCTTTGCAAAATAAAAATCTTTCCCTTCAGGGCAAAGTGTGTGAATAACATCATGCATGGCCTGGTCTGCAATGTTGTCATTGCACTTGCTTTCTTATTGTGCTTTTGTACATTTGTCAGCCAGAAAGCAAGCATGATATTGGAAAGTTTGCATGCAAATTCATGGAGTTAGAATTGAATCTGTTGTTTAGAGCGTTACCTTATCCATACATACTCAGAAGTAAGTTCAATTAGACTGACTGCCAATTAAGTGTGCATAAAGAATGCAGCCTCAGTCTCCTTTACTAATGTTTTCAAAATACTGATCCATAACTTATCATGACTTTAGAAATGAGGACAGTCCTTCCAACTTATTCCAGGAATAATGTAAGTGCTGAAATTGATTTTTACCTATTTATAAACTTGATGATGTTTCTTTTCACATATTTTTTTTAAAAAGCACATGGTTTTGTTTGCATTCTCCTCCATAAACGAGATGGAAGCTTGTGTGAAAGTACAGAAAGTTGCTTGATCAAAAAAGCTGTGATCTCTTGTCTAAAGACTTCCATCTAAATATATTTCCTGTTTTATCTATTCATGTTAGCATAACAGCTGAGTCAGCAACAGTATGTGCTTCATGCAACCATGGCCTGGATGGACATTACAACTGCGTTTCTTTGCAGGAATGAAGGCTATTGCCTTGACAGGCAGTAGACACTTGGCATCTATATCCAAGTGGGTAAAAATAGAGCTTTAGAAGCTGCTATTTTCTGTGACCTTCCTGTCAATATTCTTTGACTAAATGTTAAAAGTGCAAAATGTTTGGACTTCAGGAGCTCTTAGTATTTTAAATAGCTTTCTTCGAGTTTGCTTAAGGCTTTCTTGTGTTATAATAATGTTGCTTTGCAGCAAACGAAAGCACCAAGGAATGGAGAAAGGACAAGTGAGGACTTTGTTCTGATTTTCAAGTATGTTACTTGAAATCAATGAGCCTTGACACTGGCAAATATATATGTAGGTTTGGGTACAAAGATTGGTGCAGTTTCACAACTTGTAGTATGTGCCAGTGAAATAAGCTTGTCTCCTCCATATTGCAGCAGCCAGGGAAACATCCATCGCTGTCAAATGAGGCATAAACCTATATGCAAAACCCCTTCTATTAATACTGAAAGAAGGGGAGACAATGTATGTTGGAGTATTAATTCACCAAGAGTGATATAAACTTAAAATAACATTACAACATAGTCCTTCTTGGAAAATGACACAGAGGTAATAACAAGTATTTGTTTGTTAGACAACAAGAAAAAAAATGTAGCATTAAATCTCCCAATTTCAGTGAATTGGGGAAACATTCAGAAGAAAACATTCAAGCCTAATGTAAGCCAAGTCACATTTGGGACATAAAATTGCTGTGAAACTGGTGAAAAATATTTTTTATACTGCTATTTTAGAAATAAACCTTAACCCAGTGTCGTTAATTGAAATAGTGTGGTTTATATATAGCAGATGTTTTGCTTAGTGGTTATGATCATTGAGTCAACTTGGTGGTCTCCACTATTTAGTGGCTAAACTCTGTTGATACAATACTTTGTGAATGCACCCAGACCTCCAAATGGACATCAATAGGGCTGAAAATAAGCCTGCTCTTACTTTCCTTGCTTTGGCTATTGGGCGGTATAAAAATACAATAAATAAATAAATAAAATTACAACATTTTTTCTCATATCTGAACGGTTTTCTTCATGATCACTGAGATGTGTAATTGCTGTTTTACTCTGAGATCAATGGCTCTGTATTCCTAGTATCCTCAGTCATGCATCTAGTTCCAATGCTTTTGAAAAAGTGAATGATGGCTTTGAGCATCCATCACTCCAGCATTTTTATGACAGTTTCATGTAGGGGTAGGCAACGGGTCTCTAGAATAGCTCCTTATCCGAAGGGCCTTAATATGCATTTTAATTGTTTTCTCCCCCACGTTGGGCTGGTTTGCATGCAATGCTAAACCGGCATGTGTGTTAGCTTCTGTGAACCAGAGCGAAGCTTTAGATTTGTGTGTTCCCACATCCACTCTCCTCCTCCTCCTCCTTTTCCTACTCAGCATCTGGGAGGAGAATTTCTGCTGAGTTTAATTTCATGTATTCTGATTCCTGGCTTTGTTACCTATTAAGCAGGAACTGTGGTTTAAAACAAAAACTAGGTTGTTAAACCAAGGGTTCCAACGTTTGTTGTTTGCTTCTTTAGCAACAGACTAGAGCTTGTTTTAAACCATGATTCCTGGTTTGTACATAACAAGTCAGGAGTCTGGGGCAGTGAAACTGAACTATAGCTTATTTCTCCTCCCAGCCAGGAGGAAGGAGGAGAAGGGAGGAGGAAGTGGGCAAGCCAATGGCTTTGTTCAGCCTTGTAGATACTTGTGCACATGCTAAAACCTGACTTACTGTTACATGTGAATGCAACCACAGACAAGCTGTTAGGGATGGATGCCTTGGGATCACTTTCTTCCGCATTTCATTTTTTACAATCTTTGTTTCTTTCCCTTGAGTTTATGAAGACAATGGAAAATTTTGGTAAGCTCTCATAGAACACACGTCAAACGGAACTAAATTCTTATCCAACCTTAAGCTGAAGTGCCTAAGAGAGGTGTTGGCTCTGTACACCTTGCTGGCAGTATTCAGAGCCTTTGCCTGTGTCTTGGATCTCCTGGGAGTGGGCATACAGAGCCTGGCTGTTGCCCTTGTGCGTTGCTTTGGTTCAAAATAGGGTCCCTGTTGTTTTTAAATAGTTGAGGAATGGTGGCTTAGTCTGTAGACTTGTGACACATCTACACCAAGCAGGATATAGCACTATGAAAGCAGTATGAAAGCGGTGTATTGCATGTTTCATGGCCCCCAGCTGTTGTCAGTGCACTTCAATACCACTATAAAGCAGTAGTGTAGATCCTGCCTTGCTAACACAGCTACAAGAAGTGGCTTTTATTAATCCCACGCCTCTTTACAACTGCCAGTAACTGATATGACGATCAGGTGAAGTTAGTTACTGACGTGCTACTTTTTGCTGACTGCCATGTCCCCTGAGCCTGTAAAAGCTTCATGATTGGCGGAAGTGAAACAGATGTAGCCTTCGCCATCACTGCATCTCTATGCTGGGGGAAGCTGAAACCATTACACCCCTAATAATCCTTTCCATTCTAATGGAAGCTTGCTGGTCAGTTGCCAATCACAGTTTGAAGTCAAATGCATTACTGTGCTATCATTGGATTTATGAAGCTCTGAATGGTGTGTTTTTTAGGGTTGCAGTTGATTAAAAACATGTTGGAGAAAGAACACTGAATCAGGTAGAGTTTGGTGGAAAGCACTCCTGAATAACACCACGACAGGAAAAGCTCACTTGAGTTTTAAAATGGAGAATTTAATTGGGTATGCATTTTAAAAGAAAGTGACCACTGTTGTACTTCCTGGACTAATATGCGGCTCAGTATATGGTTACCCTTCAAATTGTGCACTTCTCTGAAATTTGCAATGCACTTCTGAACTCAAAAATTGCATACAAAAATGCGTAAAAATGTGAACAAAATCCATATGAGAAAATTACATACTAGAATAAATAACCAAATTTTGCATTTCAGTATAATGTGGAAATTGGAATGAACGACTTATGTTACATTACAGTCTTTTTGGTGCCTGTTGAAGATCCTTTTTAGTCTTCCCCCCCCCCAAAACACAAACAAACTGCATTCATTTGTTTAAATATCCTTGCACTGCTCTTGTCCTTCACTTTAGCTTTTATTCTAGATTTATTCTGTTTTAAAATTTTAATGTTTTTATATTATGTTTTATTATTGCTATTGTATTTTATGGCTTTATGTCTTTCTTTGTTAGCTCCCAAGAGAGCTTTGGCTATTGGGTGGTAAAGACATGTAATAAATAAAAATGAATTGAATAGATGTGAAACTGACACAGGCTGGAAATAAACAGAATTATCTTTGGTGGTTCTAGAATAATACCAGTGTTGTACTTATGTATTTGGGGTGAATTGCACACACGTTTAACAAGAAAACCTTTGAGGTCTTTCTCGTTTTCTAATTTAACTGAAATAGCAAATGCACTGAGAGAGAGAATGGAAATTACTATTAGGTGGGAATTAATTAACTGACAGCAGTATTGCTGCATTCGGATAGCTCATTTTATAGTCCAAACCTTTATGAGCTGACCTTATAAACCTGGAAGTTGATTATATTTGCTCATCTTTGCTCAAGTCATGACCACCTGTTTCGTAAAATGATGGGTTACATAACACATTTGTATGCTGTTTAGAGGGGTACTCTGTTTTAATCATATATTTATTTAATTTTAATTGAGCAAATGTTTCCGATTTTAAGTAAGTGATAGATTGTCAGTTCATTTTGAAACACCATTGTGAAGTTTACTATTTCTGACAAACCATATACTTCAAAACCTAGCACTCATTAAAAAAATCGAGAAAACTTTTCGAATTTAATAACAGTTTTGTCTTTCTGAGAGCCAAATTTTCAGTGGTTGCCCCCCGACTGTGGAATGATCTTCCCGATGAGGCTCGCCTGGCGCCAACGTTATCTTTTCGGCGCCAGGTCAAGACTTTTCTCTTCTCCCAGGCATTTTTAACAGCATTTAACAACGTTAAGTTTGTTTTTAATGGACCCCAGAATTGTTGTTTTTAAATGGATACTGTTTTTATACCGTTTTTTATGTTTTTTTTAAAAAATTGTATACTTTTAATGTTTACTATTTTTAATGTTGTAAACCGCCCAGAGAGCTTCGGCTGTGGGGCGGTATATAAATGTAATAAAATAAATAAAGAAAGAAATACAGTTTTGTAAAAGACTTTGGGAACCATATACCAGTGGTGGGTGGTGCTAAAATAATAATCTCCTCCTCCCAAATATTTTATAGCTTAAAAGTGCAATCCTATGCATGTTTAGACAGAAAAGTCCTACAACTCCCAGCATTCCCCAGCCAGCTGGCTGGGGAATGCTGGGAGTTGTAAGACTTTTTTTTCTGTCTAAGCATGCATAGGATTGCACTCAATCTCTTATTGCCAGTAACTAAGCCTCAGGAGGGGCATTTCAACCTTTTAAAATGGGGAACAAAAAGTGCTAAGGGTTGAAAATCACTGAATGATTGGTGGTTGTGGAAAGTGGTTGGGTATGGCGTATTATCATTTGGGGGAACCTCGGAGGACCAGATTTGGTGCCAGGCCAGAAGTACCCCAAGCCTACTTTGGTATAACCATGATTTGGACTTTTCAATGCTGATTCTTAACTTGGGGCGTTGCTAGACCTACCGGGTGTTCCGTCGTTGAGGAGCGGTGAAAGCGGCTTTTCCCGTTCAGCCGTGACGCCTCATCATCCACACCTGCCTTCGATTTGTGGCGGAAGTTTGCGCCGGTTGTGCTGCTGCCGCCGCGAGAACGGTTGCGCAGCCACACCGGCCTGATTGCCGCGGCTTTTTTTTTCGCTCGCTGCACGGTTTGCGCACGTCCGAAAGACCGCAAACTTGCGCAGCCGTCAGCGATGCCGCCGCCGGCCCTGGCGGCGGCAGCGGCGGCAGTGCCAGTGCCAGCCGAAGTGCTGCTGGTGCTGTTGAGGGTCAACATTGATGCGCTCACTTCCTGATGGGGGTCGTGGCGGGTGTCATATGACCCGAGGTCAATCGTCTGCATGGCCACTCTGTGCCTACATCTCCCATCATGCCTCTGAGGTGTCGGCGGCGATGACCGCCTCTGTGCCCTGTGCCCCATCCCAAGGAGCCAACCCACATCTGGCCGTAGCCATGGCAGCAGCCCACAAACAGCTCTGCCCTCTGCCAGCCTGGTACCCACACTAACAGGCAGCGTACAGCACCGCCATTATGCGGCCACGGTAGCTGCCCACCGCAAGGAGTCACCAGCCACTTTTCCGGTCCTCCGTTCCTGCGCAAACTGTCACTGGGGAAATAAAAAAAAAAGCCGCTCCGCCGCGCTGCCCCAGCTGCCGGACTGCGCGCAAATGGCGGAGGCGGCTTGACCGAAGCCGCTGACCACTCCCCCTTAGCACGCCTTTTCCTGCCCAGTGCGGACCGCAGTGACCTCACATCCTCCCACACGTACTCCGAATTACCGCGGGACAGCAGGAAAAGGCGTCCTAAAACTCACTTTTTTAAAGTCGGGAGAAAGAGGCTTCACCGCGGGATAACGGCGGATCCTCGTGAACGTCATCTGGAAGCCTCGACGTGACTGCGGAAGGTAACGCGCGCTAGAGCCTCGTCTAGTAACGCCCTTGGACAATATTCATAAAGATCCAAAGGTGAAATGATCTACATCCTACCTTGCTGAACTCAGGCTCCTGGTTTGTCATTCCTCTAAGAAGCCAGTGACGTTGAGGTTTCAAGGAGGTTTCACGGTTTTAGTTTATTTGGGGAGCAGCAAGCTAAGTTTCAGGTTTGGACGTACTAGGAAGCCTTTGCTTCCTTGTTAATTTCCAGTTTGCTTAGCCACTTCCACTGGTGGGAGGATCCAAGTGGCAGCCCATTGGGTAGCATGCACAACTGTGCTGCTCATGAACAATAAGCCCAAATTCTCTGCAGGTTATCGTTATGTCCCAACATGGCCATTGTGCAATGAGATTGCTATGCTGTATTGTGTTATGAGTAATTGACCCTAAATACAGTTTCTCATCGTGGATTGGCCAGTCTCTCTACACTGCTTCATGGTGATGTTGTAATGACAGCGGAGCACAGCTTAATCCTTGAAAAATGGTAGTATTTTATATTGAAGAGCAGCAATCCAGTAGCATTAGTTAGAGAAATTCAGGATGTCTGAAAGGGTCAGGGATTGCACCAATGTTTCTAAACTATTTCGTTTTAATAAGAAGAATGAGTTTATGAATATATGAATAATTATATATTTAATTTCTTTTGTGCAAGTTTTAGTTGACAGTTTAGCTTACAGTGCAGTCCTATGCATGTAGGACTGCGCTCAGAAGGAAGTTCCATTGAATTCAGTGAAAATTACTACTGGGTAAGTGCTTTTAGGATTTTGAGCCTTGGTGATGCTTGTATCAATGAAATAGTGCTGGCTGATATCTTTTATTAGGCAGATTATCAGAAAAATATACAGGGATAAGTTCTGTTGTCAGTTACTTAAAGTAAATCCTAACAGTAGCTGAGCTTCTGAATCCCTTGAAGGCTGAACTGAGTGCGCATCAGAACTTGAACCTTAAACTGCGTTTCTATGTAGGGCTGTGCACAGGGCCCCCAAACTGCTTCAGATCCTAATCCGGACCTTCTGGATCAGGCCTGAACCAGTTTGGGTCGATCTGGACCTCCCCTGATCCACTCCGGAACTGGATCCGGAGCGAGATCCGGAGGTCCAGATTGATATTCGCCCCCCCCCATTTTGCCCCACTTCCCCACTTACTTGGAGGCAGGTAAGTGGGGAAGGGGGGACAAAATGGGGGCCGAATAAGCCCCCTCCCCTTACCTGGCTCCGCCACCCGCTGCTGCACAGACAGGCCCCGGCCTGTTTCCGGTCTTAGGCCTGGGCGTCAGTTGAAGCTGCTGTCCGAACCACGACGGAGGCAGGTAAGCCCTCCTCCCCCCTCTCCACTTACCTGGCTCCCCCGTCGTCACCACACGGACTACGGTGATGGCAGACGGGGGAGCCAGGTAAGCCCCCTACCCACTTACCTGGCTCTGGAGCTTCAGACTGGTCTGAACCGCTTCAGGCCGATCCGAACCTCCCCCGATCCGATCTAGAACCAGGCTTCGGAGGTCCGGATCGGCCCGCTCTGCTTCGGATTCAGGGATCTGTAACGGAGCGGAGCACAGCCCTATTTCTAAGGACATTTTTCTAAATGAACCTTTTTTACCAAATTACGGACACAATTCTATGCATGTTTAGACAAAAAAACCACTCCTACAACTCCCAGCATCCTTCCAGTCAGCCATGCTGGTTGGGGCAAGTTGGGAACTGGAGGACATTTTTCTGTCTAGGCATGCATAGGATTGTGCCCCAAATGTATTCACAGCGTGTAAAATCTTGAAGAAAGCAGTCTCCACAATTTGTTTGTTTGTTTGTTTGTCAAAAGCAAGTATTGGGGTTGTGGTTATAGATTAGCCATTAAAGTTCTCCATTGTGGTGTTATACTGTGAAGCACAGTAAGGGGGAAATTCTATGCATGTTTAGGCAGAAAAAAGTCCTACGACTTCCAGCTGTTGGCTGGGAAACGCTGAGAGTTGTACGATTTTTTTTCTGTCTAAACATGCATAGGATTGCAACTTAAGTGGGTTTAGTAAATATGGAGAGTCGAAGATCCATAGGGTCAGCTGGTGTAAATCAGACTATTTGTCTTGGCAACAGTGAGGCTTGATTTACAGTTGCTGCCAGTGAAAATGTGGCTGCTTTCATTTATACCAGCTGGTTATCCAACATTCTGAATTCAAAATGAGTAATGGCTTTTTCAGTAAAATGATCAGAATTTATACAGGGATGAAATCTGTGAAATATGGAATATGTGCCTTCAGTGGAATTGCTCAGCAGCACTTAAAACAAAGCCTAATCTAATTTTTCAAAAGTGTTTTATATTTTCCAAATAGGATAATATATTGTTTTAATATTAAAGCTAGACTGTCCCTAGGAGAAGATGAAAAATGCAGAGATCTCGCAGCTTTTTTTAATTTGTGGCCTTCCCATTCCCAGTAATAAGAATATAAGAAAAGCACTGTTAGATCAGAACAAAGGGTTCTTAATCCAGCATACTGTTTCTTATGGTGGTCAAGCAGATGTCTCAGGGAAGCAAAAGCCGTCTCCTGCTGTTGCGAGTGGGTGAAATAGTCTTCTCACACTCTTCCGAGAGTGAAATAGCCCTCTCCTGCAGTTGTGGGAGAGTGCAATAGCCCTCCGAGAGTACAATACCCTTCTCACACTCTTCCAAAAGTGCAAGAGCCCTCTCCTGCAGTTGTGGGAGAGTGCAAGAGCCCTCTCCCATTGTTGTTCCCCAGCAGCTGCCATTCAGAGGCCTCAAATCCTGGTGGCATATTACCATCATGGCTAGTAGTTATTGATAGCCTTAGCCCCCCCAATCTGCTTTGAAAGCCATCGAAGTTGGCAGCTACCACCACAGTTTGTTTGTAGTAGCAAATTCCATAATTTAACTATGTGTGGTGTCCAATAGTTGCCCCCTTTTGGGAGGAGGTCATAATAAGGGGAAAAATGTATTGAAACAGTCTTTAGTATGGAATGATGTATATGTCCTCCTAAACTACCTACTGGTTTCTTGGAAGTTAATGCAGGCTCAGCTCAAATGGATTTTCTGAGCCCTTATGACAGCTAAAAGACTGATATTAGTACTTTGAAAGGATAAATGTTCACCTCCTATAATGCAATAGACTGAGGACTTAACAACACTATCAAGATTTGAATGGATGGTATATATGCACCACTTGAGAGTGGATAATTCTTGAAATAGTACTTAGAAATTCCCAGATAGCTTCACGGCCTAGTGGATTCTTTTTTGGAGAACCCTTAGGAAGAAGAGGGTCCACCAGAAAGGTAAGCGCCCCCCCCAATCCATGATTGTAAGAGTTGGAACTTTGGTATTGGTGTACTAAACCGATGATGATGATGATGATGATGATGATGATGATGATTTACATTTTTACAACACCCCATAGCTGAAGCTCTCTGGGCAGTTTACAAAGATTAAAAACATTGTACATTAAAAACAGATATATAAAAATTAAAAGCATAAAAAGCATAAAAACAGATTACATACCAACTCAACATATGTTGTTAAATGCCTGGGAGAAGAGAAGAGTCTTAACCTGGCTCCGAAAATATCGCAATGTTGGCTCCAGGCAAGTTTCAGGGAGATCATTCCATAATTGGGGGGCCACCATTGAAAAGGCTCTCTCCCTTGTTGCCATCCTTCGAGCTTTCCTCAGAGTAGGCACCTGGAGGAGGACCTTAGATGTTGAGTGTAATGTATGGGTAGGTTTATGTTATGTTTATGTTCTATCAGGTAATGTAGTCCCAAGTCATGTAAGACTTTATAGGTTAAAACCAGCACTTTGAATCAGGCTCAGAAACATACAGGCAGCCAATGCAAGTGGGTCAGAGTCGGTCTTATATGATTGAACCTTCTGGTTCCTGTTATCAATCTGGCTGCTGCGTTTTGCACAAGCTGCACCTTCTGAACCATCTTCAAAGGCAGCCCCACATAGAGCGCATTGCAGTAATTTAACTTGGAGGTTACCAGAGCATAGAGAACTGAAGCCAGGTTATTCCTGTCCAGATAGGGCGTAGCTGGGCCACCCACCAATGTTGGCCACCTGAGCCTCAAGGGACAGAGATGGTTCTAGGAGAACCCTATCCAGAACAGGTTGAACACCCTCTATCTAGTCCAAAGAACCACCTTTCTCTAGTTCCCTAATTAAATTTCATTCCTCTTAATGGACATATGTTGTTGTTATTATTATTATTAATTATTATTATTATTATTTATTATTTATTATTTATCATACTTATACCCCGCTCCTCAGCCGAAAAAGTCTCTCGTGGAATCCAATGGTTATCATTCTGCCAGCAGAATGGTCACTGCTAGCAGTTCGAATTTCCTGTCCCGCTACAGTCCCATGTATGTTCCCAAATTTGCTTCAGAGGCTTGAGAAACCCTCTGTAGTTTATTTGGGAGACCTGCAGGGGGCTGCATAGGGGTGGAGGGGAAGGGAAGCTCCTATATGAGTGGAAGTCCACTCATGTAATATTGGATTTCGTCTGTCAGTTTGATTATGGAGGCTTAGTTCCAGAGGAATATGTAACCTTGCTTTTTGCTACGTATAAGTAGATAAGAATTAATTCTGTGGGAAGATTTTGACGTACGCTTGCTCAAATGTTCAAATGTTCTAGTAAAATGGTGCAAGCGTTATATAAACAGACCGAGGTATTAAATCATTTTGTATATCCTGTCCTACATTTGGCTGATAGCTTGTTGAAGGTCATCAGTAGTTTTTGCAATTAATCTGCAGATATATTCAGCCTCTAAAAGCTTCAGATGATTTCTTAAAATATAAATAAGTAACTTTATACATTATATAAACAGCAATATAGTTTTCTAATATAGTATCTATCTTACAGCAAAATCAGAAATTTTGGATAATTTCAGATCATTGTTTTTATAATACTAGGAAGAACTGGGAAGGGTTCGCTGACTGGATGCATTGAGTCGAGTAGATCTGGGAAAGACCAGAAGAGAACTGAAACCCAGCAACCATTCTGAGATCAATTATAGTTGCAGTGAGATCATGTATTTATTTATATCATGCCAACCAGTGTGCATGGCACTTCACAGGGTAGAAGAGGACATGGCTGTGCCACCAGGAATTTACAACTGAAAATTCAGCACAGCAGAAACCAAGAAAGAGAAGGTCACTGGATGCGGGGCTAGACATGGAAGCAATATGCAGTTGTTTCAGTTGTATGTGCTTACACTGAGGCCTTAGCTAGACGGGGCTTTATCCCAGGGCGATCCCCAGGATTGTCCCTGTGCATCCACACGATGCACAGGAGATCTCGGCCTCCACTTTAGGCCCGGTTTTTCTGCGGTCTTGGGCTGAGCCCAAGACCACGGAACGTGTGGCTGGGCATCATGGTTTGTCCCAGCTCCTCGCAGGGAGCTGCGACCCGCGCTTGGGACGCAGAGCTCCTCAGGAGCTCTGCGCCCATCAGGGGTGGGGTGGGGGGAGCAGGGGATTTTTTTTAAAAAAAAGCTTACCTTTTGCATGTGAGCACTCGTGCGCTCCTGACACTTTAAAAAAGTGGTGGGCGCGACACCTCTCCCTCTGAGGCTGTTGTGCACTGCGTGTGAACAGAGGGGGAAATCTCACGATAAAAATATTGCGGGATCTTCACCCCTCCGTCGTGCTAGACCACTAGGTCTAGCTGAGGCCTTAGTGTGCTTCCAGCAGTTCTGTTCCCCCCCCCCCCCTTCACGGATTTGCTCTGGTATGAAGAAAGACTGAAGACATGGTGGGAAAACATGGGATGATTGTGAATGGAAAACAACATCATCTGGACCATCCATAAAATTCCATGAACGAGGCAGAGCAAGGGTGTGTTAAAGCCTCATCTGGAAGCACTGCTGATGTGCTTCCAGCTGTGTGGGCTCCTAGCACTACCAATCAAAAGGTATTGTACAGCTCTTCTGTATCTTGAGCTATTTCTTAATTTTTTTCTGATAAGAAAAAAAGATGTAAGATGTAGTGGGAAAACAAATGGAAGATGATTTTGTCTGGGCCCACTATAAAATTCCATGAATGAGGCACAATAAAAAGGCTTGTTTGGAAGTACCCTCAGTTCGAGGGTGAGTTAAAGCAGGGCATGGGAACCATGGGGTTGTACTAAAGGACAGAAAAGGTGGGTTTTGAAGAGTGGTTTGAAGGACTTAAGAGAAGCGGCAGTGTGCATGTATTCTGAGAGGCAGTTCCAAGTCAAGGGAGAAAGGGCAGGCTTAGATGTCCTCAGCAGCTTAGATACCATTGACCATGGTGTCCTTCTGGGTCATCTAGCTAGGGTAGGACTGGGAGCACAGTATTACAGTGACTCCAGTACTATTTAGGGGGATGTATCAAAAAGTTCCTGCTCATGTTCTGATTCATGGTAATTGACCTTGGGGTGCTTCAGGATTCTATCTTGTTCCCCATACTTTTAAACACCTACATGAAGCTACTGTGAGAAGTCTTCCAGAGGTTTGGGCTGAAGTGCCATAATCAGTATGCAGATGTTGCACAATTGTACATTGTCTCTGGTAGGTGGAATGAATAAGGGTAAAGACATTGAGCTTAATCCAGAAAAGACAGAAGTACTGTGAGTGGGGAAACCTGCTGATCTGGATGGAAGTATGAAATGGGGGTTGGATGGGGTTGCACTCCAAGTATGCATCTTGGGGGTTTCCTAGACTTAGCAAGGGAAGCACAGGTAACCTATGGAAGCACAGATGGCATAGCACTGTGGATGGACCCCCAACCTGCTTTGGAGGCTGATTCAGAGTTTCAGATTTGTGCCTGATCCACTTCAGGATGATTCAGGCATAATCTGACCTGCTTTGGACTACAGATCCAAAGCAAGAGTCAGAAATCCGAATTATTCATATCTTACATTTTCCCATTGACTTGAATTGGAAAACCTTTTTAGTTGTTATGATAAGTACATGAAACTTGAAGATCTGGCAGCCCCTATGGAGGTGATTGAACCTGCCAAATTTCAGACAGTTTAGAACAGTGGCTGTTGTGCTAGTGACAGGTAAAATTTGCTTTTTTCAAGAAAATCTATTAAAACAGAGCTGTAATTTTTTTGTGCTTCCACACAAGTGTGGGGAATTTGGGAACATATAGGTGACTGAACTTGCTAAATTTCAAACAGTTAGGTATGGTGGCCTTTGTGCTGGCCATGAATAAAGTTTCCTTTTCTCAAAAACTAAAACAAATGGTAAAAAACATTTGTCAAGCCACACAGGGGATTAGAAATCCTAATCAGAAGGTGTTTAAGATGACAATTAAGAGGTCACTATCCCCAATTTCTGGTGTAGTTTTTTTAAAGTACTTTCTCCTAATACTCTCCTTTTGTCTGTCCTGAATCTGCAACTGTTCAGCTTCACTGGATGTCCTGAGGCTCTCATTAAGAAAGAAAAAGTTAAACTTCTCTTTGGCTGCAATTCACATTACCTGGGACTAAGTCACACAGAACTCAGTGGAGCTTATTTATTGCACTGCTCCACTTTTTCCTACTCCATATAATTTTATAAACTTTCCCCTTATTTGCCATTCTTCTAAATTAAATAGCCCAAACATTGAAGCCTTTCCTTATAGAGGAGTTGTTCCACCCCCCTGATAATTTTGACAGCCCGTTTCCCCATTTGTAAAAGGAAGGGTAAGATGAAGCAAAAATGCATATAGCCTAGCCAGATCATATTATTCTTGTGGTCATTTGATGTACACAAGGGAAAACAAGTGTATTGTGTGTAGTGCTTTGTCCCACAATATATATTGAACTGTGTACGTACTGCTTTGGCCACACACTGTTTGGTTCTGCACAGTAATGTGTATGCTGCACACAGCACACACTAGTAATTTTGGATCCAAAATTCAGCCCTATTGGCACCTAGAGATGTCATTCGCCAAGGCTCAATTCCCCCTCCCAACTTTTCCCGTACCTATCCCTATTCTTAAGCAAAAGTATTTCCAAGACAGGCTGTTGTCAGGGCTTCAGAATCATCCGAACTGATCCAAAGTGCTTCGGATTAACCCAATCCACTTCGGACCACTTCCGACTAATCCACACCCACTTTGGATTCAGGGTGATTTGGTCCAAATCACCCTACTTTGGTTTGGAAGAAGAGATCAGTCTTTATGGCTTTCTTAAATTCTGGAAGACTGTTAAGTTGACGAATCTCTCCCGGAAAGCCATTCCACAAACTGGGAGCGGCAGAAGAAAAGCTCCTCTGAGTAATAGTTGTCAGCCTTGTTTTTGTTGGCTGGAGTAAATTTTTCCCAGAGGACCTGAGTATGCAGGATGGATTGTACGGGAGAAGGCGATTCCGCAGGTAGCCTGGACCCAAACCATGTAGGGCTTTAAAGGTGATAACCAACACTTTATACTTCGCCCGGAAACTAATTGGCAGCCAGTGAAGAGATTTTTGGACTGGTGTGATGTGGTCACCCCTAGGTGTACCTACCAACTTGGCTGCCATGTTTTGAACTAGTTGAAGATGAGCAGTTCAGTCTTGGGACATACAGAGTTTGAGATGGTGAAAAGCCATCCACACAGAAATATTAGGCAGAGAGATGGAATTACAGCAATGGCTAATAAATACTGATTTTTTTGCAGTGACTATTAGGCTTGTTGGGCTAAACCCTTTTCATGTATCATGGCAGGCAATATGAGTATTTCTGTTCTCTAGATTTCGAACAGCAGGGCTCAATTAATTCTGAGCAGTTTGATTGGCAGTAATCGAAGCATAAGGGTAAGCCTCGTTTAGTTGCAAGCTTAATTTTCAGCTATTTGAAAAAAATGATGTCATGCCATAACGCTGAAATATTCTACATCTGTCAATTTAGTAATTTGCACATTAGCAGTCTGCTGTGAAAATGTCATGCAGCTGCGTTTTCATCCAAATGCTGTGATGCATGGGTGATATAAAGGTGTGTGAAACTTGTTGGTACAAATAAAACTCAAAACAAATATAGAAAACAAAGCACACAATATCTTTTTTTTTTTTTTGCATTTAACAGCTGTGGAACTCAAAATAGACAATTGTCCGATAAAATGTTGCCTTTTGTATGTTATCTGTATACTTGTGCAGTGTGCATGGGAAGGGGCTTTCTCTTACAGTATATACTGCTAGTCAGACTTCGGCTATTAGTTGGTATAGAAATGTAATAAATGAAATAAATAATAAATAAAGTGCATGTTATGCAAAGCACATTTTTAAAAAAATTGTACATTCTTTTAGTCAATTTTTTTTTAAAGAAGCACTGGTACAGGGCCCTGATTTGGATTGGGCGTTGATTTACATTGCCCAGAGGGAGGAGGGTTTTAATCCTTACATACTTACACTGGTTTCCTGCTGAAAATCACACATGCCCCACTACTGCATGCCCCAAAGCTGCTTTTTACAATAAATAGCACCTTTGGGGGCAAATAGCATGTGGTGGGAAACCAATATGGGGAGTTAAAGATCAACACCCTCCTTCCCATGTGGTTCTGACTCATAAAGTGGCCAGCACAATCAACAATAAAAAAAGCATTCTTCACGTAACGTACAGTTTGACCCCAATCTGATTTGTGCTGATGGTTCTTTCTTGTATTATTTGTTGTAAAACAGTTAAAAACCATTGATAACACTTCCTGTATATAACTTCTGCTCACCTTATGTGACTTTCAGTTGCGCTAGGCAAAAGATCCAAATAGAAAACTAGCAGTTCCTGGTTCTCTTGTATTGCTTCTTCCAAGGGTTCTCACGAGAGCATTGGTGGGTATGTTCTCCCCATGCTTGGCTTCTTGTTAGTGTAAGAAATGTTTCCAAGTTCCACGGGAGAAAATATATTTGGAAACCTTTGTCCAGACATGAATTGCATCTCTTGTCTGCTGAAAAATGGGTGAAGGGGTGCTAAGTCACTCAACTTTACACATGAAGAAATGGGCCTTCAGAAGTACTACATGCAGATGGAACAGGTTTTCTGTCAGTGGCTTTAATGTGATGATCATTGGGGCTAGATTGCATTGGTCTTCTCTCGACACAACCTGGAGGAGATGGAGTCTCCCCTGGTACAATACCAGTTCTGTTGTGTGGTCTCACATGATTGCCTCTCCTCAGTGATTGTCTCATTTGAATATTACACAGCTGCATGAGAATTGCTGATGATAGAAAAGTAGTTCTCATGGAGCTGGGTAATATTGTTAAAGAGCCCCAGAGTAATGTGTAAATCTTCTTTCAGTGGTTTGGGGTGAAAGAGGCAGGACAATGGTGCAATAAAAAGCTTTGTCTGGAAACATGCTTGATCTTAGAAAACATTTGAAACTGCTCCTGTCGTTTGCAAAAGATAGGTTCATTATAAGAACAAGAAAAGGTTAATTGTAACGTTGGTCTTCAATACTCAGGGTTAACAGAAGAAATAAACCTTAGTTTGCCACCTCTAATTTCTCCAAGTAAGACGTTTTAGAGAGGCCTCTAGTTAATAGAGGTATTTTTGGTTTAAATGATGGAGGTTACATTTTTGAGTAAATAAATAAAAACATGTATTCCTACACTGACACCTCTGCATTTGGCTTATCTCATAAGAAAAGTCTGAATGTGGTAGGTCTCATAAGGTTTCGACATCTGCCGGTTGGATTACAGCTGCCTTTTTTCTGTGCCTTTTAAATAATTTTTTCCACATACTTATAGTATGCTTTTACAACCCACCCGAAAGACACACATTAATTTACATACTGAAGCTTCTGCTTGATCCAATGTTTCACTGAACAATTTCCTTAAAGAGAAAATGCAATAATAATGACAAGAGCAAAACTTGCTTTATATAAAATATGTTTGTGCAATACCAGTTATTATCCGCCTCTCCGTTTCGATCGAGGCGGGGAACAGCAATTTTATCTCTTTGGAATGTATACATTGTTTGGAACATCTGTTGTTTGCTACATTGTACAATAACTTCTTTTTGTTTCTAAAGAAACTATTGACTTAGTAGAACTGCTGCTACACATATGCTACCATTTGGATACAAAATGGTATTGGGTTAAAATAGAAGTGTACATTTGTGTGCTTGTATATTTAATTAAAATGAATGTTACTTAGCAAGATGTAGAAAGAGGGGGGAAATGAGAAAACTTTAATGTTTTTTAAGTAGCCTGATCCTTGAATAATTAAAATTTTAAATCAGAAGTATGTATTTATGTGTGAAGAGAAGAGGAATATTTGCTTAACTTTTGACCAGAGCTTGCAAAAGCTTTGGTTTGGATCCCAAGATGGCCCTACAAGAGCAGAAGCTACTTGTTCTCACACAGCTGCAGGCCCCACTTGGTTAATAAGAGAGTTGGGGGATCCTCTGGAGTTGGAATGGGAGCACCAGTGATGGTTGATCTCATCAAGGTTCTCTGATTTTCACATTGAAGCTCAGTTCAGCTCATTTCAGTCCTGATTGAGAGGTTGTTTTTGTCTTTGTTCAAACATTTGGGTGCACATTTTTTAAAATGTATGTACCCAAATGTGCATTTTCATGCCTTAGCCAATTGAGGGAAAGCACACATTTTAAAAAGTGTATATTTTCCAATGTGAACAGAAGTTTGGGAATATATAACCCTTTCCTGAAAAATGCATTTGCAGTTGAGGGTGTGAACATGGCCAATTCTGGTCCAAGACAAATTAAAATAAAATTCTCATATATCCCTAGTCTGGAGGCGAATGTACTGCAGCATTGAGGACTGTCGCCAGTGAGAGAGAAATCGGTGCCCTGTTCTCCTCCCTATCAACATCCGTATGAACAAGCACTTGCGTAGAGATCTTTGGATCCAAACGTTTTGGGTGCTAAGGAACAAGCTGTGTTGTTAAATGCAGTTTGCATAGTTTGGAGCACAAATGCATTTAGGATCAAGCTTCATTAAATTAGTTAGTTGGGTGGTATAATCTTCCATATTTTTTTTCTGATAAGGAAAATTAGCCATAGAGCTATAATAAGATTCTTCCAATGTTATAGAAGAAATCTATGATGGAGCTGAGTCATCTTTTCTCTGAATCAAATGGCTGTTCTTTAAGATCACACTGTTCTTTTCTGAGTTAGTATAATTCAATGATGAGCTACATGAAATGTGCAAGATTTCATATATGAAGCTTCTGTAAAACTCCGTGTACTACATATGCAATGTATTGGTCAATGCAGTGTTAAGTCATTTTACTTATTTCCTTGATATATTCGTTACATAAACCCATTTGTCTCTGTCTCTTCCCCACCCTCGTTTTTTCTGTACAGCATGTGCATTCCGCTACAATGGACTCTCGTTTGTCTACCTCATCTACCTCCTCCTCATTCCTCTCTTTTCTGAACCTACAAAAACAACAATGCAAGGTAAGCATGTTCTTGGCATATGTATTTAAAGTACAGGTGGATATAACTACTGTATCAAATCAAATTTTTTCAGAAACCTTTTATTTTATTTTTTAAAGGAGGGGGTATATATCCAATAAATAAATAAAATTATAATTTAATAATCTGTATAACTCTTGGTGGAATCACAGATTTTCAATAACATTTTTGGGCCTTCAGTTTCTTTTAAACTAGCAAAGTGGTCAGAGCTTCTGGCGCTCCCGAACTGACACCACTTGACACACACCCCACCAGTTTCATTGCCCAAGTGCCCCTCAGTGCTTGAGCAATGGTAATTTAGCGCTCAGCGGGAACGTTCATTTCTGGAAGGAGGCCGGCCCACATAAGGGAGTTCTGTCAGCCTGCCTCCTTCCACAAATGAGTGTTTCTGTTCATTTCAGGGTCTCCTTTAGAAAGTGCTAAAATCTCCCTTGTGTAAGTGGTGAGTTCCGCTTGCACAATGGAATTGGCAGGACCCATCGCTGGTGGAAGGGTATCGGTGGGGTGGAAAAGAATTGGCGAGGTTGGGGAAGGCTGACCTAAGGATTCAAAGGGAACTTATGATGCTTTTTTATTTTAATGATGTTATTCTTTCCTGCTTCATTAATGGCTAATTCTGCCTGTGCAAGTCTGGGGTAGAAAATGGGAATTGACTGCCAGCACACCTGCTCAAAATAGTCAATAAGATATATTAAGGTCTTAGCTAAAGCCATGTGCCCAGCTTTCATTGACCAAGTGTTTGGAAGCTGGGAGGCACTGCACATAGTCTGTGTTTGCACACAGTCTGCCATAGAAGTGAATATGTATTTAGTTTCTAGAAATGGCATGTGTGCTACCCTCCTATATCACCTGAGCTCAGCAGCAATGGCATGAGTCTTGAGAGAGAGAGAATTTCACTTATTGTGGAAACCTTAACTTTCCCTTTTCTTCTTCTTTTTTTTGAGAAAACTTTTGTGCTAATTTTGACAAGGCATGTTTACAAAAAAAAGTGAAAGTCGTTGTTGTTGTGCTTCACAGAGTTCCTAGAGGAAATCGGTAGCCTTCATTTATAATTAGTTTGTGCTGCTGAGTTTTTGCCAGAAATATATAGAAATGAAAAATGAAATGAACTAAGCGTCAATTCAAACTTTTAATGTGTTTGGAACTCACAATCTTGCTAAATCTGTCAGTCACTTTTTATTAGAAAAATTTACAAGAACGGGGCAAAAATAAAATATCAGTAAATGTCTAGTTTGAGGGCTAACATGGCTCTTAAAATGTAAAGATGATAGATGAGAGGCCAGTTTGAGGACCTGAAGGGGCCTATGGGTACAGCCTCCATAACCTTCTCCCATGTTGATTTTATGTGTTTTTCTTTTCTGGCCCTTTCTTTGCCAGGAAGGATGATTGACATCCTAAACATAGCAATTCTCTGTAAGTGAAAAGGGAGGGGGAAAAAACTAGTAATGTTTGACAGGCATCCTTAATCTTCCAGGTCAGGATATGGATGCTATTTTCTTTTAATGGTTTATAGTGGCTAGCAGTACTTTCAGATAATCCAACTGGGCAAATGCTCATGAGTGTTGAGGGACAGCTTTCATTTCACTGGAAAGATGTGGGCCAGCTATTGTTCATTAGTTACCGTAGTAACTTGGCTCCCGCTCTAGCAGGAAGTTGCAAGCAGCAGCAATGGTTTTAGTTTTTACCATCGAATGCATATGTACAAGCAGGGGGATTTTTTTATTTCATGATATTCCAGTTGGGGTGGGAAGGTAGAGTTAAAAATCCAGTTGCAAACAATTCTACCAGATTCTTCAGTGAATATTAATATTTGCGCCAGTGTGCAGCTGCCCTGGCTCCCCCCCCATCCTCTGTAGTGAAATACTGCAAACAAAATGGGGGCGCATGCTTGATGATTCTGAGTATATTCAAAGTACTTCCTCACATAGGTAAATAGTGCCCACTGCCTGGTGTATCTCTGGGTACACTGAAAAAAGCCAGGGAAGTTGATAATGTTTTCACCGCTTCTTCCCAAGAGCTCAGAGGGATGTTCACAATGATTCACAAAACATTACAACTTTATAAACATTATTAAACATTATAATAAAACATGGTCTAAAAAATTTAAGGTACAAAATTTAAAACAAGTATCTAAAAACAATTTCAGTACACATTTCAATGACAGACCTGTTCAAGACAGCTGAGATAGGTTCCCCAGCATATGCCATTAAATGCCTGGCAGTAGAGGGCAGTTTTAACCTGATGCCAAAAAGATGACAGTTTTGGCACCAGGCAGGTCTCAATGGGGAGCTCATTCCGAACATAGTCAGGGGGCTACCACTGAGAAGGCCCCCTCTTGGAGGAGGCACTCAGAGGAAGGCCCCGAATGTTGATTGTAGCATCCAGGCAGGTTCATGTCGGGAGAAGCATTCCATCAGGTATTATGGTCCTGAGCCATTGTATGGATTATAAATTAAAACCAGCACATTGAATTGGGATTGGAAACACATAGGCAGCCAGAAAAATATAGGCAATTTAGACAGGAAAGCTCCTACAATTTCCAGCATTCCCTAGTCAGTATTTGCCACCATGGCTGGGTGGGGCATGTTGGGAGTTGTAGGATTTTTCCTGTCTAAACATACATAGGATCAAGCCCTAAGCTTTTTAACTAAGCAGAGATCTGAACCTGAGTTCCTATACCAAAGCCCAATGTTATAGCCACTACATCATATTGTCTGCTGGTGAGAAGAGCTCCTATATGCTCTTGGATTTCTGCTTGTGCAAGGACGTTGGCTGTGAAACTTTCCCATATGTGTCTGTGTACACACAAATTCTCTGCCTGTCTTCAAAGGGAACAGGAAGTGGGGATATTTATTATTACTAGTTTGAAGTTGCCAAAACCCAGTGGTCAGTCACAGCCAAAAGTTAATAGAGCAAATGTGCTATAAAATAGAAGGGGGTGGGGAGACTTTTATAATTCCACTACTTGCTTTTTTTCCTGCCCCCACCCCATTCTCTCTGCTTCTGTTTAGCTTTTGCACTATTTTTATTCCCATCACTTACTGGTTTATTATGGTAACTAGCTTCCATATAGTTCACTTAATTTAATTCTTCCCTTAGCTATTTCTTTTTCCTCTAGTGACATTAGATTTTGGAAGGCGAAGATTCCACCCCTCCCCCCGCCCCTCTATATAAAGTTAAGTGTATGTTCTTTATTCTTCCTCTTCCTTTCTGCCCCATTTTGGTCCTCTACAAACAGATGTTTCTCCTCTTATTTTCCATCCCTACCTGGATTTCTCATCTGTTTAGTTCCTTTTGGGGTGTGTGTTTCCTTGTCTTTCTATTTTCTTGCAGCACTTCTCTCCTGCGAAAATTGCAGACCTGGCTGATTAAAAGAATTTAAATACTCTGAGTTTTGTATTTGAAAGTGCTATTCTGTTTCCAGCAGGCATCTTCTTGGTATTGTTATAAGATATTATGTAGTAAAACAAACTAGTATTCATCATGATCCCTTCATGTAAAACACCATTCCACTTGACTCCTATTAAAGTTCCTGAGGCTAAGCTTCCATGAATAGGCCCTTACAAAGTCACATTCACAGTGTTGCAAGCTTGGGACAAGCTTCACTTTCCAATGATAAAAGAAGACAAGTCACAAAAATAGATATAGCCACTCAGTAGAACAAAGAGTATAGACGGAGAATCAATCTGTGTTGATTCTCCCTGGAAAAATGTTTAGGAAAATCCAGCTAATCCTCTTTGTCCATTCTGTCAAATATCTTTCTCCATTTTTTAACAAATAGAAAACCCAAAACATTTTTTTTGCAGAATATAATGATGGCAGAATATAATTTTTTTACTAAATAAGTATCAGTTGTTGAAGTAATTGATTTAATGCCAGATCTCCAAAACCTTGTATAAGTTTTTGCCCTGAATCTTGAATCTTCTTAACTCTCAAATAATCTATGCCAGGCTACAGACCATCTAAATCAGCGGTTCCCAAACTTTTTCAGGTAACCGCTCCCTTGGTTCCACAAACTCATGCCCAGTGCCCCCTACCCTACACTATAAAAATCATTATTCAGAATAGCGGGTTTCAACGACCCACTAAGGAAGATAATAACAATAAAATTCAAAACAGTAACAAGTAATTGAATATTTATTTAAAATCCAATTACATTTTTTAGTTTATTCAATTAAACATAATTGATGAACTTGTTCCAGTGATATCATCTTTTCAAAGTCTGATAGTCATTTAGCAAGAATATTAGATATCACAGGGTCTTAGATGATGAGTGTAGTATATTTAGGTAGGGTCATGCCAAGAGAGGCATTCCATCAGCCTGAGTTGTCCGGAGCTGTGCTGCCAACAAGACCCTCCTCAATCCACACATGTATTAATACCGTTTAAGAAGAGTCCTTTTAACGGTGAATTGCAATGTTTCAAAAGCACCAAAACGCTAATAAAGAGACATACCCTGCTTGGTGTGTCCCGCCATGCCAGCTGCAAACAGAGGTGTTCGCTCTTTTTTGCCTCCTTCCCTCGGCAAGCCTGGGGTGGGTGCTTCCCATTTAAAGGGGCTGCGCTCCTCTGGATACTGCTGGTCTGGGTGCCCAGGCTGAGTAGTGGCGTGCGTGCGGGCTGAGGAGCTGAGAATGAAAAAGGGGCCGTACTGCACGCGGCCCCTTTAAATGGGAAGCACCCACCGCAGGCTTGCCGAGGGAGGCAGGGAAAAGAGAGCGAACGCAGCTTGGCGGGGCACACCAAGCAGGGTATGTCTCTTTATTAGCATTTTGGTGCTTTTGAAACATTTCAATTCACCGTTAAAAGGACTCTTCTTAAACGGTATTAATACATGTGTGGATTCTTCCCCTATATACATATGGTTTGGGACCAAACTACCTTCTCCCATAAAAATGTCCCTCGGTTTTAAGACCTTCTCGAGAGGCACTTCTCGGAAAAGACCACCTTGAGTGCCTCCCTGCCGCCCCCTTGCCTCTTAATGCCTCCCCTATGCAATCACACCGCCCCCAAGGGGGCAGTACCGCCCACTGATCCAAACTATATTTTCTAAATATTAGAGCTTGCCTCAGGAGATAAGGCAGAACGTTAAGATGATCAAATATTTGGAAGATTCCAAGGTACCTAAATGCATCATGGCTGAACTTCTTAGACTAGCCTTGCTGTAACCGATTATATTGACATTTAGCTGTTTTTGGCAATGCAAAAGCCTGTAGCAAATCTACAGAGGAATAACAATTAGCATTAGGGGCAATTAACTGTGACAAGTTTTGCTTTCTAGCAACACAAAAGTCACAGTTTTTCCTTAAGGCTAAATCTGCCTGTGGAAAAACAAAATGTAAATGAGGTGGAGAAATGCTCTCATAGTAGGAACTTACATATTTGGGCAATTCAGTGGACAGCTGTCATTTCTTTACAAGATTTAAAAAGTGCACCCTCCACCTACCAAACACCTGGGCAATGTACAATGAAAATATTTGAGACCTGACTTAAAACCAGGAAACACTGGAGCATAAAATGAAACAAGGGTGGCATTAAAATTAGAATTAGAATTGGAGAACAACAAAATGTTCTACAACATTAAAAGATCAATGGAATAAAACAATATTTTATGCCTTTCAAAAGTAAAATAAAGAAGGAACCTATATCATCTCCCTTGGCTAGGGTGTTCCACAATTGGGGTGCTACTACCAAAAAGGCCCCATCTCGATTGGAGATCCTGTCTCGAATTCATGGAGGAAAAGTATCAATGGCTACTAGTCATGATGGTCCTAGGCCAAGGCATTGTTAGCTTGTGTGACTCCGGTCAAAATAGACTTGATCTCCATCAACAGAAAAAAATAAAACAAGTTCTATCTCAGTATTTTGAGATTATAGAGAAGGAAGGCAGAGCAGAATACAGAGAGAAAAGTTGTATGGGAAAGCACCATCAGCCCAGACTCCCTCACAAGATATTTGGGAGGGTAATTAAGACAAGAAACTACATGTACAGCAGTATCTATCACCAGTAAAGAGAGGACATAATCATATAAAGAGTCAAGGTTCAGGACTTTCTAAAGAGTCTCTCACAACTCGTTTGAAATCACTAAATGGATTTCGATACTAGAAAAGGCATTTTGGTGCCTGCTGAAGCAGAAAATCCAAGTGGTCAGAGGAATACAGAAGTAATTTAATATGTAGTGCTGCACTACAATAGTACCACCAGTCGGAGCAGAGCTATTTCAGTTTATTTTCCTCCTTGTGCTTATGTAGGAGAGTGCTTTTGAAATGATACCTTCAATCTTTTGCCTAGCCAAGATTTTTAAATTGACACAGTAAGGCAGACTTCCCCAACCTGATGCTTCCAGATGTGTTGGGGTGCAATTCTCATCATTTCCAGCCACCATGTCCCTCACATCTGGAAAGGACCAGGTTGTAGAAAGCTACTGTAGAGGTAACTATGATGGGACATAAGAATTGCTGACTGGAGGGCTCTTGAGGTGTCCCAAATACTAATGAATGAGGCATTAGTCTTAAATTTCGTTTATATTTTGAAGAGAAAACCTGAACAATTAATTACTTGTCTGAGATTCTGTTTGCCTATTTTTCGGGTCCTCAACATGGTGAACATGGTCATCAATGTATCCATGGATACATTGGCCCCTGCCAGCCTCCTTGCTCCTCATGGTTTTCAAACTTTTAAAAAGGGTTTTTAGTTTAAAAAACACACTAGGGAGTCTGGCATGCTGTAAAATGATATACCAGCGTCCAGTATGTCCTCTGTTTCCAAGAATGCCTCTGGGCCTCTCTTGGGGCCCAGAAAATAAAAAATGGTGGGTGACTGCAGCTCAGAACATCATTTTGAAGCATGCCTGGAAAAAAGTAACATGGGGAGAATAGGCCCTATTCCATCCTATGACATGAGCCTCATAGTATTTTAGCTTGTTTTCTTATCTGCAAAAAAACGTGTGCAGTAGTCATTTTCAGTGGGGAATTGACCTTGCTGTTGAAGCCTCTCTGTGTTGGAATAGTCTTCTCCATGTAGATGTCTGAGTATGGCAGATGTAGGGAGACAGGCATACACTCTGGCTCTGTTCCATGTGGAGGTGGCCCAAAGATCTATAGGCTGAACTGGGCCTGTGCTTTTGGCTTCAGAATGATTGCTTTATTAATACACAAATTTAGTCAAATAATTAATTGGCTAAAATTCATCTGATTATTTGGTTAAAATTAATCTGTCACTAGGATTAAAGCCCTAGTGAATATTTCTATCAAAATGAAGAAAAGTAACTGTGAAGACCATTGTTCAATATGGAGCAGAATATGTTCAATATGTTTCCTTCACCCCCTTAGCATTTCGCTCTAGTTATGAATATTGTGCTTTATTTATTTATTTATTTATTACATTTTTATACCACCCAATAGCCGAAGCTCTCTGGGCGGTTCACAAGAATTGAAACCATAATAAAACATCCAACAGGTTAAAAACACAAATACAAAATACAGTATAAAAAGCACAACCAGGATAAAACCACGCAGCAAAATTGATATAAGATTAAAATACAGAGTTAAAACAGTAAAATTTAAATTTAAGTTAAAATTAAGTGTTAAAATACTGAGTGAATGAAAAGGTCTTCAGCTGGCGACGAAAGGAGTTTTTCAAATAAAATAGTTTTGAAGAATAACTATTTTCAAAAGTGTGTGTGAAAAAATAAAGTGAATCGATGGTTTACAACAGTGTTTGTTAAAAAAAAAACTGATGTGGGCCTCTCTGGAGCACTATAAACAATTGCCAGGTAAGGTCCAACTTCCTCCCCCCAAATTTTCCTAATGAATATCCTAGAGGCAAAGTGCCAGCATATCAGCGTAATATACAAGATTGTGTGATATTTCTTGGGTAGTATCCAGTGTTAGTGTCTATTGAAATGAATGAGGCTTAAGTTAGTCATGACTAATTTCTGTCCCATTCATTTCAATGGATCTACTCTACATAGGACTAACGTTGGATCTTACTCTGTGAGATACTGCTTTTTGTTACTATATCAATAAACCCATCATCTCTGTTGGGAGAATTTTGATCTTTTTAAGGAAAAACTACCAGTGTACAACAGTCAGCTAAGTCCTAAGTCTGTAAACGTCTAAACAGCTGTGCACTGGCTGCATTTGACAGCATGCAAAGGACTTTAAAACATTTTTTAATGAATGAATTACAGTGAAAAACCATCTTCCACATTTCAATAAATTCAGTTTTGTTGGAGATGGAACTGGATGGCATGGGTGGTTAGCATGCTGGTAGGTGAATACAAAAGCAAAGATGGAAGTCGGTGCCCTTTGTTGACATTTTTAGATATTGAAAGATAAAATGGTAGCAGACATAAAGCTACTTACATCTGCTTTTTGTTAGAGCACTTTGTTGGACCTCCCCCTTTAAATAACATTATATTTTAAACAACCATGTTTTATTATGTCAGTGTAAAATGGGGAGGGGGCTCTCCATTGCATTGTTAAGTATGTGTTTCTATTATTGTGCTCAACATAAAGGCAGGACGCATTCCAATAGATGCGAACTGTGCCAGGTTTTCCCTTTTTTCCAGAAAGGAATTGCAGCTGTTCCCCATTACTTGGCTATTGATATGGCCCTGCTGAAGAACATGCTACAGAGTCTGGATTCATCATGTAGACGGTGCTGCAGCCAGCCAGGAACATGCTTCAAGGTGCTCTTGAAAAAGGGCTCAATACGCTACTGGCCAGCAAGCTGAAGTGTGACAATGCCACCGTTTGTTGTCGCATTGCTTTCAGTGCCATAAATCTCTTCAGTGTTGGAAGACTGTCTGCTTGGTACTAGTTGAAATTTGTCTGCTGTGGTAAACTTCCTTCCTCTTAAGTAAATAAATAGACTATATTTATTCATAGCTTATTTCTCTTGCTTGAAGGCTCACCATACCCGTACTTTGTCATGAACAATATTGATCTTGTTCTACATCTTAAGTGGGCAATGGAGAAAATGGCTGGTGGTCACACCTTATGCTCCTGCTTCTCTCAGTCTCTAGACTTCTTCAGTCCTTACGTTAAAGTGAGAATTCTCAACCTGCTATTTATTCTTTGGCATGAACTTCTCCTACACGCTGCAGGGGGAAAAGTAATGAACGAACCAAACTATCCTGCATTTAGTTGAACATGGTATCTCCCTGGGCAACTGACTTTAAGCCCCTCATGAATTCCAAAGGTAGATCTGGTGGTTAGGGAAATGCATCATTCAAATTAATTTTGAACATAAGAACTATGTTCTTTTTGCACAGTGGCCAACCAGCTGTCGACCAGGGACCCTCAAGCAAGATACAATGCAACAGCAAACCCACCCCCCATGCTCCCCAGCAACTGGTGCACACAGGCTTACTGCCTTTGACACTGGACATGCCAATCAATTTGGTCCTTTTTTCTCATACCGAGGAGGAACAAGACACCAAAAGACTGGGTTAAGTCGTCACAAAATAGAATGCCCCTCCACCCCAAATCAAAAATATTTTTCAGCATTTGGGAGAATGGATGATTGCATTTTTAAGGCCAGAAGAAATACGTCCTAGATTATAACAAGGTGTGCTGTTGGATACAGAAGTATTTAACTGCACTTCAAGCTAAGCAGAGCCCACCAGCCATGTCACATGGCTTGCCATGTACTTGATGACCCACTCACTCTCTTCTTACAGTCCCAGGAAAACAACAAAAGTTAGTGAGCTGCCATATGCAGCGAGCTGGCTGCATTCAGCTTGGTGAGACAAAAGTTGTGCAGGTTTGCCTTCATGCTGAATCACTCTGTTTTTAAGAAGAGATATAAAGCCGAAACATAGGCAACAAACCTAAATGTAGTTCAAAGTAATACTGTTAATACTGTATAAATGCATGTGTCTCACATAATAAGCATATTTGGCAACAAAGGTTACTTTAACATAACTTTCTCCCAAAGTGAAACAATTCTCTGTAGCTTTTCTACATATCATTTACGTATTTACCACTACATATCGTTGATATACCACAGCATATCATTTATATGTGTGGTGTATAAAGCAATTTTAAAATTGTCATATTTATCCACCCAGTAACCCTGTGATGATAGTTATTCCAGTTTTACAGCGTGGGAATGGATCTAACGGTTAAATCCAACATAACGCTCATATAGGTCCACTAATGCAACAAGGCTTTCTCTCTCTGTCCTCCCCTCTGGAGCCCTCTGTGTTGCCTGAAAATCTGCTTGGACAGTTTCCCACCAATATGGAGCAGATTTTGAAGGTATACAGGGAAAGAGGGAATCACCTTCTCTTGGTTCTGCTGACAGAACTACTTCCGTGAGCGGAAGGACATAAATGGACACAAAATAGAGAATCAGTGTGATGTAGAGTACTGGAACAGGATTTTGGAGATCCGGGTTTAGCCCCAGCTCATCCATGAGTGACTTTGGGCCAGTCACTGAATTGCAGCCTCAGCTACCTCACAGGGTTCTTGTGAGGATAAAATGAAGAGGAGGAGGACCATGTAAGCCACCTTAGGTTCTTTGCAAGAGGGGAAAAAAAAGAAGGGATTTAAATATAGCAGCAGTCATAGTAGTAGTAATAGTAAAAAGAATAATATAATACAACCCTAACATTGCAATTTATTTATTTATTACATTTTTATACCGCCCAATAGACGAAGCTCTCTGGGCGGTTCACAAAAATTGTACCTAACTATGGCAGGCAGAGATCATGTATCCAGGTCTCTCTCACCACAATTCAGTTCTATATCCACTGAACAATTCTCACTTGCAAAAGTATTTTCTGAATACAAATATACCACATTTTGCAAGAGTTTAGCATGAGTTTGTATAACTTGAACTTGTTTGGGGAAATCTGATCGTTTTGAGGTTCAGATATGACTCCTCTTAACAGTCCCCTGAGCCGAAAAGACACTTGCATGTTGCAGAATCCCATTGAAGATTGAGATCAGCTTCTTCTGAGGTGGTGCTTGTTCAACTTGGAGGCTGTAGTAGAGCATCGTATTTAAGGGCTATGGCCCTTTCTCCTCCAGCCTAGCATGTCTTTTACTTCCTTCGGTATTATGAGAAACTTGCATCGGAGCACAGAGACAGCTGTTTTGCCCCAAGGTATCAGAGGAGAGGGACTTCTTGTGTGGGCTGTTCCAATGTCAAATTTATCTATTTAGTGTCAGACATAAGTTGGATGAAATCAGTACGTACACTCATGTGCAATTTTCTAAAATAATAAAAAAAAGACTTTTCAGAAAGTGTCTTGTTTTTCTTCTTTTAATATAAAAACAAAAGTTGTGGAGCCTCTTTTAGTTTCTGAAGTATCATAGCTCCTTGAAGCTGAGACCTAATCTACACTAAGCAGGATATTGCATTATGGTAGTGTGGCTCCTGCCTTTTATATACCGCTTTCATAACACTTTCATAGTGCAATATCCTGCTTGATGTAGACCAGGCCTGAGTCAGTATCAGTTCTATGTAGTAATTATGACCATAACTGGGGCCCTTTCTACACCTAAGGATTATCCCAGGAAAATGGAGGGACCATCCCTGCCTGCTCCCGGGATCCCCTGTGTGTCATTTGCATGCACAGGGATGATCCTGGGATGATCCCGGGGAAAAAGGCAGGTGTAGAAACGGCCTAGGTGTTTCAGAAATGTGAGTTTTCCTTGCCTTCTGCTTGTTTACTGCAGCACTGTTTGTTAAATAAAGCATCCGGTGCTTGTTTTTCTGATCCTTTAGCAAAGTCAGGGGAGTCTTCTGTAGTAATGTTGTTGGACTTCATTATTACTTGGTACAGAATAATAATTTTTCCAACTCATAATGATCACGTACATTATGAATTGAGCACCGTTTCCCCAAGGAAAAAAACCTGCCAGGTTGGAATGTTAACTGAGCATTTGAGTCAGCAAGGAACCTTAGAATATGCAGTTGTCAAGGGCGCCCGAGTACTTGGCAAGGATGTCAGGGCTCCTGGACGCAACATACCCAAGGATTCAGCTCCTTCCTATCTCTCCTCTCTCATCTCACACTATTGCCCCGCTCGTGCAATTTGCTCCTCTGATGCCATGTTTCTCGCCTGCTCAAGGGTCTCTACTTCCCTTGCTCGGCTTCGTCCATTTTCTTCTGCTACCCCTTATGCCTGGAACGCTCTTCCAGAACATTTGAGAACTACAAGTTCAACCGCAGCTTTTAAAGCTCAGCTAAAAACTTTTCTTTTTCCTAAAGCTTTTAAAACTTGATTTTGTTCTGACTTTATACTGTTAGTTTTACCCTACCCAGTGCCTGTTTACCCTACCCTGTGCTTGTTTGCATTCTCTTCCCCTCCTTATTGTTTTATTATGATTTTATTAGAATGTAAGCCTATGCGGCAGGGTCTTGCTATTTACTGTTTTACTCTGTACAGCACCATGTACACTGATGGTGCTATATAAATAAATAATAATAATAACTTAGGGTGCTATCATGAGTATGCTCAGTGATGTCACAGGTGCATGGAACCCTGGAACATATAGTTTCCAGGAGGCTGATGTTCCTGCGGAGTACCTGGGCATTCTGGAAAAACACATTTCTAGGGGTTCTTGATCCTACAGTGCTTGGGTGACCATATGGAAAGGAGGACAGGGCTCCTATATCTTTAACAGTTGTACAGAAAAGGAATTTCAGCAGGTGTCATTTGTATGCATGCAGCACCTGGTGAAATTCCCTCTTCATCACAACAATTAAAGCTGCAGGAGCTATACTAGAGTGACCAGATACAAAAGAGGGCAGGGCTCCTGCAGCTTTAACAGTTGTGATGAAGAGGGAATTTCACCAGGTGCTGCATGCATATAAACGACACCTGAAATTTCCTTTTCTGTATAACTGTTAAAGATATAGGAGCCCTGTCCTCCTTTTCATATGGTCACCCTATGCAGTGCAGTCATGTTAGTGTTCAGTATTCCAGAAAGGAATGATCACTTTTCCAGGAGTTTTCCAGATCACTGCTGCCTTTGGATCATTTGCTACTATCATGATTTTAAATCAGCAAGAAAAAAGGTCAATTTAAATCAACGATTTAAATCAAGTCCCCCAAATTCCCATTGAAAGCTTTTCATTTATTTCCTGAACAATGGTGCAGTTCTTACCACTAAGCCATGTTAATTTACAACTAAGTAGAGTATTACTTACTCTTTCATTCTTACAAGTAAGCATCACTGTATATATTTTGGGCTCATTTACTCCAAGCAGGATATTGCACTATGAAAGCGGTACATAAAAGGCAGGAGCCACACTACTGCTTTATAGCGGTATTGAAGTGCACTGACAACTGTTGGGACCATTGCCACATACCATATACTGCTTTCAGACCACTTTAATAGTGTTATATTCTGCTTGGTGCAGATTTGTCATGGGCCCCAATAGTTGTAAGTGCACTTCAGAACCACTATAAAGCAGTAGTGTAGATCCTGCAGTGCACTTCAATACCACTATAAAGCAGTAGTGTGGCTCCTGCCTTTTATATACCGCTTTCATACTGCTTTCATAGTGTGATATCCTGCTTGATGTAGATGAGCCTTTTGAATCCTTTCCTTTTGATCTATAGAGGGAATGTCTTTAAAATATTCCCGTATAGGGTCTTTCTTATGACCAATGCCTATGACTGGTTTGAGTTAACCGCGCAATCCTATACATGTCTCCTCATAAATAAGTTTCTTTGAATTCAGTGTGGCTTACTCTCAGGAAAGTGGGTGTAGGACTGCAGCCTTAGCATGGACAATTTTGTTTTCACATTTTCTTTCCAGTGTTGCTCTTTCTGCTTCACTCTGTCTTGGCCCGGATTTGGCTGTAGATAATGACTCGGCTGTAGTTAATGGATCGTATGGTATGTCTTCATGGAAGGTGAAAGTAGAGGAGAAAGAAGAGCTCCCACTGCTTTTAGTGTATGCTCACTTGCCTGCACTTAACTTTCTCACATGGGCCTATAGGGATGGCAATGGCAGAGAACTTGCTGCTGCTTCTCACTGTCTGCTATCCGTGGTCATCCCACTGGGCACAGATGGAGGGCATGGAGTGGATGGGATGGGTGAGGGAGTAGCAGTGGGAGCTCCTCATCCTTGCACCTGGTTGGGCCCAAAGAGAAATCAGGAGGCAGAAGAAGTGATAGTAGCAGTAGCAAGGAGGTGGAGGACCAGCTGAAATGCTACTGGTACTGTGTGCATGCACAAGGGGCATTTACCCCAGGCAACATAGATTTCTTCATATGTGACTATGTTTGGGTCTCTTACCATGAAGGTGCCACAAAAACCTAGTTGGCCCTAGTTCAATGTTAACATCAAATCACATAAATGAAATCTGTAGTTAGAAATCCAGTTGCTCAAAAGAGATTGGAGCAAAACAACGATTGTTTAGGAATGAATTATTTTTGGTGTGGTGGCAGGGCGGGGGTGGGGAAGTCCCCGCCCACTGGTACTTCTGTAGTTTTATGACACAATATGGGGGGTTCTTGTTAGGAAAGCAAATGCCAAGATTTCAGTAGGTTGGCTTATTTTGTTTGTGCGTGAGAGAGCATAGGGGAGATGGTTAAAAGGACTTGATTTATGTCTTCATTTGAAGAGTGGTAAATGATCTGTCATCAAACCAGATGTTGGCCATAAAATATTTAGTATGTCTTCCATCCAGAAGGGTTTTAGGTGCCACACATACTCTGATAATTAAGCAAGCAGACAACTTTGGAAATTAGTGTGTTCTTTATAACAAGCATTTATTTTTTTTAGAGATCCTAATAGATTCTATTGCTATATTATTGATGAAGTATTTCCATCACATTGGAGCCCGATTGTGATGTGATATAAAATTAATCACGTCATAAAGAGAGTAAAGGCTGTTCTAGGCCATGCCGTTGTAACCCCCCTTTTCGATGAAGTGTAAACAAGCCAATCTTAACACTATTACATATGAGGTGTCGTTTGCCAGATTGCATTAATCAATCAATATGCTGTTTGTTTAACAAATTGGTCCTTTGATCTTTGTACAATACCAACAGACACACAGACCGTCTAAACAAGCACTAAGACACAGTGCAAAATATCAAATGAATGAAAAGATTGAGTAGAGAGTGTTATTAAACTATAATCTGAAGTCTTCCTAAAAATAGGTTTTTTTTAAAGTATGCAAATAGGGCATGTGTGGAAACCCATAGAGATGTACAAAGAAGTAAGTCATATTGAGTTCAATCAGGATTACTCAATATAGGATTGCAGCCCAAGAGAATATATTTTTCCAAAGGATGGATTAAATACAGTTCCACACAAATTGTTTCTAAAAGGCAGCCCCAGCATATAGTGCACTGCAGGTGCAATGCCCACACATGAAGGATTTCCATACAGCTCAATACAGCCCATTTCTTACCTTCTGCCTGCCTCTGCATGCATATAGGCAGCATGATTGACCAGCCATGAAACTCAGTGGAGATGACCTTGGGCCAATTATTCGCTCTCAACAAAATCTACCTCACAGAGTTTCCTCAGGATGAAGCAGGGAGGGGGACACGCTGTTCCCAAAGTAGCCAACCAGATGCCTTGGGAAAGCCCACAAGGGGGATGTAAGTGCAACAGCATCCTCCCATTCGTGTTTCACAGCAATTGGTATTAAGAAGCATACAGCTTCCAATACTGGAGGAAATATATAGCCATAATGACTAGTAGCCATTCAATAGCCATATCCTCTTGCCTTGAACAACCTGGAGTAAAGGCAGAATATAAATCTAATGATAAATAAAATGTTAAACAAGCGTTTAATGAACGATAACAGTTTTTAAAAGTGGGTAGTATCCAACAGGCCTGCTCCACCTCCATTACTTCCATTGTGCTCACAAGAGCAACAGTTTGCACAATGGAGCTTTTGTACTGGTGTAAAGAACCCCAGAAATAATGGTCTAGCACAGCTGTTCCAAACCTGGTGCTTTTCAGATGTTTTGGACTACAATTCTCAGAATTATTGATCACTGGCCCTGCTGGCTGGGGGTGATGGGAGGTGAAGTCCAAAACACCTGAAGGGCATCAGGTTGGGAATGCTGGTATTCCACAGAAATCTGTTTGTGTCATGCTTGATCTATGGGTTTGAGTGATCAAGCACAACAATTTTATTTTCTAGTGGCAGCCATGCTAATAGTGAAAATGTGAATCCCCTATGATTTGGTGTACGTATGTTGTATGTGTGTATGATTGGGTGATTGTAATATGAATAAAAAAGAATTTAAAAACACAAACTAATATTTTGTACCAGAAATGTCTACAGATTATTTTCTAACATTGATATTGTACTTGTGTTTCATAAGTCATGATCAGCTCCTCCCTTTAGAGGAAGGGTATGAAGAGAAAAGCCCATGGACTACAATTGTTTCAATAGCTCTACTGGTAAAGTACTGTAGTTCTACTGGTAAAGACAAGTCAAGCTGATCTTGAAAACTTCCTGGTTGGGATACCACCTAGGTTCTCTATGTAAATCACTTTGACTCTTTGGAGGAAGAGTGGGGCATAGGTGCAACAAATAATTAAAGATATGTTGGCCTACAAAATCTTATCCTGTTCCAGCCAGGATACCCCAGATAATCATGCCACGTGTTAACTCATTCCTGGGCTAGCTGTTCATGTGGGAGATGCTTCCATTGGTGAAGAGCTGTATTTGGCTTAGACTGCATATCCCACCGCAAAGAAATCTTTAGTTGTGCCTACATTGCTGTCCAGGAAATGAAAGTAATTAATTTTGCTGTCTGTCTTGCTCTTATCTATCTGCCCATCTAAAACTCCATATTAAATATTACAAGAAAATAAAATTTTTAAATCAAGCAAAAAGTAAGCATAGCCATGTGTACCTAAATGCTGCAAAATAAGTAGTAGCAAGCAGTGTATGTTCCTCTGAGTCTAGTAGTTGGTTTTTAAAACCTACTTTCTACTAAAAAACAACAACAACAATGAAGGGGGACAAGATGAATCTTGCCTTAGAAGAAAATTCTTTCTTTCTTTGTTCATTCATAAAATTCTGTGCTGAAGTTAATGAGATCATCAATTTGTCCGTTCAACACAGAGCTCTAACAAATTCTGAGGCTGTTCTTTAATTGATCTTTTTGGGTGCACTGTGATTAAATTCTGGGAAATTGCTAAGCTGTGACTCACATCATAAAATCCAATTAGTGTTTGGTTGACAGTTTGTCTCCCAACTCAAGCGTCCAAGTTTCTTTTAATACCACATCAGTATATAGGTTATTGCTGGCAAAAGCCTTGAGTTTATTTTGTAAAAAGAATGTTGCACGTAGTCAGAAGTTTACTTTGGACATGGCTAAAACTAAGGCATTTTGTTTTAGCAAAGCATGCTTTGGTTTTGTCACTTTTGGCTTCATTTTATGGATTCAAATGCATATTTAAGTGTTGGGGTGAGGAGGTTTTTTTCCTCTTAAATCTCTTAAAAATAGGCTGTTGTAAAATTCCCTTTGCTATTAAAGCTTCATAAAATGGACATTTTCTGCAATCATTGATTGTCAGAAGCAGATGTACAATAATTACACAGCTTAAGAGGGCTCCTTTTGCCAGGGGGCACTGTTGTGTCTTCCTATTACTTGTAGTTGGAATTGCATAGATTTTGATAGCCATGTCTGTGTCCTTCTTTTCCTCTTACAGCCGGCAAACAAACTGCACAATAAGATGTGTGAGTACCACACTCATGTGGAGCATACAGATCATTTCATGGGGAAACTGGCATATTCACTTTCTGGATTTTAACTATTTGTGGCATTCTGGAGCCGGAATAAATGATATGTGGAGAAGATAAGAGTTGTACTGGATGCTGCAGCATTATTCTGTTTACACACTGGCCAACCAGATGTCTGTTGGAAGCTCACAAGTAGGACATGGAGCAACAGCACCCTTCCATTCATTTTCCCTAGCAACTCGTTTTGAGAACTAAGCTGCCTCTGATTCTGAATATACATTTTCATTTCATTTAATTTCATTTCTATTCTGCACAATAGCTAAAGCTCTCTGGGTGGTTTACAGACATAAAAAACCTTAAAAATACAGTAATTATACATAATGGGCTTAGTCACATTCGCCTGGGGAAAGTGGGGAGTGGGGAGAGTTAGTGAAATCATGAAATGTGCACCCATCACATGGCCAGGAACCACATGGTGTCACATGGTTTACTTACCACTCAGTCGTCCTCCTGCGGCTGCGTATCCCAGCTGCTACCACAGTGGGAATCGGGTCACGCTGGACTCTGTAGCCGACGTGTGGCGATCTTGACCATTGAGAAGTTGTAGCTGCTCTATGGTCACTGCATTCCCCCCCCCCCACGGAATGGCTGTTTTAACTATTAGAGATCCTGACAGACGTCACAGTAAGCTACCCTGGGGGCCCTTAAGCCCACTGCATGGGGGGTGGTCACCCCAGGTGCTTTACTAGCCATGTTTTCAGGGTTTTCTTCCCCAACACAACACACTACACCACTGTAGTTTGCTTCCCAACGTAAACCATGGTGGCTTATTGTTACGTGTGAACATAACAATGTAAAAGCAATTTACATACAAACATATAAACAGACAGTAGACACACACATGCACATATCCAAACAATTTTAACAATCAGCAATAAGAAATCCCATGAGCTGATTAAAAAGCTCATCATATGCTGCCAAATGCCTGAAAGTGGAGGAAGCATTCATGAGTAGTAGCCATTGATAGCCTTGTCACCCATGGATTTGTCTAATCCCCTTTTAAAGCCACCCAGGTTGGTGGTCATCACTTTATCTTGCATTGGCAAATTCCATAATTTAACTATGCACTGTGGGAAGAAGTACTTTTATCTGTCCTGAATCTCCCACTACTCAGCTTCATTGGATGAGCCCAGGTTTTGTGTTATATGAGAAGGAGCATGGTTCCTTATCCACTTTTTCTACAATGTGCATCATTTTATTAACTTCTATCACATCCCCCCATACTTATCTTTTTTCTAAGCTAATCTCCCCCCCACTGAACAACCTTTCCTCATAGAGGGCTAGTCCATTAGAAAACCTGAGGATGGTAGCAATAATCCTCAAAATTCAGGAAAAGAATCATATCAAATGCAACACAAAGGTGGGATACAGTATAGATTCAAATCACTGGCATTTCCTGCCATTCTTATGAATTCAATATCCTTCTCCAAAACAAGTGAACCCAAGGGCTTCCTCAGTACCAATTAAAGTACAGGTAGAATTTGAATATGCTAGAGGGATACATGTTTGCACTCTTCTATGTACCTGCAACACAAGCTTTAAGGTCTGTCCAATATAATCTCTGGATATTAGACTGATCCAAGAAAAGATTTTATTGTACCCCTGTGAGACTCTGGCATGGGAATCTGGCAGAGGCTAATAAATATTGGCTCTGCAACGTTCCCATTTCTTGCAAGGGAGTTTTATTCTGGCAAGATGTCTCCCCCCCACCCCAACATTGTAATATGATACTTACTTCTGTTTTATCCATTCTACTTTACACAATGTGCCTCCTAAGCATTTCTTGTCGTTTGGATCCTAGAAGATCCACAAATTTTATGCTTACATTTCCAGCATTTAAAGATTAATTTTTCAAACTCAGTGGAATAAAGAGGCTTCAGATGTTGAAAAAAAAGTAGTTGTATTCTGAAGAGTAGCCCTATGCGTTTTGGCCATGGCTGATATATATGGGCCTTCTTCAGGGGTTTATGTTTATAAAAGTGCTTGCAGAGATTTCTGCAAAGATAATCTCCAAATCACAGGATTCATCTTTTTTCAGAGATCTCTGTAGGCAGTGGTGGGTTGGGCATTATCTTGAATGAATGGGTTTATATAATTTACTGAGGGTTTTGCTATAGGATTTAGAGCAGGGGTAGCCAACCTGATGCCTTCCAGATGTTTGGTCTACAACTCGCATAATCCATGCCTTAGCCATGCTGGGTGGGGCTGAAGTCTAACACATCTGGAGGGCATCAAGTTGGATGCTGGGTTATTGTTTTGCATGATGCAGTTGCAGTCTCTTGGTATATGTGCTCAGGGCCAAGGATTGGCTCGGATAAAATCTGTGCCTTATGGCTGCAATCCTTTGGATATTTAGAATCATAGAATAGCAGAGTTGGAAAGGGCCTACAAGGTCATCGAGTCCAATCCCCTGCTCATTTGCAGGAATCTACCTCAAAGCATACCTGACAGATGGGTGTCCAGTTGCCTCTTGAATGCCTCTTGCATGGGAGAGGCCACGACTTCCCTAGGTAATTGGTTCCATTGTTGTACTGCTCTGTCAGGAAGTTTTTCCTGATGTCCAGCTGGAATCTGGCTTCCATCAGGCTAGGTGGTATAAAAAAGTCACAAGATCAGCAGTTTAGATAGATACCTACAACACCTACCACTGGCTAATTCATTCAAATTGAAAATTTCCATTTTGAGACTGGTTCTTTCTGAACTCATGGCCAGAACACCTGGTCAAATTTTGGGAATTGGTTCCTTCCCCATCCCCTTTTTTGTACCACCTAGGCTGACAAAGAGCTCTGGAGAACTTGAAAACTTGCACAATTATGTGGAATTTTGATTGGTCCTAATAAAATTATTGCCAACTGTGAGTTTTAGATTTTTTTCTGAGCAGATGTATACTCAGGATGAATACATAGGATTGCACTGTTAATCTCCCTGCCATGGTCTTAACCTTTTTATCTAAAAATCTGAACAGCAATGAAGTTGTAACTTGGTAAAAAATAATTTACTAGATCAGAAGGCAAAGTTTGCTGATTGATTTTCTTTTTAACCAGTGTTTTTGCTGGTAAAATACCAAGGCCTGCATGTTTGTGCTGGGTTCATAAGATGCTTCAGTTTGAAAAGAAATGGGCTCTTCAGCAGATGCTGTACTCATTTTTTTTTAATATTAACTTCTCAAAAGAAAGAAATTCAAGCAATTTGCTTCTGTTTTAAAGGTAAACTGTTTGGAGTCCTGAAAAATATCCAGATTTCCCTCAGTGATTGCTAACCAGCAGCATTCTCTTGGGTGGCGGATATTTGAAAACAACACTATACTGTGGATTGTAAACGAATGTCTTACGTAATTAAATCTTACAATTTAAATCTTTAAGAACATAAGAAGAGCCATGCTGGATCAGACCAAGGGACCATCTAGCCTAGCACTCTGTTCACACAGTGTCCAAACAGCTATCGACCAGGAGCACACAAGCTGGGCCAGATCTACACCAAGAAGTATATCACGCTATGAAAGTATTTGAAAATGGTATATGGAATGTGTCAATGGGCCCCAACAGTTGTCAGTGCACTTTAGTACCATTATAAAGCAATAGTGTAGATCCTGCCCAGGACACGGTGCAACACCACCCTCCCATCCATGTTCCCCATCAACTAGTGCATTTAGGCTTACTGCCTTGGATACTGGAAGTAGCACATCGCCATCAGAACTAGTAGTCATTGATAGCCTCCTTTTTTCCATTACATTTTTAATGTGTAAATGTGCATGTGCAGGAGATTAAAGGCACAATCCAGTGCATGTTTAGATAGAGAAAAGGTCTACAACTCCCTTCATCCTGAACTGCCCAAATCCTTTCTGGGTAAAGAATATAATAACCTGGCATTATCTTTCTTTGCGTAATGCATGTTACCTTGCCATTTTTTTTGTTGGGTTTAAGTCTGACCTTTATATACACTACAGCAGGCCTGAGGTGGGGAGTCAGCTAGATGAGAAGCTACTGTAACTGAATTGCCTCCCATCAACCTGATAAACCAGTGCAGATGACCTGAAAACTTGGATACACTCTATACCACACCTCTGAACTCTTTTAACATTATTAGCCATTTTCACTCTGCTTTTAGTTCTAAACACCTTATGAATAAATGCCATTGATTCCTACACCAGTAGTTAGGTATGCATGATAGTAGTCTTTTACAAATATTCTATTTGCCTCCTTCCATTCTTCAGTATATAATTTGAAACTAGAAGCTTAGTTCCAGTAAAGTATGTTTATTTTGACATTTGGCTTGATACAGGCAAAGTAATATAAACACCAAAGGTAGTGATTATGACTCAGTTTCTTGCAGACCTCTGCTGGTAAATTTGCAACTGTTCAAAATATTATTTAACAGTTTGTTCCAGACATAAAAACTGCACTGTTTACCTGCCAAGTACATCTTGAACAAGGAAGGTATCTTACATGCTTGCATCAGGCCAACCTTATGACTTGTTGGGGACTGTGTGCAAGAGAAGGAGAAGCTGTAGTAGATTTCTCTGGACTGCTTGATGGCTGGTGCTCTTACATCTTTCATTTGGGAATGGGGCTGTCAGACAGAAGGAGGTAGAGCAGAGGCTGGAGTACACATAGCCTAAGCTGACACACTTTTAGGACCAAAAGGCTTTACCAGGAGGGTAATGGGGAAATAATGTAACAGCCTCACTGCACCTCACCAATGGGTTCCAGTGAGTTGCATTCAAGCTCATAATTTGGAATCAAATGGTGTGTGGATGGCCATTTTACTAGATGGTATAGAATGGAATATTTTTAGACTTTGATATGACTCCTAATGCTTTAATGTGTCACCACTGGTATTTTAAAAACTAACACCAATACTTCATTTCCTGTTCCTGTTCCTGTTCCTAAGCTGCCCCTGGTTTCTTTCCTAATGACAAGTCATAAAACAGCAGCAATTATTTGCTTAATTATAATTTGATAGTTCCACAAAGGAAATACTGAGTGTTAAATTATGTCGACGAGTCCTTTATTGGCATCCTTAGGGAAAGAAGTAATGATATTTTAAGGTGCTACTGTCTAAAAGTCTAGAAATGCATCCCCACCACCCACTGTGTTCTGCTTTTCCTGGTCACTTCAGATGAAATTCAAGCAATGCAAATGTGAAGTGACACCAGTTTTCAGTAAAAGCTTGTTCAGAATCATGGAACATGGCTACTAGTCATGATAGCTATGTGCTACCTCCAGTAGCAGAGGCAGCAAGCCTATGTACACCAGTTGCTGGGGAACTGCTCCGGCTATTGGGCGGTAAGGAAATGTAATAAATAAATAAATAAATAAATAAATAAATAAATAACATGGGTGGGAGGGTGCTGCTGCATTCATGTCTTTCTTGTGGGTTTCCCATTGATAGCTGGTTGGCCAATGTGTGAAGAGAATGCTGGACTAGATGGACCCTTGGTTTGATCCAGGATGGCTCTTCTTACGTTCTTAACATAACTGGAAAAAATGGATACCTCCTCTTGTGTTGTCACTATAAACTTTTTCAGGGTTCAGCAAGTTAGTACAGTTTGCACTAAGGGCATGGCTAGATGGGCGATATCCCGGGGATCGCCCCGGGATCATCCCTGTGTGTCCATGTGACACACAGGGGATCCCAGGGGCAGGGAGGGATGATCCCTCCCTTGCCCTGGGATATGGCCCTACACTAATCCTGTTTTTTCCCGTGGTCTCAGGCTGATCCCAAGACCGCGGGAGATGTAGGCCACCATCCTGGTTTCGTCCCGGCTCCTTGCAAATAAACGCAAGGAGCCAGGAACCAGGTACAGGGCACGGAGCTCTTCAAGTGCTCTATGCCTATCGGGGGTGGGATGGGGGAGTGGGAGTTGTTGGGTTTTTTTAATAAAAAAAATACCTTTAACATAGGAGCGCTCCTGTGCTCATTTTGGATTAAAAATGAAAAGAAAAGGCAGGTGCGACATCCTCTTCCTCATGGGACATCATGCGCTGCATGTAGACTGAGGGGGAGGATCTTGTGATCACCATATCACGAGATCTTACCCCTCCAGCCCCTAAGTGTAGACATGACCCATATCTCCAGTAGAGGATGGCTTTGAAATACTTTAATTCTGGAATTACAGTTGGCAAATATCTACATTAGGGATGCAGAATCTCCTGCCTAGGAGCAAAACATGACTCTTCTGGGGGCCCAGTCCATCCCCTTTGGGATTTCCCAGATGCACTCTTCCTTTGACCTCACCTCTTTCCCCAGCCATCATTTGGGCGTTTCCCAGCTCTTGTGCAATTTATTTCACATTCTAAAAGGCTGAAATGCCTCTCTCCCAAAGCATAATTACCAGCAGTAAGAGCTCTAAGCTTAAATATGCTGCTATTTTGGCCCCTCCCACCACTGGAATGTGGCCCCAGTCACTTCTCCAAAAAGGAATTCAGCCTTTGAACCCCTGGTTGATATGATAGTTGGTAAATGTCTCTGTGAAACAGATAGACATGAAATAAGGGAGCACAATGTACTGCTTTCAGTGCAGTCCTACGCATGTCTTCTCAGAAGTGAGTCCTATTGAATTCAGTGGGACCTGTGATAAGGTAAGTGGCCTTGGGACTGCATACTGAGGCCATGGCTAGAGCAGGCGATATCCCGGGGATTGCCCTGGGATCATCCCTGTGTGTCCACATGATGCACAAGGCATCCCGGGAGCAGGGAGGGATGATCCCTCCCTTGCCCTAGGATATCGCCCTACACTTCTGTTGCGTTTTTTCCGTGGTCTTGGGATGATCTCAAGACCTCGGAACATGTGGCCTGGCATTGCAGTTTTGTCCCAGCTCCTCACAAGGAACCGCAAGGAACCGGGAGCCAGGCATGGGGCACGGAGCTCCTCAGAAGCTCTGGGCCAATCGGGGTGGGGTGGGGGGGAGCAGGAGCAGTTTTTTTAAACTTACCTTTTTCGTAGGAGCTCTCGTGCGCTCTTCTTGGATTAAAAAAACACACAAAATGGTGGGCATGATGTCCTCTTTGTCCCGGGACGTTGTGCGCTGCATGTAAACGAGGGAGACGATCTCGTGATCATGAAATCGCGAGATCGTTGCCCTACACCCCCTCGCCTAGGCAGGGCCTCAATCTACTTCTCTGGCAAATGTTTAATGACTACTTGTTTTGACAAAGAAAGAAAGAAAGAAAGAAAGAAAGAAAGAAAGAAAGAACTGTGGATTAGACATTATCATTTTAAAAAAGTTTAGTCGTTTTATCTAACTACAAATAAAATTTTGAAATCCAAAGAGGCGGTCGTCTATTTATTTTAGCCTCGCTTGATCTCCTGTGTTTATTAATTTAGCCTGTGCCATTGCAACCTTTTTCGTCTACTGAACTTTTGCATCTGGAGCAATAGACAAAATAAGCTTTACTTCATTAATATTGTCCAAGCCGCTGTGATGGCATTTTGCTTTAGGGCCACAAATGAAATGATGGCTGCATCAGAAAAATGCCCTTTTCTGCAGAGCTGTGAGACGCTGCATATTTTATGACCTGTCCTTCACATCCTGTTAAATGGGAAATGGATGTTGTTTCAAAGGTGAGGTTGTACTAACCACTCATGCTGGACAGGGGCTGAGGCAAGCAAGCTGTCAATCATAAGGATATTGCCTCATTTAAGGGAATATCTAGTTGCTTCTTTAAAAGGTTAGTAAGCTTTAAGCACTATTATGGATTGATAAATCAATGTGGCAGCATTGTGTTGTGCTTATCCTGCTGTCTAGCAGATCAGTGGTTGTGCTTAACTTCTACTGTCTATTCAGGTGATGAGGGAGAGAAAACTGATCTTGTCTTTTATGTCTGACATTGGGAAAAGATAGGAAGAATGTACCTTTAGTTAGCTTAGAGATGTAAAATTTCTGAAAATTTTGAGGGCATGGCAAAAAACCCTTTTTTGTCATGGGAAAAACTGGAAATTTTGGAAAAATAGAAAAATAAACAATACTTACTTTTTAGCGCTTTTTAGAGACCTAAAATTGCTTTGCTGCTTTAAGACAGTCTTCCCCAACCTGATGCCCTCCAGATATTTTGGACTTGTTAGGGATTGATGAACACATCCAGTGTCTGTGCGAGCCTCTGCTGAGCCCCCTGAGCCCTCGGCAACCAACCACCTTCCCCCCCCAATACTAATGGCGGCAACTGCTCACCATTAGTGTGGAGGGGGGAATGTGCAATTTCCTGACCCTCCAGAAACGATGCATTTCCCTCCCCCTGCACCAATGGGAGCCTTAAACGCTCTCTTAACGCAAGGCTGCCATTGGCACAAGGGGGCATGTGCTTTCCAGAGCCTCTGGAAAGTATGTGTTTTCCTCAGCCTGTGCCCAGGGGAATTGCACAACTTCTGGAGGCTCTGGTAAGCACGCTTTCCCAGAGTGCACATGTGCCCAAACGCTTGCAGGCTCTCATGAGCACTCGGACACGCATACGCCCTTGTGCTGTGTTCGTCCATTTGGGTTCGTGAGGGTGGACGTGAGGGCGGGTGGATGGGTCTGGCTGCAAATTTGAAAATTGGTTGCAATTATGGTTGTAAATTTGGAATTTGGAATGGAGAGCTAAAAACAATGCCTCTTCTTGGACCCTATCTCTCTGAGGAAAATAACAGAGCGGCAAAGGAGCTCAAAGAGAGAAGTGAGAGAAACTAGCTAAACCTGAGTATGTGGTTGTGCTTGACTCACAATTTTTGTGAACTGCCCAGAGAGCTTCGGCTATTGGGCGGTATAAAAATGTAATAAATAAATAAATAAATAAATAAATGACACTGGTAAACCTCAGCACAATGCTCTAGGCTCCCAACCTGTCCACCAAATGGATCAGTCACCAGACCTAGAGTCAGCAACTCATAAGAAGTAGCCCAGCTGTCTGTAAGGCATGCTTCCTACTAGGGCAAGTTTTCAGCTGACAGCATACTAGGGCTGCATCGTGAATGGAAGCCAGCCGGAAAGCCACCGCGGGGGTGAAGCTCTGGGCATACAAGGCAACCAATCCATTTGGGCATCTAAGGCATCAAGGTTTCAAGCAGAAGGGAGAGAAATTAATAATAATAATAATAATAATAATAATAATAATAATAATTCTTACCCGCCTCTCCATTTTGATCAAGGTGGGGAACAACAATAAATGATAAAATACATAATAATTAAAATTGTTTAAAAACATCCTAAAAAACATCCTAAAACATTTTAAAAACATCTTAAAATTCCACTGGATAGGCCTGCCGGAAGAGATCTTCTTTATAGCTTTCTTGAATGCTAGTAGACTGTTAAGTTGACGAGTCTCCTCCAGCAGGCCATTCCACAGTCTGGGAGCAGCAGAAGAGAAGGCCCTCTGGGTAACAGTTGTTAATGTAGTTTTTGCTAGCCGAAGTAGATTTTTCCCAGAGGACCTGAGTGTGTGGGGGGGATTGTACGGGAGAAGGCAATCTTGCAGGTAGCCTGGACCCAAATCATGTAGGGCTTTAAAGGTGATAACCAACATTTTAGACTTTGCTCGGAAACTAATTGGCAGCCAGTGAAGAGATTTTAAAACTGGTGTAATGTGGTCACCCCTAGGTCACCAGGCTGGCTGCCATATTTTGAACTAGTTGAAGTTTCCAGACAAGGCACAAAGGTAGCCCTATGTACAGTGCATTGCTGAAGTCGAGCCTTGAAGTTACCAGCGCGTGCACTACCATCTTTAGGTCTTCTAACTCTAGGAAGGGGTGCAGCTGGCATATCAACCGAAGCTGATAGCAGGCACTCCTGGCCGTCGCATCTATCTGGGCTGTCATTTGGAGTCACAGATCCAGAAGCGCCCCCAAGCTGCGAACACAGTCTTTCAGGGGGAGTGTAACCCAAGCCCTGGAAATGTGGGTGAGGCACCACAGTAGGAAAGGACAGTGAGGAATGGGCCCAAGAGCCAAGTGAATTTGTGGAGTTATGTAACAGAGAGCCTGCTGTGCTAACTTCTATGATCAAGGAATAATACTAGGTCCAGATCTACACCAAGCAGGATATAACACTTTGAAAGTGGTTTGAAAATGGTACGTGGAATGTGTCCTGGGCCCCAACGGTTGTCAGTACCATTATAAACCGTTATAAAGCTGTAGTGTAGATCCTGCCTGGGTGGACAAACTCTAGGGCAAATATAGGCTTCTCATAAAGGAACAACGACTCTGGGTGGATTCAAAACAGGGTAAAACAAGTGTTTCAGCAGCTGGACTCTGGAGAATGAAAGGGAACCTCGAGGTTCCTGGCTACTTGACTGAATTAAAGCTAACTGACTAAACATTACAAAAACCATGCTTCAGAGAATGGTACAGTAATAAGGGGTGCCAAGGTGGTGCCTTAACTTGTTGATCTTTTTCAGGGTGAGAACATTTCAAGATTGGAGCATGTTTCTCACCAAGACTCTAGATCAGCCAAATTGAAGGGACCCTCTTGGTTTGTCTAGCTGGGGTGATGACTTGATAGTTAGGAAGGCTTTTGCATTAAGTGGAGTTTCCATGGGGACAACTCCTGTTAATTTAATAAGTAGAGAAGCACCTAGGTCCATTAGGTGATCACTCCCCTCTTTTCATCCAGGACATTCTCATTCCTGGCAGCTTTAAAGCCTTCTGCTCTTGCAGCCTTTCCCAGAACAAAATGAGTACTCCAGGCAATGTGCTAGGGCAATGCCAAGAATGATAAGACCCAAACTACATAGCATGTAGCCATCATGGCTGAGTTTTCTGTTAATAGAAGCTCCTTTTATATGTTTGTCCTAGCTCCCTTAGATCTTCAGGAGAGGCATTATCAAACCCTATGCTTTCACAAAAGTGAGATCTGAAACATTGGAAGGTATGATCACACGCAAATGTCTTATCAGATCAATGAGCCATTGATCAAATGTTGATCAATGACCCATCTAGCTCAATATTGTCTAAACCAGGGGTGGGCAGAAGGTAGATCTCAAGATGTTTGGGACTTCAACTCCCAGAAGCATTGAGCAGCTTGATGGACTTGATGGACTTATAGGCCTCTTCCAACTCTACTATTCTGTGATTCTATGATTCTTAGCCCTTGCCAGCATGGCCAATGGTCAGGAATGCTGGGAGTTGGTCCAAAACATCTGGAGATCTATTTTCTTCCCACCCCTGGTTTAAACTGCCTGGCAGCAGCTGCAGATTTTCAGTCTAATCAAATAATATTGTTTGTACATGGTTTTATAGTTGGTTTAGGTTGCAGTTCTCAACACTCTTACCTGGGAGTAAGTCTCACTGAACTCAATGTGACTTACTTCTGAGTTAGACGTGTGTAGGATTGCACTGTTAGTCATAATAGTAAAGCAGACTAATCAGATTTCTTTTCTAAACCAGGTTTGGGATTATTACAGTGGATAGGAGTTTTAAGATGTCTTGGAAACAGCTTTATGAACTAAATCACAATTTTGGAGATCTGTTAGTTGGATTACAGAATTGGATTCCAGTCTTTCATGACACGGGCAGGTAAAAGAATAGTGTGGGAAAACTCTTTAAAAACACCTAAGGATCTAGGCAGGAAAAGTCTTTAAACTATCATTGGCTAGGGATTCTCTAAAATGTAAGTGACAGAGACGTCTTCTGGCCCCTGGTGTGAATTCCACAGATAATTATATTTTAATTGTTAGAGTCATTAGGCATGCTTCTTTAGGAAATACATGAATTTGGAAATTGGAAACTTGATTTAAATTCATGATTAAAAGGCTGCAATCCTATACCCAGTTACTTCAGTATAAGCCTTATTTGTACTTACTTCTGTGTAGACATGTATTAGATCGAACTGTACATCTGTCTTTTTTCCCGTTGGTGACTTAAATCACCTGGACTTTAAAACAACCCACTATGAATAATAATAAGAGTAGGACCAAAATAAAAATGGGCACAGCACTGAATATGTAATCTAATACATAAGTAATGGTTGAAACAAGTACTGCTGGCATGGTAGAAGTGGTAATATTGTAATTCTTCATAGTGGAATGAAGAATAGTGCGGGGAAGTCTCAGAATATTAGCTTGGCTTCCCAAATTAGTTTGACATGCTTGCTTTTTCCAAAATAATTTCAGCAGAGTGCAATTTAGATTTTTTACTTCCTTCAGTAGCTGTCTGGACCCATTCCTGAGCTGCAGGATCATTAGATCATATATGCACTGCTCTGTGCCTTTATTTTTGTTGGAAATAATTTCGTGTCATAGACTATAGAAGAAGTTTTTAAATTGAACTTTAAAGAATCATCTTATATTAAATATTCCTGGTAAACCATGATAACCTTCGAAGGAAAATTGTCAGACTGAAAATTAAATCTCCGGAAGCTTTCAAACACCAGTGAATGAACATCAGAGTTGTTGAAAAATATGAAATAGTACACCAGCAGTAGAACAGTAAGCCTGTGTGCACCAGTTGCTGGTGAACATGGATGGGAGGGTGCCGTTGCACCATGTCCTGCCTTGTTGGTCCCTGGCCGATGACTGGTTGGTCACTGTGTGAACAGAGTGCTGGACTAGATGGACACTTGGTCTGATCCAACATGGCACTTCTTATGTTCTTAACATTTGGTTATAGCAGGAATACCCTAGTTTAGGGTTAATTTTTGTCTGTTCCCCAGCATAGTTGTGGATGTCAAGGGATGCCCTTGCACACATTCACCATTAGGCCCAGTCAGTGCCTTTTGTCCAACTATGGCCATAGCTAGACCTAAGGTTTATCCCTGGATCGTCCAGGGGTCAAACCTGTTCATCTAGGTGACACACAGGGGATCCAGTGCTCAGGCAGGGGCGAACCCTGGATGATCCCAGGATAAACCTTAGGTCTAGCTGTGGCCTATGACTTAGGTAGTTAGCTCTTTTCTGGCATGGCCACTAGGAATTTGGAAGCATAGGCAAATGGTTAATCTTAACCATTGGAGTCTTTGTCCATCCTGATTTTAATTTTATTTCTTAAGATTTTTTTAATTGCATTTTTTAACTGGGATGCTGGCATGCTGCAGAACAAAGTGCTGCCCTCAAGTACCATTTTTATTTGGGTTCAAAAGATGTTTTGTGTGTGTTTGGGAGCTCAGATGCTATGTCTGCCTTGTACTTAGCTTCTTGAGGAAGTTACTTTTCTTTTAGCCTCATCATTTGACTGCTGGAAAATGAGTGTTTTGTGACAAGCCATGCCCACCATGGAAGCCATTTTATGAATGGGCAACCCACCCACCCCATGGCAGCCACTGTAATCCCTCAACTGTCTGAGTTTAGACTGCCAGTGCAGCTTAGCCAGTAGCAATCCAGGGCTCTAACTTAACTGCCTGCAATTTTCCAATGTGATATCACAGCAGATCGGCTAGTGACATCAAGGGAAGGCAAACAGCTCAGAGGGCAAGGAGGAGATTTTATGGGTGAACAAAAATGTATCCCATTGTATTAATAGATCCAATCAGTGGGGAGAAAATGGAAAAAAATAACTCTTACTAGTATACCTTGTGTTCATTGATTGCTTAATTATGATCAGGTTTTGTGCATGTTAGAATCATCAAGCCTAGGTGGAGATACAACAACAGTACCACTTGTGTGGTCTGTGATAGTCTTGTGGCTTCATATTTACAATTTTATTCAAATTTCTGTCTAGGTAATATGAAAATAAGTGCAGTTTATATTACTGGCATTTAGCAGACCACCATTTCACGGGAACATATGGCTAGCACAGTGTTAAAAACCTATATACAGCCAAGATCAATTTACTTAGCTGGAAACAATAAAGCAAGTGGTTTTACACAATACTTGAACAAGCACTGAAACCCCGTCTTGTAAATAACTTTTAAAAAACATAACAACTTTGCTTATGGTCAGCTTGTCTTTTTTGGCAAAGGTTAGGGTTTGTTCTTAACTTGATTATGTTACAGTAGCTAGCTAGTGCTTCATAAATTATATATATATATATATATATATATATATATATAGAGAGAGAGAGAGAGAGAGAGAGAGAGAGAGAGAGAGAGAGAGAGAGAGGTGGAAAAGATGAGTATTTTGGTATGTAGCATACAGGGTATTGCTGTTCTCCCCATTAACTTTCTGCCATTGTTTGTAGATGCATGAAACAGTGGATAGGCTGTATATTTTGGGTCATGCCCCACAACTTTTTACCCTTTCTAAAAAAAATTAATGTTCTTCTTAAAGTATCCATAGCAATGAATACATATGAAAATACATATATGAGAATACAACTTTCTAGCAATTATGCATAAGCTTCAGCAAAAACTGACCAGTTGTCCAAAGAACTGTCTATACACCCCCTGTTCAAATATTGAAAGGTCCTCAATCTGTTGCGTTATAAGACGTGAGCGTTTCCTTCCAATGTTGTAATATCAGTCATTTGGCTTTCAAAAGAGTGCAGAGAACTGGACATTGCCAAAACATATGTTTAGAAGAAGCATTAGTTGCATTCCACTGCCAGCAATTAGCCAAATTAGACAAACCCATAACTTGTTTTGTTGTTGTTGTTGTTATTTACATAGCATCACAATCTGCCTTTCATCCAGATGCATTCTAAGGAAATGTTCAAAAGCATGTATAAAATGGATCACACTGACATATTTCTGAAAATATGATATTATGATTCCACTGAAATGTGAGACACAAAATCTTTATTCAGTAAAAAACACACACACCTCTTCACACTTAAAGGGAATGTGAATGCTAGGAGCTATCCTCTAACCTTAAATAGCCTTACAAAGCAAGGCAGTTGCCTATCAACTAAATGGATGGTTTCCCACCGTGCCTGACAGGTTTTTACTGGACTCCTTCAGGGAGGGTCCTCATGACATACCTTCTGCTGTGAGGTTAGTCTGGCAGACCTCCTCCAACCTCCTCTCAATCTCCTTGACCCTGGCCTTTGAGTCCAATTCTGAATCCAAACCAGGGAGCCCTGGCTTCATACTGACAGATATAGTTCGACATTCTTTGATCATAAACAGCAATTTAGCAAACAAAACATACTGTTAACTTTCTCTATTCCCCTCTTCTTTTGATTTGAAATCTAACTTTGTCAAAATAATGACAGATCCTGATTGTTTTCTAAACTTGCAAACAAGTTCAATTTTGAATCTTAGGGTTCCTTGTTCATGGGGAAATAGTTTAGACATACTAGCTTACTTTAAGCGAAGTACAACAGTTTTTTGCTGGAAATTCTTTGATGAAGTCTGTTACCTCTGTGGAAGTCTGTGGATTAGGTGGATTCACAGTTGGCTACAGAATTGGACTCAAAGAGTGCTTATCAACGGTACCTTCTCAAACTGGGGGGAGGTAACGTGTGGGGTACTGCAGGGCTCAGTCCTGGGCCCAGTGCTCTTCAACATTTTTATTAATGATTTGGACGAGGAGATGCAGGGAATGCTTATCAAATTTGCAGATGATACAAAATTGGATGGGATAGCTAATACCCTGGGAGACAGAAATAAACTTCAAAGTGATCTTGATAAGCTGGAGTGCTGGGCTGAAACCAACAGAATGAAATTTAATAGGGATAAATGCCAAGTTCTACATCTAGGAAATAGAAACCAAATGCACAGTTACAAGATGGGGGATACTTGGCTCAGCAATACTACAAACGAGAAGGATCTTGGAATTGTTGTAGATCACAAGCTGAATATGAGCCAACAGTGCGATATGGCTGCAAGAAAGGCAAATGCTATTTTGGGCTGCATTGATAGTATAGCTTCCAAATTGCGTGAGGTACTGGTTTCTCTCTATTCGGCCCTGGTTAGGCCTCATCTAGAGTATTGTGTTCAGTTCTGGGCACCACACTTCAAGAAGGACGCAGACAAGCTGGAGTGTGTTCAGAGGAGGGCAACCAAGATGATCAGGGGGTCTGGAAACAAAGCCCTATGAGGAGAGACTGAAAAAACTGGGCATGTTTAGCCTGGAGAAGAGAAGATTGAGAGAAGACATGATAGCCCTCTTCAAATACTTAAAAGGTTGTCACACAGAGGAGGGCCAGGATCTCTTCTCGATCCTCCCAGAGTGCAGGACACGGAATAACGGGCTCAAGTTACTGGAAGTCAGATTCCAGCTGGACATCAGGAAAAACTTCCTGACTGTTAGAGCAGTACGACAATGGAATCAGTTACCTAGGGAGTTTGTGGGCTCTCCCACACTAGAGGCATTCAAGAGGCAGCTGAACAACCATCTGTCAAGTATGCTGTAGGGTAGATTCCTGCATTGAGCAGGGGGTTGGACTCGATGGTCTTGTAGGCCACTTCCAACTCTATTCTATGATTCTATGATTCTAAGACTTGTGACTTGATAACTGTTATACTGAAACTTTAATGTCGGAGTGTCTGAGAATGAGAAGAACTAGTTATGATATTGCTTTAAAATGTATTCACTTCTAAGAGCAATTTTGAGATATAGAGCTTATTCATTGGGAGATACCAGGTTTAATACTTTGGTTTTATAATGTAGTTTTAAACTTTCTAAAAGTTTTATATTGTTTTGTCATGTTGTATTTTATGGTTTTAACTTAAGTGAATCATGCAGAGAGCTTGGGCTAATCTCATAATGATATTGTATTGGAATATGTGGCTGGTCCATGTGTTATCCTCTTAATGGGGGAATACATGGGCCTATATACTTGCAGTGGCCTCTAGTTTCAACAGATGCTGCAACCAGGCAGCCTGGAGAACCTGCTGTGAAGGAGAGCAGATAGACTGCGCTGGGTAGAGGACAAATGGGTGATGTAGTTGGGAAAGGGCAGTTTTAGCTTGGTATCATTATGTATAAATTCTCAATGACAAAGAGCCTTGGCTGAGTCACCTGGAGGCCAAGGAAGAAGGGAGGGGGAGACAGAGAGGAAACAAGAGAAAAAGTATATAGTTGGGGGCCTGCCCCAAACTCCTGGTCTTGTCTTTGCCAAAGGATGTAGAGGAACCATGGGGGGGGGGGGGCAAGGCCCTGCTCACAGCTAAGATTTTATTGTTTTATTCGTTGCTGGGTTTTTATGCTATACATGTTTCAAGTTAATTTTAATTATTGTTCCCATGAATCTATCCTCCGTTTAGTCTTAATAAAGTTTCCACCTCACAATTTGTGAGTCCTCTTTGACTTAGCCTGGGTCATGGAAAGACTTTACACTTGCTTCTAACCTTCCCACTACCTGGGAGAAAGCTAGTGCCTATATTCACCCTAAGGATCACCCAGGTTTTTTCCTTGTCAGGTATCCAGTGTTCAAGACCAATTGAACACATCCATGCCTTTCCACTCTTGTGAGGAGGAGGCATGAAGCAGCATTAGAGCTATATAATGGTGTCAATGAAAAGAAGCTGTATGAGATCATTGGTCCATCTAGCTCAGTATTGCCCACACTGTCTGGCAAGGGGTCTCCATGATTTTGAACAGGAATATTTCCCTGCCTTTTCTGGAAATGATAAGGATTGAACCTGGGGGCATCTGTAAGCACATTATTTGCCTTATCAGTAAGCTACTTGGTTACACATGCACAAATATATTATTGCTGATTGCCTTACAGTTTTTAGCACTCGGACAGAATATTCATTGCTCAGCAGAAGCGAACACACTGGTCTAATGACTCAGATCATGGGAAGATGATCCAATAGGTTGGCCATTACATTTTAATTAGTGGGCATTATTAATTCTGTCCAAATAATTAAGGTAAATGGGTTCTGTTTGCTGGCTGTTTGAAAGCCATATCCAAGGGGATAATGTCCCCCCCTCCCCGATATGATAATTATACTGTAGTGGAAGTATTCTGTTACTCATTTTAAATACTGAATAGAAAATAAATGGTTGAAAAAAGCAAGAACATACGTAGGTACAGAAAAAGGACCTTTGTTTTTAACAAGATGGTTTAAAGAGTCTAGATTTGACTCTACATAGCAATGGGGAGCCTCTAGTCTTAAGGTCTTGTTAGGTTCTCCATCAATCCAGGCAGCTTCTGCCCTGCCCAGGAGGGAAAAGCTTTGATCTCTAATCAGTTTAGCACTGAAAAAGGCTCCTTTTCTCAGAGTTTAGCAGGGGAAATCAATTAACTACAATCAGCTGCTGAATGGGGATAAGAATGCAGGCAGAGCATGGCAAGGGGAGGAAGTGGCTGAATGCTTCAGTCCTGCTTCCTTATGAGCTTTGTCCTGCATACTTGTGAGTAGTCGTGCAGAGGCTTGCCCTGCTTACTTGTGAGTAGACATGATGCGTATGCCTATTCCTGAGTAGACATGTATAGGGTTGCTATTTGGGGTGCTATTCAAAAGTGCTGCTGAGTGATTCAGCCCTGTTTGCATCTGAGTAGACCTGCAGACCTGCTTATCTATGAGTAGACATGCTCCCTACTATTAGTTGCTAACAATGGAATTTGCAGGGTTGGGTTGGGTTTTTCAGCTCAGCCCACTTTTGTCCTTGGCTTCACCCACTGCTAGAAGGTGGCCCTGAAAGCTTCTCCACCATGGAATCAAGCTCTTGAGCTGAAGAAGGTTACCCACCTTGCTCTTACATGGAAGTCCTCTTCTCACACAATGTTTGACTTGTTGCAAGGCTAATATTTTCATTTCAGTTTTTCGGTTGGTTATCTCCTCTTTTCCTTGGCTACCCATCAAGTCTTCCTTCTGATTTATTTATTTATTTATTATTATTAAAATGCAGAGAGCTCATGAAAACCTCCTGGGAGGGGGGTTGACAGTCTTCTGCCAATGCTCCATCATTGTTCTGGATCCTTCGTGGTTATGTGAAGAAAAGACCAGGATTCAGTTAGCAATAAAATAATGTGAACCACTTACCTTTTAAAAATTTCATGCTAGGATAAAATTGCCTCCTCTCTTTCCCATCACACACGCAATTGCTCTTGGCTCTTGAACTATCAATATAAAAAATGAATTGTCTGGCAGGCATCTCCAAACTAAATGGTGGTGCTTTTGCATGATCCAAAACAGCGAATCTTCATTGTAAACAAATCAATTAAAAATCTCTACTTCGCTAGTACGAAGTTTCTTTGTGTTTCTACTGTCTTCTCTGGACCGTTCTACAGTATTTGGGAGTGGGGAGAATTGAGCCATCAGATCCCAAAACACCTCTTGCCTCACTCATTGTGGCTCTTGTAAGGAGTGAGTTCTGTTCATGCATCCACCCATTGTGTAGACATCCCCATGTTAGACATGACATGAGTCAAGTGTGAGTCTGGCTGTGTGAGAATCTAATGTGATAACACCACTAAGCTCCACAGTAACTTCAGTTATTAGCTGTGTAAGGGCATTGTAAGTACAATATTTCCACTCTTGCTTTATTGGACGACACTGAGTTTATAAACATGTAAATATTGGTTATTTAGGAGGATTTCTTTTGTCATGTTGCTAAGAGAAGCTGCACAAACTGGAATCTCTAAGGTTCCCCCTTCCCCATGTGAGATACGGGCAATATTTTCGACCTCCCATTGGTGTGACTCCCAAAGTGCATATTTGGCAGCAACATGAGAAGCGGCTGATGATCTTGTGAATGAGCCCACCCATCTTGTTTTCAGGAGAAATGCTGTAGAAATGGTATATCCATGTCCTACTGGAGCTTTTGTGGCAGGGAACCCTTTGAACCAAGGACTATTTCCTCTGCCTATATTAATACAAACTTGACACTCCAGGACAGAGCCCCACGTGAATTGGCATTACACTGACAGCTGGAGGTGAATCCTCCAAAATTTTGACATTAGAACGTAAATATTATGCTGGATAATACCATCTAGTCTAACAACCTATTTAACACAATAACCAGTCAGATGGCTCCTGGAAGCCCACAAGTATAGAGTGAAAGCAATAGCCCTCACAGAATCAACCCTTTTCACCACTATCAGACACTGAGGCCTAATCTACACCAAGCAGGATATTGCACTATGAAAGCGGTATATAAAAGTCAGGTGCCATACTGGTGCTTTATAGTAGTATTGAAGTGCACTGGCAAGTGTTGGGGCCCCTTGACACATACCATATACCACTTTCATAATGCTATATCCTGCTTGGTGTGGCTCCTGCCTTTTATAAATCACTTTCATAGTGCAATATCCTGCTTGGTGTAGATTAGGCCTGAGTTGACATTTTAGTTGAGATAGCCACCATGACTCAAGATTCACTTGCTAATCACTGCTAGTTCAAATGCTACCAGTGTATATATGAAACTAGGATTTTTGTGTATTTCAATGTGTATTTCTTTGAACCTACTTACATTGAACCTCATATGCACTTTTCATGCCAGTTTGGAGAGATTATCATGCATTTTTTGCAAGGGCAGTATACTATTCAGCTGGGGTGGTAGTATAAGGAACACTATGTAAAGTAACAGTACTTGCTGGGCTGTTATCTACACATGAAAGAACCAGACTTCAACAGGAGCTACAGTATATACAAATTGCTGCTTGAAGCACTCCACCCTATTAGGGCCAAGAAACTGGGGGAACCATTTCACTGAACATCTCTAGAAGAAGGAGAAATCCCTTCCTCTTGGGGGGTGGACTCACCATTAGCAGTGGCAGTAGCTCAGTGTTGTGATTCTAAGCCCTCCCACCAATGTGAGACAATAAAGACATCTGCTTTGTAATCCACAAAGCTTGAAGACAACTGCCTATCTTCTAAGCTTAATTTGGCTAACAAAGCTAGGCAGTTGTCTTCAACTAAAGCAGGACTGTTTCCTGCAGTTCAATAGGTACTTTATGTCAGGGAGGGTCTTTCGGGAGAAGCCTCTCACAAGCCTCTGACAGAGGCTTCGTTTCCAGGAGTGAGGGGAGGGGATGGTCTCTGAGTCATTGGCATTCTTGCTGATAAGCTCCTGGGAAGATTAATCTTTGACTCCTGAAGAGTCTTGGAGAATCTTCTCCTCCGCTTCCTGTGTTGGCTGGTAAATTTCTGGTCCTGCTTCTTCTGATTCTGAGTCTGCTCAACCCCCCGAAACCCCTTCTCTTCCCCCACACTAGGGAGAACAAGCCTGATCCTGAAACCCAGCTTTGTTTTTCCCCCTAAAGTGGAAAAGGAACACAACAACTGTGTTGGCAGCCTGGTCTTATTGTGCACCCAGACCTAGTGTTGTTCCAGGTATTGTGTGTGGGGTGGGTGGGGGTGGTGGGGGTGGCAGCCACAAAAAATGGTGGACAATATTTGGAGAACATTCAACAAAGTGACCTTTTTTGGGAGGGGGGAAGAGAAAAAACTCATTTTCCCCCTCTTCTGAGAAATTTCAGCTCAGTTCTAAAAGCTCCACTGAGTTCAGTGGGGGACTTACTCCTGGGCAAATGTGTATAGGATTGCAATCAGAACAGTGCAAGTATCCCTAACCTTTTCAGAGAGATTATTTCCTAATTGCAAAATATAGTCTAACAAGCACTACAGGATTATTAGATTATTTTAAACTAGCATTAACAAACTGACTTCTGTTTACATGTCTCTAAATGTCATTGAAACAAAGCATTCCAGAAATGAGAATTCAACCATCTTCTTCAGGTTGAAGGATACCATCAACAGTGACCAGACTGTTAGTTGTTCTACATAAGCATTTACCAACTTTATGCCTTCCAAATATTCTGGACTGCAACCCCCATCATGATGGGAGTTGTAGTCCAACATATTTGAAGAGCACCAGGTTGGGGAATATTGCTCTACATGGTTGACTAGGGCAGAAAGGTACTATGAGGAATTAGGAAGAAACCACCTGGTGATTTTCTAGTAACCAACTGGATGATTTTCCAGCACTTTCTTTGTTTGGCATAGGTCTGTAAACTCACGAACTTCAAGAAAACTGCTATTCCTGTAAAGGCCAGGTTGTAGGGAGAAAATAATCTGATATGGCTTTTTCCATTGCTCCTTGTAGTGCTACAATAATAAAAGCAGTGCACACACATACAAAACCATGCATACTTTCCTTGGGTGTACAGTGTACAGCACCATTCTTCAGGTCTGAGACTGGCAAGACTAAGTCCATTTATTTCTTATAAAGCTTATATTCAGTTTTATTTCAAATGCAAACCAAGGGAGTGTGCAAAGTGTAATATTTTATAATATCAAAACTGAAACATTCTGATACACTTCCCAGCTTGCAAGGGGACTCTGCAAGGGTGGTTGCTAAGCAAATCCCAAGTGCTTCTTCTTCTTCTTCCTCCTCCTCTTCCTCCTCCCCCTCTTCCCCACCCAATGTATAATCCAGCCATGAATATAGGAATATCATTCAGATGAGGAATGGAGTTAATGGTATTACCAACATCCTGTGCAATTGTATAGTGTTTTAGCCAGATGTGCAGTGCATTGTGTTTGGACTCAGTACATTGTATACACTTAAGTGTCTGCCTGTATACAAGGGCTAAGAGGCCATATAGTGGCCATGTTGGGAGACTTGTTCATGCACAGGTGGCAAGTTGTTGTTCAAAGCAATTTCTGGATTCCATTTCACTGGCAGTGGTAGTTGTAGGAAAGATGGTGCATTGTTTCTGGAAAACCCCATGCTGAGCTGGCCATGTGGAGGTCTTGAATATGTCTCCTTATTTATTGTTGGGGAAATGTGTCTGCGTGTTTTGCATCTGCTGTTCTGACAGGGCCTTGCACTTCATAGGGTGGTGTTTCCTGCTCGCTTGGGAACCTTCTTCTGACTGTTAGTTCAAAGTGGTCGGTGTGCATTGTGTATTGAATATGTCTTCCCGTTGACCCTCTTAATAGCTTCCGGGCGCCCTGTGTCCTAATGCAGACTCAACTAGGGGATACTGAATGTCTTGCAACCTCATGGCATTTGATCCAGATGCCATGGTCTGTCTTCGGGGTAGTGCAACTATTCTAGGCTGCATTTTAAATTGTGTGTTGCCTTGATCCTATCCTATATCGTTTTGGGGGGGTAGTATACATGCTTCATCACTGCCGTTCTCAAATTAAGTATTATGTCCAGTGATTCTTCTGGCTACACAACTATCTCTTTAATCTACTAGAATTTGAAGATCCCCTGGGGACAGGATGTGGCACCACCCAGTCCTGAGCCTGCTGGAAAGCAAGCTGTCTACAAGGCATTGATTCTTTAATCATCGTAGCAAAACCCAATTGAAGCACTCCATAGCACAGATCAAGTTATGGCAGTGCCAGGATTTCCCAGAGTGCCCATGGGATACTTTTTATTAGCAGTGGAAGTTTCCTTGCCAATTCATTTGTGTCTGCGGAGACAACCAGCGAGAATACTTAATCGTGCTTTGTACCACACTATGTCCTTCTGGTTCATCTGTTTTTTTTGAAACAGAAGACATAATGCAAAGCTTTCTTTGCTCTTCTTAGCCCGGCCCATGCACTGCCCAGTTGCTAGTTTTTAATTTATGATTTAATGTCTATGTTCAAAGATGAAAGCAGACGAATAGAGTGACCATAATGTGGTAACTCACTTTTACAATCAAAGTGAGATGCAACAAGGCCATTAAGCCCAATATGTCCCAGAGTGTGCTAGCATGAAACTATGGCTATCCATGGATTACAGGTCAAATTTACTGATTTAAGATGCTCAAGCATGATTTGCAACGAAGGTGTCCTCTAAACGAGCTATTTATAGCATGTTCGTTCTGGCCACTCATAGAAGTTTCCAGGTCAATTTAACAATGTTGTGCTCAAACAGGAGGTCTCCTATAGTTAGGGTGACTATATGAAAAAGAGTACAGGGTTCCTGTATTTTTAACAGTTGCATAGAAAAGGGAATTTCAGCAGGTGTCATTTGTATGCATGTTGCACCTGGTGAAATTTCCTCTTCATCACAATAGTTAAAGCTGCAGGAGCTATACTAGAGTGACCAGATTGAAAAGAGGGCAGGGCTCCTGCAGCTTTAATTGTTGTGATGAAGAGGAAATTTCCCCAGATATACAAATGACACCTGCTGAAATTCCCTTTTCAATACAACGGTTAAAGATACAGGAGCCCTGTCCTCTTTTTCTTATGATCACCCTACTATAGTTCTCCCCCTTTATCCCATTTTAAAATACATCACAGATAAACTAGAATAAACCCCGAATGGCATGAAATCGGCAGCATGTAAAGCTGGCATTGTGCTATGAACCCGCTGAGGAAAGTAGTAAGGTCTTTGAATGGAGGGAGAAGAGGGTAAAGTTCCGCCATGCAACAAACAGAGGCCCATGTCCAATCTCCATGTGTCTACTCAGAAGTAACTCCCATTGTACTTAGTGGCACTTACGCCCAAGTAAGTGTGACAAGGGTTGTGAACTTACAGCAAAATCTTGCTTCTACTCAGAAGTAAATCCTGGCTTTCCTGTGCGATGTGAGGAAACAGACAAGAACCCCGCCACCTCCTTTACATACATGCCAGGGAGGGAGGGAGGTGTTCCTTCAATTCAACTGTGTCTGCCATTTAAAGGAGCCATGGGTAGGGTGACCATATGAAAAGGACAGGGCTCCTGTATCTTTAACAGTTGTATAGAAAAGGGGATTTGTATGCATGCAAACACCTGGTGAAACTCCCTCTTCATCACCACAGTTAAAGCTGCAGGAGCCATGCACTCTTTTGTATCTGGTCACTCTAGTATAGCTCCTGCAGCTTTAACTGTGGTGATGAAGAGGGAATTTCACCTGGTGCTGCATGCATACAAATGACACCTGCTGAAATTCCCTTTTCAGTACGACTGTTCAAGATACAGGAGCCCAGATCTTCTTTCCGTATGGTCACCCTAATGGACCATGGTAAACAGCAGTGGGACCTTCCCTCACTGCTCTCCTCCCATGTAATCCAATTCATATCCCGCCAAAGAAACAGGAAGCACAGCAGTGGCGGATAAACAATGGGATTTCCCTTAATGTAGAGAAGCTCAAGATGTCACAATGCATCCTCAGTCCTAACAGGAGTATTCCTCTTCAGGGTTCCAACCAGGCAGCCGTAAGCTGTAAGAGGCTCACACAAGCCAATGTTCTCTTCCTCTCCTTGCTCCCAGTTTTTTGTTTTTCTTTTCCAACTGAACCCTAACTTAGGGTGGCTTAAGGATGACACTGAGTATGCTTGGTCTTCATGTTTTTTTTTTGGGGGGGGGAGTTGCAGGGAAGGGGTGAGAGAGGCTATTCCCTTTTGAGTTCTTAAAAATATTTTGTACTTCTGCGTACCTGAGCATGCTGATAGTCTTCTTGTTTGTCAATGGCCCTGTTTTGGTTTCAATCTTGTCACCTGAGTTTGCTATTAGAGGGAATGTGTGGGATCTGTGCCAAAAAGTTGCAGCAGAGAGAATTATATCAGCTCTCCACACTCTTTCTCCTACGTGCCCTGTTCCTGCATGCTTTTCTTCCCATGCACGCTTCCATTGCACCATCTACCTACTTCCCAAACATCCTGATCTCCCCATGATTCCTCTTGATTTCTTTGAAGGAGTGCTGGGCACCCCCATGCCAGTACCATCACAGCCTCCTGCTTCCTCTAGTTGTGCAGTCACATCTTCCTCTCTCCCACAGCACTGCAGCCACTACCTTTCTTCCGGCCTGTGGAAGTGCAGGAAGTTGGGGTTGCCAGGGAGCTGAGACGGCTAGCTTGGCATGGCCTGGAAAGATACAGCAATCAGTTGGTGCCAGGAGGCTTGCTAGGCAATGGTTACATATGGGCCTTGGGGAAGAAAGAGGAGCAGCTGAGTCCCACAGTTCTGCACCTGTGCAGTGGGAGCAGTTGGCACTCTTGAGGCTGGGCTGTTGGTTTCTCCCCTTCCTCCAAGGCTCAAGTAATTTCTGCAGAGGGTTGGAGGGCAATACATGCATGTGTTCCTTCCGCCGCTCTCCTGTGCTTGAGAGAACATGCATTCGTTGTATTTAGTTTACTTGTGGTTTTGAGGTGTGGGTATGTGTGTAATTATCAAAGTCCTGTATTTGTGCACACCTTGGAGTTCCACCCAAGTATGCAGATGCCTTCCTCTTGTTTGTGGGGTGGGACAGTTATCGCTACAGTACTGTTGGCATTTCTCACCCAGGTTTCGTGTTAGAGGGAGTCACTATTCAGTGCCTTGATGCTGGTGACACTTAATTAAGTGAAGTTCATCATAACTCATAGACAAACTAGATGTGCCATTAACTGTGTGAATGCAATTAATGTGCAGTGCTTTTTGTTCTGTAAATAGCAGCTGAGGGAAAACTTGAGCAGCCTTAGGACAGTGGGTGTGCAGAAAACCTGAGCAGCCTTAGAACTTCCCTTGAAAATGCTGTTTGCATTTCAAGGGAAGCCTCTGCTGGCAACAACGGGAACTTTCCTTAAAATGCAAATGGCAGTGTTGGAGAGGAAATTGTGTTGGGATTGTGGCAGAGAGAGAAAGAGAGAATTAAATTCCCTCGTCTGAACCCCCATAGGTCTGAGAATGCTCAGGCTACCCATTGGCAGTTGTTCACATAACAAAACCCCACCTACATTAATTGCATTCATACCGTTTACATGAAATTTAGCCTGGCCTTAAAACTGTGATCTTTTGTGGGATGGGGATGGATTTGTTTGGGTGAAATTAAAAGGACAGCTAACTTGGAAAATCATTTTAAATAGGGTGACCATATGAAAAGGAGGACAGGGCTCCTGTATCTTTAACAGTTGCATAGAAAAGGGAATTTCAGCAGGTGTCATTTGTATATATGGAGAACCTGATGAAATTCCCTCTTCATCACAACCGTTAAAGCTGCAGGAGCTATACTAGAGTGACCAGATACAAAAGAGGGCAGGGCACCTGCAGCTTTAAGTGTTGTGATGAAAATGAAACTTCACCAGGTTCTCCATATTTACAAATGACACCTGCAGGAATTCCCTTTTCAATACAACTGTTAAAGATACTGTCCTCCTGTTCATATGGTCACCCTATTTTAAATACATTGACCTGATTGTAATGGCAATTCCTGGGCTGTTTAACAGGGTGCTCCTGTGTTGTTAATTGATAATGGAAATGATGAGTGAGTGGGAAGCAGCATACTCGCTCACTGCCACTCAGCCCTGACAAGTTATGGTTTAAACAACCCATGGGTTGGCATTATGTGCAAACCAAGCCATTGCCACAAAAAGGCATGGAGGGACCTCAAATAGTTAAGCCTTTGTTTTAGATTAATTGCTGCCTGTTGTGATGTCCAAACTGCGGTCAATCTTAGCTTTAGATTCATGAAACATAGAATCATAGAACAGCAGAGTTGGAAGGGGCCTACAAGGCCATCGAGTCCAACCCCCTGCTCAACTTCAAACCATAGTTTATGAATCCAGCTTGTTTCAAAAACCCTGACTGCAATTTACGGTTGACACTGACTGCAGCTCTCCAGGGTTTCAGGCAGAGGGTTATCTAGGCCTACCTGGAGATGCTGGGGATTGAAGCTGGGACCTTCTGAATGCAAAGTATGTGCTTTACCACAGAGCTGTGGCCCCTCCACTGAAATGGGGTATGCCCCATTACAAAGAATAGAAGTAATATGTTGTCATAATTCAGCACAACTGTCTGTTACTCCTTCCAATTGTTTTTACTGGTGATTGTTTCACAAGCTATTGTATACTAAATTATCTTCCTGTGGGTCACTTAGAGCCTGATCCTGAGTTTACTTGGAAATGAGTTCAATTATTTGATCAATGGGACTTACTGCTAGGTATATTTGCATAGGATTCAGCCTTAGTGGATCAGTTTTGTTGAATGTATATTCATATTTTGCCTTATATATTATGAATGCCTATGAGCATCCTTCCAGTTCTCTGGATTACTGCTTTCAGATGTAGTTTCAGTGAATGAACACGGCACTTTCCTTTGACCTTTTAATTCCTGTTTATAATGCTGACTAATATTTAAACTCAAAACATTGGTGGTAACTTGTAGCAATGTCATGTACTTCCATATTGACTTTATGCTCTTTCCACACATTTCTGGAGTCTGTCTGTACTCGGTTTAGGCTGCAAAAGAGAGAGGAAGTTATCATCCTGTATGTCTGTAACGTGGAGTGTATTGGAATCAATTAAGACTTTCCACCCTTCTTTTTAACATCCCCTCCCCGGGCATGTGTGTGTGTGATTCTGGGGGGAAATCTGGTGTGTGGAGCGTGGGGGTGGGGTGGAATTGAATTCCAAAGTGTACAGGTCCTTATCTGAATCGAGACTGCACACGATTATGGTGGAGTAAAGAAAGAAAACCAACAGGCCCAGCTATTACTATACCCTTAATAATCCCAGAGATAGTTTTGCATAGCTGCATGAAGGGTGTAATCCTATGCACGTTTAGACATGCTGGCTGGGGTATGCTGGGAGTGGTAAGACTTCTTTCTGTCTAAATGTACATAGGATTGTGCCTTAATTAACTTTGGGCTGATTTACAGGGTCTCAGTTCGGTCTCTAATATGGTACTATTTATTGCATTCCATTCTATTCTATTTTTTATTTTTATTTTAGTAAACTGCTTCATGTTTTGTGAAAATGCGAAATAATAGTATAGACATAATGCTTCTCCTCTTCTTTCTGGACAGTGGTTTTCTGGCATTTTCTGGCAAAATGACAGCCAAATTATACATTATCATTAATATGTAGCATTCAGATACACCAGTGCTTTTTCTGTCTTTTTTTTACTTAAAAAGCTCAGGATACTGGATCTAGGTTGGGACCATAGTTGGGCCATAATGTGAATGTTAGAAGTTTTTTTTGTTTTGTTTTTTAAAAACATTTCTTAAACCCATGCTCTTCTCTCTGCTGAGGCAGAATTCTCCACTTATGTAGTTTGTCCCTTGCTGTGGTCATGAATTGGATCGGGGACCTGAAAGAAAGAAAAAAAACGCCATTTAAATGAGAGTTTTCCCCCAGTGGCTAGGGATTACGAGAGCTGTTGTCCAGGTTTCTTAGACCAGGACCCTCAAAATCCAACAAGTTCCATGCAAACAGGATTTCTTTTCTCATTCTCTTCTGCCTGCTCATACAGAATTAATAGATCTTAATGGCTTTGATTAATTAGCCCAAATTTTCGCAAACTAGACGTGGATGCTGCCCTGAATTTGATTGCCCTTCTGACTTCTCCAAGAAATGATTTAATGAATAGCATCCTGGTTTTAATCGAATTGCTTCTTTATTTTAAAATTACCATGCTAATACATTTATCATTAGAATGGTTTGCTCATGGGTTCATGTCACAATAACATCCAGTGATCATCACCTCCAAAGTATATTTCATTTATGTGCTTTGCCTGTAGCAGTAAAATAAGTAGGCAAATGACAAATAAGTTGTTTCTATGTTTTGAAATTTGGAAACACTCCTCTGGAAATAATGAGAATGGTTATGCTGCAAGTTCTGTCTGACAAAATATTTTGTTAACAAAATGGGTACCTTGCTTGGGCAAACTTGCCAGTCAAAGAGTATAACTGGCTTGAAGGGTAGTATTGTCTATTGATGCAGAGGATGCAGCTTCTAATACTATTCTGGGCACGAAAACTTCTAGAAAAAACAGGAAGTCTTGCAGAGGTTTAGAGTGAGAAAGATTTTTCGCCAATTTAACTCATTTTCTCTTTGACTTTCTAAGTCTTAAGATTTCTTTAAGTCACATATTTAATTTTTATCTAAGTATGCTCTGCATTCCTTTCTAAAAAGATAACCTCTCAGCTTCATATTAATCCTAAAAACACGGAAGGAAGGAAGGAAGGAAGGAAAGAAATGCAGTCATATTGGCCATAAGACGCCCCCCCCAAATCCATATCATGTAAATGCCTTTATTGGGTCAACTCAAAGATCACAAGAACATTAATTCTACTTTCCGGAATTATTACAACATCATAATTACAGGGGAGAGGCAGGATTCAAATCAGTTATTTCCATGCACCAGCAAGGATACTCGTTTTAACTGTGGTAAAGAAAACACAATTTATGTGTAATTGTGCTTTTAATAATGTAGAAGCAAATGTTTGCTTTGTGTATCAGCAACAAAAATATTTTCCCAATATGCCATTTAAATTTGGTCAAGCATGACAGCCATTTCACCAAATTTCTATCAGACACAGTAAAGAGGGGGGAAAACACCAAAAATCCAATTTGTCTGACTCTGATGGAAGAATAGGGTAGTGTAAGCCTTACCAGAATGATTTTGTTAATTTTTCTTTTAAACTGACACTTGAGCGCAGTGTAGATGTGTAGAAACTTCGAAGTTCAAAGCTCGAGCTTTAATAGCAATTAGTTTCTTCTTCGCCAAACAGGCAGGGCAATCAGTCTGCCAGCGGAATGGCAGACAGCGTTGCTCGGCCAGTGTGTCACAAAGGTGGGCTCTGGCCAATCTCTGCGTTTAGGCTGTTACTGCCAGTGGGGATGTGGAAAGGGATGGACGCGCTCCATTGGAATACAAGAGAGGTTGGGGCTGAGCCGCATGCAAATTTTGGAGGGGGAATTCACTATGCATGAGGAACTTTTTCATTTTTCATGAGCCCCTCTGCAGTGAGGGGAGTGAGGGGCAAAAAAGTGGGAAAGGAGCAGGATTACTAGCACCCATGGCGATATGGGCTTTATGCTAGTAGTGCTAGAATTCTGAAGACAGCACTAATTTGTATGTTGGAAGAAGTATTGCATTTCTTTTCTTTTGTTACTTCATCCATTCCTTTTCCTTTTTAACTTGGTGAGGAAGAGTCTTTCCCGTTTTAGCCCTGTGGGATTATGAAGTCCAATATCTATAACTATGAACATAGTAATATATTTTGTACGCATTATTATTTTAGTACTTTTTGCAACTTTATCAATGCCAATGTTTTCAGCACATGAAATAACTTTGAATTTTGTTTTGTTTCTTTTAGGGCACACAGGACGGTTATTAAAATCCTTGTGTTTCATGAGCCTAACATTTCTGCTTCTCCACATCATCTTTCAAATCACAATAAACAGCCTTGTAGCTGCTAACACTATTGAACCTGATTATCACTGTGAGTATCCTTCTGTTTAATTTTCTAACATTCTGTGTCGCTCTTTATGTAGGAAGTGTTGTTCTGAATATAATCAATCGTGGTTTTGTTGTCATGACTGCTAAGATTTGTGTTTATTTTGCTTCTGGAGAAGTGGGGGTTTTTTGGTGAGGGGATAATGGTTATATAATTTATAAACCAAATTAAGGTTAGCAAATCTTTCAGGTTTCATCTCCTTGAAAAATGTGCAGTCTAATGTGAAAGGAAAAAATATTAAGGAAGAACTGTGTCTCACACAAGTAAGGAGACTATGTCGAAATTGGTGATTTATTATTATACCTTTATTATAGGCTGTAAAGTATTTAGATTTTTTTTTGCCTTAGATGCAAAAATCAGCCCTGGGATTTTCATATGCTTTAAATAAAAAAAGTTTTACTGCTTAATATATTTCATGATACCCACAGTGGCGAATTGGAAGTGTATGAGAAGCCCACAAACTTTCCCACCATGGCAAAAACTGCTTTAAAAAGGGGGGAGGATGACAAAAGGTTCAAAAAGAAAGAGAAGCCCTCTGCTATTGCCTACTAAACATCCCCCTCTGACTCCTCTGAATTTCTCCATCCTATCCCTGAGAGACTGGAGCTTTTTGACCTGCCCTACTAAGGAAATATGTTTATTAAAACCTTTTCTTCACTTGCATACCAGGGGGAGGGAACCTATTTTAGCCCAAGGGTGAAATTCAATTTCAGAGAAGCCATTGGGGGGTGCATTCTATTGGTGGGAGGGCCAAAATACACCCCCCAACATATTTTAGTTTAAAGCTGTTGCTGCCAGTAACTAAGTCGTAGGAGAGGCATTTCAACCTTTTTGCTTGGGAAGACAACACGCAAAAGCTGGAAAATCACCAAATGATCAGTGGTCGGGTGAAAGCAGGAGGTGTCCAGGAAAAGGAGGTCTGGTTGCCTGGGGAGCCCTGGTGGGCCAGATTGGGACACCAGATCGGCTGGATTTGGCTCACAGTTTGGTTAAAGATACCCCACCACCGTTGCATACAGTAAAATAGCAGATGAGTTAGACAGATATTGTGATTAATAGTGGAAAGACGTTTTCATGAATGAAGGATTTGTCCCACTAGTTAATTCCTAAAGAAATGGAATGTATTCAGTACAAGGCACTATAATTTATTTTCTGATGCTTCTTAGATTCTAAATGTGTTTGCAAGTGAAACTATGTATAACCTATCTGGCAAATGACAACAATCTTAATTTTTACTTTCGATGAGTTATTACTATTGTGAGGAAATAATTTGGGTGCAAGTGTAAGAAATTGTTTGGGACATTAACTTCTCATTTTAATGATTTTGAATACAACTGTCAATCAACACAAATTTATTTGGCGAAATGTCAAAGCCAGCTTAAATATAGTTTTTGGTAATGTATTTCACTTGCATGTCAGTCTTGCAAACCTATGCTGACAGAGAACCTCAGGAAAAGGTATGATGAGAGCCACCCCCCAGCACGTTTCTCACTTATTCTTCAGCGTACAATTGGTTTGTTCATAGCTTGTGAGCATGATGTGTGAACCCAGAATACTGATTTGTTTAGGGGCTAAACTATCCATGGTTTATTGTAGCATTAATTGCTAGGTTCTTTAGCCCCTAAACAAACCAGCAATCTGTGTTCACACTGGATGCTCCTAACCTATGAACAGGCTGATCATAGGTTATTTACAGAAAGCAGAAGAGACAAAATCACATACAACTATTTGAAAATTGTGACTTCCTGTTTTTCTAATGGAGAAGAAAGCATGTGAATAACAATTCAAGTTTTGTGGCCTCAGTAAGTATCAATAGAGAATATGGTATCTGAGAATGTTACATTTTCCTTATAGATCTCTCCCGCAGCACATTTTTATGTTCTAAAACAATCATGCCAAACTGAGCATGATAGTGTCAGTTTCAGGCAATAACCTAAAATCCGAAACAATGGTATAGGTCACTGCAAATGAGCCAGGTAAGTGTCAGGCCCACTTGTCCTCCCTCGCCTCCTCTCTCCTCCTCCTTTGTGCCTGAGAGGAGAGTTAAAGTTTTGACTTAAAACAAAGCACAGCTCTGCAATCAGTTCAGTTCTGTCTCAATTGTTCTGTCCCACTGAAAACCCAAACCTTGGTATATTTGAAAAAAAATCTTTCTCTTTCTTTCTTTCTTGTATGGCAGTTGATGTGGAAAACTGAGGGCAGGTGTCACCGAAACCTTGCCCACCACATTTCTTGACTCTACAATGCCTGTAAATATTAATAAAGTTGTGCCCAAGTTATAACCTCTTTCCTGCTGATCACAATAGATACTTCCAGGTTCACTGGATAAAGGGATAGAGGAGAGTAACTTCTCTTAGTTTGTTTCTGTTGCCACTGGAATGAAATAAGATACCAACAGGGCTGTTCTGTTACTTATAAAAATGTGTGTGTGAGTGTGTCTTCTGGTGTTTTTTCCCCTGCAGACTGTTTTTATAAGGGCTTTCTATTGCAATTGTTAATAGAAAAGGCTGTGGTTTTACCCTCTCTGGATCCTATGTTTATTTGCGTGATGCTGGTGGTGAGCTGTTTCTTCAAAGTTACATTCCACAATATCTTGTGGTTTCCCCCCAGCCTGTTTTAAAGATAAAAAAAGCCCATGCTTCTCCTGCCTTTTTAGTATGTCAAAGAATTTCTGAAATGAAAGGATACCTTCTTTAAAGTGGGGGAAATGCCTGCTACTGAGAAAGAACCCTATTTTCCCCTTTTGGTAGACCAGTTTACAATGGAATGTTAAACTACCAAAATTTCATATCTTGAATTTCAGGTATTGCTGCTTGAGAGATCTCATTTGTACATTTCACCATATTTAATGAGGTTTCATTCAGTTGAAATTAACTCCAGAATCTTTGAGCATCTTAAAAGTAAAGATTTGTGGAAACTTAGGTGGGGAGAAGTTACCCTTAAGAATCCCTGCCCTTCAGTTATGCAGGTCGAGGAATCTATTTCTATGCCAGGTTTTAACCGGGAATGTTTTTAAGAAATTTGAGGTAAAACTTTCTTGAGTATATACACAGTCTTACTCTTCACCTTTAAAATCCATATCTGGGTAGCAGACATGAAGGTATTGATACTTGCAAAATGCAGTGCATTCTTATTATTATCTTTCCAGGTGTCTTAATTTATTATTTAATCAAAATACTTCTATCCTGCCTTTCCTTGTACAGTTCAGGGTAAATAGCAGCAACCAAAACCATAAAAGGTAATTAGACTCCCTCCCCAAAAATATATGGAGGAGACAAATTGGATTGGGACCGCACCACTGATGGAGCAGTTGCAACGGGATCAAATCCCCCCTCCCTAGTGGAGGCTGGTAGCTCCAATGTTGGTGGGATGGTGAATCCATTCCAGGTTTCAGTCAGAACCAGTTGGAATTCTAATGGAGCTATCCAAGGTGCATTTGCTCCTTTAGAGTTCCAACTGGTTCTGGCTGAAACTCGGAATAGATTCACCACCCCACTGACATTGGAGCCACTAGCCTACACTGCCCCTCTCTCTGCCAGGAAGAATCCTCAGTTCCTCCAAGTGCCTGTTGTCCTGGGACTGCAGAAATGAGGGGAAAGAACGCTCTGGTTCCCACCTATTGGCCAAAGAACCAAGAGCCACCACTTGCTATTCAAACAAGAACACTAGACTGGCCTAAACTGGATAGACAATCTTGCCTACCATTCACCACTTTGATCTCACCTTTCTACCTCCTCCACCTTTCCCCTCCACTTTCTTTCCTCACTGTGTCTTGTCATCTTAGGGTTTCCCCCTTTCTTTCTTCATAGGTATTGTAGCTTTTGGAGATAATACTTTTCTGACAAGCGGGATAAAAATATAGTAAATAAATGAAAAGGAAAGATAACCCTTTCCCTGTGTTGTTTTCCATATTAACATTGCTGCAAGGTTTATTCAGTGTGTGAAATAGCAGCTTGGAGTCAATTTTAACAGGAGAAATAGCATGGGGAAAAGAGTCAAAACCTGGTGTATTTCGTTTTTACTTTTCTTTTCTAACATTTTACCTCCCATCAAACCAATAGGATTGAAATTTATTATGCCAGCGTGAAGCTAGTGTAGTTTCAGGGCTTGATCTGGTGCACTATTGGGGGAGCAAGAGGGGATTGTATCACCCCTCGCACTAGATACATGCATGCAGAACTTTCCACATGTATAGTTGTAGCCCCTGGGGTGGGCAGCCTAGCTTGCAAAGTTGGTGGAGAGGCACTTCTACTCCAGATGAACCTCGCTTAGCTGTCCTATGGTGGGAGCTAGGATTGCTTTACCAAGGAGTAAATGCAAGTTTAATGTTGCGAGTGGAGAAAGAAGCATGGAATAAAGACACGGACACCAGATTTTGGGATAAACTAGGGCCTCTTTATTTAAACAATAAGGGATATTCAACCCCTCCTGGATCTGCATGTGAAAAGTGTGGGAATCTATAGGTCTACCTCAGGCAACTTGCCTAACATTATAGGTGAGCCCCTCTTGTAAGCCAGGAGTCGGGTGAACCCGGCCCCTCTCTTATATGACACTTTGAGAGTGTGGGGAGACCAACCCATGTCATCCCCACTCAAAGCCATAGAACTCTGAATAGATGAGGCAGGAGGATCCAAAGGCATACCATATCCTGGCATGGGAGCCGTAATACCCATGAGGAGCAGGAACTCCGGACATGCCAGTCACTGAAAGGTGCCAGAGTGGTCACCATCCCTATTCTGCTATATCAAATTCCTGCATGTCCCGCCAACAAATCAACCTATTTATCCACCAACCTAATAAAATCTCCAGTATGAAGTAGGCAAAAACCTCCCCACCAACAATGGGAAGGGGAAAAAACCCTACTCAGCCCTCCCCGTAAAGGGAGCAACTGGCTAAGTCCCATACTAGAAAAGGGAGGTAGGGTGGGAGCTGAAAACCAGAGAGGCCGAGTACTGGGTGGGCCGGCCTTTATAGGCTCAGCGCCACCCCTGCTTCACATGGCCCACTGGGCGGACTGGCCTTTATTTCCCTCCTCCCCACCGCAACTGCCGATTCTCCTGCTCAAGCCATACCAGCTGAAGGGGGGAGGGGAATGGACTTTTCTAGAGACCTGAGGCAATAATTGTACCTTCACTAATTTTGCTGTTTAAATTTTAGTTATGACTGTGTTGGCAGTGAAGATAATTTTATTTCCTTTTGTCTTTAAATAGAGGTATATTGTATTTCAAATTAAGGATGCATTATTATTGTATGTTACATCACCAGCTATATACAGCTTTAAATAAATTTATGGCTGAGGAAACAGAAGCTTCTAAAAGTGCTTTAAAAGTATGTATCATAGATTTTGTTTAATTTCCTGCTGGCTGTTTCTTCATAACAGTTGAGAAAGTGAGTATTTGTTGTATTACTGTTCTTGAAATAGTGATGGTGTATTTTCATGAGCCATTAATTACCCAGTCATATTCCCTTTTCTAGTAACTATCACACTGATCTATTTCAAATTTCTTTTACAGAAAATAGTTTTCTTTTCTCAAGGCTGTCTTCATTATTTTCTGAAAAGAGTGTGTCTGTTTAGAGCAAACTAGCAAAATGCGCATTGCTGATATTTAAAAAGTACCATCTCTGGTTAATTGAAACTGTAAATTCTTTGTTAGCATTTATAAGACAAACTGCACAGAAGAACCACATATGCAATGTGTGCTTCCTTTGAAGTCCCCTCCGCCCACCCACCCCAGCAGCTCTGAAAAACCAAGGAGAAAAGCTGTGTTTAAAAAAATGAATAGTGGTTTGTCTCTTCTGAAGATAATGCTGAAGAACTTCAGTGGTTCAAAACTTTAAAGGGATTTCCAACCTGTGTGCTTTTATAGCTTTGTTGGATTGCTGCCTATATATACCTTTCTCATGTGCTACTTCCTCTGTGGTTGTTACCACACCAGTCCCAGTGGATAAAGACTTCTGCCCATATGGTTGGGTTCTTTGGGTGTTTGAAAACCATACCAGCAACATCTAGATCTTTGGGACATCAATAGCTATGATATACCTGGAAGCTGAACCATACGGGCAGAATGTGGACTGGACTTGTATGATAGCTCGAGACCATGTTGGAGCCTGATGAAACCTGCTACTTGAATACTTTGTTGGAAGGGATGCTTGGTGGGGAAAGACTGAAAAAATGTCAAAACTGTGACTGTATGTGGGCCTTGAGGGAGGAATGGCATGCTTTGCCTCCTCAGCTGAAAGGTGGTGTGGGACTGAGAGAGGAGAAACAGGTGAGAGCTGCAAGGAGGACTGCCACAAGTGAGAGGTACCTGGCCTTGTATGTAGTGTGTGTTTTATGTGTTAGGCTTTGTTTAGTGCTAAGTTCTTTACTAGGGCCTTAGCTAGATGGGGCTTTACCCCGGGGTGATCCCCAGGATCGTCCCTGTGTGTCCACTTGACGCACAGGGGATCCTGGAATCAGGGAGGGATGATCCCTCCCTTGCCCCAGGATCTCGGCCTCCACTTTAGCCCCATTTTTTCTGCAGTCTTGGAAAAAGCGTGTGGCTGGGCATCGCGGTTTGTCCCAGCTCCTTGCAGTTCCCTGTGAAGAGCCAAGACCCGCTCCTGAGAAGCTCTGCGCCCATCAGGGGTGGGTTGGGGAATTAAAAAAAGGACTTACCTTTTGCGCACGAGCCCTCCTGCCTCTTTTAAAAAAATCAAAATGGCGGGTGCGACGCCTCTCCCTCTGAGGTCATCGCACAGTGCGTGTGAATAGAGGGGGAGAGCTCACGATAAAAATATTGCGGGATCTTCACCTTTCCTTCGCACTAGACTGCTAGGTCTAGCTGAGGCCTGGGTCAATATATTTGAATTATTTCATTGGTATTTACCTATTGGTACAATAGTTGTTTGTAATTGTTCCCATTCTGTATTTTGAATCATTATATTGCTGTTCATTTAACAAGTTATATGCTACTTTGGGCATAGTCTTTTGGGAAAGCTCATAAATAAACAGCTGATTATGATACTTTCCTTTGAAAGAATAGCACTGGTCACCCACATTTGAGTATTTCTTTCCTACATGACTTTCTGAAAATCCTCACTCTTACTCAGCTATACCTGGTTCACATACCACAATAAGTCAGGGGGCTGCCTATAGGGCGCCGGGTTGCCCCTGCGTTAAACAAAACCCAGCACTCTCTCCGTTGCAGGGTGGCGGCAGCTAATCCCGATGCAGAGGGAGAGTGTGGAGTTTCCAGTGCCCATGCAGCTTTCTGGCCTGCTCTCTGCCTGGGCTTCCAGCGACCAATTAGGGGGCGCCTTCCGCCCAGGAATGCCTCTGCATTGATGTTGGAGTGAGGTTGGATGGCAGAAGAGCCGTGTTTGCCTCACTCCAGCCTAAATGCATAGCTCTGCAGTGGCTTCGAGGTGACTGCTGTGTTGTATAACCAGCGCAGTGCCACCACGTACCCAGCACGGGGCTTTTGGCTAGAGATGTAAAATTTCCAGAAATTTTGAAGCCATGGGAAAAAACCGTTTTTCCAGGTTTTTTTCAGGAAAAACCACAAATTTTCGGAAAAATTGAAATAATACAATATTAGCACTTTTTGGTAACATAAAATGTAATTATGTTCAAGTTGGTTTGGCATAAAATTATTACGTTTGGTATATTAAAAGTACAGTGTATTCAAACAATTATTACACATTTAATTTACTATTTTACTTTTTTTACTTTTTTTTGGTAACAAATGGAGCTACAAGCTCCTGAACTGTTAGGAACACCTGAACTGTGAGGAACCGCATTGTTTTTGCCAGTTTATGAGGAGCAAGCAAAAAAATCAATTTAAAACAACAACAACAAAAGAAACCACCAACGTCAGTAACAAAGAAAATTATTTATGTTTCCGCTAGTCCTCCAGTGTCAAGACATAAAGCCCCCATTCCCACAAAAAGAACTGAGAAAAAAAGGGGGACCAAGATTCAATGAATATGCATGAAATTTAACCAGACTCATTTTCTGACCTATAGCTATTACTATTAGTTTCAGTCTCTGCTTCAGTGGCAGTGCCCCCTAGAGGCAGAAATGCATCTTGCTCTTGCATTTGAGAGTTGTAGTCTCAGTTTGCAATCTAGGACTTCCTTGTCCTTGGTGCACAGACATTGCAATAATCTGATACTGTATAATTTTTAGAAATCATTTTGAGAAGTAAATATCTGAACATTTTATTCATCATGCTAAAATAAAACATCCCATAATCTGTTTTATCTTCATTTTTTTTTCAATTTTTCCAATTTTTCAGAAAAAAACCAAAAGAGGATTTGGAAAAAAACTGTTTCCCCCCCGAATTTTTCTGGTTTTTTTCCGGGCCTTCACATCTTTAAGACAGCCCCAAGGTTTCAGGAAACCCTGTTTTTGAGAACTAGCTGCTGCCATTTTGCCCTGTGCTTATCTCCTCCTGCAGGCAGGAGTGGTTTGCTTATTGTCACTGGGAATTCTGATACCTTCTCAAACAAACCAGAATCATAAATCAGCATTGGTTGTTGGCTTATGACTCTCTGGTTTGTTTGGAGAGAGCCAAGCCAGAGTTCTTAGTTTGGTCATCACCAAACTAGGGCGTGCATAGTTTCTTTAGCAGCTCCTTCTTGCAAACAGAAACAAACAGGAGTGATTAGGCAGCATACATGTGCATGGCATCCTAGCTCATCATGGCATCAGACCATGACCAAAAACAATAGGATCATTTTTATACTGTATACAATGTGTGGAAATTATGAAATAGCTTTATGTCATTGACACTGAAGTTTTGTACAGTGGACATCTGTTTCTGCCTTGCAATGTCGAATTAATTATTAGCATTTTTGTTGTTTGAAAAACAGTTTCCTTTTTTGCCTTTCAGAAAATTGCACAGATTTTAGTATAGCAGGGGAACATAAGGAAGTTGTGAAAAGGACGTATGATGTCATTGTATTGTTATCTAAAATGACAGAAAATACATGTGCAGATACATCTTTGACATTTGCCAGATGGTGGAGGAACTAATTCGGCATTCTAGCTTTGTTTTATGCAGATGTATATCTGATTAACTTCCTTGCTTTGCTATCTTTCACAGATTAGACATTTGAGCCAACATTTCAGACAGCACACCAAGGTTAATAAAAACATATATGAAAGCCCTAATTACAGCACTCTTCAGGAAGATAACATAGGATGAGGGAAGAGGAGAGATTGCCATCAGGCAATATAGTATCAAGGAGACAGATTTCTTGTATTCTGCAGTCTACAAAATATATATGTTTACCACCACAGCTTAAATAAAGATGCATGTTCACTGCACACTGTTTAAAAACAACCACAGCAAACTTACCTTGATTACTATAAAAGAAGTGTGTGTGTGTGTGTGTGTGTGTGTGTGTGTGTGTGTATGTTCGGTGTATGTGGAGTTGTGGCCTTGATTAGCTTGCACAGTTGTGACTCTAGAAAAGTATCTGAAAAGCAAAAGGTTCAAACATACGTAGTGGCAAAATAGAGCTAAATGATCTCTTTAATGGCACTCTTTAATGTTTCAAAGTTTATTGAAGGTTGGTTTTGAGAAGGGTTGATATAAGTAAATTATACTGATTCTACATGGGTACCTACTGTAACTGCGGGTTCTTTCACATGGTAAATGTGAAATGAGATGTTGACACCTACAGTGTCTTTAACATGTGAATGGAGGGAGACTGTATGTAATTTGTATCTGATGACTTCATACTAATTATACTCCATCAGCAGGGGAAAATTCCATGGCTGTGTTCGCATGCCATGCTACATCATGCTTTACTGCATGGCTAGGAAAACTCCATGCTGTGGAGAATCCCTCCCAGTCCCCACAGCTTTTCCCAGCCCCCAGCCCCTGTTCCAAACCATGCACTTGAGAATGGCAGGCTTCCTCTAATGTGAGAAGAGGAAACCTTTTCTTATCTCCCATCACTGATCGGGGATAAGACCTGGATTCCCAGCTTTAGAGGAAAGCAGCTTTGCTCTACAGCTGGGAGAGGAACCCCTGCTTTTACTTCCAATCAGTGATCAGATTTAAGAGCAAGGCTTTTCCACTCCCAGTGTTAGAGAGAGGCCAACTTTTTCTACTGCTGAGAGGGATGCCATTTTCTTCATCTAGCGAAGGGCATGGAATATTGCCTTTTCTCTGTACAGAGAGAGGCATGGAGCAAAGTTCCCCAAAGATATCAGAAGGAGGGGAGGGGCTGAGGGGCAGTGGTTTTGGAAAAGAGGGCTCCATCCCCTGACATCATCCAACCCCTAGTGGATGAGCTGAAAAACAATCCAGTCCAGGGGGCAGGGAACAATTCTCCATCCCTAGGTTAGCATGCTATGCACAAGCATGAATGAACTGCACCAAGCCTACCTATGCAAAAGGAGGAGATTGGAAGCCTTTGATTCCACTTTCAGTTAATCACAAGTTGCTGTGTTGTCCAGATCTGGAACCATGGTTAATATTAACTATGCTTCATTTCAAGAAGCCGGCTTCAGAATCCACAGTTTGAAGTTGGCTTGTTATTGTAAACTGCACTGACTGGGCTCACACAACACAGCAACCCACACTCAAGGTTGAATATGGATTGGTTCTCTTAATCACTGCTGCCCATCAGGGCTTATTTAAGCTACAATGGGTTGCAGTATGTGCCATTGGCCATTTTAAATATTCGAGCTGTGGCTTATAGTACCATTTGAACCCGACAAGGGTGGGTTGTTGGCATGGTTAACAAACCACTCACAAGCGGTGGACTGTTTTAGGGTTGTGGTTTGTTAACCCACTCTGTACCAGGTCCCATGGCTCCTTTGTACATGTGGAGACTCTTTGTGCTTTGTACCGCTCCCTGTGCTCCCTGTGATGCTAACCATAGGGTTGCAACTTCTCTTTTCCTTCTCTTGGGTCTCCAGCGATGGGTTAACACAGGTGGTGATTTTTCTGGCTTGAAGATAAAATAATGGAGAAAATTTTAGCACTTATTCTTCTTTGTGTCAAACTGCTATTAAAGGCGCAAGAGTGGGTCACTTGTGAGAGGGAAAGGGCAACCATTCTAACTGCAAATGATAAATTCATGTTATGGATAGCCTGTAGAAAACATGGAAGGGGTGGGGGAGAGATAGAAGGGTGGGGTGAGCCACTTTATTCTCCCTGCTGTTACAAAATCCTAATGATTTTCTTATGCATTTCTGGACTTTAATTTGCCATTAAACATTAAATTTCTCACCCCCAAAGAAGAGAGGCAAGCCTAGGATAATGGGATGTGATATCCTTTTATTAGTGGGGGGAGGGGCTTATATAGTAATCTAACATTTTTTAAAAAATAATCAACATATAAATAACAATAACAAGAATTCCTTTTAGCTACCTTTTGTCAGAAGTTTCACATTCTTTTTTCATTTGGAACTTATTTAAGGTTAAAACATGTGTGTTGTGTTTGATTCCTGCTAATATTGGTTTGTGCTAATGACTTTTTTAAAAAACAAAACCCCAAAACCTCAAAATTTCATTTCTAAACACATTACCTCTAACAAAATCTGTTCCAATATTTAAGAGTAGCAACCTAAGGGTACTTTTTTGCAGCTGGATACTACTAGTGAAAGTTCTACAGCTTAGTAACCTGTAAATGGAGTAACCTGATCACCTTCAAACTTGAAACTGGGCAAGCTGGTATTCAAAGTAATAGTGCAATAATGACAAAAAAAAAGTCATTCTGTAATGAATGAGGCCAGTCATCAAATGCTGAGAAAAGGGGCTTATACCTCCATAGACTTTTAGAAGGTATTCTTTGCCACTTTCAATATGTCACCTTGAAGTGATGATTAAAATCCTGAAATAATCTCAGATGTTGATGAGCACTAAATGCTTTGATACTCAAGACTTATGTAATTGCTGGAGTACTCACAAAATAAATCCTTGGCCTGTTTACTCAGATGTAACACCCACTGCGTTCAATGAGACTCACTCCTCATTGAAAGTTTTTAGGATTGCAACCTTAAATATGCCACAAATTACCAAAGTGATTATTCTTAAAATAAATATGCGGTGGATTAAAAAGAAAAAAAAAGTGCCTTCAAGTATAAATATTTGTTCCTGTTCTTTTGTTTGTACACCCATGGGGATACCATTGCAGTACTGGATAGTACTTTTCTATCCACAACTAGTTGTATAAAAATCTACTTCGACACATAATTTTTAACTCCTTTGTATAAACACTGAAGCAAAGAAGCCTAGAAGCCTAGACATGGAAATAAAATGTATAATAGTAGGTCTTGTGGAAACATACGTTTTATGTCACAGCTGTGTGTAGTTAAAACACTAGACCACCACACCCTACAGGTGGAAATTTGAGGGAGCATTAAAAACTGATTTTGACTCCTTAGCTGAAGTCTGTGTATTAAAGAACGATGGCAAATCACTTTACTCTTTGACTTACTCTGTTCTTGGTGAAATCTGAGTCTACTCACTGGTGAAAAGGGCAACTTTCTGTGCGATGAAACTTTATATTTGTCTTAAATTGCTGCACCATCCTGTGGGGTCTTAAAAAGCCAAAATATTGAACCAGGAGTAGCTTTGACCAACAAACTCCGAATGTGCCATGCATGGTAATGTAACCATATGACTGCAAGGTGAAATATAATGATTTTATGTCCATAGGTGCTTGAGTAGACATTTTCCACTCTGCTCTGTTTGAGTGATTAATGGATAGAGCAACATAAAAGAAAGGGTTGTGTTCAGGCTTTATGTCGTATAATAACATGATAGGAAGAGTAACTCAATTTAATACTTGAATTACTTAATGATTGAGATTAAAACTTGTAAAAAGTACTTTACTAATCTATTGGGGTCATTTAGGCTTGGAAACTGGTTCTCTCTATATGGACAAAAGGGCTCTGGCCACAGAAGGTGCCTCTGTCTGTTTTTTAGGGATCCCACCTCCCATTCCCACCCCACAGCTCACCCCTGTCAGCAGGACCCCTTGAGCCTCTGTGTAAGATTTGCAGGGGGCTGCCGTGGAGTGGGGAGGGAAGTCCATTTCACTAGCCCAGTTGCATGTGCCTAAATCTAGATCCAATCCATAGTCTCCAGGTAAGTCAATAAGATGTATTTGACAATGAAATGTACAAACAGGAAATTATTTAAAGGATTATTTTATTTATTTATTTATTTATTTATTTATTACATTTCTATACCGCCCAATAGCTGGAGCTCTCTGGGCGGTTCACAAAAATTAAAAACATTCAAAGTATAAAACAACAGTATAAAACCATAATATAAAATACAATATAAAAGTTCAACCAGATAAGAACAGCAGCAATGCAAAATTACAAATTTAAAACCATGTTATTTAAAATTTATAGATTGTTAAAATGTTGGGAGAATAAAAAGGTCTTCACCTGGCGTCTAAAAGCATATAATGTAGGTGCCAAGCGAACCTCCTTAGGGAGCTCATTCCACAGCCGGGGTGCCACAGCAGAGAAGGACCTCCTCCTGGTAGCCACCTGCCTCACTTCCTTTGGCAGGGGCTCACGGAGAAGGACCCCTGAGGATGACCTTAGGGTCCGGGCAGGTACACATGGGAGGAGGCGTTCCTTCAGATAACCTGGCTCCAAGCCGTTTAGGGCTTTAAATGTTAATACCAGCACTTTGAATCGGGCCCGGACCTGGACTGGCAGCCAATGAAGCTGGAAAAGGACTGGCGTAATGTGGTCTCGTCGGCCAGTCCCTGTTAGTAAGCGTGCTGCCCTGTTTTGCACCAGTTGAAGTTTCCGGACCGTTTTCAAAGGCAGCCCCACGTATAATGCATTGCAGTAATCCAAACGAGAGGTTATCAGAGCATGGATAACTGTAGCTAGGCTATCTCTGTCCAGATAAGGGTGCAGCTGGTATATCAGCCTGAGCTGATAAAAGGTGCTCTTTGCCACTGAGTTCACCTGTGCCTCAAGTGACAGTTCTGGATCCAAGAGCACCCCCAAACTACGGACCCGATCCTTTAGGGGGAGTGCAACCCCGTCCAGGACAGGGCAAACATCACCTCGCCGGACAGATGAACCACCCGCTAACAGTACCTCCGTCTTGTCTGGATTGAGTTTCAGTTTATTAGCCCTCATCCAGTCCATTACCGTGCCCAGGCACTGGTTCAGAACAGCCACTGCCTCACCTGGGTTTGATGAAAAGGAAATGTAGAGCTGGGTATCATCTGCATATTGATGACACCTCAGTCCACATCTCCAGATAACCTCCCCCAGCGGCTTCATGTATATGTTAAACAGCATAGGGGATAAGATAGAGCCCTGTGGAACCCCATGGCTTAGGTGCCATGGCACAGAGCAATAATCCCCCAGCACCACCTTCTGGAATTGGCCATCCAAGTAGGAGCGAAACCACTGCAACGCAGTACCTCCAACTCCCAGCTCAGACAACCTATCCAGAAGGATACCATGGTCGATGGTATCGAAGGCCGCTGAGAGGTCTAGGAGAACCAACAGGGTCGCACACCCCCTGTCTCTCTCCCGACAGAGGTCATCCCACAGGGCGACCAAGGCAGTTTCCATTCCAAAACCAGGCCTGAAACCCAATTGAAATGGATCTAGATAATCCGTTTCATTCAAGAGTGCCTGGAGTTGTCCTGCAACCACCCGCTCAAGCACCTTGCCCAGGAAAGGGATATTAGCCACCGGCCTGTAGTTGTTAACATCCTCCGGGTCCAGGTTAGGCTTCTTCAGGAGTGGTCTAATTGCCGCCTCTTTTAAAGAGGCGGGCACCACTCCCTCTCTCAAGGAGGCATTTACAACCTCCTGGACCCAGCCGGCGATCCCCTCCTTATTTGATGTAATGAGCCACGAGGGGCAAGGGTCAAGCACACAGGTGGTCTACCGGACTTGGCCAAGCACCTTGTCCACATCCTCGGGCCTCAATAACTGAAACTCATCCAATAAAACTGAACCGGACGGCGCTCCGAACACCTCTGCTAGTGGTGCTGCATTAAGTGTGGTGTCCAATTCATGACGAATCTGAGCGACTTTATCTTCAAAGTGCCGTGCAAACTCGTCACAGCGTGCTACCGAGGGTTCCACCATCTCTCGCCCTGGCCCAGAGTGTAACAGGCCACGAACCACACGGAAAAGCTCCGCTGGATGACACTGAGAAGATGCAATGCTGGTGGAAAAGAACTGTCTCTTTGCCACCCTCACCGCCACAGAATAGGCTCGATAGTGAGCTCTAGCCTGTGTTCGATCAGACTCAGCACGAGTTTTCCTCCACCTGCGTTCTAGCCGTCTCCCCTCTTGCTTCATTGCCCTCAGCTCAGGTGTATACCAAGGAGCTGACCGGGCTCTGCTCAGAGGGAGAGGGCGCTTGGGCGCGATCGTGTCAACCGCCCGAGTCATCTCTGCATTCCACAGAGCGACCTGGGCTTTGACAGGAGCACCAGCCATACCAGCAGGAAAATCCCCCAGAGCCCTCTGGAATCCATCGGAGTCCATTAGCCTCTGGGGGCGGACCATTTTAATAGGCCCCCCACCCTTGCAGAGGGGAAAGGCTGCCGAAAGTCTAAACCTCAATAGGAAGTGATCTGACCATGACAAGGGGGTAGATGTTAATTCCCCCACTTTCAGATCACCATCCTCCTGCCCAGTTGAGAAAACCAAGTCAAGTGTGTGTCCCTTTGCATGTGTTGGGCCGATGACATGTTGAGACAGCCCCATGGTTGTCATGGTGGCCATGAAGTCCTGAGCTGCCCTGGATACAGGAGCCTCAGCATGGAAGTTGAGATCCCCCAGAACCATCATCCTGGGGGTCCTCAACACCAGATCTGAGACAACCTCCGTCAGCTCAGGCAGGGAGACTGTTGGGCAGCGGGGTGGACGGTACACCAGCAGAATCCCTAATCTGTCTCGAGTACCCAACACACAGTACAAACACTCCAGACCAGTAATCGACTGAACAGGAAGCCTAGAGAGGGAGATTGTATTTCTATAGACCACGGCAACCCCCCCTCCCCGGCCCTCAAGTCGGTGCTGGTGCTGCACCGAATACCCAGGAGGGCAAAGCTGGATGAGAGTAACCCCTCCCAGTTCACCCACCCAGGTCTCTGTGATACATGCCAGGTCAGCCCCCTCATCCAAAATCAAATCATGGATGAGGGAGGTTTTATTTTGGACCGACCTGGTGTTCAGCAGAAGCACAACCAAACCTGAGGGCAAGCTGGTAAGGCTGCCAGGAACCATTTGGTTGGGGGAAAAACCAGAAGAGGGGATAGCTGTAAGAAATTATTGTTTATAGGATAGGGATCACATTGGTGGTCTGCCATGACTTCCAATGTTAATCGCTGTGGGATCTTGAAATATACATTGGATTGTTATGCACCTCCATCAGTTCACTTCTACATCAACATAAAATAGCTACTGTGTTTTTAAATAAGAGTTTTCATCAGGTTGGAGTAATTAGAACCCAAATACTTTAGGCGTATGATATTTTCCCCCTTGTGTTCACTTCAATTGGTGCCCAACCAATCTCAGTGCCTTTTAGTGAAATCCTGATATTAAATATGTGAGTTTGGACATGCGTGCTTCCCCTCCTGGTGGCTTGAAATATCCAATTGAAGATGTGGAATATGAAGTGGGACATGGGAAAAGGGACAAAGCTTTACATTTTTATGTCCTGTTAGGGTGAGTTATAACACCTTATGTGTTGGAGTGTCCAAAGAAGTAAGTTAAAGAGAGATACAGTTATATTTACTTCTGTTGCTGTCATTGCCACATTGAAATTATCACCTTGATTTTTCCCCCAAATGCTGGGTTGGTGCTCTTATGAATTCCCAAGGAACCATTTTTAATTCTGTTTCACATGAAACCGCTTCCGTTACTCATTTTTGAGGAGTTGGAATGGGAAACAGTCAATGAATTGCTGTGCATGTTAGGTATTAAAACCTGAACAGCTAATGCAAAATCTTGATTATTCACCATTTGAACCACTGCCTAGAAGTCTGATGCAGCTGCTCACCATTATTCATTGCTCTCACTTTGAAAAATATATTGTTGGTAGCAGTTTTTTAGAAACATTTGGCATTTGGAAATGAAGTTCAGCCACTGGTCACATTCAAAATGCAATGCGTTTTATTCCCGTGGTTTTCAGAAAATTCTTGCATCTGGGAATCACACTTTAAGGTAGTCCTCTTCCCCCTTCCCCACTTTTTTCTTTTTTAAAGTTGCCTTTGACATGATTGTGTTGAAAGCTTTGGTTTACTTTAAATGTTACTAATTCCTTTGAATTTAGTTATTTGTTTATTTATATTTCATTTGAAATTATTTTTAGGCTGCCTTTAAGAGTGGAATGTTGTCATAACCATGCTAAAGAAACAATGCCATCGTATATTATGTATTAAAATGTGTTACGATCTAAGTTAGAAGTCCACATTAAAGGACACAGCAGTTTCTATGCTGAAACCTACCTGAGAGCCCAGGTCTAATCTGTAAATTAGGCATTCTCATTTGCACGCACACTCTTTAACTTTCACTTTACTTCCGCCCTGTTATGTGAAAGCTAATTTGATAGGCCAGTTATTAATATTCAAAATTTTCTTGGAACTGGGAACATGTCCAAGTCTCCCTTGTCAACCAGTTACAATAAGGATATTAAGTTTTGAATGAGACCAAAGCTTCTGTACCCCAACTCTCTGCATCTCACAAATGGCAGGGCACGATCTTGATGGTGATGCTAATTCCCTTTTGTTTATTCTTATGGTTGATTTGTATTCCCTTTAAACATCGACGTAACATACTAATAATCACTGGACGACATTTATGCATTTGTACCATTGGCTGTTTTCTGATCTGCAGAGAAATTCACAAACTTGTGGTAAGATTAAGAAGATGCACATTTGATCTAGAAAATTAGAATTTACATTAAGAGGTTCCCAGCTTGATTGGGGCTCTGCCCTACAGCATAGTTACCATGAATACATAATCCATATCTGGAAAGATAATTACTTGCAAGGCTGGTTTTGGAGCTTCTGCCTTTTTTCCTCTTTTAAACTCGATCATTGTGCTTAAACAAAAAGGGTCACTTTCCCATGTTTATGGGAAGTTTAGTATTCTTAGGAGTTCAGTATTGTCTATAGAGGGTCAGATCCTTTAGTAAAATTCAAGGTACTATTTGCTAGTCTATGAATATTAAGATTGAAATTTCTGCTTTGTTTCTGTTAGAAGGGCAAGCATAAGGTAAACATAGAGCTCATATCCTGCTTTATTATTGATTTAGACTTTTTAACATCTGGCAGGAACTGAAAGAAATCTTGCGGGGGGGATGGGTTGGTTATTTTTTCTCAATTGGAAGCCAACTTTTAAAGTGTGCAGTACATTTCCTGGAAGAAAATCATTTGAACCTGAGAGAAAACCACCTTCCTTCCTTGCTGAATTGATTTACCCCTATAGTTAAGCTAATACCTATCACGATAATTTTTCGCTATTAGCAATAAAATACATACTAGTATACATTTATCAGGAAATACTGGGCATGATGCACTTAAAGTTAAGCATGTAATTTCAAGGACCCAGAGGAAAGCACATGTGCAATTTCAACTGAAATCAATGCAATTCTATGCCTCAATATTTGGAAATCAGGACCACTGCGTCTGTGGGGCTTACTCCCAGATATGGATATGTATGCAAAAGATTGCAGCCTTAAGTGTGCTTAAGCTGGTCATGCCCACTAATATGTGCAAAATAATTGTTCCTGTATGTGAGTGATCTAAGACTTTTAGTAAACAAATCCTAGCTTGATTTCCCCCCCAAAGTTTTAAAATTAATACTTCATTTATATATTTTGAAAAGAACAACTGCTTGCCAATTTATTTCTGTATTTGATAAAGTGTGCTTAAGATAATAACAACAATTATACAAATACAGTAAAATGTAATAAAATACCATGCAACCACAATAAAATATAAAGTAACCCACCCACCCCCATAAGGTCAAGGCAGGGAAACAATAAAATCAGTCAAAACAACCAGTAAAAACCAACTGAGACATAATCACAAGTCAGCTTCTGGATGAAAGTTCTGTCTAACTAAAGATCATAGAATCATAGAATAGTAGAATTGGAAGGGGCCTATAAGGCTATCGAGTCCAACCCCCTGTTCAATGCAGGAATCCATCATAAAGCATACCTGACACGTGGTTGTCCAGCTGCCTCTTGAATGCAGTGTGGGAGAGACCACAACCTCCCTAGGTAACTGCTTCCATTGTCGTACTGCTCTAATAGTCAGGATGTCTTTACCTGCTAGAGAAAGGTAATCAAAAACAGGCTAGCTAGGGCCTCACATGGCAACAGGGCTAGCCCTCTCACAATGTTTGGCTCTGAGGGAGGACCCGCTCAGACCCAGATATTTCCTCCTGGCTCACTCTGAACAGCTGTCGCTTTCTCCAGTTGATCCGGTTCTTCAAAGGATGGGGTATGTGACAGGATGCGATAGCAGGAGGCATGGGGCAGTGGCTTGTGCCAGTGTTGCTTGGAAAAGAGTTTCAATTCTCTCCAAATATGCTTCAGATGGTGGTACAGAAAGAAGAGTTTTCCTCAAGGATCTTAAAACCCATGCAGGCTATGAGATAACCTGGTCCCATGCCTTGTAAGTGATAACCAGCACTTTGACTTGTGCTCAGAAAAGGACTGGTTGCCAGTGAAGCTGTTGTAACATGGCAGTCACATGCTCCAGTCAGTAGTCTGGATGCAACATTCTAAACCAGCTGACATTTCCAAATATTCTTCAAAAACAGCCCCATGTAGAGAGGTAACTAAGGCAAATGTCAGTGTAGCAGATCTAAATTGATAGTGGTACAGAGTCAGATAAATGACCTCCATCAATTCTAACTTGCAAGGATGTTCCAGAATATAAAGCCATTATACATTTTAGAAGCTGTGGGTCAATGCCCATAGATTGTAATTTGCTCCAAAGGTGTTGCCGGGGAATAGAATCGAAAGCAGTTTTCAAATCAATAAAGGCCACATAAACATGCTTTACAATTAATGTCAAATATTGATCAATAATATATTTTAACATGTTGTTCAAATAATCAACACTGCACAGTGTTGGTTAGTTGTGTTGGTTATTTCGGCCCAATAACAAACCGTGGTGTGAAAAAGTCCTGACAGATAACACAATAACCAACCGTTGACTATTTAACCCACTATTAGTTATCGTGTCATTCGAGCCCAGTCTATATTTAATTTTGACCAAACCTTATTTGATATTTTGTATTGTATTAAATACAAAACCAGAGTGTGAACAGAATAAAATAAAACAAATATCGCTGGAAATATAAGCTTTAGTGCCTGAATAATGGTATGTTAGATTGCTGCAGTCTGTTGAAAGACTAGACCAGACACCTTGACAAACACATTTACTTGGAAATAAATCCCAATTATTTCAATGGAGCTTATTTCCAAGTATCCATCCTTTGGATCAGAGACCAAGGAGGATATGAAGCTATTGTAATTCTGTTTGTAGTTTTGCCAGCATTTAAATATAGCACATTTTAGATGGAACAGAATAATGGAAACAGAGAGAAAATTGCTCCTTCAGTGTAGCTTCCTGTATTTATTATATTGTATTTTGCAGTGATGACTTATGTAAAAGAGATTGTATATTCATCACTGCATTTTATTCATCCAATTACTCAACTTGCTTCCATGACCTGGAAATCAGCCATTGCACTGTGGTGAAGATTCTCTTTTTATTATACTCTGATAGTCTACAAAATGCCAGAGGGTCTGTAGCAGAGATGTGACTCATTTTCTGGTCTCTACTCCCACAAGTGTGCTTTTCATGCACCTAGTAAACTTTTCTTCGGAAAACAGTGGGCCACCCTTGTGATTTTTGCAGATCCCTGTTTGAGAATTTCAATATCTCAAATGTGCAGTCTTCGTGCTGAGAGAGACTGGCTTCTGTAGGTTCGTTGGGCTTTTGCTTTCCATTAAAAATATTACTAAAACTGTCCCAGGAGAACAGGATGCAGTAGACATTCCAAAGAGAGCTCCTCTGTTATAAATCTACCAATGGTTTATGAGCTGTAAAGTTTGCATTATGAAATGGGAATTGGGGCTCTTGCAATTTCCAACTCCTGATGCAAAATCCATCTATATGTAAAGAAATAAACCTGCCAGAAGTACTTCAGCCTTTAAAATAGCAGTTCCCCAAGTGTTTTAATAAATAGTCCAGCAATTTGAATGTTCTCTTTTTCTCTTGCCTTGAAAGTTGCCTTATTCTCCTCTTCCCCTCCTTCCCCTGCTGTATATCACGGTCCTAGTACTTACTGAATTATCAGTATTTAATCTGTAGGTATTCCAAGATTTGCCATTGGATTCTAATGGATTATTTCCAAATTAACATGCTTGCTAATTTCAATACAGTTAACAGCTTGGTTTTTGTAATGTAATTTGCAATCTTGCAGAAAAGGGGCATCTAAAATGATCAATAGGCAGGAGCATCTCCCCTATAAGGGAAGGTTACAACAATTGGAATGGTTTAGCTTGGGAAAAAGGAGGGTATTGGGGAGCATTATAGAGGTGTACAAAATTATGCATGGCGTGGAATAATACTATAACCCAGAGTCATCCCATGAAGCTGATTGGTGGGTGATTCAAGACAGATAAAAGGAAAGATTTCTTCACGCAGCACATAGTTAAACTATGGAATTCACATGATGGCCATTAATTTGGATGGTTTTAAAAGGGGTTGGAGAAATTCCTGGAGAAGAAGGCTACTAGTCCTGAGGGTTATGTGCTCCCTCTAGTATCACAGGCAGTAAGCTTGTATACATTAGTTGCTGAACATGGCTGGGAGGGTGCTGTTGAATTTGTGTCCTGTTTGTGGGTTTGTCAACAGTTGCTTGTCAATTTGTGAACAGAGTGCTGGACTAGATGGACCCTTGGTTTGATCCAGGATGGCTCTTCTTATGCTCTATGTTCTTATGACTAAAAAGTTGAATTCTTTCTCTCGTCAAAAATTTGCCTCCCCAACACTGCTATTGGCATTTCATCAGAAGGTCCCTATGATGTCGTTGGAGGTGTCTGTGGTGTTACACCCCACAAGTCAGTTCCCAAATGTATGTCTGCAGTTTGTAAGTCTGTGGGTTTTAGAATGTTGGCCTGAGTGGGCGGAGTTAGAATGTCTTGGGAGGGGGAGGAGTGATATATAAGGGAATGACTGAGGGGATTGGTGGGGACTTGTTAGGTACTCTTAGAGTCTTTAGTGCTCTCTGTGTTTAGGGTACTTAAGTTCTGGGAAATTTGAGGGTCAGTGTAGAGAGTGGTGTGCACATAGTTGATGTATATTAACCAATACTGATAATAGAGAAAGTTCAAGGTTGATTGTGTGAGAAAAAGGAAAGTGTGTATGTGAATGAGTGAAAGGATTGGATGAAAGGTTTCAAAAAGGTTTATAAATGTTTTATTTGAAACAAAGCTTGTGAACTTTTAAAAATAAATTTTAATTATTTTGTTTTTAACTACCACAAAAATCCCACGTGTCTGTTTGGCATTTATCATTTGAAATTTACACATTTAGCACCCACTCTGACAATCATTCACCTCAGCACATATAACTCACAGTGTTTTATTTTATATATTAAAATCATTCTCCATTTAACCCCTTTCTCCACATAGTTTGGAGGAAGGTGGTTTTTATCCCTTGCCTCAGGTGTATCAAGCAGTGGTGCTTGGCTTGAGCAGGGAGTAGCTGCGGCCGGGTCTGTTGTTCAGAGCCTGTGTCGTGGCAGTGTCCTCTAAAATTCATATAGCAGCTTCAGACAGGGAATTTTTGTCAGGCGGCTAGTTACATAACAAAAAATGCACATTAATTGCATTCACAGTTAACTTTGCATATGGTTTGACCCACAGATTAAAACCTGGAGTACCATAGATATTTCTGTGGCATAGAGGTTTAACTTTCCATACATTCAGAAAAGATACCTTCCTAATTAAATAGACCGCTAAACATATAAACAGCTTGATCCTATGCTTCTGTACAGAAAAGTCCCATTGGGTTCAGTGGGATTTATTCCAAGGTAAGTACACCTAAGATCGCCTCACTATTTAAGTAGAAGATGTCAATAAGAGTGTCACCAAGATAATAATATTTTTTTTCAGTGGCACCAGTGAATAAAAAACATTTGATAATGTGAACCTTTATTGAGTTTCTTGTATGCAAAATTGTTTCGGCAAATTATTAAAACTTTTGTCTGTGTATCTCTAATGCTAACCCCCATTAACATCAGTAGTGCTTACCTCTGAGTAAGCAGGGTAACATTCAGTCTAGAAGACAAATGGATAATTCTGACACAAATTCCAGTTTAATGTGGAAATGTAAAATTTGATTACAGACCACCAAACCTTTAAAATATCTATGATAGTATATTAATTTACTAATTTATCTTGCCTTGCCTGAATTAGGAACTGTTACTCAGAGAAGATGTGCCTTTTTATGATCAGTAGCTGCCATGTTGGCTGGAGCATGTTGGGAGTTGTAGGACTTTTTTCTGTCTGTATAGGGTTGTAACCTTCAGGGCAACTTCAGCTGACATGCAAACCAGCATGGGCCAGCCCCATGTTTCCTAGGCCCTTGCTACATCTAAGGGTTATCCCAGGAAAATGGAGGGATCGTCCCTGCCTGCTCCTGGGATCCCCTGTGTGGCATTTGGATACACAGGGATGATTCCGGGATATAGGGCTGGTGTAGACATGCCCCTAGAAAGAATTCCAAGGAGAAACAAAGGACTTTGGAGAAGTTAAGAGCCAGATTTTACATTGTGTGAATGTGCATCTCAGGGTTATCATTTTATTTACTCTACTGCAAGCACACATGGCTGCACACTGTGCACTTAGCTCTTACTCTTTCTCTTTTCGTCTTTGTGGGGTTGGAATAGATGAGATGGGGATCTCAACCAATGAGATGAAGAGTTAGGGCATAGCTAGATGGGGTGATATCCCATGGATCTTCCCAGGATCATCCCTGTGTGTCCACATGATGCACAGGGGATCCTGGGAGCAGGGAGGGATGATCCCTCCCTATCCCCAGGATATCACCCTGTCCTTTTTTGCGGTTTTTCCGTTGTCTCGGGATGATCCTGGGACTGCGGAAAGTGTGGCTCACCATCGTGGTTTGTCCCAGCACCTCGCGAGTGCGAGGAGCCGGGAGCTGGACATGGGGCACAGAGCTCCTCAGGAGCTCTGTGCCCATCGGGGGTGGGGTGGAGGGAGCGGGGATATTAATTTTTTTAAAAAACAACAACTTACATTTGGCTATCGAGCACTCCTGCGCTCCTTCTCCTTTAAGAAAAGAACAAAATGGCGGGCGCAACATCCTGTTCCTCCTAGGACGTCGCATGCCATGTGTAGACAGAGGGGAGATCTCGCGATAACCACATCGTCGGATCCTCACCTCTCCTTTGCACTAGACCAGGTAGGTCTAGCCATGGCCTTTGTCCTCCAGCCAGCACGTGAGGCGCCTCACATATGCAGCGATGGTAATGCTGTAGCAGGGGTAGGCAACATGCGGGACCCCAGTGGGAATTTTTCACCTTCACTGGGTCCCCTGCCTCTGCAGTGTGGCTTGCATTGCTGCTACAATGCCAGATCTTCATAGGGAAACAAGGTATGTAGGTGCATGTGCAGAATCCCACTCTCTACACACACGCATCCAAGGCTGGAGGAGTACAATTCTGCTGGGAACGCAACTGTGCAACTACTTCTGGTTGTAGCTTGGCCACTCCCAGTTGTGGTAGCTGCAGCAAGGGAATGGTCTGCCCCCCTGAGGGTTCCAACCTTTCGCAGATGTCCACCCTTGTGCTATAGAAACATTTCTATAGATATTTTGAGGGACAGTGCAGGAAAGTTAGTCCTTCTCTCCTAAGCGACTTTCACCCGGAGCAGTGTAGCCGAAACCAGAAAAAGGATTAATGTCTGCAGTGCACTACTTTTTTCTAGTATTTCCAGGATATTTCACAAATATACAAACAGTACAGGCTATTCTAAGTTATGTCATAAGGGCTGTCAGTATGGGCCCCTCCCTCAGGTACTGACATACAGTAAGACTGCAATAGCAAATGATGTTTTTAGGTGGTTTTAACATAGATATTTGTGAGTACAGCAGAGCTAAGACTGTTCTACCCTACTTAACTGGTGTGTAATATGTGAATAATGTTTTCATTTGCACTGCTGCAGCTACAGCAAGAAATAGGTTTGACTCGATAATTTGTGACTCATTGTTTGTAGGGTTCATAAGCTTTTTTTAAAAAAATATATTGAATATTATGATTCTTCTCTCCAAGTGGGCATTAAAACAATATCCTATAGAGAGATGAAGTCAATATTTTTAACCATATTAAATATATTTTAATGGGTTGCAGTTGGCATTAAATAGCTACTGTGAAATATATGCATTTCAGGAAATATTGCCAAGATTTATAAAAAAGAAAGAAAAAAGAATAAATTCAGGCATAGGTTGCAATATAAACAGTGTTTAAAAATTACTAATATGAAGAGTGACATTAGGTGTACAAATTGCTTTTTATAATGTCTACTACATGCATACATAGTACATACTACTATTTCTGCCTTTGCACAGATCCTACTAAAACAAAGGATTTGGAGTCCCCCCCCTTTTTTTTTTTTGTATGGAGGGTTGTTCATTGTTTCTAATTTGAAATAAACCACAAATGCTCCCAGGATACCTTGAGTCATATAAACAGTAAATAATGTATAAATAATGCTCTTGAATATTGAGTGTGTTCTTTGTGACCGTATTGTTAGCGTACAGTTCTCGTGTTGTTTATGCCCCTGGTTGAGAGAGCTCTCCATTCTGAAAGTAGCGAACCTGATGACTCACAGACATTTGTGAGCCATCCAGAGAACTTCTATTATGAGCAGCTATATAAATACAGTAATACATTTTTTAAAATAAAACTAAAAATAAGAAGAGTAAGATGGCCATTCTGCTGGGTTTCCCCACATCCATTTAGTCAGCAGCACATCAACCCCGAGTTTGAAGTTTTCAAAATGAAATCTTTTTAAACTATTCACTTGTCCTGCATCAAGTAACATTTTATTAAGCCAGTGATTTAATTTTAATTATAGAAAAATTCCCATTACTGTCATGATTTTAGCTGTGCTTTCAGCTCCTTTCTGAGTTAGTGCAGTTTGATTTTAAGCGCTGATAGTTTCTCCACGTATTCAGAATTTCATTGACTTCTTTCTACGTTCTTTCATTCCAGAAGTTCATTGTTTTAAAACTACTTATTTGGCATTGTGAGTTTACATGTTTGTAGTTACAGTTCCCATTCCAATTTGAAAAAGACTGAATTCCTTACACAGGGTCTACTTGTTTCAAGCTGATTTTTAAATTCTGTTAGACACTCTTCTTACATCATCTTGTGCAACGCTCTGTTGGTACAGCAGGCTCTGTGTGTAGGATGGGAAGCATTTCCTGTGCTTCCATTGAGATGTGGACTTGAGCCTTTCACCTCATAAATGAAGTTTGGACTCCAAAATCTCAATTCTTATTGGCAACAGTACCTTTCCTGACTGATCACTATTTCCCCCCCCTAGCACATTGGTTCAAAATAGCTTCATTCCTGTCGATTACATCTCCCTCTACTATCCTCTCAATTGTTTTAAGCTTTCTAAAGAATAGGATGAGGCAATATATAAATGTATCAACCAGAAGGGATTACTATTTTACTAGAAACATGGTGCAAGTGAATGGATCCTCTTTACCTGTTCAGTATGATGCCCTCCTGTCTTGGGATGGTTCTCCTCTTGTCTTGAGATTATTCTAAATCTAATTTGTTCTTCAAATATCATCAAGTATGAAAGATAAAACAATTGAAAATGTATTTAAGGAACTTCTTTGAAAGATTGTGATTCCCTGGAAGAATTAAACAATTTAGTGGAGGATGAAAAGTCTTTGAAAACTTATCATGCCAATGATTCATGCAAAGTCCACTGTGATATTGTTTTGTATTATGTTCTTCCCCTATAGTTGTACTGTGAAGTGGATAATTTTAGGTATTTCTTTTGACATATTTACTTTTCATTTGTGTTATCTGCAGACATATTAATGGAAATAACATCTATAAAAAGTTTTTTTTCTGACCGTGTAAAGCATACAAGACAAAATTCCTAAATAGTTTGAAGTATGAATTGTTGCTTGTTCGATCCTAATATAAGTTATTAATGTCTAGTAAAATTTAATTTATCTGTTTCCCACTGAACAAGAAGGGAACGGCCTTCCTGTCTAATCAGAGAAGAAAAGTGCTTAGCCCAGTTTGACCTAACCAAAGTTTCATAGCTCAGTTGGCCCATTCAGACTTCCAGTTAATTGCACCTATGACTTCACTTTTTGGTAAGATCATCACCTGCTGAGGTTTAGACTTACAGCAGCTTTTCCCCTCTGCAAGGGGACCCATTAAGATGGTCTGCCCCCAGTAGCTAATGAATCTGGATTGTTTCCAGAGGGCTCTGGGGAGATTTCTGGCTGATAGGGCTGGCTCTCCTGTTGAAACCCTGGTTGAGCTGTGGAATGTAGAAATGACCTCGGCTGTTGACATGATTGCTCCTGAGCGCCCTCTCCTGTGTAGAGCTCATATGGCTCTGTGGTATACCCTAGAGCTGAAAGTGATGAAACAAAATAGGAGATGGCTTGAGTGCAAATGGAGAAGAACTCCTAGTGGATATAGTCTGGCACCGGCCCTGCCTACAGTAAGGCATATGCAGGGGCAGTGAGGGCAGCAAGAAAACTATTTTGCTGCCACTATTGGATCATCAGTCTGCTGCCCAGTGGAGCTTTTCAGAGTTGTCCAGGGACTATTACATGCTGGCACCAAGGACATTGTAGAACCATCTGAGGCCCACTGTAATATATTTACTAGGCACTTGCAGAATAATTTTTTTGGCATCTGCCAGGACTTAGACTCTAGCGTTATAGCAGGTGAATCAAACGAGGTATCCAGAGTACAGCCTTGTCCTGTTTTCTTGGATGAGTTTCAGCTGGTACAGCTTGAGGACGTTGACAAGGTGCTTGGACAGGTTCTTGCAACCACCTCTGTACTGGATCCTTGCCCCTCCTGGCTAATTAAAGCTAGCAGGGATGGAACAGCCACCTGGGCCAGGGAAGTGATTAATGCCTCTCTGCGAGAGGGAGTGGTCCCAGGGCGTCTGAAAGAGGCGGTAGTGAGACCACTCCTGAAGAAATCTTCCCTGGACCCAGATTTCCTGAAGAAATCTTCCCTGGGCAAGGTCCTTGAGCTGGTGGTTGTGAGCCAGCTCCAGACACTCTTGGATGGGACTGATTATCTGGATCCATTTCAGTTGAGTTTCAAGCCTGGCTTTGGTACAGAAACAGCCTTAGTGACCATGTATGATGACCTATGTTGGGAGAAAGACAGGGGGAGTGTGGCTCTGTTGATTCTCCTTAATCTCTCAGTGGCTTTCAGTACCATCAACCATGGTATCCTTCGGGGATGACTGTCTGAGTTGGGAGTGGTAGGTACTGCATTGCAGTGGTTCTGCTCCTACTTGGTGGGTCGGCTCCAGAAGGTGGTGCTTGGGGAACATTGCTCGCCCCCTTGGATTCTCCAGTACAGGGTTCCACAGGGATCAATTTTGTCCCCCATGCTGTTCAACATCTACATGAATTTTGGAGTGCGTTGTCATTAGTACGCTGATGACACGCAGCTCTATTTCTCCTCATCTTCATCAGGTGAGGCTGTGGATGTGCTGAACAAGTGCCTGGCTGCAACAATGGACTGGATGAGGGCTAATAAACTGAAACTCAATCCAGGCAAGACTGAGATGCTGTTAGTGGGTGGCTCTTCTGACCGGATGGAGGGTGTTCAACCTGTTCTGGATGGGGTTACTCTCCCCCTGAAGGAGCAGGTTCGTAGCTTGGGGGTTCTAGAACCATCTCTGACGCTTGAGGCTCAGATGGCCTCAGTGGCACAGAGTGCCTTTTACCAACTTTGGTTGGTGGCCCAGCTACGCCCCTATCTGGACAGGGATAACCTGACTTCAGTTGTCTATGCTCCGGTAACTCCAGGTTAGATTACTGCAATGCACTCTATGTGGGGCTGCCTTTGAAGATGGTTCAGAAGCTGCAACTTGTGCAAAATGCAGCGGCCAGATTGATAACAGGGACCAAAAGGTTCAAACATATAAGTCTGACACTGGCCTACTTGCATTGGCTGCCTTGAATCTGAGGCCGATTCAAGGTGCTGGTTCTAACCTATAAAGCCTTACACAACTCAGAACCACAGTACCTGATGGAACGCCTTTCCTGACATGAACCTACCCGTACACTACATTCAACATCTAAAGTCCTTCTCCGGGTGCCTACTCCGAGGGAAGCTCGGAGGATGGCAACAATGGAGAGGGCCTTCTCGGTGGTGCCCCCCCAATTATGGAATGATCTCCCCAATGAGGCCCACCTGGTGCCAACGTTGCGATCTTTTCTGTGCCAGGTTAAAACTTTTCTCTTTTCCTAGGCATTTAGCAATATGTGACAAGCTTCATTAATCCTGAATCTGCTTTTATAGTTTATAAAGTTGTTTATAATAGTTTTTAGTTATATGTTTCTGTGTATTGTATGTTTTTGTAGTTTTAAATTTTATTTATTTATTTATTTATTACATTATTATACTGCCCAATAGCCGAAGCTCTCTGGGCGGTTCACAAAAATTAAAACCATAATAAAACAACCAACAGGTTAAAAGCACAAATACAAAATACAGTATAAACATTTTGTATATTGTTTTTAATTGTTTTAATCTTACATAAACCGCCCAGAGAGCTTTGGCTATGGGGTGGTATAAAAATGTAATAAAATAATAATAATAATAATGATGATGATGATGATGATAATAATAATAATAATGCAACCTAGAGAAAGGCTTTGATTTTTTTTCACTGGAAAAGGTATGAACAACAATGGCATGAGTAACAGATAACACCAGTATTTAATCTCTTGAAGACCATTTCATGGTGATTTTAGGAAGAGTTAAAATACTGAAAATGCTTTCACATGCCAAGAACTTCAAAGTCCTAAGAACTACTGTGCTTTCATTTGAAGCACAGTATCATCTTAGCTTGGTTTGATACTGTACTGGATACTTTTCAATCTCTAGCATTTCTTTCTTAGCGGTACCACATGTGGTTGTGAACCAGCTTCAGGAGTCCTTAGTTGAAATAGATTACTCCCTGTATACCAATTCTACCTGTGAACTCAGAACTGACAACTCACACATAGATCACAATCCCCTATCAGGCAACGGAAAGGATGTACGGTATATAGAGCAGGCAAGTAATGCAGTATTATGCATGTAATTCAGTTTGTGACTCAATGTCGCATTTACCAGGGATAAAATTTCCTTTTTAGATATATAAGGCATTTTAGATATATAAGGCATTTTTACAGCAGCTGTACCAGTTCATTCCTGGGCACAATTCAAAGTGTTGGTTATTACCTTTAAAAGCCCTAAATGGCTGTGTCCAGAATACTTAAAGAACCTTCTCCTCCCATATGAGTCCACCCACTTTTTAAGATCTACAAAGGTGTTCAAATGGTGGTGGGGCCATGATTGGTTTAGGATGTAGGAGACGGACCTCTCTGTGTCTGTGCCTAAACTGTGGAACTAACTTTTCCATTAAATTCTGTTGTTCCCCTCTGTCTTTTGATGAGGTCATTTTTGTAATTTTAATAGATCAAGCCCCTGTGTTTAAGTTTTTATCTGCTGCTCCTGATTGTTTTTTGAGGTTTTATAGTTGTTTACTTATATATTTTTGTTGGTATTTTACATTGTTTTAAACTGTCCTGAGCATTGTGACTGCAATAGAAGGGTAGGGTATGCATTTTCAAAAGATTAAAATAAAATAGGCCCTTGGTAGGCCTGGGTTTATAAAGTCTGGATTTATATGGTCTGTGGTAAATACATGGTGGCATCAGAGTGGTGTAGTGGACAGGAGGCAGAAGGACAAGTGGTACTACTCAACTGCGGCTATTAAGTATAAGTAGGAATTCCTGAAATATTCTGTGCTTCAGGCTCTCTTCATCAGTATATGTATTCAAGTTAATATAAAACAGAAATGTAGAAAACAGATGGGAATTATTAAGCAGCTAAGCAATGCAGAGCAAGTTCCTGAAACAAAACTTTAATTATAGGAATCATATATTTTAAGTACAGCGACCTAAAGGTTGGTGATATCATGCTGCTATATGAGGAGAATAAAAAGAGAAGTTAAACCAATGGCTGTTCAGATGATGATGAAGATGAAGATGATGATTTATTACATTTATATCCTGCCTTTTCCCCTCCAAGTAACCCAAGGCAGCATACATAATCCTCCTCCCCTCCATGTTATCCTCACAACAATAACCCTGTGAGGTAGGTTGGGCTTAGAGTCTGTGACTGGCCCAAAGTCACCCAGTGGGTTTCCATGGCTGAGCGGGGACTAGAACCCGGATCTCCCGACTCCCAGTCCAACACTTAGCCACTACTCTACACTGGCTCTCAGATCTAGAATCCAAATGTCTAGAGAAAATGGCAAGAAGTGAAGCAGATATGTTGATGGGAGGGGCTCCACTGCCATAATTACTATGTTTTGATTTGAAACGTTTACAAGGGAGTTAAACTAATGTAGGTTTTCCTTGGGGCTTTTCTTTTGTTTGTTTTTGCTAATGTTCTCCTAATGTTGTTAGTAGTATTCTGTCAAGATAATTCCTGTGCATTTGGGGACTGGGGATGGATCAGAAAGAGAGAGAAGGATGCTGTCTAAACATGCCTTTAGCAAATACGGCTTGTCTGATCAAGCAAGTGACAGCTGCATATGGAAGCAGATTTTTGCAAATAGATATCTTGGCAGGGTGGAGAAGGGGATAGAACCCACACAGGCTACACTGTGTGTATCAGTCCCCTGCACAGACACCTGCTATTTCAGGGTGTGTGCAGAGAGTGCTAAACAAATGTTCCAAGCTGTCAGTGTTGATAGTTTTGATTGCCTGGCTTGGGTGGAGAGACTGACTCAGGCTTCTACCCACCACAAATAGATGGTTGGTGATGTCCGAAGTCAAGAGCATCAATCATCAGTTTGACAGACATACTCATATACATTTTTGGACTGGGGTTATTATATTGAGATAAGAGAGGGCACCAGCAAAAAGGATGAAAAGAGAGGAGACCTTGAAGGTCCACTGAACATGTTTTACTAGGGTCAAACACATTTCAGTGCTTGCAACTCTTCTTCAAGGTCAAGTGGCTTAATTCAATCAAAAGATAACTAAAGTATTCTTTTATACAATATCAGATCAACTTTAAGCTGGAGCTAATAAATATTTTTCAGTGCATCTTTGAGCTCTCATCTTTCTTTATCCATTTATAATGATACATTGTAGAATTCTCTTAACACTATGTTGGTCCATAGTTACCAAAGCTCCCATCATACTTGACTCCATTTTATCCAAGTATGTTTATTTTCTAGCTTTAACTGAAACCTAGTGATCTATGTCTGATATGGTTAGCCTTGATGCACTGTCTTTGATTCCTGTTTATTTATTCAAAATACTTTCGGTAATTAATACAGAAGCATATCTATAGCGATCATAATGATATTGCAATTTGTATTCCAGTATTGTATCCTATTTTGACCATGTTTAAAACTTTAATCAGACATTTATTGAGTGTAAACAGGACTGCAAATTTCCAATGCTTTTCATATATAATATTGTAGTCTGGTAAAAAGCCAATGGTTATTCTCCACATGATCCAGTAAGACAAAGGAACCATTCTAGAGGTAACCCCAGTAGCTTGAGAACCAATGGTCATAATTTGGTACCAGTAAAATTAAACATGATTACATAACCAACAAAAATGAGACTGCACAAAAAAGCATGTTATGCTGACCACTTCCAGAACTTCACTCTATCTTTGCCAAATATTTTGTTTAACCTTGCTGCAGCCACATACCAGTGATACATCATTTTGTACTGAATGTCCTGTATACCATAAGAAACTGAGGACATTATTTTAATAGGACTATAAACTCTGGACCCAATGCAGTATGAAATGATAATTCTGAAATGTATTCCCCCCCCCCAATTATTTTTTTAAAATTGGCAGTTGAATCTTACTTCAATCCTGGCAACGGGATAGTGTCTATCAACACATCTGTGGGAAGCAGGCTAATTTAGGGGAGCAGTGCAGTCCTTGTGCAACACACAGCTCTGTCCTCCAAGAGAGAGGAATGGCTGGTGGGGATAGTTCATGTCAGAAAGAACAGCTGGAGCATTGCCATGGTTACTTTCCAGCAACAACCGCTTTAAGGTAGTTGCCTCACTTTGCCTAATGGTAGTAGGTTCAGCTTTGAGGATTTGCATGTTGCAAGTTTACTCATCATAAAACTATTTCATATTGTCATTCTTGAAAATATACTTGGAAATGTTGGAACTGGGAGTGGTAGGGAGGAAAATCAGTGACTGTTCTGGTTCTTACTACTCCATAGATAATAAAGTTATCCTTCAACACAAACTCTGGCCTTAGCTAGACCTAAGGTTTATCCCGGGATCGTCTCAGGGTCATCCCTGCCTTCTCCCGGGATATCCTGTGTGTCATTTACATGAACAGGGATGACCCTGGGATAAACCTTAGGTCTAGCAAAGGCCTCTGTGTGTGCAGACTTGTGCTTTTCTCAATCAGGAAAAACAACAACAACCCATCTATTATTTGAATTAAACATATAAGTCTGTAAATCCAGGAAACTCACTGATGTTTGGGCTGCTTGTTTGTTTTTCTTTCTTTTTCTTTGAACGTACATACCTAGACAGTACCCTGAATATGTAGAAAATACTATCAATTTTCCGAGATCCCGTATCATTTCCAAATTGATAGGCAATAAACCACCTAAGTTAGGGAAATGATACCTATTGAACTGTGGATACAGTCCCACACAGTCATTGCATTATTATTTTTCTCATCAATATTTCAAGAGTCTTTGGAGAAAAAGGAAAAAGGTACATGAAACTACTGTAGCCAAAATTGGCAGTTTAGTTCAAATCAATTATTGGGTTCACTAGTTATTAGCTGAAGTTAAATCTAATTCTTATTTAATTATTCCACAGTAAAAGGTTTTTGGGTGTTAATTTTTCTTGATTTTGTGTGTGTGTCTAAAGTGAATGTCTAAGGGACAAATAACCCCCTTTAAACTGTTACCACCATCATCCCTACACTGAACCCAACCTATTTTACATCACCACAGCAATGTGGGCTTATGTATATATGCCTCATCTGTACATATACCCAAGTTCAAATGACAAGGATGTTTAAAGCTGCAATCCTAAACACTCTCTCTTGGGAGTCTGAATGCCCTTATGTAAATCCTCTTGTGTGTGTCCCCTTTCCTTCCAAGTAAACATGTATAGAATTGTACTGTAAAAAGTTCCTTACAATTCAGTGTGGAAGGAAAACAGAGAAAAGGGTAATAATAATTAAACATGGAGGAGTTCAAAATTCAGGAGTACTCATTTATCTTTTTGCAGTGATGCCAAAATCACACCATTTTGAAAAGAAAACATAAGGATTTAAAAGTAAATAGTTTGTAGTGTCCTGCTACTTTGCTATGAGGCTAACTTCATATAAACTGAGATGTTGAAGAAGTACATATCTTGGTCAGTTCTCCACAGAACTGAGTACTCCTGTTGCCCTGGTACTGTGGGTGCTGCTCCCTTCTTGTGTCCAGGACGATGCAGGAGAAGTTACTTTTCCCCATAGCAGTGTTGACTCTGCTTAACTTTGGCATGGGGAACGAGTCACACCATGAGCCCATCACTACAACTGCATAGACGTGGTCTTCTCCCATGTCCAAGTACCATGCAAAGGACTTGCCTTGTGCAATTTCCATGCTGCAAGAGTGATATGAGTATCCAGCTTAAGTACCAGTTCCCAATTAAAAGTTGATAGGTGAATGGAAAATGAAAGCAACCTAGCACTGGAAAAAGATTTTAATATGTGTCCTCCATTTTTCTACAGGTTTGACATGGGAAAAAACACTACGGCAAATTGGATTTGAAAGGTAAGCACTAAGTTGATGGTTCTCCTCCTATATGCAAACTGAGTCTTCAAATTGAGAAAGAAAGAAAAAACATAAACTCAGATTTATTTTCAACACTATTGGTAATTTTATTTATTTATTTATTTATTTATTAGATTTCTATACCACCCAATAGCCGGAGCTCTCTGGGCGGTTCACAAATATATATTTAGAAATTAAAATTATATTGACTTTACATATAAATTAGATTTTATTTAGATTTTTAAACATGCCCTAACTCTGAATTCCTGATTCTGATATCACAGGAAGACATGGTTAACTAAAAGTGGAAGTGAAATCTTCCAAACTTCTCTTTGTCTATGTGGGAGGAGAAGAGGGGAGCATGCATGAACCTGGGAGGAGACTAGGCTCATTCACATGATGTAAACCATGCTTTAGTGTCATGTCTGAAGTCAGCTAACAGGGGCTGGACCTCTTCTGCCTTTCCTCTAATTTGACCACTGGTTCTTTTACGCACTTAATGTTGACTTTTGGTAACAAAGCTTTGCTGAAAATGCTTTTTCATGTGTCCTTCCTGTTTTTACATGTTATAAAGGACACAGGAAGTTGCATTATGACGGGGTATAGGGAAACAAGTAGTCTGTGATGTATGTAGGATAAGCAGTAACTTGAATTCTGTTCAGAAGCCTCTAAAAAGCCAGTACTAGTTTGATGGGAAGGCTGCAAATTTTTTATGCTAGATTTATCTTCCAAAACATCTTAAACGACAAACACGTGCTATGTACTGCAGGAGTTCTTTGATAATAAACCGAAAGGACAGGTTGCAGCCTTATCACCAGATATAATCGATGGCAAAGAAATGTTACAGAGAATGTAAGAAAGGCTTGTCAAAGCATACACATAGGGCCTGTTCAGATGACATGCTAAGCAATGGTTAGGCCACTAACCCTTTTGTGGCAAATGGTTAGTGAGCATGTTTAAACTGTGGTTGTATAGCCACCATGGTGAGGAATGATTCACACGACATGCTAAGTCATGATTCACACGACACACTAAGCCATAATGTTTAGCTCAAAATGCTTAACCACTGTGGCTTAGCATGTCATCTGCACAGGGTCATTGAAAGTTGAGTGGAAGCCCCTGATAAAAGAATAACTGTTCTGAAACATGTTGAGCTTAATAATTTTAGGTACTTTGAGAATGTTTTCTCTCCTGTTTTTATGTTAAATTCAGTGCCTTTCCTATGTGCTGGTTTGTGGCAAGCAGATCTAGATTATGTTCCAAGGATAGCTAAAGTCCAGGAATAATGTTGGGTTAGAGGGAAATTGTATGTTCATTTTTATAGCACATTTACTTAGAAGTTCCACTTTGTCCATGGGGCTTGCTCCCAAATAAATGTGTTTAGGGTTTTAGCTTGAATGTATCTTTAAGTTCATGTTGAGTTTATTCATTAACATTATACCATTGAGCTTGTTTGGACTTTCCTTAAACCACTGTGTATATGTGACTAAGTGGCCTGATCACATGACTCTACCACCCAGCAAGCATTTAAATATTTGTGTACTTCATTTGGATGACTCAGCTATTTTGTTTCTTACTTCTGATAAGAGCTGAGTTTGTAAATCTCATAAAAGTAGAGAGGATGGCCAGGATTTGTTCTTTGACTGATCTCTTCAGGCTCAATACAGATTAAAAATACAGTATTTGACATAGATATGGCACATGGTAAGGAAGAACTGAGATGGCTGAATGCTAGATGAATGTGACAAACCAAAACTTGCAGTTCAAAATCCAAGCAAGAGTTGAATAAAGAAGAGTCTAGACAGCAGGAGGAGGACTACTCGAATGGATCTGAGCTTGTGCGAAAGGCTCTCTTCACATACTGGGATATGTTTTGATGCAGTAATGCTCTGTTTTGAATCTATGGCCTTAGCTAGACCTAAGGTTATCCCAGGGTCATCCCTGCCTGCTCCTGGGATATCCTGTGTGTCATTTACATGAACAGGGATGACCCCGGGACAATCCCGGGATAAACCTTAAGTCTAGCTAAGACCTAAATTTTATATTCCAAAGAGGCTGCTGACAGTGATCAACAAGTTACACTAACTACACAAGTTGGATTGTCCATTTTAACAAACTTGAATGACCAGGTCAATAGCCCTGCTTACTTATAGAGCAAGATTCATATTGCTCCAACTAGGTCCTTCCATTCATTAGCAAATTTCAGAAATCTGGATAGATTTAATGTTAGAAATGCAAACAGATTTGTGAGTGCTTCAGGTGTGTGTTTCAGAAAACTAGTGCAAGAGATGTATATGAAACTGACCAGTAATATTTGATGACCTAGTTTTAATTTTCTGGGTATAATTTCAAGGCCCTCTCAAAATGTTGATTGGAAATGGAGGCTAAAACATTTTTAATGTTCAGGCATGACTGTGTGCACAGGTTCAGGCAAGACTTCAAATTTGCTTCCAAAGTAGGATTGGCACCCTGAAAATGTCTCTGTTTACTGTCATAATTAATGTATTTTTGTTCCCTGCTTTTCCTTCCAACCTGGAAGCCCAAAGTGGCAAACAATAAAATGACAAAAGAAATTCAACAATATCAAAACAAAATAATCAACATGAAGAATATTTAACAATTAAAACATGACAATAACTAGTCAGTAAAGTTTCAACTCAATACCTTAAGAGAAAAATACTAACAATTGAAGTAACAAGTAATGCCAAATTCATAAACATTAATACATTCCTACAGTATGAACATTTCAATAAGTATTCAGCTAACTTTCCAATATTTGGGTTTAAATGTTTAGAAGTTGTAAATATGTGCTTACTGTCAATTTTGTTTATACACATTATCCATTTCTAGAGCTCCAGATGTGTATACAAGTGTATTAAAATATAAATTATGGTTGTTGGTTTAATATTTTGCTTATGGTATGTAAAGTCGGTTTCCGAAATAAGGTACACCTTGAATGAAGCAACATTCATAAATGTGTTAGATGTTATCAGAAACTGGGCCAAAGAGCTGGTATTCCTCCCACCTCTGAAGGAAACATCAGTCAGGATGATCTGTCTTTAAATCTGATAGGCAATTATGAAGCATCCATAGATCAGTGCAGCTAGTCGACGAGGATGCTATCCAAAGAGAAAACATGAAGTGTACCAGGAATCAGTAGGAACTCAACTGTGAAAAAAGGGCAGAATTCAGCACTTTCAAGCTTTTTTAAGCTGGCTAGCCAAATAAGCAAGCATGAGGGGGAATCCCTGTTGACAAGTATCTTGGTCCCAGTGCCAAAGCATCAAGGTGTCATGTTTCCCAAAACCTCCCACTTTATTGGGAGACAGTAAAGAGGTCTGCCACATAATCCACAAAGCTTTATTCAGGCTCTCAGGGAACAAATTTGTTCCGTTGTGGCCAAAGTAGCTGATTTAGAAAAATGGAGAGAGGCAGAGAGTTTGGTGGAAGAGGCCTATGGGGATATGAGAACGGCTCTCAGGGTGACAGCGTCTCTGCTGTCAAGGTGAATAAAGGTCTCAGGGAAGGAGGGCGTTGCTCTGAGGTAGAGCAAAGTCTTCCTTTAAAAGGGACTCCTGGGGGGACGAACAGATATCTTCTTGCTCCAAGGATATGTCTCTAAGTGGCAAGGAGCTACTGGAATTGAGTGATTCAGTTATTAGAGACATTGTTAACTGGATTGGTGATGTGCAGTATCTTGCCTGCCTGGTATGAGGGTTGTGAAAATACATGTTATCTAGATAGCCTGATAGATAACCAGTCTGCATGCATTTCAATATTAATAGTATAGGGAAATGTTGTGAAGTCCTGAAAGCCAAATGGTGGACAATCTGTTGTAGATTCCTCAAGTGAATTGTGTTCCCATTCAAACATGAGGCTGGGAAGTGCAGATCAAGTGAGTTTACCTACGAAATTGGACCCAATATTCCTAGTTGAAATTTGAGCAGCTGAGCAACTAAGGAAAAAGAACACTCTATTTTACAAGGTCATTTCAAAGTGGCTAAAATGAACAGGGAGAAATGTAAAACCCAGAAGTTCTAACTCATGGGATTACAGTTGTGTAAATACAGCTCCATTAAAATACTGGTGTCCTGGGGGAGCTCACGCAGCACAGGGGGGCAGCAAGGCATGCTGGTCATTACAGCTCCAAAGAGAGCTCCTAGCAAGCAACCTGGGGCGTGTCTACATGGGATATTTATTCTGTTGTGGCTGCACCATTTCACACCTTTATGATGCAACCACCAATTCACAGCCACTTGAAGGTATCTGTCCCGAGGCTGCACATTTTGGTAGTGCCGTTTTACCGCATAGTTTAACTTTGCTCTGCCATCACCATGGTTCTCTCTGTGTGTGCCATTCGTGAAGTGTATGTGACTTAGGACTGTGGGTGTACTTTGGGCACTGATTGGTGGAAGGGAAAGTCATGTGGGGGGAGAACAGAAGTCTAATGATGTCTTCTTGGAAGTAAGTCATTGCCTTCAATTGGTACTTTGGGAGTATAGGAGCAAAGAAGTCCGGAGAATTCCTTTGCTGGGTTTTGTTTTGTTTTGTTAAAAACTGCTTTGTTGGGAACGTAGGCTCAATTGCTGCCTCTTGTATTAAATATTCATTGAGTGCTGGGTAATCATGCTTACTCTGAAGTAGGTCTACATTGCCCAGCTATGATGGAGCTGGAGCTGAATTGAGTCCTGTTATGCAGCAACTCCCCCTTCGAGGCCCAGATCAAATACCTTGGTAATGTTTCTAAGTGATTATTATTATTATTTTATTTGTTTTATTTATTGCATTTTTATACTGCCCAATAGCCAAAGCTCCCTGGGCAGTTAGGCCACATGGGGAGAGAAAAACCCTCACTGGGTGTATGTGTGTGTCTTGGTCAGAAACCTCAATCACACATCTCCTATCCAATTTGGGAATTATTATTGGGAATTATTATCCGAAGAGCTTTTACAGAGTCAAAAAGAGAACAGAGAATACATAAAACAGAAACCAACCAACCTAAGCTGTTAAACTATCTAACTTGCACAGACTCTAAACTTACTCCCCTATGACAATCACTGGGGAATTATTTATTTATCTATCTATCTATCTATCTATCTATCTATCTATCTATCTATCTATCTCTGGGTGGTTCACAAAAGTTTAAACCATCAATTCAAAGTATAAAACAAACAACAGTATAAAAATACAATATAAAACCACAACTAGAATAAAATTGAGCAGCAATTCACAGATTTATACAGATTTAAAACAGCAAAATTTAAAGACTATTATTATTTTTATTTATTTATTTATCACATTTCTACCTCTCATATCTGAACCCTGATGTCTGGAGGGGAGCCAGGGTCCAGAACAATAACATATCCTGTTACCAACAGACCAGTCTCAAAGGAGCAGGAACTCTACATCCCTTTATCATTGCTAGTGGGCGGGGATGAGTTGACTAACTTTAGGAGAAATCCAGATGTGGGGCTAGTGGATTTCATTAAGGACCCTGTACCTTGTCCGCCATAATTCAAGCACTACAGACCTGGGCCAGATCTACACCAAGCAGGATATGACACTTTGAAAATGGTTTGAAAACTATATATGGAGTGTGTCCTGGGCCCCAGTATTTGTCACTACTGTTATAAGCCATTTAAAAGCAGTAGTGTAGATCCTGCCCTAATGGAATTAAGAAAATGCTTCTTCTTTGCTGAATCCCAGTGGAAAGGAAGTCCCACAGTTTCAAGACATCCACCAATTGGAAATGATTCAAATCTTTTCAATTAAGAGTTCTTGTCATGTGATATACTCCCAGGTAATGTGTATACTTCAAATATGTAACAGAAGCTTTCTGTGTACTTGAATGGCATTAAGTGACCTGAATTGCTAAACCTTAAGTGTGAACCAATACTTTTCCTGACAGTTTCAAAGAATACAGAAAATTGCAAAAGAAATAGCATCAATATTATAAATGTGCATCCTTTCCATCCAGCTGTGTTCTGGTTACATTTATAGTCAATCTACACAAATTAATTATTTACAGATTAAAATGAGCCTCTCTCTCAGCATATTTACTTTATTCCCTTCTGCTCAAAAGCATAGTATGACTGTCTGAGCCAGATGTGGGAAACTGATGGTCCTTATGCAGAACTCAGGGTTGTTGCATGCAGTCTGCCGGTGCTTTAGCCGTCTCCCCAAATTGCCCTCCCCGCTCCTGCTGCCACACCTCTCTGTCTGTACCTCTGTTCCCTGGGGCCTAAAATGGGCTCTTTTGCTGCTTTAGCCCTCTGTACTCTGTTTATCTCTCAACTCATTCTTGAGAAGGAAACCATGGAGAATGGATAATATGTTTCTTGAAAGACAAACCATGAATGGAATATAGCCAGCTACAGTGGTGCAAGACACTCTATCCCTCCGTGGTTTCTCTCTCTCAAAAATCTTATTTTTGAGAGAGAAACCATGGAATAAAGTGGGCTACAGCAGCCTCCTCACTTAGCAAGAAGAGAAAATCTTTCCCTTCTCAGAGTAGTGATGAGGGGAAACTTTTACCCCCCCCCCCACACTAATAACTTGAGGAAGATCCCTCATCAAGGGCAAGATGTTGTGTGTGTTGTGTGTGAAGTCTGTATGGCAGGCAAGGGGGTGATGGTTCTGTCTGATGGTGTGCGAGAGATGGTTTGTATGTGCATATGTGTGTGCATATGTTTGTATGAGAAAAAATGAGTGAGGGGGAAGCTATGTGTGTTTGTGTATGTTTGCATGCGAATGTGTGTGAGAAAAAGGGGCGAGAAGTATTCTAGGCTCCACCCACCACAGGTTCTGGCCACAACTGTGGCGTTACACTCCACAAGTCAGTTACCTAATGTATAACTACAATTTGTAAGTCTATTGTGTTCAGAATGTTGACCTGAGTGGGTGGAGATTGACTATCTTAGGAGCGGGGAGGAGGATATATAAGGGAATGCCTGAGGTGATAACGGTGTTTTTAAAGTACTTTGGTTTGAGAGGAGAATTGGAGGAACAGGGTAAAGAGGGTTGTCTTTTGAGTGTAGTGTGCAGATAGATGTTGTATATTAAACAATCCTGATAATAAAGAAAGTTCAAGAGTGAAGGTGTGAGAGAAAGGAAAGTATGTATGAGAAGAGAGAAAAGACTGGATGAGAAGTTTTAACAAGGGTCTGAAAAGTTTTATTATGAAACAAAGTTTGTGAACATTGAAATAATTTTTTATTCAGTTTGTTTTACTACCACAAAAAATCCCATGTGTCTCCTTGGCATTTATCATGTGCAGTTATATACATATAACACCCGTTCTGACATTAATTCACCATCAGCACATATAATTCACAGCACATTATTTTATTCCTGAAATTATTCCTGTTTAACCCCTTTCTCCACATAGTTTGTAGAAAGGTGGTGTTTGTCCCTCATAAAGTGGTGGTGCTTAGCTTGAGCAGGGAGTGTCCATGGACAGGCCTGTTGTAAAGAGCCTGTGTCGTGGCACAACAGCCACTGCTGGCATGTGACCTCACACATGCTTTCCATCCCGAAGGTAAAATACCCACAACTGTTAGCATAGTAAAATATTGGGTTTGGCTACTTTTGCATATGAAGTCGAGGGCATCTCATCTTTTGAGTGTTGAAGGGTAATAGAAAGAAATATCTGCTCCCTCAACTCCCATTTGCACTAACTTCAGGGAATCTTTATATTTAAATATGTCATGTATACTGACTTCCCCTTGTTTAAATTAGGATGTTTTTAAACCGATTGAGTTATATCCTGGCAAATTTATACACAGATGAGTCATGAGGCCATTCAGTGTTACAGATGCTGCACAATCATAGGATAATTAAAAGGGACATGTAAAGCGATTTTGTGGATGAAAAAATTTCAGAGGACATCAGGAAGAACTTCTGATGGGTTATAATGTTTACAGCAAGTGGGATTATAAGAATATAAACAGGAAGGACATCAGAACCCTTCTAAAACTTCCTTTGTAGAAAAATCTTTCACCCATTTGAATGATGTGGGAAGTGGTGTTTTGCTGGCAAGTTCTTTCTCTTTTTCTCTACACTCCTGCAAAGTTGGTGAAAAGTCATACATTTACATTTCTTTGTAAGGAGAGAGCAAAGCAAAGAGCCTTGTTTCTACAATTCATATTTATTGGCCCGGTTCACACTGCAGGCAGCAACCAAAAGTATGACCTGCTGGTACTCCCATGCTCCTGTTGATTGTAGCTAAACAGTCTGCTGTGAATCACTCTGCCCTCCATGCAATGCTGGATGTACAAGGGCAGCTTATTCCCACAACTGCAATCTCATGTTAACAGGATGCTTTACCTGGGGAAACAGGTTAAACCCATACAGAGTGTGTGCATTACTCGTTTTCTGTGTATCTGTATTTGAATGCCTCATCAAGCTGCAGTATTTCCTTCTGCAAAGTAGTTGATTGTCAACTTAGAATCATAGAATAGTAGAGTTGAAAGGGGCCTATAAGGCCATCAAGTCCAACCCCCTGCTCAATGCAGGAATCCACCCTAAAGCATACCTGACAGATGGTTGTCCAGTTGCCTCTTGAATTTATTTATTTTAATTTTATTTATTTATTGCATTTTTATACCGCCCAACAGCTGAAGCTCCCTGGGCGGTTCACAGGGAGGTTGAATGCCTCTAGTGTGGGAGAGCCCACCAACTCCCTAGGTAACTGGTTCCATTGCTGTACTGCTCTGACAGTGAGGAAGTTTTTCTTGATGCCTGGCCGGAATCTGGCTTCCTGTAATTTAAGCCCATTATTCCGTGTCCTGCACTCTGGGATAGGGTGACCATATGAAAAGGAGGACAGGGCTCCTGTATCTTTAACAGTTGTATTGAAAAGAAAATTTCAACAGGTGTCATTTATATGCATGTAGCACCTGATAAAATTCCCTCTTCATCACAACAGTTAAAGCTGCAGGAGTCCTGCCCTCTTTTTTATCTGGTCACACTAGGCAGGGCTCCTGCAGCTTTAACTGTTGTGATGAAGAGAGAATTTCACCAGGTGCTGCATGGATACAAATGACACCTGCTGAAATTCCCTTTTCTATGCAACTGTTAAAGATACAGGAGCCCTGTCCTCCTTTTCATATGGTCACCCTACTCTGGGATGATCGAGAAGAGATCCTGGCCCTCCTCTTTGTGACAACCTTTTAAGTATTTGAAGAGTGCTATCATGTCTCCCCTCAATCTTCTCTTCTCCAGGCTAAACTTGCCCAGTTGTTTCAGTCTCTCTTCATAGGGCTTTGTTTCCAGACCTCTGATCATCCTGGTTGCCCTCTGAACAAGCTCCAGCTTGTCTGCAGCCTTGGAAGCATTTGCTTTGGCAATCAGCTTTTTCCCCCTTCAGAAGGTGAAAGGAAGCACATGGCACTACAGTTGCCTTTTCCTATTAGTGTCACCATGCACCTGTTTGCCAAGGTAGATACAATGCTCACACCTACTTGGATTGTCAGGCGTTTGGCATTGGGAGCAGACAGCAAGGCAGTGCATCTCCCCCTCACAAACAGGTCCCTGCTAATATAAAAGTAAAGTTTTTGTCATTATAATTTGATTTCTTTGGGATACAGAACTTGCTTAGAGAGGGGCCTCTGTTCAAGAATATATATAAAAAAATAAAATAAAGCTGGACATTGTATATTTGTACAATGAATACAATTCAAGGAATTTTCTGTGTTCTTGTATTCAAGTCAGCTAATATTTTTTGACATTAGTAGTTTAAACATAGTACATAAGTTGCCAAGTGAAACAGAAATATTAGCTCTTGGGAAATGCTAGCTTAACAGCCCAGATTCATGATGCATCGTTTTAGATGACATAAAGAAATGTTTCTGCCAAGACAGCTACAGCATGTCTAAGGACAAAAACCTTGGCGTTCAAGATGTGTCACTTATGTTGTGCATGTCACTGCACTTCTAGATGTTGCAAAACGGCCCATAACTTGTTTCTCTGACAGTGAGCTCTTACTACAATACAATACCCTTCTTTTAAGTCAGGGTGGGCAACTTATGGCCCTCCAGAACTTTTGGCTCATGGCTTCCATCAGACCTACCTGGCATAGCTAGTGGTGAGGGATCATGGGAGGCCAAGACATGTCCACCCCTGTTTTAAGGAGTCAGGTTTATGAAGGCAGTTTTTAACTACTGGAAGAAAATTAAATTCAGCTCTTCATTTGTGGGAGCATTCCCTTGGCTTCATATTGTTTGTGTGTGGCATTTGTATTTTCAGAGGTGCGGCAACAGACTTGAATGTATGTAACACAGCCAGTGCTACAAAGAAAATGTAACTGCAGTGTCATGCAGTGGATGAGTTTCAACCGGAGTGGTGCTGGCCTCTTTAAAAGAGGCGGTAATTAGACCACTCCTGAAGAAGCCTAACCTGGACCCGGAGGATGTTAACAACTACAGGCCGGTGGCTAATATCCCTTTCCTGGGCAAGGTGCTTGAGCGGGTGGTTGCAGGACAACTCCAGGCACTCTTGAATGAAACGGATTATCTAGATCCATTTCAATCGGGTGTCAGGCCTGGTTTTGGAGCGGAAACTGCCTTGGTCGCCCTGTGGGATGAGCTTTGCCAGGAGAGGGGCAGGGTGTGGAATGAGCTCCCTAAGGAGGTTTGCTTGGCACCTACATTATATGCTTTTAGACGCCAGGTGAAGACCTTTTTATTCTCCCAGCATTTTAAGAGTCTATAAATAAATTTTAACTTGGTGTTTTAAATTTGTAATTTTGCATTGCTGCTGTTTTTATCTGGTTGAGCTTTTATATTGTATTTTATAGTATGGTTTTATACTGTTGTTTTATACTTTGAATGTTTTTAATTTTTGTGAACCGCCCAGAGAGCTCCGGCTATTGGGCGGTATAGAAATGAAATAAATAAATAAATAAAATGCTGAATGTCAGTTACAAACCTTTTTAGTAGCTCTGCAAGTATATATAAGCCAAATAAAAAGTAATTTTAAAAAGTGCCCCACCATATCCTATCTCCCTGCTATACTAATTCTGATAGAGGTGACTTGTCTTCAATCAGCCAGCCTACATGGCGACACCAAATTGACAGTCTTGGTTAAATAGCAAGGTCATCATATGACCAGAGTTAATGAAGTGACAGTAGCTTCATTAAATACTTATTTAATTCAACAGCTGATCAGGTGCAGCTGGTACATTTAAGTAATTAAGAGATTAAGCCATATGATTAACCAGCTCAGTGAGAATTAATTGCAAATCAATTGAATAGTTATTACTTTGCTTCCTTCCTTTCTTTTTGAGAAAATTCATATGTCCACCATTGATGTCTTTTTAATGACTTTTATTTTTTGGCACCAACTAAGCCACACATGCTTCTGTCCAAATCTATTACAGTAGTGTGTAATATTTGGAAATATTTGTTCTTTTGAAATACTGACATTTTGTGAAAACATGATCCTCTCAATTACTGTCAGGCATTTATCAACATTTTGTCATGTTCCCTGAAGTTAAACTTCTGTTTGGAGCCTTTTGTGCATATGTGTACACTCATGCATGCAGAAAATCCTGCAGTAAATGGCACCAAGAAAAGTGGTACATATTCTGGGGACGGAGGTTGTCATCTACCTTTTTTTGTTAATATTTACAAAATATTATGTCAATATTTATGCAATTTAAATTAACATGGAAGTCAAATATGAAAGCTTAGGTAATGACAAAAATACGTTGAAGTCCCATGATTTGATGCTAATATATTAAGTGGCAAAGCTAAATGGGATGAACTTTTTCCATGTGTTAACTTTGCTATGAGTTTCTATGTAACTTTGAAGAATTAGATGATTGTTACTGGCAGATACCACACACTGGACTAGATGAAACATTAATCAAATCCAGTACAGCAATTCCATTACGCTTATGTAATAGGAAGAGGTTCTACTACAAAACATTAAACTTCTTCATTTGCTAGTAGAGAATTTGGCAAAATATTTGTGTAGGATTTCTAAGTGGCGCTAGTCGTGCTGCTCACTGTGCTTATTTTCTTTTCAGCTAAATTAATTTCAGCTTCTTCTTGTCCCATTTAATTCAGGGTCTTGGTCAGAAACAAATATCTGATACATGCTATTTTATTGCTGGTGTTGTTTGAGCAGTGAATTGTTTGACTGTTGCCAGTGTTTTCCTTGGCACATCCTAACCTCCTGTGGACACCAGTAGCTCAGGAACGTATAGTGGTACACTTACCAGCAGCAGCATGTGAACTGGTCTTTGTTTGAATCTGGAGAGCAATTTAGCATTGCAAGTTAATCCAAAGTCCATAGTTTCTCTTTCTCTCTTTTTAATTTTGTTGTTCTCAATCTTTTATTGATGAATAAATCATAAAGAGACTTCAAAGAACAATTGGAGTACAAAGAATAAACACAGATGATCATGCCTATTAGTATACTGTGGTTACATAACATGGCTAAAGCTTCTGAAAACAACAACAACAACAACAACAACAACAACGCCCTGTGTTTATGTGTGTGTGTGGTGTAATATATTCTTACAAATAATTCATGTTTCATTTATGCATCAACAATATAACCTCACTTGGTCCCTCCAGCAGGAGATCATTCTCTTTACATTAGCAGCATGCTGCCAGACTCCTACCTTTGCTTCCCCGGAGAAGATTGCTATGGTGTAGAGTTGCTTGTAGCATATCCACGCCTGCTGTTAATTGCTCTAGTGATTGTGAGGTCCCAGTCAGAGATAAGGGAAACCAGAAAAGTTGACTAGAGGGATGTTTGAAGAGTTTCGATATGAACTGACCTGATCTGCACCTCCCAGCCTAATGTGCAGATGGGAACTAGCTTATCTACTGGCTTTGGCACTTCCTAAATGTTCCAAGGTAGCTCTCGGTTTGTAAACATTTCAAAATACATATTTTGACATGTTTATATATTTAGATATGCATATTTGACCATGTAGTTAAATATTTATTTGAAATATTTATTTGTTTTTGCATGTTTTTAAAATGTATTTAAATATGTATATGTATACATTAAATAAATTTTAAATACATATTTTTCTTTAAATGCATATTTAAATACATTTAAATATGGTTAAATATGTATTTAAATGTATTTCCTAGTGCTTCCTAGTGTTTCCTATCTGTAAAACTGGGCAAATGTTTACTAGACTGATTCTTCCTGCTTAATTCCTTAATATGCTGTATATATGCTATATGTGTGGTGATCAGCATTCTGTGGCTAGGCTCATCTTGAATGATTTCCTCTGCGTGCATTTTATTAGTTCCTGCCCTATGCTAATGGCACACTTTGAGATTGCGTACAGACTAAGACTGTGAGATGAGCTTAGTCATTTGTATCCTCTCACTATGGCGAATTTTACTACACTTTAGAGGCAGTTATGTCATAGAATGTTTAGAAAAATAGTCCTATCCACCCATAGTCTGGATTTTATTAAATTGATCTGTGGGATCCTAATATTAGGCCTGAATGTACTGGTTGAGGGCAGGTGGCTTGTAAGAACATTCCAATTAGGTGAACAGAGAGCTTTTGGACTAAGCTTGGTCTCTCGACCTGCTAGATACCATCAGCACATCCACCGTTGGCCCAGCTGAGGTCCTTGAATTCTTAGATTAAAAAGTCCTTCCAATATCTCAGCAAGAACAAATACTGCTTATCAGCAGACAAAAGGATTATCTTCCACCTCAGAAGAATCTGAACAATCACTGGCTATTCAACGAAGTCCAAGCCCGTAACTGCATCTGATAATTTTTGTTTTTGATCTGCATCTGATATAAAATTGCTTCTTGTGTTGGCTAGCAACTGCCATAACTTGTTAAGCTCTGGCACACCCTGGGCTGTAAATCTCAGGAGGAATGCACTTCTCACACGTACTCTGTCTAATAGTACTCTCCAAGATTTGAATGTTCTCCCCTTTGACTTGGCCATTCCTTCTGCCCTTTTCATTTACACTCTCCAAGATTGGAATGTTCTCTCCTGTGACTTGACCATACCTTCTTCCCTTTTCATTTGGAGCAACGGCCTCTTCTTAGGACGTGGCAGCTCCATTCAAGTGTTAGTTCTTGTCACTTTTCCTCCCTCCCCTCTTCTTCCTCTTCGAACTGTTCTTCAAATACCATAATCCGTGCCTTGTCCATATCTTTTTTCAAATCTCTTGTTAAAACCATTGTTTCTCTTGACCTCCCCACCCCCATTGCTGTTTTTCTTCCAAGAATATCCAGCCATTCAGGAGATTTTGCAATAATTATACATGAGTCTTGTCATCTGACTCTGCCAGTTCCATTTCCTCTGTCTACTTTGCCTGAGATGATGGGTCCTCCCCACAAAACATTTGGGCAGAGTTTGTTTTCTATTCTGCATTTCTATCTCTACAGGCACATTGCTGGCACATCAGCAATAAATAAGCATAGAAGTTATGTGCACAGCTGCAGATGTTGCACAGAACATGGGATTGACATTAAGTTCTCCAGGATTTTGGTGGTAGGGCAATCAGTGCTCAGCATGAAGTCCACATTTTTTATTTTTTATTTTATTTCTGGGCAATGCACTGAACACCTAATTTGGCTTGTATAGAAAACAAATGAGGCATAAGAAATAGCATGGCGGGGAGTGTCCGGATTTACATTTGGCACAAGTCTGTTCTTTGTATGCAGCTCAGACCAATAAATGTTGCATGCTTTATGTCAGTAATGAGGCTGCCAACCTTGGCACGTGCATTCAACTTGTTAAATAGCAGTACTCTGCATAATGATGTTTGGAAAGCAAACATTTGGCAAATGTTGGGTTGATATGTGGGTGAGCAATTTGCCAAACAGGTTTTTTTCTCTCCCCCACAATGTAACTGTCCAGCAAAAGTGAGATGTGCATTTGATTTCAAAATATGTGAATGATTATTAAGGCTTAACATAGTCTTCAGGAGACTTGGAATTATTTTTATGCTTGCTCATGTCTGTGCCAAATATTTTTATAGTATATATTTTATACTTCCCTGATTTTTCTGTTTTACTTCATTCAGCTGACCTAACTTTTTCTACAGTGCAATATCATGAATGGATATGAAGTGTGTGTAACTTTGTTATGATGCACTGAAGGATTTGAGTGGTAGCCCCAGTGCTAGACTATGACGGGGCATTTGTCAGGCTTCTGAAAAGTGAACCCAGCAAAGGAGGTTTGCCTTTAGAAGCCACAGGTTGAACTGAAGGGAGATCTCACTCTATTTTGGCCCCACCCCATCAAAGCACTGATTGGCTCAGCAGTCCCCTCCTGGGAAGGGGTGCTGCTGCTGCAGTTGTGCAACCACTTTTCACCAGCCTTTCTCCCTTTGCTGCTGGCCTGTGCGCCTCCACAAATCTCACCTCCCCGTTAAGATGGGAACTTGGCATGTCAGGATTCTGGCAAGTTTTTGTCTAGAATCCTAAATCAGGATATCTTACATTGTAAGATTAGCATTGTAAGAAGAGAGAACTGTTATTAATCTGCCTTCAATATTAGCTTGGTTCTTCATGGCTGTTGAATGTGTGGTGTTTGTGCACAGTGATGCACCTTCCTTTTCTTGTTCAAAAGTATTCTGTCACCAGTCTGCTCTTGTCTGTCTTGTTAGTCCATACTTTTAAGACATGGGGCAGAGTAATGTAGCCTGATGCCGCAAATCATGGTATTTTTTGTGAAGCAGAAAGCTTCAGCTATTGGGTGGTATAAAAATATAATAAATAAATAAATAAGAACTCTGATTGATTTGATTGATTGATTGATTGATTACATTTATATACCGCCCCATAGCTGAAGCTCTCTGGGCGGTTTACAAAAGTTAAAAACAGTGAACATTAAAAAGTATACAAATTTAAAACCATCAAAAACATAAACAGTATAAAAACAATGGTATCCATTTAAAAACAACATTTCTGGGGTCTGTTAAAAAACAACCAAACTTAGTGTTAAATGCTGTTAAATGCCTGGGAAAAGAGAAAAGTCTTGACCTGGCGCCAAAAAGATAATGTTGGCGCCAGGCAAGCCTCAGCAGGGAGATCATTCCATAATTGGGGGGCCACCACTGAAAAGGCTCTCTCCCTTGTTGCCATCCTGCCAGCTTCCCTCAGAGTAGGCACTCGGAGGAAGACCTTAGATGTTGAGCGACATGGGTAGGTTCATGTCGGGAGAGGCATTCCATCAAGTATTGTGGTCCTAAGCTGTGTAGCGCTTTATAGGTTAAAACCAGCACCTTGAATTGGGCTTGGAAGCATATAGGTAGCCAATGCAAGCAGGCCAGAATCGGTGTTATATGTTCAAACCTCCTTGTTCCAGTTATCAATATGGCTGCTGCATTTTGCACAAGCTGCAACTTCTGAACTGTCTTCAAAGGCTGCCCCACGTAGAGGGCATTACAGTAATCTAATTTGGAGGTTACCAGAGTATGGACCACTGAAGCTAGGTTATCCCTGTCCAGATAGGGGCGTAGCTGGGCCACCAACTGGAGTTGGTAGAAAGCATTTCCGGAATTGAGACTGTGAGAGCAGAATAGGAAGCGTGGGGTTAGTTGTCTTGGGCTGTTTGTCTCCAGTGAGAATGTGTTAAGTCACCTCTTTTATGGGCAGAATGCTATCACAGAAGGCAGGACTGATGCCAGATTAAACATAGGATTACTTATAAGCCCAGCCCCTTTCCACTGGTAAAGTCCTACTACACTTGCATGGATCTTTTTGGTGTAGCACTGTGGATTAATAGGATGAATGTTATCCCCACACAGTAGAGTAACTTCAGTATAGGGTTGCAAATGGATCCAGTCCTAGTGAGATATGTGCGTGTACACACCAAAACAAAACCTTGAGTACAACTATTTGAAGATTCTGCTGAAGACATTCATATAACTCAGTTTGCACGCCAACCTTAAACTGAAAGGCTTGCCCATTCAGCATTATGAGTGACTCTCGCATAAAGTTCATAGACCTCTTCAGCCAGGGCTGGTCCTAGACATTTTGCTGTCTGAAGCAGAATAGCAAATGAAGTCAAGGTGCAAAGTACTCAAGGCAAGCCAAGTTATTTTTGCACCTGAGGCAGAAAACCCCACAAATTCCTTTCCGCCTCCCAGGTAGTAAAATGCAACAATAGTAAATTAACTAATAATTTGCTGCTTTTTCATGACACCCAGTACAGCTACCTGAAGTGACTACCTCACTCTACTTGGTAGGACTGGTTGCACACACAATTTCAGCATGTGCACAAACACCAGGATTACAAAGGAATTCGAAGAGTAATTTAGAGTTGAAGACATAAAAGCCTTTTCCCCCTCTGATCTTTTGTATTTCTCATTGACTCCATGTTAACAATCTTTGGAATATGTTACTAGTATTAACTGAACCCAAATGAATAATCTGTATATAGCTTTTATATTGTATGTTATATTATGATCAGCTGTAGCATATGGTTCTTAACACGGTTATGAACATATTGTCCAGATCGTTTAGGGTTAGTTGTATAATGATATACTGATAGTCATTTCAATCTTAGAGACCTGTCAGCTAATTTGTCAATGCTCTATTAAAATCCTTTCCTCTAAGAAATGTACTTATTAATATCCATTGGACTTACACACCATATGCTCCACAACATACTCATATTCTTAAGTGCTACTCTAGTCTTTGGAAGGTCAATTTAGAAGACTGGTAATGTGTAATGCAGCTAGCAATAAATGTGGTGTTTAGATCAGCAGGATGCCTTATTAGATGTTCTACTGCTGAAAAGTGCTACCTTGTAATATTTCAAAATAAGTAATTGTTATGTAATGCCTGCTCATTCTGTGAACCTCCAGGAGTAATGCTTGTGCGAGAAGCACAAGTCATCAGTTTTTCAAAGTGAAATTGTGTATCATGTTCAGCTTTCTCATTTTTATTTGGGGGGGGGTGTATCCAAGAAAGTTTAGGACTTCACTTATCTATTTATTTATTTATTATTTCATTTCTATACCGCCCAATAGCTGGAGCTCTCTGGGTGGTTCACAAAAATTACTTCCACCAAGAACTGCTCCTGTGAAACCTCATTAATTTCATTCTTTATTTGATCGAACCAACAAATTGAGGGAAGAGTTATCTGAATTGGTCCCAAACTGGCTTTAAATACTGAAGTTGACACGAAAACTCCTCTTGACACAAATGGCCATGATTACGCATTGTCTTGTACCTTGTTCCATGGTTTCCATTTCAATACACAAATCTGGCATTCTACTTGGATTATATTTATAAGTGTTGCATGTACATTTATGACTCTATCACTGTTGGAGAGAGTAATAAGACCCAGTAGAATTCCTGCAGAACATAAAGATTAATTTGTACTGGAGTTATTCTAGAAATGCTGGTTCAAATAAAATGTTTATGAAGATGAGCTTCTAGTAAAACATGAAACTTTGAGGCCATCTTTCCTATATATTTCTTTTGAAAAGCAAATTCATAATGAAATAATCTTATCAAAATGCCAGTGCACTGCATAACTTTAGTCTATATTTCTTTGTGCTTTCTTTATAAAATGTAGACATGATGGAAGATATTTTTCAAACTTTTCTTCTTTCGTATTTTACCATGCTCTCATATGAGCAAATAAAATGACTCAGTTTGGTTGCCATTCCAAACCATGATTTGCAAATATGAATAGGTTTGCCGTAATGCCATCTGAATGGGGAAAACTATGGTTCGTGATAGACCAGCAAATCAGAATGTGAAACCATGGCCTGAAATTGCAATCCATGCTTTCTGCAAATGGTAGTTTGACATGACATCTGAATTGACAAGCCATCGTACCTGTTTAGTTTCCTCAAAAAGCAAATAACAAGCTCGGGGAGAGGATGGGCTTGTTGACTGAGTACATGGTGGTGTTTCCCCCTCCTCCATAGGTACCAACTCTACCCTTTCCCCCTGGTCTGTTGCTAGCTAAAGCTATGCCCTTCTCAGCTACGTATTCCAGTAGAAGAAGCAAAGGCTTAGCCACAAAATCTCAAAGACTAATGCAAAAATCTTCGAATTTTTCCTTGTATTAAAATATTACTGCTGAGCTAGGTTTGAATAATTAAATGAGAACTGATGTATTTTCTCCTCTCTTTCAACTACATGCAGTCTCAAAGGCGTGGATGCTGGCAACGGGATCCGAATTTTTGTCCCTGAAATCGGTGTGTTCGTTGCCAGTCTGACCATATGGCTTGTCTGCAGAAACATTGTTCAAAAGCCAGAGGAAGAGGATTCAGGACAGTACAATGCACAGTTTGAGAGTGAAGACATGGTATGTTTGTATGCTTATTTCTATAATTTTTAAAGCTTTGTTCTTTCTTACAGCGCGGGTAAATACTATGCCATGTATGTGCATTAAAAACCACATTTCCAGAAGAGGGAAGAAGCCTTTTCTCAATAACATTCCTGTTAACGTTAAGCTAACCTAACAGTATTACAATTGTATGTGATCTCATCCTTTCTGGTGGTTTGAGAATAAGCCTTGGTGTAAGTGGTGTTCCTTTTTGCAACCTCTTTTACATCTTTCTTGGGAGCAACTACTAAGGGAAATGCATTCCACAAATGGTGGGGTATTTCTTTCATGCTTTTATTTAAAGATGTGTTTCTGCAGGATTTATTTCCTCCCCATATAGAAGTTAATGGAGCTTCCTTAGATTCTTTGCTGTACAATGACATGGTAGAGGGGCCCAATCTGAGGGTGGTGTTTGTCATTCACATTTATATTTTAATATAGGCCTTAAAGATGAATTTTAATGTTAAAATAAGAATTCAAACACATGACACATGTATGGAAGATATCTTTGGTGTTGGTTATTACCATTAATATCACAAGTACCAGCTAGTGCAACTCCGTAGTTCAATCGCTGTCCATATAGCAAGAGCTCTGCTTGAAAATGGGGGAGAAATATTGTGATCTGAGCACTGTGGAAATGCAATTTTCTTTCAACAGATGCACTAATGTGTGTGTGTGTGTGTATTGAGGAGGGGCATCTGTTTCCAAACCCCAATTCAGGGTTCTGTTTTTAACTTTTAAAGTCTTATATGTCCTGGGGTAAAACTAATTTAAGAACCTCCTCTGTCCACATAAGCTTGCCTGGATCTTAGGATTTTCCATGGAGGCTCCTTTCCGGGTCCCCCATATTTTTAGGAGGGAGGGAATGGACATCTGTGAAATGGCCTCTTTTTTTAATGTGCCACAGAATTCTCTCTCAAGGGAGGTTTACCTCGTGTGGAGCAAATTGCTTTTCTGGTAACAGGTAAAGACTTTAAAATCTGCACAGGCATTTTAGATGCTGTTTTTTTATGCCGCTTTAAGCTAGTCATTCTATTGTTCTGCTTCTCTGTTCTTCCTTTGCTTCCTTTATATTTATATTTTTGTTTTTAAAATTATGTTGTTAGCTGCTGAGAAGCTTTTGAGGGATAAAAACTTTGTATTATTATTATTAAATGAATGAAGAAATATTGTATGGCTCACTCACAAATACACAACTCACTGCTACAAACTACTTTATATCTTGGGATGACCGAATCCATTGAAAATTTCCAGAGGGTGGCTGTGTTAGTCTATTGCAGCAAAAACAAAGTTCCTTGTGGCACCTTAAAGACTAACAAATCTAAGCTTATGGCCGAAAAGAATTATTAATCTTCAAGGTGCTACAAAACTCAAATACAAGAGGGAGCTCTCCAGCCCATGGAATTGTGAGGCACATCGCCCTTACAGACATGTAAACAAATGGTTTATGAGATATGCTTACCCAAGACAAGCGAGGAGACATTTAAGGGGTGTCGCTCAGTGGGAGAGCACTTGCTTTGCACGCAGAGAGTCCCATGATTGATCCCTGGGAACTCCAAAGCTTAAGTAGTGAGTGAGACCCTGGATGGCTGTTGCCAGTCAGTGGAGACAATGAGGGATGGATGAATGAGCAAATTTCCAGATTGCTGGAATTCTCTGAACATTGTCTCGCTGCTTGTTTGCTGGCCTATTCCTGTTCCCGTTTGCGCAAATCAAGCAGCAATCAAATGTGGGATTTGCACACACTTCCCCAAATTTGCACAAATTCCCTAATATGTGCAATTTACCTCCGTAGATTGAAGTGGGGCTGATTCATCCTGCAAGGAAATTTGTGCAAAACTGACCCTAAAGTTGTGCAAATTGAACGCAAGCATGTTTGCAAACATTTCCGCTTGCGACCACATTTGGGGTTTCAAGCATCCTTGCATGTTCTGTGATCAAAACCAAAATTCCCAAACATCCCTAAAGACATTAGTTAGCTAGATGGACCAAAGATCTGACTCCACCTGGCTTTGGGTACAAGGATGGAAGGGGATCAGCACAAAAGTATGCAAGATGGCTGTAGCAGATGAGGCCAGCAGATTGCATCCCTAGAGAGATGGATAAAAGGGCTAGTCTTGGGAAACATTGGGAACCTCTAAAGTTTGGTAATATGCACAGTGATATTATTGGGTATAGAAAACATAAGTTGTTATACAGAAATGTTCCTTAATTGTAAAGTAGACTTAGTTGGAAAATGCTGGTTAAAATAGAAGCGATTATGGCTTCAAGCTGGATCTTTTACTTCTGAAGTATCTGAAGGCGATCTGTGGTGCAATTAGTTTTGTTGGGATTCATCTGGTTTTAAAAGGGAGTGTACATATGTGAATGCCTCAAGCAATGTGCTAATTAAAATATCAGGATGCTGTTTAAAAAAAGCATTGCACTTTAACTTACAGTAAATATTGCCTTTTAAAGAATGTTTTCAGCCATGATCAAGTTTAATTCAGTTTTATACATATGTTTTATTGGTAATTTATGCAGTCTTACCATTTATGATGCTCTGTTCCACTATAGTGTGGGATAATTTTCTCTCTGGAGGCATTTATTGAATGGGGGGGAAAGCATTTGTGTAAAAACTGATCTTCGCATGCTTTTACAAAAGTATCATTGTAGGTATTTGTAAACAGAATTACATAAGCTTATTTCCTGGTTCCCGGGCTAATAAATTGGTTATACAATGGAGCTAAAGGGGCAGCCCCTTGCCCCTGTTCTTTTGTATTTCAGCTGGGTTCACAGGGGAAGCAGAACAGCTTTGATGCAATTAAGACAATGGCCATGGCTGGTTCTGTGGCATGCTGTGGCATGCTCCCATGACTGGAATATAGCAATTGAAGGATATAACTTGTTAAATAACAAGTTATTATTGAAAATAATAATAGCTTATTGAAAATAAGACATTGAGACATATATATTGAAAATAAGACACTGGAGGCACGTGCCAGGATCTTGATCCTGAAAACCATTATGGTTATGGAGCAAACAATTGATGAAATGCACACAGACAATTACCAGGGACAGCGGGGAGGGAAGGGACAAGGTTCAAGCATTACACTGCTGGAATGCAAGTTTCTGAAGAGTGTAATACATATTAAAATTCAGTAAAAACAAAAATTTGATATGAAGGAAAGTAGTGTACCAACATGCAGAACTAATTGAAAAGAAGAAGTTCTGACAGAATGCTTTCGAGACAGGTACATACAGAGACGACGTGTAAATTTGAACCAATGGTGAGGCTAGCAATTGTTGCTTTACTCTACTTTACCAGAGGGGTAGGATGTTTAGGGCAATCAAAGATAAAAGAATACTAGGGTCTCATGGAAATCTATGAAAAGTTATTTCTTCATATAGGTAAAGGTTGAGAAGGACTGCCTGGAAATCAGCATTAAGCATTAAACTGGCGTTACTTGATTACTTTCGATTTCTCTAATCTGCCAATGAAGCAGACTGATAGCTATAAATGTTGTAGTGGGAGGAGTACAGGAACACTAAAGAGGCACTGTAAGTCTATTTTAAACACACACACACACACACCCTGCATATGTAGTCAAGTATGTTTAAAGTTAATTTTAATACACTGCACTCATATTGTATTAGATTAAAAATAAATGTCAAGTATCCATTGCTTTATCCATCATCCTCATCCCAGGTGTGTAGCCTTTAAGTATGAATAAGTCTGGATCCACCCCAATGAAATTATTCAGGTATAAAAAGCACATGCGTGGCAACATTACAGAAGAGAATACAAAGCTAAGCATTTTTTGTGACACCGGTTAGAATAGCATTTGAAGGTGATAAATACCCTTCCCCTAAACTGAGAGAAGGAAGGTTAACGTCACACACGCTCAGGTTGAAAGAGCGTTCAAGAGGCCATGTGGGCTAGCCCTGCCTCCTGCCACACTCGGGGCCAGTAAAAATGGTTTGCTGCTGTCCATGCTTTTGGCCATTCGCATGTACTGACCAATGCATGTGGAGCTCTTCCATATGATGGACACTGATTGGGCGAGAGGCCCTTTTCATGGACTGCTGGCAAGGGATGGGTTGCACCTCACAAGGGCTGGAAAGAATGTGTTCGGCCACAGCATGAAGAACTTGATCAGGAGGGCTTTAAACTGAATCTTACGGGGGTGGGAGACGTAAACTTCGAGGCAATAATGGATGAAGGCCAATGCACCACAGTACAGAGAACAGCTCCAATAATGCCCCAAAATAGTGTCTGCAACTAGGTAGGAACAAAGCCAGACTATAAAACACATGGTCTTCGATGTCTATATACTAATGCCTAGAGCATGGGAAACAAACAGAATGAACTTGAACTCTTATTACATGAAGGCAAATATGACTTGATAGGTATAACTGAAACTTGGTGGGATGACTCCCATGACTGGAATATAGCAATTGAAGGATATAACTTGTTCAAAAAGAACAGAAGAAATAGAAAGGGAGGTGGAGTTGCACTATATGTTAAAAATACCTATCCCTGCACAGAAATACAGGTGGATCAGACTGGGAGCCCCATTGAGAGCATCTGGATTCAAATAAATGGGGCAAGGAATAAAAAGAACATGATAATCGGAGTCTCCTACCAACCACCCAATCAAGGAGAATATGAGGACAAAACTTTTGAGAAACAAATTGCCAGGGGAGTTCAATTACCCTGATATCTGTTGGGAGACCAATACTGCCAAAAGCGGCCCTTCCAAGAAATTCCTGGCATGTGTGGGTGATAACTTTCTCCTACAGAAAGTGGAGGAAGGAACTAGAGGATCAGCAATCCTTGACTTGATATTGACCAATAGGGATGACTTAGTGGATAAAGTGGCAGTTACGGGAACTCTGGGGGAAAGTGACCACGTCATACTTGAATTCTTGATTATGAGGGAGACAAAAGTTGAGTGTAGCCATACACGTACTCTGGATTTTAGGAAAGCTGATTTTAATAAACTCAGAACTATGATAAGTAAGGTCCCATGGCAAGTGAGCCTAATGAGAAAAGGAGTGCAGGATGGGTGGGAGTATTTAAAAAAGGAAATTTTAAAGGCACAGTTACAAACAATTCCAACAAGGAGAAAAGATAGAAGACAACAGAGGAAACCAATGTGGCTCCACAAAAAGCTTAGAGACGACCTGAAAACAAAAAAGGATACATATAGGAAGTGGAAGGAAGGCCAGGCTACAAAAGAAGAGTACAGACAGGTGGCACAGAAGTGCTGAAATGGCGTCAAGAAGGCTAAAGCTCAGAATGAGCTGAGATTAGCGAGAGATGCTAAAAGCAATAAAAAGGCTTTCTTCAGATACGTGAGTAGTAAAAGACAGAGGAAAGAAATGGTGGTTCAACTGCTTAATGAGGATGGCAAATTGATAACAGATAACAAAGAAAAGGCTGAAGTGCTCAATTCCTACTTTGCCTCAGTCTTCTCCCAAAAGCGGGTCTATGACCCCCCTGGAAAAAGTGAAGCAGAAGTTGAGGGGGCAGGATTGCAGTTTGAGATTGATAAACAAATGGTCAAAGATCACCTAATTTCCTTGAATGAGTTCAAATCTCCAGGGCCTGATGAACTGTATCCTAGAGTAATGAAGGAGCTAGCGGAAGAACTCTCAGAACCTTTGTCTATTATCTTTGCAAAATCATGGAAGACGGGTGAGGTGCCGGACGACTGGAGGAGGGCTAACGTTGTCCCTATCTTCAAAAAGGGCAAAAAGGAAGAACCTGGGAACTACAGACCAGTCAGTCTGACATCCATCCCTGGGAAAATTCTGGAGCAGATTATAAAGAAGTCAATCTGTAAACACCTTGAAATCAATGCAGTGATTACTAGAAGCCAACATGGATTTGTCAGGAACAAATCCTGTCAGACTAATTTGATCTCATTTTTTGATCGGGTAACCTCCCTTGTGGACTGTGGGAATGCTGTGGACGTCATATATCTTGACTTCAGCAAAGGTTTTGACAAAGTACCACATGACATTCTGATTAACAAACTAGCTAAAAGTGGGCTAGATGGATCAACTATTAGGTGGATTCACAGTTGGCTACAGAATCGGACTCAATCCTTTATTCCTTTATTTACAGTCAATAGACCAGAAAAAGAAAAGTGCAGTTATTCCAAGCAAAAGGTCAATAAGATAACCTAAGCATATAAAACATATAATTAGTAATACATTTTAATACATAAAATCAAGGGTAAAAGGGAGTAAGATCAGAGCAAGGATGGGACATGTGTTAACATTAGATCTTGAACAGAACATAGGAGGAAAATTCATGCACTCTTCAATGATAGCACTCTTTAAATACTTAAAAGGTTGTCACACAAAGGAAGGCGAGGATCTCTTCTCAATCCTCCCAGAGTGCAGGACACGGAATAACGGGCTCAAGTTACAGGAAGTCAGATTCCAGCTGGACATCAGGAAAAACTTCCTGACTGTTAGAGCAGTACGGCAATGGAATCAGTTACCTAGGGAGGTTGTGGGCTCTCCCACACTAGAGGCCTTCAAGAGGCAGCTGGACAACCATCTGTCAGGGATGCTTTAGGGTGGATTACTGCATTGAGCAGGGGGTTGGACTCGATGGCCTTGTAGGCCCCTTTCAACTCTGCTATTCTATGATTCTAAGTGCCCTTAGGCCTGATCCTGTAAAGAACTGCTTTATACTGAGTCAGACCACTGGCCCATCTAGCCCAGTATTGTCGACAGTGACAGGCAGCAACTCTCTAGGATTTCAGGAAGGAGTTTTTCCTGCCCTATCTGAAGATACCGGGGATTGAATCTGGGACCTTCTGCATGCAAAACATGGGTTCTACCAATGAGCGATGTTCCCTTCTCATTGCAGCACTTCATAGAATTGGACTGTAAAAAGTGCAATATAAAGTATCTGTTATCTAGTCCAAAGAAATTAAGGCTGAAATCCTATGTGTACCTACATGGAGCGGGAAGGGGGGGAAACCCATTGAACTGGGGACTGATTTCTAAGTAGACGTGAATATGATTGTCCTGTACCCTGATTACACTTTTCTATATAGCTGTCTCCAGTGTACTACATGCAGACACCCATGATTCCAACTAATGGCAGCCTAGGAGTCCAGTGCAAATTCAGATGTAAATTCTTTTCTTATGAATATTATTAAGGCTACTAATGTCTTCATGTGTTTTGTTTTTTTAATTCTTCATGAAAGTCATCTCTGTGTAGAAGGGAACATGAGCATGGAACTCGTGTGTAGAAATCGCTAAGTGCAATGATGGCACACACGAGCTTTCCACATGTGCACATGCCTGGGAAACAGCAGTGGGCTGAGGCTTCTCAGCCTATGTATGTTATGTGACTACAGAGTAAAATACCTGTTTGTGGAAGTGATGACTTTCACACAAGATTCATGATAAAAAATCTTGCATAAGAAGAGCCAGCGTCAAGGGCCATCATTATTGGGCAGTTCCTCATGGGCCTGTATGCTCAAGAGGGTTCACCACAGCCCCCATTATCAGCTTCCACAGTCATCTAGCAGTAAGCCTGTGAGGAGGTATCAGAGCTCAGTAGAGAAAGCCTCCCTCAATTCAAGTCTGTCTTCGGCAATGTAGGGCTTCCTTGGCCCTTTGGGCCTGGTGCTGGTGGGCACCAGGAAGCCATTGGCTGCTCCCTTGTACTGACACTCCTGCTTGTTGCCCCTTTGTCATAGAATCATAGAATAGTAGAGTTGGAAGGGGCTTATAAGGCCATCAAGTCTAACCCCCTGCTCAATGCAGGAATCCACCTTAAAGCATACCTGATAGGAGGTTGTCCAGCTTCCTCTTGAAGGCCTCTAGTGTGGGGGAGCCCACAACCTCCCTAGGTAACTGGTTTCATTGTCCTGTCCACAGAACAAGCCTCCTTTGGGAGCTGGTGCATACAGGGTGTAGCTGGCTGACTGACACAGGACAGTTCAGTGCCACATATTCCCTACCTATTAAGTAAGTTTAGAGTTACAATTTCAGGCTGCCAACCTCAACGAACTGTGTAGAGAGCCAATTTGTTTCTGTTTGGTTCTGTTTGAAATTCCACTGGGAAAGGGAAGAAAAGGAGGAAGAGACACATTGATATAAAAAGGATAGCGGGACGCCGTCTCATTGTCTGGATAGGTAATTTTCTGTTATGCATTAAGAAAATACTTTGAAATGTGCTCCAGGGCAGAAGTAACACTTGCAGATAGAAATAAATGGAGAAATCCAAGATTTTAGCACAGCAGTGTGCATCACCATGTTCTTCCTCCTCTCCAACAAAAAACAGAAAAGAGACATATCTTCCTACATATACATGAAAGACATAGTGTGCAAGTCTTCAGTCATGTCTTTTTGTAGAAAAGGATCCACGTTTTGGCGATAGGATGGCCACTTATGAATTGCCAAAAAATAAGAAATGCACGACCACAAAAGAAGATAATGATCTGTATACAATTTACACATGCTAATTCATATGTATAGGTGCAAATTTGCAAATAATTAAAATAGATATACAGTGAATGTCACTAGAGTGCAGAACTGTGTGCCTATCTGTTTAACCTGCAGTCCAGATGCTCTAACTTTTGATGGGCAACGATTCTTATGGTCCATTATCTTTAAAGTGGAATTTAGCAAGGACAGGCTCAGAGAGCCTTTCATTTAGAGGACTGTCCTCTGTAAAAGAGGACAGATGGCCACCATATTTAATAAGGCTTTGGGGGAAATAGCCCTGAAACTGTGGGACAGCCATCAAGAAACCCTCAGTATTTTCTGTGACATTGCTATCATCAAGGAGATAGCTATGTTGATCCCAGGCTCTTTGGTGGGATATTCAGTGGGAATATGTAGGTTTTCATTCATATAAAACCACATGTAAAACATATCTCCATTCATAGCAAAAGAATATATATATGAGCTGGACCGGAGGGAGTGGGGAAATTAGTGGACAGAAGAAATACAGTCCAGGAATGAGCCAAGGGTGTGTTTTTAATTAGTATTGAATTATAAAGTTTAAAAATTCTGCATGATCCTAGGCTGCTGTCCAATTCATTACCTCTCTTAAATGGTTGCACATTTGGAGCAAGCTCATCTGCAGACCCTTTTTATTAGGGCTTAGACAATTTAAAGCAGGTGAATTCAGCTGGAGAAAAGCCCAGACTGCAAGCTCTGCAAAGTACAATGCAATTCAAAAGGTGTAAAAGGTGAAAAAAGCAAGAGAGAGAACATTTAACTTCACAGCTGCTAGCAAGAATTAAGATACTGATTTGGTGCAGATGGCCATTTTTATGTGACAGAATGCAGATGTAGCATTAACTGTTGAAGAGGACTTGGAATGGAAGTAGCTTAAAGCTATATGGATGAATAGTCTGAATTTGGAAATATCTTGAAATAAAGAAAATTCACTGATACGACTCCATAGCTTTAATTTCCCAAGACATGTTGCTTTTAACAGTAAAATGCCTTTCTGTTTTGTATTGCAATTCTGGTCACTATTGGTTATCCTACATTCTGAAGTATTCCTTGAATATATACCTTTCTTGGAGCCAACTACACATTACAGCAGAATTACACATGTCGGAATGTGAATAGTGCAGATTCCCTGTACCATGTATTTGTGGGGGTGGGGCAGTTTAAAGCCTAGGTAGGGTGGGAGGAGGCACTTAGCCTTTTCCCACCCGTGTGCTTCCTTCCCTGACTGCTTCTTTTCCTGATGAAATTACTTCGTGTCTGAGCTTCCTATCAAGGGAAAAAAGCGGAGCAGAAGCAGTTTCATGGGCAGGAGGAAAGGTCTCGCCTCTTTCTGTTCACCCCAAGCACAAGTTCTCTTCCCCCTCTCCAGCCCTGAGTGATGTAGAGGAAATTGGCAGTGACCCAATTCTGACCCACAGTTGTGCCATTGTCCTATCCCCCCCCCGCCCCCAAAAGACTGTGGTCTATTGCCCCAGGGCTAGACAATGCTCCCGTTTCATATCGTGATGAAATGGTCGCATGTAATCTGCTGGACCCATTGATTGGATATTGTTTGATGGTGCTGAAAAAACATATGACAGAAATTTTACATGAACTAATTGTCCTGTAATAATTGCAATCACTGATGATGATTCCTACTCCTACTACCATCACCACCACCAATCACTGAATTAAGCCAGTTTCTTTTTGATGCAAGTACTCTGAAGCAAATTATGCTCTCCAGTAAATCTGATAGCATTCACACACAACCATGAAAAATTGATTTAGCATTATCCCCCCAGGTGATCAAGCAAACCAGCAATCAAAAAGCTTCAAGTAGCATTCCAAACTATGTAAGGGAATGGATCCGTCAGAGTTTATTTAACCAGCATACTTGTACTGTATTCTGTGGAGAGGATAGTGAGGAAGAATATCTAGTGTTTTTTCCTGAGCACAAGGGCTTAGTTATTCAATAATAACTAATTTGTCAAACGTAGCTATCTAGATATTTATTTATTTATTTATTTTATTACATTGATATACCACTCCATAGCTGAAGCTCTCTGGGTGGTTTACAAAAGTTAAAAACAGTAAACATTAAAAAATACAATATTGAAGATTTGCTGTAATAAAAAGCCACCAAGTAAAGTAATGAAATGTTTCTGTATTTGAATATTCCATTACTTTTTTTTAAAGCATATTAATGAGTTACAACACTTTTGTTTTGTTTTGTTTTAGTTTGCCCTTCAGGAGCTGTTCCACTGAGTAAGGATGTGGAACTGATAAATATTGCATTCAGGTTTGGCATTGATGTATGCCCTGCATCCTATGGTTGGCCTTAATTGATTTGGGTTCTGAAATGAACATGCATTAGAGGCTGCTAATGCAGTGTGCTGTTTGGGAGACTGTTTGTTCATTTGTGATTTACTACATTGCTGCTAAATTTGGGAGGAGAGGCGGGAATTGGCAAACAAAGCTCCACATGGAGCTAGTATAAAAGGGCCTTTATGCTGTTTTAGAAATATCATATTCACTTTCGTTCCTTATTATTTCAGTACAAAAACTGATGTGAGGGGAAACACTGCAATGCTTGTGCCAAGCTCCCTTGGGAGACATTTGGAGAGAGTCAAAGATTCTTTAAATATTCTTCCGCTTTCAAGAGGAAGTACTCTGTACTCATACAGTGTCCATCTAATTCTGAAAATTACTGACAATTTAGATTTTTTTAAAGAGCTGTTGGGCACAGAGATTATTATCTTGCTCTTCTTTGATTTCAATTAATGATTTAGTAGTGACAAGTAATAACGCCACTTTTCAAAGTGTTTTCACTTACTGTCTTCTCTGGAAATGTAAGTCATTCATCTTGATGCCCAGAGTTGTAATACTGCTGAAAACCATCAGGTGTTAATATGGAGCATTTATATTGAAATGGATGCATGTCAGTCATCACTGTACTAAAGAATTCTGCCCTAGGTGTACAATTCTGTAGCGTGCATATATAACTTTTTAAGGAGAAATAGTATATTTTGTATTGGAAACCATTTGGTCATTTGCAGGGGATCCATTCCCTTACATAGTTCTTTTCTTCCAAAGTCAATTTCACATAGAATTTGTTAAAATCCCCAGTTTTGCTATGAACATGTAAACTATGGGCAGTAAGTATGAACTGTAATTGAATTATTGTTAGGTTATGAATTCAGACACAAAAAGGAATCTAGGACCCGTTATCGTGCGTCAGGGCTATTATTATTTTTAAAGGTTCAATTTCCAAATTTCTGACTGGAAGGAAATACACAAATCCTTCGAAGTAGGCAATTTGTCTATCATGAACAGATGTCTTAAGGAAGCACCTGTATCCTTGTGTGACAGTTTACCAATCCAGCTCATAAAGTTCAGACAATGAGTATATTACCCTATACTTTATTGTTTGAATCCTTTATATTCAGTGCAAACTGTAGCAGTCCTGTTGATTATTTTGTTGACTGGTTAACATGTTAAGGATGAAATCAGTAACATATCTCTGTTTCTTCCAAAGTTTCAATCATTACAGTATGTTACTACTCATAACACTTAATACAATACAGTACCCTCTTGCAAGAATGGATTTTGATTCTGACTAGGGCCGCTTGTTAGTGGATGTGCCAATGAGATCTGAGAGTCTGTTTCAGCACATCAATGTTTAGACTATATCAGAGGAAACATTTAAAAGGTGGATGTTAATAAATCAGCCTCAAACATAACTAATGGACATTCTGGCTCTGAACATAGTGGTAGCAGTCACAGCTGCCGTAGAAGCAGTGATGCTTCTTGTCTGTGCTGTATCTGCATTTGACAGTTTTAAGAAAATGGTGTTCAGTGATGGGCTTTCGGACTTGCCTCAAATGAATGACAAATTTAATAACACGTTTAATTTTGTTTTGCATCTCAGTTTGCATAGTTTTACTAAACAAATGCTATATGTCATTTGAATTGTTTGATTTTAATCGCATCCACAAAGTTATACAATTACACGTTAAGCATTTTTTAATGAGGGAAAAGCATTTGTGCTTTTTATACTGTATTGTGTATTTGTGTTTTTAACCTGTTGGTTGTTTATTATGGTTTTAATTTTTGTGAACCGCCCAGAGAGCTTCGGCTATTGAGTGGTATAAAAGTGCAATAAATAAATAAATATTTTTTCTAACTACAATTCATGAAGCGTGGGTTCACTGGCCAGAATTCAAAGAGGTCAGTGGAATTTTAAAAACTTTTATTTCTTTGAGGAGTCTCCAATGACACTTAATTTTTAAACTCCCCTAATTTTCTAAAAGGGTTTATTATTTGGCCTGGGCACTGGAAATCAGCTGCTGTTTAAAAACCTGAAGACAAAATGCAATTTTGGCCTTGCAAAGTCACCCCCCCCCCAATCTTTCGGATACCTATATATGAGACTTTGGAAATACGTTTATTTATTTATTTATTTATTTATTGCATTTTTATACCGCCCAATAGCCGAAGCTCTCTGATACAATGTTCAGTCATCATAATTTACACATTATGATTACAGATCTAGAGGGCACTAGGTTTGGGGAGTTGATATAGAAACTTAATTTTAACTTTGCTGTTTTAAATTTGTACTTTAAATCTGTATTAATATCTGCATTGCTGCTTGGTTTTATCCTGGTTGTGTTTTTATATTGCATCTTATAGTATACTTTTATACTGTTTGTTTTATATTTTGAATGGTTTTTATGGTTTTAATTTTTGTAAACCGCCCAGAGAGCTTCGGCAATTGGGCGGTATAGAAATGCAATAAATAAATACAGTAGAACAGAATCAAAACTTGGACACTGTTAGTGATCTGCACTGGCTCACCAGGTGGTGATTATTGCTATTTGTTTGAATGCATTAAATTAAAAGTTGAGTTCTGTTACACACATACACGTAAAAATTAATCATTTCAGTCAGTGATGGAGCAACACCAAGCCTTTCAGTGGAAACAGACAACTTGGAAGTCACATTTTGCCAATTTTAATAGCAGAGGAAATACTTCTACATAAGGGCGAAATGAATCCACATTAAAGCAATTCATTCTATAAAATAAGAGAAGGGTTTTATTGTTTATGTTTCTGATCTACTCCATGGAAGACTTTGGACTTAGTCGCACAACAGAATTTAGAACCACCCAGAAAGATTCTTCGCTGCAGTATTATTCTCAACCAGCTGCCCATGCATGCCCTTTCCTTTCTTTTCCTTGTCTCTTTTATTTGTTTGTGGCTTTAGTAAACAGGGGTAAAGGTAGAAGTATCTACCTTAGGCACGGACTATGTAGTAGATCACCATAGTAAGATTGTTCTGTTACAAAAGAAAGTGTAGGGCATCTAATGTTTATTTAATCTATTTATTACATTTTTATACTGCGTAATAGCCAAGACTCTCTGGTGAGTGCACAATTAAAACCATCAAATACAATAAGTATACAATGAATTTAAAATGTTAAAAGGAATGCAATATTAAATCAGATAAATTACAGTCCCGGGAAAGCCTTTTTTAAAAGGTATGTTTTCAGGAGGTGTTTGAAGGATGTTACATTTTCCACCTCCCGAATTGCACAAGGGAGGATTCTCCAGAGGATGGTTGCCGCTACGGAGAAGGCCCACCCCTGAGGTTCTTCATGGTGGCATTCTGTTCGTTTCGTGCAAGGGCAGACATTGAGAGGTGAATCTTAGGCGTTTTGAAGGATTTGGGAAAGAGAACTACACAGAAGTTACAATTTTGGGATGTGGAGGAAATACAAGTGGTAAATGGATGACTTCTACACCTATGTGGATACACACATACTGACACATTTTAGATTTCCCATTTTAAATTTACACAATTTGCACTTCCCATTCTATATCCTATCCATGTGCTTTTATGAGGGGTGATGAGAGAAAAAGGTTAAGGATGTGTCTTAGGGCAGCACTGTGTATGAATATGGGTGTTGCAGGGGTCACAGCATGGAAAGAAGAAGCCGATGCTTTCCAGAAGCAAGGAAAGACTAGAGAGATGCAGTAGCAGAATATACCAGCAGGCAAGTTCTACAGTGGAGTTGGAGACACGATAGATAGAAGGTTAATTAGGGGGTTGTTTACAGACCTGAAGTCCAGGAGAGTAGCAAGGACCCTAACAGCAGTTTATGAGAATGAGGGAGAATGGTGTAAGAGGCCGTATTAGATCCCTAAGTGTAGAGAAAAATGTGTGAGTATGAACTCTGGATTCATAGAATCATAGAATAGTAGAGTTGGAAGGGGCCAATAAGGCCATTGAGTTCCTGCTCAATGCAGGAATCCACGCTAAAGCATACTTGCTGTACAGCACCATGTACATTGATGGTGCTATATAAATAAATAAATAAATAAATAAATAAATAAATAAATAAATAATAATAATGATTGTCTAGCTGCATCTTGAATGCCTCTAGTGAGGGAGAGCCCACAACCTCCCTAGGTAACTGGTTATGAATACCATAGGCGTGCACAGCACAAGTTCAACCACAGCTTTTAAAGCTCAGCTAAAAACTTTTCTTTTTCCTAAAGCTTTTAAAACTTGATTTTGTTCTGACTTTATACTGTTAGTTTTACCCTACCCAGTGCCTGTTTACCCTACCCTGTGCCTGTTTGCATTCTCTTCCCCTCCTTATTGTTTTATTATTATTTTATTAGAATGTAAGCCTATGCGGCAGGGTCTTGCTATTTACTGTTTTACTCTGTACAGCACCATGTACATTGATGGTGCTATATAAATAAATAATAATAATAATAAATAATAATAATTTCATTAGGGTGTGCACCCATGGATTTTTTTTTAAAAAAAAGATGAACATTTATTGACTACTCAGTCATAAAGGACATTATTTTTATTTATTTATTTATTAAACACTGTAGACACTGATGCCCTACTCCATGTGTGGCTTGGCTGACTGTGGGAGGGCTGTTGCAATCGAGGGGAGGAATGAGGAGACGCTCCTCAAGCCCCAGCATTGGTGGGGCTTTGTGGAGACACTGGCCTTTTCATTCCTGCTGTCGGGCGCAATGATGCTCTCTCAGAGGCAGCGGTTCTTTGGTGCGTTGGTGGAGCAGCTGGAGGGCAGCCAGAGGGCCATTCCCACTGCATCTAGATCCCTACTCTGTGGCCCCCTCAATTCAGCACTTACTGCTTGAGACATTAGGGTGTGCCTGGGAAAGCCTTTTTAAAAGGGTATGTTTTCAGGAGGCGTTTGAAACGCCTATGCACGCCTTGAGCACTCCTATGATCAATACTGTTAGAAACCATTGTAAAGCAGTAGTGTAGATCCTGCCCAGGCCATTCCACTTACAATGGACATGTTTAGTGAAACAATTGGTCATACTCACAAGAGGAATGTTTTCCACACCTGCTTTTTTTTGTTTAATGCTTATTTCAAAGTTGAACAAGTGTTTTCTGGCCATTTGTAGGCAATCCATTGTGGGAAAGGATAAAAATGGCGCAACATGAACTAAGTAAAGGAGTAAAAGAATGTCTGTTGTTGTTACTGCTGCTGTCATCAAAATACTTTCTCAGCAACCACGGAGGAATGAGATGATATCACTTCCTTGCTGTTGGAGTGATTGATAGTTTTAACATTTTATGAATATGCTAGATGCTAGAGTAATACTACTTTTTTTCAGCAGGAAAAACTGAAAACAGAACTAACTTATACTCCAAATTTATCAATTAAATCTTTATTTCTTTAAAAAAAAGAATTAGCATAACCAACCAGCCAGCCAGCCACACAAAAAGTGTTGACACAATAAACAGAACACAATTCAAAGGAAAGATAAACTGGAGTTATATGCATATAAACTATCTTATCCAAATTCTATGCAAACCTGTGCCTTCCTTTGTCCTCTTTTTTGGTGATGTATAGGTAGCCTCCCTACCCTGACATAGTTGTGATAGTTATAATAATGTCTCAGTAGCATTATGGATGCAATACAAAGAAGGCAAAAGATACAAGCCAATACACAGATTTCAGAGAAGCAAGAGATATAGTATGATTATAGCAGTAGAGAACAGAGGCTTGGTAACATAAACATGTTGGATTGAATTGATTACGGATATTTTCTAATGGATAGAAAACCAGATATGAGGAGCTTACTGTAATCAGAATGAGAGATGACTGTCTGAGCAAGGTTGCAGCTCATGGGATCACAGGGCAGTTTGGTGAGACATAGAATTTGGGCAGCAGCAGTTTAGGGAACAAAGGAAGAAAACAAGAATAAGGCCTTAGCGAGACCTAAGGTTTATCCTGGGATTGTCCCGGGGTCATCCCTGTTCATGTAAATGACACACAGGATATCCTGGAAGCAGGCAGGGACGATCCTGGTATAAACCTTAGGTGAAGCTAAGGCCTCAGACTATTTCTGTCCAAGAGAAAGAGAACAGTTGCATTGAATTAACATGGGAATGCTCAGTGTGAGACAGGTGGTTAATGCAGATATTTTACATGAAATTCTGTGTTATGTTAAACTATACCTTATTGCAATTTTCTCTCATACTCAGAATGAAGCAGAGAGGATAGAGGCAGAAGATGCATTAATATGTGAAGATCTAGATGATGCAGAATGTGGGGAAGAGGAATTTGAGGAAACCACAAAATTAAAATTGCTGCGTAGAATTGCCTCAATAGCTTCCAAAATGAAGGAGATTATTGGCAACATTATAACTACAGCTGGAAAAGTTGTTGTTACAATTTTACTTGGTACAACAGGTGAGTTCTCTTCTTTTGAGCAATTTCTCAGAAGCCCAATAGATTAAAAACACAACTGGGCTTTAACCTTAGTGAAGCATTGGAAAATGCTCCGACTGTGGTTAAAATAAATATATTGCTGACTTAATTTACATGAAATTTTAGTTTTCATTGCTTGTTGTATTAGATACAGTTGTATGGTTATTATCCCTGGAATCATTGTATAGCTACTAGCCCTGTGCAGGCATCCAGACTGAAAAAATGATGGTGCAAAGGGCACATACACCAGCCCTAATCCAATAGTCTCATGGCCCTCCACAACTGACAATGCATTGAGCGTGAAAGTCTGAAAAAGAATTTTTAGCAAATTTAGCTTAACATACTTCCAAACCTTGTCATGCTTGAGAACTCTGCACTTCAGCTGAACATACTTGGAATCTCCCTTCAGACGCTCAATGTGAAAAGAGGCTCATCTACACCTGCAGCCATTTGGAGAGAGGGGAGAGATGATCACAGAATTTTGCACGTCCGGGACCTTCCCTCAGGGCCACACGCCAGCAAGTTGTCCTGGAAGTAAAGAGGGACGTTCTGGGATGCCATGTTTTTTTCAAAAAGAGAGGAGACATTTGCGTAATTGCACGGGTGCAATCCTGCATGAAGGAACGGTTGTTTTAAAACAAAACAAAACAAGAAACTCAGTGCTGTAAGACACTGAGCGCCATCCCAAAGGTTGGGGAAATGCTCTCCCCCTCACCCACAATGCCCATGGACTCCCCACACACAGCTTTGTGCCCGTTTCCAGAGCTTGGGATGGTCCAAAAAAATGGGGACAAACCAGTCCCAGCTATCCCAGGAGAACTAAGGGCTCGTCCCCGGTTCGCCCCAGGATCAGCTGTGCATCATTTGGAACACAGGTATGACCTTGTGACCACCCCGGGATAAATGGCAGGTGTAGATTAGGCCAATGTCAGGAATAAACACGGAAATGCTGGTGCATAGGGACATTGGGGCCAAGGCTGGTACATATATCCCTGGCACACTATACACTTTATGCACTCTTACATTAAGGCTTAATGCCTAATTAGGGCTACTATTTTCCACAAATCATGGGAATGGTTATGTTTTTTAAGAACTGGATTGTGGGTTTTTTTTACAGATCAGTTGGTAACTCTTTAATTATGTTTTCATTCATTTCTTGCATAACATCCAATAGCCAAAGGTCTCTGGGAAATTTATAAAGATTATAACCCTAAAAATATTAAACTTGCTACATACAAAAATGTAACAATTTGAAACAATCAGCAATAGCAATAAAAATGGTAGATCCCAGGACCCATCAAATCCTTATCATATGCTTTCAAATGTTTGGGTGTAGAGGATTTAAGACCCACTGTTCAGACCTATGGGGTTGTAGGTCTTTAAAACAAAGAAAATCTTTAGTCTCAAAACAAAATTAGCAAAATTTATTCTCTGTATATTTGCTTTGGGGATGGGGAACAAAGACTACATAATATTTTCCCCATTTTTCTCCTTGACATGTCTACAGAAACGGCAACATAGGTACAGCAATTCATTAGGAAAAGATAACTAAAATTAGGGAATGACTCTGGTAATTAGGGATAGTTGGAACATACACATCATAATATTTCTTGGTTTTTTAAGGACATTGACATTGGTTCACTATTGTATTCTAGCCCCTTTTTCTTAGATAAGGAGCTTATTAGTTAAAATGGAATAGCCCTAGATAACAGCTTGATAAAACAAATAAAAAATTACATTATGTCTGAGATGTATTGCATGGAAAACTATATATTCTGTTAAAATTGCTCATGCAAATTAACCCAAAGCAGCCATAATTTGGGTGAAGAATATGAAGCTAGAGAAGGACAGGTGAAATTATTTCTGGTCTGTGCACTTTCACATTTGCACACTCATAAGTCTGTTTTGTCCTGTTTCACATTAACCGACATTTTTAAAACAACAATAACAACAACAACAACACACTTTTGTTTCTAAATACTTATTTTAAAACATATTTGTTCTCAAAATATGCATTTCTACATGTATTGTGATGCATTTTTGACCTGAGAACTATATCAGCACATTCAGAAAGTTTACCAGCTGGTGGATAAGTAAGTTCAAGTTCACACATTGGTCTAGGAGGTGCTGATTGGGTCAGTTTGTATCGGGATCCACCAAAATTGAATTTTGCAAGCGTTCCTACCTAAACATAAATTTCATTCCTGCTTTCATCCCCTTTTAAAATTAGTGGGTAACAGGTTTGCAAGTGGAGAAGGAGGCATGAATAAAGACACAGACACCAGAGATTGGGTTGAACTGGGGCCTCTTTATTTAAACAAGGGAATCCTGGATCTACATGTGAAAGTGCAGGAATCTGTTAGATCCTTTCTCAAGCAGCCTGCTGTTCTCATGCACTTCTGACTTTTTCTGGCCCCTGCCACCCAACCAAATTTGGAGGCAGAGTAGTAGCAAAGAAGTCACACTTTTGCCTTGTTTTGAAGCAAACTTGCATTCCTAGAAGCCCTGTGGAGTGCAATTTTGCTTTGAAATAAGCGATGTGCTTCCTGAATGCCTTTTTTTCCTTTAAGGAAACATGCAGGGGGTTTACTGCTGTAGTTTTGTGCTGCAGTGGCAGCAGTTTCACAAGCAGCAAGGGGGTGCAGGCCCCAGTGAGTTGTGGGGAGGGGAGAATTGGTTTCTGGATCCCTAGAAACCGCCAACACCTATTTTGTGTGTATCAGCATTTTCCACTGAGATCTTAGGAAAAAACTGAAAGGTGTGACTGGAATATACCTCAATATTTTACAAAGCTGTATATTATAAAGTAAACCGTCAATATATTTTTTTAAAAAAAAGCCTCAGGATATTTAAGATGAATTGTTAATTTGTAAACATCTTGTTTAGCTTTCCTATAGCACATATATAATGAGTACATGACATAATAATCACCCTCCATTCATTTTTTTTTTTTTTGTAGGAATGATGCTACCATCACTGACTTCAGCTGTGTATTTCTTTTTATTTTTGGGTTTGTGTACGTGGTGGTCCTGTTGTCGAGTATTTGATCAGCTGATATTCAGCTGTCTCTGTGTATTAATGGCTATATTCAGCGCAGGCCACTTAATTGGACTTTACCTGTACCAGTTACAGTTTTTTCAAGAAATTATTCCACCCGATGACTTTTATGCCAGGTAAGAAGTTTTCTTTGCATTATTATTATTATTATTATTATTATTATTATTATTATTATTATTATATTTATATCCCGCCTTTTTCCCAGTACTGGGACTCAAGGCGGTTTACAAGATTAAAACATGTACGATAAAAACATATAAATATAAATTACAAAAGTTAAAATAGAATTAAATCTACAGTGAAATTAAAAACATGTTAAAAAAATTAAAAACTGTAACAGTTTAAAAAGGGAGGGGGGGAATGCAATACATTAACACAGGTCCAGTATAGTTCCAAAAGCCTACTGATCCAAAAAAGTTTTTGCCTGCCTCCAAAACTGTAGCACAGAGGGAGCCAGCGTAGCCTCCCTGGGAAGGGAGGTATTTGGAGCTGTAACAAAAATGAGATTCTTGGGTTATAGAACAGATCAATAGATGACAAAAGTAGGATATGTTTAGAGAAGTATATGAAGTTGTATAGGAGAAATTATATTAGTTATATGTTGATTATTAGGGTAAAGATAAATATTATAAAGGAAAAATGAGCACAGATTATAGAAGATTAATCTTGGGGAAAAGAAGGATGTGAAACGTACCATTTCTATTGTCTAAGGAAATCGTAGAACTCCTGTATGATTGGTAACTTCTGGTCTGGTATGGGATTGGTTTATTCCAGAGGCCTGATTGGACAGTAGGGCTTGGGGGACAATTTGACAGTTGAAACAATCAAGTTTAATTTTATGTTTGTAGAAAACCTAGGAAAGTGAGGTGAGAGGTGCTTCCTATACACATGTCTATAGGAATGTCAGATCTATGCCAGAGAGGAAAGAAGAAAGAAATAACATGAGTGGAATTAGTTATAACTCGATAGAGTTTTTTTTTTTACTTTGTTTTGTTAATATAACTTTTTGTAAAGAAAAAATCTTATAAATGTATTACTATTATAAATAAAATTATATGGGTAGTCTTTCCAGTATGGGCTTGAAATATTCAATCCCCATGTAGCTGTTCTCCAAGCCAATAGATTTTACAGGGTGGTGTATTACTGCCTGCATTCATGTGAGACATATCGATAATCAAGTTACTCGAGTATAATTGGTGTGGGGCAACTGTGGAAAATATCTCAAATACTGATAAATCTAAAAGTAGACTCCTGTCTCTCTTACACATGGGTTTGCATGCAAAGGAAGTGTCAATGGGCACACTCTATTTTTGTTCTACTAATGTTAAATTCTTTCTTACTTCCTTTTGTTTTTACATGTTTATGTTTGTTGACGTTTCTTTGTCAAAAGTGCTGTTTCTGTATTGTGAGGGTTGTTAATTGCATTCTGAATAGCAATGTATTCCTCTATGAATTACAGAAGGTGTTTGAAGATTTAAGTTCTCTTCTGCCATCTACAGACCAGAGAATAGATACAGAGAAAAACTCGTATTTTTAAGCAGTTCATTGTTAAAGTCATTTTTATTTCACATACTTTAAAGAGCAAAAAATAGAGGATTTTTTAGGTGCACATTTTTCATTGATTGAGTGATTTATTCTAAAAGTAGTTCAGAGAGAGAGAGGAGGGGAGGTAGCAATTCTTTAACAGCAAAAAGTAATGTCCTTATTACTAGGCATTCACTAAGCATAAGTTTCTCCTTAAAACATTTTTGCAGGGCCCAAAAATTGTGTTAAAATTTACACATTTTAGTTAGGCTTCATTTTCTATGAAAATACAAATTATTCGGGAAAGGAGATTATCTCCCTCTTTTGATATTAACAATAGATATGGTGTCAAAGAATTTCTGATTGTTGAGTCCTTAACTGCTACTTTAATAACAAGGTAAATACAAAGGTAGTTCCCATGAACAGCCCATAAACCAATGCAATAAATACATGATACCATTGCATCCATACCCTCAGAATAAAAGGAAAACAAACATGATTTTGGGTATTAACGAGCAACAACTTCATTTAACTATAAAGCATCTGCAACAGGCAAATTGCCTAAAATAAATAGTTCCCTCAAGCAAGTTGTAGATTCCCCAAGAATGTTTTAGATTCTCCAGGAAAATATCACATTCTATGTCTAAGAGGTGTACACTATCATTCCTAAGCAATTGAGGCAAATGATGAAAAATCCCTGAAAGTACAGTTCCCTCCTGCTTTACATACTTGTTAATCTTTCTCCTGGCCCCACACATTTGCTTTGCATTACTGAAACATCAAGCCCTGCATTGCAATATGTCAGACCAAACTAGCTGAACCAGTTTAAATCGGTAGGCCAACGCTTCAGCCTGCTTGCAAGTGGACTTGCCTTTTCTTGTGCTCAAGTCATTCTCACCAAGATGGATAACCATCACCTCAAGTGGGTCAAGATTATGCAGCTGGCACAGGAGGACCAGTAAAAGCTTGTTCCAAAGCATGCAACACTTTTCATACCAGTGCCAAAGTCATTGCTGCCTTAAGTGATGGTGCCTTATAATGAAAGAGACACAGGAAGTCTAATATTTAAGATATAGCTAAATAATTTTCAGGGGAAATAGGGCTCCTCTTATTAGGCTTCTAAGGAACCTCCTTAGTTCCTCCATCTATCACCCTACAAAACCAAAAATCAGCTGTAAGATTACTAATACTGTTCAACAAGCTACCTTGAATGCCATAGTTTGGTAGAAAGAGCAGGTTATAAATCAAATCAAATAAACAAATCTTACTCCAGAAAGCCAAAGCCAAAAGATGTCCTGCAGTAGAGCTCTGTGCTGGCCTTACTTGCTTAAGTGTCATACAATAGTGTGTGAAATGACTAACTGGGATGAAAAAACTTCAGACTCAATTCTCCTGCATCCTAAAAGCCTCCAATTCTACTGCTATCCTGTGATAACTCCAAAATAACCCCCATCACCTAGCACACACTTCTTGAAAATTCACATCAATCCCAGTCCCACATTAGCATCTGAATGAATGTACAGCTCAGCCTTCAAGTGCCTCTCATCTCTCCAAAAAGAAACACCATTGAAAGATTCCCAAAATGTGGCCCAATTCAAAATTGCAGGTGGCATTTGAAACCTTTAGCACAATGCTTGAGTGGGCAGTGCGCCACAGGACATGGAAGTGCTCAGTATCGCAACGATTTCCTGTTTGCTGGCTCTGCTGAGTGTGCTCGGCCCATGGGACAATTTGGAACTCTTGCAAAAGACATGGGTGTCCCATTGGCACATGAAAAGTCAGAGGGCCATTGCCATTTTGTAGATCTATGGATTTAGGACTGAAAGAATCAGTGAGGCCTCCACTCATTGAGGTTCTCCAAATTCCACCATGAAGGTCAGTCCACCTTGGTGCCATTCCTGAATGCTGGCTTTTGTTGTTGTTGTTGTTCAAATGGAAAAGTGCGTATTTGATGCACTTTTTTTTCATTTGAAGTGTACATCCAAGGGTATATTTCCCCTTCATTGACTAAATGTTTGTGAACACAACTATAGGCTTGGGAATACATGCGCTCTGCCTAAAAAATGTAATTGCATTCAGAGGTGCAAACGGAGCAAGTTCTGATGTTTATCCTGAAATGAAATTCTTGTACAGCTCTAGTTGGACTTCTAGACTTCCAGTGGAGAATTTGATGGCTCATGGCTCATCACCTTTGCTTTTTAAGAAAGTTAACAAGCAGTTGCAGGAGCTGGTGAGACACTTAAAACTTTGCCTGTAAACTGGTAGCATGTTGTAGGGGTTTTCTAAGGAGGCTGTGGAATGTGATGAAGGCATTCAGGACTTCATTCCATTGGCTTCAGGTTTGTGCTTTCATGACAATGGACTTGGGACATTTTGGGGGAATCTTTCAACAGGTTGAGATGCTCTTGGAGACTGAGCTGGAAGTTCACTCTCATGCAGTTGGAAACCTGGGATTTGGGGGAGAGGGGGTGACGCACTCTGGGCACTAGAAAAAAAATCTATGGAGCAATCTTATTGGCAGTTGAACTGAAAACTTCCTGATGTTTTTTCAGGTGCTCCTTGCTTATCCAGTGTTTCTTATGTTACGAAATAGAGCAGGCTGCCAAGATGAAGAAATGGGGTTGGTCCATCAACATGACATTTAGCTAGAATTTAGTCTTCTTTTTTTTTACAAGCTGTGTAAATACATAGGATTTGTAAGTATACACAATTTATCTATTGTTTAGAGTGTGTATTTATGCCAAGAGCTCCACACATAGCAACCTCATGTTTGTTGTGAATAAGTATTAGAAAGGACTATGTTACCCTAAATCAGGGGTAGGCAAACTTTTTGGGCCCAAGGGTCAAATTGATGCTGGGAAAGCATGTTCCCCATTGCTGGCATGTAGCCCCAAATCTGATTACCCAGACCGTTTTCTCACGCACACTTGTGTACACCCACACACCCACTCTCTCTACAATTCAGTCAGATTTATTTTTTGATTGCATTTTTATACTGCCCAATAGCCGAAGCTCCCTGGGCGGTTCACAAAATGATAATGGACAGTATTGCGCTTGCTTTTTGTTTTGGTTCTGGTTGGTTTGTTTTCTTGCATTTTAATGTTATGACATAGCTGATTGGATTATAAGGGATTATATGTTTTTAAATTGCTTTAAATTGCTTAATTGCATATCGTCTGGAGAGCGTAGATTAATGGGGCAATTTAACAAACACAGTCAAAGTCCATTTTTAAATTATGTTTGCAATAATTTTCATTACTTTTGTAAACCTTTGGTTCTGTAGATGAGCAAGGAAGAAGTAAGATAATACATTTCTTCAGCTTTGTGGAGTTGCTGGAAACAGTTTCTTTAGAAATGAGCTCCCGGATTATAGAAATATTTACTATATCTCTAGTCTGCTGTATGGTAGAAATCTGTTGTGTTCTTAGTCGAGAAACTATAAGAAAATATCTTGAATAAATTCCACAGCCTAGAATGACATATGCCCTGGGCTATCTCTTGTTTGCAAAAGAAAAAGTAAAGACAAGAGATGATTGCAATAGAGAGGGTAAATGCTATCTTTTGTTAGCAAACACCTAAACATATGTTTCCAACTGTTTTCACCCAATCATTTAAAAACACACACACAAAAATCTTTGCTGCTATTAATCTCCCAGGCACTCCATTAATTTATGTGTAGAAATGCCGTTCATCATTTTTACTTTTCAGTTCCTTGGAAGTATAAGTGGCTTTGGGGTAAATTTTCAAGATGACTGCATTCTTACAATTAGTTCAAGGCTACGTTCTCAGTGTTAATGGAGAGGGGTGAACACCAGCCTGATGTCTACTGCCATTAAAAGATAGCAATGGTTAGCACAGGTGTGACAGCACCAGTACTTTACTTCATGGCTATTTGATCATTCCCTGAATTTCAGCATATGGTTTCTGCTATAGTACCCTCCCTGTACATTTGCAGGATTTTCAACAGTTCTGACGTCTATTTTAAATAGTAGAGTTTGAGTTTAATACAAATTGCTTAAGGCTGTAACCCAGCACCCACTTACCTGAGAGTAAGCCCCATTGAACCCAATGTTCTTAATTCTGAGTAGGCATGTATAGAATTGCCTTTTGAGTTCTTAGATCAGACTATATTTGCATAATTTATCTACCTTTGATGAACTTGCAGAGTTTGGCTTTCTGTGTTGTGGAATATTATTTTACTATTGACAGAACAGAAGCAGCACTGCCAACATAATGAGAAGCTAGTGGAAAATATGAAAGCAAGAGGGGTTGTCGGAAATTTGGAACTGATGCTGAAACATTTAAACTTGACTGATGGAAAGCAATCCTCTTTATGCTGTCAAACAATAATGAAAAGAAAGAAAAACAATATGCATTTAATTATCTGTGCACCTTGATGTCTTGTACGAGGAGCAACAGTTCTTAACTGGGATAATGAGTGAAATTTCTTTATACAAAAGATATTGAAAGATGTTGTCTTGTTCACTTATACAAATATACCATAATACTGATGTGGCTGTCAGACCCTGGCAATCATAGCCATAATTTGGGGGGGGGGGGAGGCTGTATATTCTTAAATTCTTTTTTCCCCTTTCTTTTTGGGGGGGGGGAAATTGTGATGAAGAATCATCACCTTGAACACTTGTAATAGAATTTGGGCCTTCCAGAGGGCCAACAGTGGAGATTTCTCCTATATTTCAAAATTCACTCTCTTGGTCAATAGTTATAGAGAAAAAAGAATCATAACTCTAGCTTTTACTTTTAAAATAGAAAGTTACCTGAAAACTGCAATCCTACAAAAGAGACTGAAAACATCCCTTATTGGCTAGCAAGATTATGATATCACCCAGTACCTATTTTTTAATCTGCAACTATTCAGTTGGGTATTCATTCTCTTTCTCCCTTTTTTCCACTCTGTACTGTCACGTGTCAGCCCCACACATCCTGTCAGGACCTTAAAGTCAACAAGTTGAAATCTTTTAGGTTGGCAGACGGTGGAGGCTCTTTTCCTCCAGCTACAGTTACAGAAGTGGACTTTCCCTGTGTCTTTCCTGTTTCATTATCAATCTATCATTTTTTGTAGATATACATACAAAAAGCCTTGCTTGACACTGCTTGCAGTCCTTATTTGAGTAGAAATGGGGGGTATGTTCTCTTTCCCCACCCTATTCCTAAGGCCCCTGGGTGATTATTCAAATTTGTATAGCATGATTAAGTGTCATAACTTTCTTGTAATGCAGAGAGCGAAATTAAAAGAAAATGCATGTAGTCTTAGGCCACAGCTAGACCTAAGGTTTATCCCTGGATCTTCCAGGGGTCAAACCTGTTCACCTAGGTGACACACAGGGGATCCAGTGCTCAGGCAGGGGCGAACCCTGGATGATCCCAGGATAAACCTTAGGTCTAGCTGTGGCCTTATACTAGCAAAGCTGGAGACCAGTGAGTGTGGAGTCAATAGAAGTCAAATTGAGTACTATTACCTAGAGTTTAGAGGACATTTTCTTCTTTCCTCTTAATTAAAACTTCAGTTTTGAAGACTTGTTGTGTTCAACAAGGACTATTTCAGAGTTAGAATAATTCTACACCATCTCAGCCCATTCATACAATATGTGGATCTGAAGTTGGCTCTGTTGACTGCTACCAGGATGCAAATGAGGGAAGGATCAGTTCAACCACTGGACCTGGTACTCTTACACAATACAGTCAAATATGAACCCCACAGAAGGACCTGATTCATATTGTGGTCGCTCTTGTATTTATGATATAATATCTGTACTGACATTGTATTTCTTAGTGTTCTAGAAACTTTTAAATGCACTTCCCCAAATGCTACCAGAAATACGGCTGTTTGAAACAGAATAAAATAATGCTCTGTGGTATTTGGCCACCTGCCCATAAAAAAAATACCACCCACATTCACAGGAGCTTCAGAGCTTGAACCTCTCTTACTTGTTTGTATTTTAATATACAAGTTAATAGCAAAACAGACAAACTCTGCCATGTCACATGTACTGATGTATCTTTTCTTTTAGAAATAAAATAGAGCTCCGGCTATTGGGTGGTATAGAAATGTAATAAATAAACAAATAAATGGCCATAGATCATAGACATTATCTATCTTTGCAATGTACAAAATGCATTGACCCAGTGAGAAATGTCTGCAGTTGAAGAGTTGGTTTGCTTGACTTTGTTGTGGTATGCAGCCTCGAAAACTGATGTCCTCTAGCTCCAGTTCTTTTGACTGTTATTACAGTTCTCCAGATCATTTTGATTCATGATTCTAAGATGTATCTCTTAATGCCAGAGAATACCTCCCGCTGGGCATGTTATTATTTCCCTATACACTCCATGCTGAAGTTCTCGCATGCTGAAGTTTATTGTATGAACCAACCTTTCATTTCATAGAGCAGAAATGTTGCTTAAAAATAATGCTTTTGCTACACTTCACGTATCTCAAAACAGCCTTTTAGACAGTCCCAAAAATTAAGGAAAAGTTTGGCAGCACTCTATCCATGTATAGAAGGGACATTAGAATCCAAGCCAATATTTTTATAATGCTACAGGTAGGAAAAAGGAAAGAATTTATTGCTAGGGTTTTATTGCTGGTATTTCACAAAATGGATGAATATTCTGGAATCTATGAAAGAAGAGTAATCCTTTACAGAAATTTGCTTCATTTGCATAGGTGAATACATAATTACTTAGCCCAATATCCCCCCCAACTCTGTGTTCCTGTTTATGCAAAACATATGGTTTACAAATTGATCCCTTGGCCCCAAGGAACTATTAGCCGATATATTGTTTAGTGTAAACTGGATGCTTCAAAGAAAGTAGAAGAGGCATAGTTCCTCCTCATAGATGAGTTTATCCTTCTACCCCACTATTACCCAGTATTCTGTGTGCATATTTTAATTTTGCCATATAGTTTCTATTGTGGCCATAAAATACACTAACATGCTAAGCATAGTTTATTTATTTTGTTTTACAATATTTGTTTAAGCGCTTTTCAATCATAATAGTTCTCAAAGCGGCTCATAATTGAATCAGATTTATTGGCAGTAGATATTGCCCTCGTTCTGAAATACCAGGAACCTTTCTGGAAAACCAGGAGCTGTTGAGGGTATAGAACAATGGAATCCAGTAGCTGTGGCTCTGCTTCCCTGAAAGACATTGGTCATGGAGGTGGTGGTGGCAGCAGTAAAGAGAGGTGTGAGGGAACAGATGTTCTGCAGAGTCCTCTCTGGTTTACCAGGTTTTCCTTCTGCTGATCCTGCTGTTCTAAATGGCTGTTAGAGGTACTGGGGTGGCAGTAATGTGCAAAGCCTGTTTCCAGTCTCCTGATGGTGTTGCTGCCTCATCAGGCCTGCAGCAAGTAGCCATAGAGAACAATCCCTCACCCACCCACAATAGGCTGCCAAACTTTGCAGCACGATGTTTGCTGTTGGTGCAGGGGTGGGCTTCCTCAACAGCACTTTTAATACCACTGGCACTTGTGTTGCTAATGATGGAAAGGTCAGCAGGCTAATGGCTTCCTTTCCTGCTATGAATACCAATCAGCTTGTGTGAAGCTTGGCATGTGATTCATAGAAGACACCTAAGGTGCAGTTCTTGACAGCGCTCTGGCAGTTCAGACACGAAAGCAAATGGCTCCTAATTGGCCTAGGAGTATATGCTTAAACTAGATCTCCTGCAGTGATGGTCCGTAAAACACATTGTTAAGTCATCATAAGCAAGGAGAGGTTTTTTCTTCTTCTTCTTCTGGGCAATGTTGAGAACTTCTAATAATCCCCTGTGTTTCTCCCTTTAAATCCTTCCCCTGCATGTCCAAGTTAATTTTATTTATTTATTTATTTATTTCTAAAGCAGAAACTGCTGTTTATCTTTGCTATTTAGTGTGTTCCTTTGACTTTTAAGTTTGACCCAGAATTTCTGCTTCATGATGCAACAAGCGTTTTGATGGCTTTATGCATGGCTTTATGCTATTTATCATGAGAGAACTTGTCATTCTAATCTTCTAATCTTCAGTATAATATTATCAAAATCTTGACTTGATTGTTAAAGGCAGACATCCAATTTTATTATGTTGTGGCACTTCCTCCATCCAAAAATGTACCTTTTTCGCTTACAAAGCACTTGTCCTTTACCAATACCCACAATGTATCAAGGTCATAAGTTATCTTAAGCAAGTGCTAAGGAGAGAAAATCCAAGAATATTCAGAACTCGGAAAATGAACTGAGAGTAGCAAATACATGGAGGGAAATAACTGACCACATTGCATGTAGTGAAAACATAGGGGGAAATTGTTTTCTATTTTTAAAACTTCTGTTCCTATGTTGTTGCCTATTTTAACCTTTATATCAATTTCTAGCAGTCATTAAGGTCACAAGGTTGTGAATTTGTAATGAAGTGAAAATGGCAGTGCATAGAAACCAATGACATTTTTTTCCAAAATTCGTTGGAAGCCTTTTCTGGGAAAATTAGCATAGTGTGGCTAGAATGCAGAGTCAGAAGCAAGTAGAACTATTTGAATGAATCTGGTTTGAAACAGAGTGATGGAGATTGGAGTATGAGATATGAAAATAGAAGCTGTACTACTTCCTATAGTACACATGTGAAACGATAGGAGATTCCCTGAGAACTATGTCCATGCCAAGTGTTCTTCACTGAGAAGTCTAGGGAACCCCAGGGCTTAACAGCTCTACCTGAGAGGTTGGTGAGGGTGCCCATAGCATAGTACTTCCAGGAAATACTGTGTTCATGTATCTGTGTGGTATATAATATATGTTCTTTCCTTTATATTGATGCTACCAAAATGATAGTTTATTTTCTTCTTATTTCCCATATGGATGATTATAACTTCCTTATTGTTGATCTTCCTGGTACTATTCTAAATCAGAAGTCTCTCTGCTGTTTTAAACACTTCCCTCATCTGGTATTTTAAGATCCTAGTTCAGATTATATTACTCCTTTGCTCTATTCTCTCTGTTTCCTCCCTCTCTCTTCTCATCTTTGCTTTTATGTTTCTTGTATTTGCTTTAAAATGCCTTCATGGTAACGTTCCTGTATATCTATCTTTTTTCCTTTGTTCCTGCTTAGAATCAAGCCTCCACAGGTACATAACTTCTTGTTTAAACCTAAGATTACCCTCTCTTTACCCCTTTCCTCTTGTAGCACCCTACGACATCTGACCTGACATTTTCCACCTGACATCTGACTCGCTTCCTCTGATCTTTATATGCAAATGCCATTTTAAGGTGCATCTGCTCAGCCTGGCTTTTCCTGGTTAACTCTGTCAGTCTGTCTTTCCTTCCAAATGTGTCTTGTCCTGAACTTTAATTAGTAAATCTGTCCTGAACTTTAGGTTGTAAGCTTAATTTATTTTTATTTGATATAATATATAGCAAGTACAAGTACTTTCATTGTTTGTATTATGATTGTGTGTGTGTGTGTGTGTGTGTGTGAGTGAGTGAGAGAGAGAGAGAGAGAGAGAGAGAGAGAGAGAGAGAGGATGGTGTATCTGACTCAGACAGGGTTTGTTATTACAAGGATGTACTGGTATGAGCCTCAAGCTTGTACACTTCCTTCATCCCTACTTCCTGTGGAAGGGGAGGAGATGAGACACTTCTGATAACAGTTTATAGTCAACCACTGTATCCATTCCATCTGAATATAATAAAGTGTGGTTTAATGCAAACCAAAGTTTGTTCACAAACCAAGATACCAAATCAGGATCTGACCCAGGCTAGAGTTATAATGTAATAAATCTACAGTTACAGATTTGATCAGTTTAGTACAGGTTACCATCCTCCAAGCTATTGTTTTGGTAGATCAGGAACGTGCCACAGGCTTTCACACTCAGTTCCCTCCTTGCTTTTTCTGATTGAGCAAACCATAGTACTTTTTAATTCTGAACTGTGCAAACTTTGGTTTGTACATATATAATAGTTTGCATTCAACCTGGATATTGGAACCCACTCCAAGAGTCTCAGGGAACGTGATAGCACTCTTCTATTGCATGCTTTGATATGAAACATATTTGCATTAAGAGTGTTTGCACATTCAGGCAATACTAAAATGTTAATAAAAGCTTAAGACACCCATTAAAACACCTTTAATAGTTTTGATTTGAGACCCCCTCTATTAGAGGCTGAAGATAGCAGGAAATTGTTCCTGGTACTTACTGTTCCTGTAGGGTGAAGTAAATGCTGGGAACACCTCCCCACTACACTCTACCTAGACTGGAGGTCAGTGTGGTAGCTGCAGGAAACCACCCCCAGGTGCTTTTGTGTCAGAGGCATGTGGTGGCAAAAATCGGTCCACCATGCACTTCATTAAGCAAAATAGCTACATCACAGCAAAACTGCCTAGGATGACAAGAACATTTTCAGATGACAGATTAAAATGATTATAATAAGAACATAAGAAGAGCCTGATTGATTAGATCAAGGATCCATGTAGTCCAGCATTCTGCTCACTCAGTGGACAACCAGTTGTTGACAGGAAAACCACAAGCACAACACAAGTGCAACAGCACCCTCCCGTCATTGTTCTCCCCAATAACTAGGGTACATAGGCATAATATCTCTGATACTGGAAGTAGCATATAGCCTTCATGACTAGTAGCCATTGATAGCCTTCTTGAGAAATTTACCTAACTCCCTTTTAAAGCCATCCAAATTGATGGCCACCACTATTTCTGGTGGTAGTGAATGCGCTGGGTGAAAAAGTACTTCATTTTATCTATCCTGAATCTCCCACTAATCAGCTTCATGGAATTATCTTGGTTCTAGTATTTTGAGAGAGCGAGAAAAATGTTTTCTCTATCCACATTCTCCACACCGTGCATAATTTGGTACACCTCTATCAGGTCTCGCCTTAGCCTCCTTTTTTCCAAGGTAAACAATTCCAGCTGTTGTAACCTTTAGCCCCTTGATCATTTTAGTTGCCCTTTTCTGCATTTTCCGGAAAGTAAATTGTGTTTAGAGTCTTCTAGTATCTTGCATGCATGCAGACGAAAGAATCCATTATTAGTTTACTTAAAAAAAGAAGATGCTGAAGAATATTAAACATTCTATTCCAAGGTTAACATGTTTGAGAGCAAAGTACAGTTTATGCTTTCTTAGTTGTTATTTTTTTTAAATAAAACAAGCCATGTTGTATATGCAGTGTTTTGTTAACTTTTATATAATGCAGAACTCTCGGGGTGTAGCCCTTTTTCTTCTATAGTTATTGCTGGATTAATAGTTCTTAACTTCTCTCTTTAACTTAACATTACATGGTTGATATTTATGCTATAAATTATTTATTCAGAGTTTAACGTTCAATCATTCTGCATTTCAGATTAGTTCTCTTTAGAAGGAAAAAGGATTGCCAGAAAGAATATTATATGAGTGCTGGTTTTGTCATTGGCGGAAAAGCGTTGATTCAGTCAAAGCAATGGAAATTGGGATTCAGTAGAAAAGCCATATATAGGAATATGAGAATGAGCAATAAAACCATGATATTAAAACAAAAGCAGTAATGAGCCAAGCTGTGTGTGTGCGTGTATTGTAGTGTCTTAATGGCAACACTATAGTTACAGCATAAGTGATAGCACTTTCACAAAGTTCAGGTACTGTCACAGTGAACAAAAACACTTAGTACTGTGATAATTTCACAAGTGTTTTTAATTAGTTAATTGATTGAGTAATTACATTTCTATACCTCCCAATAGCGGAAGTGCTCTGGGCAATTAACAACAATTAAACCATAAAATGCGACCTAAAATACAATATAAAAGTTTAAAAGCTTAAAAACTACAGTATAAAAAAATACTAAAAGCCAAACAAAATTTAGCAGTGATGCAAAGATTTAAAATACAGTAACAGATTGAAAACAGAACTGCAAGACTAAAATGTCTAGGAAAATAAGAAGGTCTTCATCTGATGCTAGAAAGAACACAATGTAGGCACCAGGTGAGCCTCTCATTCCACAGCCGGGAAGTGGGTGGAGGGCACAACAGAAAAAGCCCTCTTCTTAGTAGCTACCCACATCACTTCCTTTGGCAGGGAGTCCTGGAGAAGGATCACTGAAGACAATCTTAGGGTCCAGGCAAGTATATATGGGAGGAGACGATCCTTCAGGTAACCTGGCCCCAAGCTGTTTAGGGCTTTGAATGTTATTATCAGAAACAGGCCTGGCATAATATGATCACGTTGGCCATTAGTAATCTTGATGCCCTATTTTGGACCAGCTGAAGTTTCCAGACTGTTTTCAAAGGCAGCCCCATCTATAACGTATTGCTGTAATCCAGACAACAGGTTACCAGAGCACGGATAACTGTATCTAGACTATCTCTGTCCAGATACGGATACAGTTGGTATATCAGTCTGAACGGATAAAAGGTACTGTTCAATTTAAAATTCCTAGGGTGGTGTACAAGAAAACAATTTAAAAAAAACAGTAAATATTAAAACGTCATAAGAATAAAACAGCACAAGCAACAAATAAAACATTTTGTTAGGTTGGCATAATTGGGCAGCTGATTTAGTCCATGTCACTGCAGGGGTTTATTGCCAAGAGCGCTTGCTCACCTTTCCCTCTGGCTGTGGGCTGGGGGGACAACTGAATGAAAAAGAAATGACATTCTGAGCATCATTTCCAGCTAAAGAGAAGGCCCTACAGGCCTCTCCTGTGTAGCAGGCCTATTACCCTTTCCTGTTTCCCTGACGTAAGTCTTTTGTATGGGGAACCTGGGGTGGGTGAAGGCTTGCAGGGAGGCCTGAGTAGGGGCAAAGGTTGTGCAAGACTCATTTTGAGTTGACCCCAGCTTGAAGTAGACAGGGCTTGAATTGTAAAGGGATCAGACGTTTTGAGCAGAGGAAGTTTCAAGTTTCCTGGATTTCAAGTATTGTCCTATCTCTGTTTAAAACAATTGAATTTGTGATACCAAGAAAGAATTCTTATCTAGTGCTATGAATTGGATTTATACACAGATTTCATCAACACAAAGGGCTCATCTACATCAAGCAAGATATTCCACTATGAAAGCAGTATGAAAGTGGTATATAAAAGGCAGGAGCCACACTACTGCTTTATAGCAGTATTGAAGTGCACTGCAGGATCTACACTATTGCTTTATAGCGGTACTGAAGTGCACTGACAACTGTTGGGGCCCATGACAAATCTGCACCAAGCAGGATATAACACTCTGAAAGTGAAGAAGGGAAGCCTGGAGAACAGAAGATTGAGGGGAGACATGATAGCACTCTTCAAATACTTAAAAGGTTGTCACACAGAGGAGGGCCAGGATCTCGTCTTGATCATCCCAGAGTGCAGGACACGGAATAACAGGCTCAAGTTACAGGAAGTCAGATTCCGGCTGGACATCAAGAAAAACTTCCTGACTGTTAGAGCAGTACGACAATGGAACCAATTACCTAGGGAGGTTGTGGGCCCATGACACAGCTACACCAAGCAGGATATAACATTATGAAAGTGGTATGAAATCAGTACGTGGTATGTGTCAATGGGCCCCAACAGTTGTCAGTGCAGTTCAATATTGCTATAGAGCAGTAGTGTGTCTCCACTTTCATAGTGGAATAACCTCCTTGGTGTAGATGAGCCCAAAGACTGAAATAAAATGTGTGTAATTACTGTGGTGGTGCCTTTAATAGTTATTTTTTGAATCTTGTGGATTGTACTGCTTTAGATTTCCCATTATCACACTGCATAATGGTGTTACCTCTGACATTAGGTCTGGCATTTCTGGGTGACCAAGGCCCTGTTCAGACAACACTTTTCTATCAGGTATGAGAATGAAGCATCCTTTGGCACAAGCATACCCTCACACCGCTTTCTTGCTTCCTTTTCCTTGCCTTGATAGGAAATAATGTATGAACTGGTTCAATGACACTTCTATCTATTTGCCTCTTTCAGCACAGGTAAATGGATAGAGAGGGTTGAGGGAGAGCCCTAGGGATATTTCAAGCATGAAGTGCTCTTCTCTCATAATCAGATGGGAAAATATTAGTCTGAGCAGGTCATCAAGGAAGAATTGTACGTAGTAAATACCTTTTGTAATGATGGTTATTTTCACAGTTGGCTGCACTGCCTAAGTGGAAGAAGAAGAAAAAAGATAGTTTTCCTGTTATTCAGAAAGCAGCGATATTTCCACTCTTACATCATTATGTGCTTTAACGCCACATCAGTATCTTGCATTTATCAAGGTCATAGGTTGTGAATATGTCAGGAAGAGCAGAACGTAGTGCATATACACCAGAGAGATGATTGCATTAATTCACTAAGTTTTTGCTGGGAAAATGAATGTGCAGAGCAAGAATGTGACAGCCACCTGCTACTTTTTATTTTCCAGCATGCTGTTTATATAATGTTCCTCAAAACAGTAATAAAATTCTTCCTGGCTTCCATAACTTAAAATACTATTAATGTTATTGCCCTTCTGTAGATTTTCATGAAATATGCTTAATGAATCTTAATTTATCCTTTGAAAATATAAGGTACCTTTTTCTAGCAATGTAAAAAAAATATTTTATTAAAACATGTATAAACTGCCTTTTTATTAAAAACATGGATAAGCCGCATTTTAGCAGATATTGCTCTCACAATATGGGGTACAAATTAATTTTACAGCAATCAACACAATACAAAAACAACTCAATATAAAAATCATCAACTCCTGGATATTTGGTCTGCTTTTCTTGAAATCTATGCATAACTCTCCCCCACCCACCCACCCACTTTTTTTTTATGAATGGTGTATCTGATGGGGGGATGGGGAAATGACAATCATATGTGTGTAATGTTTGTTACTTTTTTTATGGGTTGTTTTCAGTTGTTTTGTTATATTCACAATAAAGAAACAAAAAGCAAAAACAAAGCAAAACATCAGCTTAAATTCCACTTTACACCACTTAAAATGGGCAGCAAAACTTCATCCACAGTTACTGGATGAAGGCAAACAAATTGAAGCTTAATCCAGACAAGACAGAGATGCTTTTGGTCAGTCAAAAGTAGAGCTGTGCAAGTTTCAGCTTCAGCTTTGAAAGCGTTGGCAGCCATTTTGTGTAGAATCTACTGTTTTGTGCAAAGCCCCGGTGTGAAGCGAAGAAAGCTCCAACAACTCCCAGCATGCAATGCTAGGGGTGAACACACCCAGTTTGGGATCGGCGGGCGCTTGTGGCCTTACAGCTGCCGCCCACCCACGTGAGTCACCTCTGATCTTCCAGAAATGGCTGTTTATGGCAGCCATTGTGCACAAGGTGATATCTGTGCACTTTCAGGAATCCAGCATTTACAAGCAGCAGGGAGAAGTGAATGACTGTGGGGCATTCGCTGACCACGCAGTGAGCCATTCAGGGACTCATGTGGCCCAGATAGTGCAGGTGAGTGAGCGGCAGTATCGAGGCCATGAGTGCCTGCTGCTCCTAGACCCCAGTAAGTGAATCCATTCCTAGCAATGTATTCTGGGAGCTGTAGGACCTTTCTTCGCTTCACACTAGGGCTGTGGACAAAATGGTGGTTTGTACACAAAATAGCTGTCAATGCTTCGGAATTCTGAAGCTGAAGCTTCCACGTCCCTAGTCAAAAGGCAGATCAGGGAATAGGGATTCAATTTAGGATGGATGAAGTTAAGACTCAGACTCACAGTTTGGGTGTTCTCTTGGACTCAGCCCTGAACCTAGATGCCCAGGTCTTAGCAGTGGCCAGGAGTGCATTTGCACAGCTGATGCTAGTGCACCAACTATGCCCATTCCTAGAGAAGTCTGATCTAGCCACGGTCGTGCATGCCTTAGTTACATCCTGTTTGAACTACTCTAATGAATCCTACATGGGGTTGCCTTTGAAATCTCTTCAGAAACTTCAGCTAGTCCTGAACGCTGTGGCCAGACTGTTGACCGGAGCCAGTTACAGCAGCTTCAGTGACTACAAATCTGTTTTCGGGCATAATTCTAAGTGCTGGTTGTGACCTGTAAAGCCTTATCCAGCTTGGGATTAGGCTACTGAAAGACCACCTTCTCCCATACAAGCCTGCGTAGTTCTTAAGATCTTGCTTAGGCAGCTCCCTTAATCACATCCTGCAAATGTCCATTTTATACAGAGACACACAGCTTTTCATAAAGTCTTTAATACAGCTCCTTGAACAGAGTGTGTTTGATGCATGCCTAGGGTATGCTCTGAAATAGTGAACAAGGAAGCTTACTGGGGGTTTGTAGTGGCTTCTCAGGTTTATTGGATCTCTCATAGTTATTAACCTGCTGGGTTGGAGTGTGAGAAGTATATTCATGCTCTGAGAGCATTTTGAGCTGTTTTATGCAGCACCTTAGCAGCATTACATAGCCTTTCAAAACACTCTGTTTCTCAGCACCAGGGGTTACATTGGGATTAAAATTGCTACATTTACTCATAAGCATTTATTTATAGGGCAGTAAGCTCCAACTTCTTTAGAATAGGGAACAGGAAGTTCAAAACAAAAGAAAGTTTCGTGAGAAAACCGGGCAAAAGCAAGTAGTAACTTCATGGGTAAGAATGTGCAAATATTTATGGAGTTGCCTGAAGCATTAATTTACCAAAAAGAACATTACGCTTAACAAAATTACTAATATAAGGGAGTGTCCTTTTTTTAAGGGACAGGGGAAGATGCCATCAATTCAGACTGTCAAGGAGTTTGGCTAATCAAGGGTTAGTTGATGATATTCTTTTTATGTATTGTTTCTGTAATACATCTTTTTCATTATTTCAACAGATTGTTTGGGGTCACTTCAGTCATTCAGACCAACTGCTCGAGCACCTGGAAAATCATAACCAACCAAAATTTGAACTGGTACCACCATACCAGTCCTATCTTACTGCTGCTACTGTACTACACCTTAGCAACTCTCATTCGACTTTGGCTACACAAACCTATTGTGCAGGTGAAACGACTCTCTTCCTCCCATTACTAATGAGAAAAGCCTCTAGAGCCTGAAATCATTTCAGGTTGCTTGCAACATTTCCAAATAAAAAGTGTATAATTGTGCATTGTGAATTACTAATAAGAGATCTCATATATCATTCAGGGCAGAACCACACATCACAAGGAAAACATAGGACTCTTAACCCAATGATTTCATATTAACGTAAATGCAGGGGAGGAGATAGTTGTTTGAAAGATTCAGCAGGCTGGAGTGCTTATTTAATCATTCTATCTCTTAGCACTGGAGAAGGGAATGGTAAGGGCTGGTTTAAATGTCCACTAGCCCAGTTCTCTCCTGTATATGGTGCAACACAACTATGTCCGTAAATCATGCTCTATTTCAGCCTTCCCCAAGCTGGTTTCCATGCTAGCTTGGGCTGAGGGGAACTGAAGTTCAAACCCTCTGGAGGTCACCAAGCTAGGGAAGGCTGCTCTATCTTTGCATAATAGTGAGCTGAGATCTGGATAAAGACACTTATAAATGTATGCACAATTTGCCTGAACTATGTAATCCTCTCAAGCAACCCACCCACCTCAGCCCTACAAAGGGTTGGGCGGGAAGTAGATCTGTATATTGTGCGTATATCTCCAGGCTACTTTGTTCAGCTCTTAAATTGCTGTCTCTACAAGGTGAAAAGTGAGTATGTTACTGTTTGTGCATATCATGCTCCAGTATATGTGGGCTTTAAGTAGAACCATCAGAATCGAAATGGCACCTTCCTTGTACATTTTCGTTAGGTCTGGTACAAATCAGACTCAAATGAGAAGAGCAATGAATAGAGTTTACATTGAAGGTGACAAAATTGATGCTCAGTATCACTGAGAGACATGCCTTCATCTTATCATGAATGAGATGGATGTAGAAACATGATTTGTGGCATTTGTTTACCAATTCATTATCTGGCTATCCAGCAGCTTTCCAAGAATGTTGGTAGGGGTGACCTATTAAGCAAACCTCTATCATTCCTTGGTAGTGTTCAGTGAACTTACAAGATAGCATTACTTTTATATTTTATGATTATCTTTACCTGCCATTAGTTTGTACTAACACTTCCTTGAGTTCTACACAAAAGAATTCTGTGAATTTGCCATGCCTTTCAGTCTTGCTTCTTTGAGAGGGCATAAGGCAGGTGTTTTGTGGTGGTGCCCATGACCTTTTCTTAAATTGCCAGATGGGCCCATAAGCCCCCACAAAGGTTGCCTACACCTGGTGTATACACTCTAACATACATTTATAAATGAGGAGGAAACAAAATGGTCACAAATGTTTCATTGGACTTGGTCGTGTGATGAGTTCAAATAACTTGATTGAAATATAAAACTAATGTTTGCAGTGTTGCTTAAAGTTGTCTGCTGAAAAAAATGTTGAGACTCATTAGGGTTAGCACTTGTCTGAAAACTTGCTATGGACTAGAGAGGGAGAGAAATTGAATAGGCCTAATAAATATAATACATATAAACTTAAAACCACCTGGAGTTTTGAGATAGGCTAATGGCTCATGACTTAGTTATATTATTTACCTTGGAAAGTAATTTCAATTTCTAGAGATAAAATAGTAGCTAGATAACATCTTTGTCATATTAATTCTAGAGTTAACTTAGCCCTGTGCTTTGTTTTTTAGGATGAGCCTGATGATGACAAATTTGGTAATAGGGAAGAAGAAACAGACTGCAGTGAAATCCAAATGACTGCAGAGAGAAGACGCAGCTTGTGGTATACCAGCCACTACACAACTGATGAAAGAAAAGTAAGCTTTATAGAGAAATAAATTCATCTATTTTATAATCTCAGTTATGAAATGGTAGTCTTAAATTAGCCAGCCAATGATTGGGAATGTGTGTTCCATGTTCATAACTATATGTATGATATGAGATAGTTCTGCTCTACAGTTTTGAGCACAATAAAAGACCAAATGTTGCTACAAGGATTGAAAAAGTTAAAAATCGTTTTGTGACTTTTCCTTCCAGTACAAATGTGCTACTCAGAATTTTATCATTTTAACTGGACTCATACAGCTAGATTTTCAAACTCATTGCCTCTCAACATAAACACTGCAATATAGGTGGGCTTGTGTGCATCCAGTGGGACTTTTGATTTCTTTTCTTTGAACAGAAGATCCCTACGTAGCATTGCAAGCTACTTCTGAACCTCCCCTGAATTTCACAAAGTAGTTAGTGTCATGGAGGCAGTATCTGTGTTATTCCATTAGTGTAAATGCCATTGCACTAGTGGAAACTACATTCTGAACTATGTACAAGAGGGGAATCTAACTAATGTTATGTTTGCACATGTGCTTGCACAACAGAACGTTTCGGTGAAGCTCTGCTAGTCATATTTAAGCTTGTGAAATGATACTGTTGGATACTGCCTATGATGACATTTAATAAGCTCCCTTATTAAAACCCTCAACTAGAACTGTTGTTACCAACTGTAAATTTACCTTTATCTTTAGTTGTCATTTAGAAGTATATAGTTGTTGTACAATGGCCATCAATAATATAATTCTACAGTGTCCTGTATTCCTCTATATAGATTTCTAAAATATTAGTAGTATATGTGCATGCAATAATTAACATGTACCTCAGAGCAAATGGTTAGTTTTGAAGCTAAAGCCTAACACTCCTAAGAATATTTTATGCTTCAGCTACACTTCTCAACTAATACATTATTCTTGCCTTGCCTTGCAGCTTCTGTCAATGACTCAGGATGAACACAAGCCATCTGATGTTAGTACATGGTCTCAACCTTGCAATTAATTTGGACTGTTCTATTCTTTTGGACTATGTTATATTCTTTTTGAGTTAGACAACTCCTGATGCATTTCTTTAGGGGATAGGAAGATTTGGCTAAGTGGAAGATTCCAGTCTCAAAGTTATCTGCTTTCTAATAAAATAGAAGCAGTAGCAGGTGACTAGCTTGCTGCTATGTCTCCTCAGGTTATTTAGAGATAGCTGGTTGCCTACAGCCACTGTCTATTCTTGACTGGTCATTTCTCCATAATCCAAGACTGACTATTACTGTACTTTAATCATTATTCTGTTGTGTTATTCTCATATGAACATAAGAAGAACCCTGATGGATCAGATCACAGGCCTATGTAGTCCAGCATCCTTTTTCTCACAGTTGCCAAGCAGATGCTGATGGGAAGCCCACAAGCACGATATGATAATAGCCATCTCTTTCACTGAGGTCCCCTGCAACTGGTATTTAGGGCCATGGTGCCTAGGCATATCTAGAGAGGAACTCTGAAGAAAGCATGTTCTGTTCTTGCATTATTCTTGAATGCCATTGACATGTTGGTCAAATAACGCTTTTTGTTCATAAAACAGTTCCTTGGGAGAATAGACTCCATTGATTTCCATATCAATGTGCTTAGAGTAGCATATCAATTTGCATATTACATGTTGTCATGGGCTGTCGTGCATCCTTGTTCACGTTCTTTGTATTTATTTATTTATTTATTTATTTATTACATTTCTATACCGCCCAATAGCCAGAGCTCTCTGGGCAGTTCAGAAAAATTAAAACCATTCAAAGTATAAAACAACAGTATAAAACCATAATATAAAATACAATATAAAAGCTCAACCAGATAAAAACAGCAGCAATGCAAAATTACAAATTTAAAACCATGTATACACATGTAATGGCCAATGTGAATCTAAGGGAGCCTTTGACCAGAAGTATGGTGCACACACCGCAGACTTATTCATTATGCTGTTACTAAAATGGGTAATAGCTTCTTCTAACCACAGGGAAATTGGATCAAATACCAAAAACATGAACTTTTTAAAAACAGATTTTTGTCCTCAAAACCGCACACATGCATATTCCTTACAGAGAAAATGTTGGCTTGGTTAGTATACCCACCCCTTACCACACGAGTCACTATACCAGTTCCACTAGAACCACCTAGAAACAATATGAAAAAAGATGAAGACTGAGGAAATTAATGTTACCCCAATACGGAGGGGAAGGTCACACTATGGAAATGGTGGAGTAAGAAGGACATATGAATAAAGAAGCTCAGGTGCTGATGAAAATGATGGGCCACAGAAGGCAGAAATGGATTCAAATGGAAAGGAAAAGAAGTCGAGCCGGAACAGTTATAATTACCCGATTTCAGAGGAAGGGGAACTAAAAAGGACTGCACTTCCTGGTTGGTTGCCCCCCCAAAAATTTAAAAATATTGGGGGGCACAGAGTTCTCTCAGGTTTCTTACCCTAGTTCCAAATTACAAAAATGGGGCAACAGCCTCAAGCTGCTCTAGCTTTGTTGACAATAGTCTGCACCGCACTGTCTACAGCCATCCAAAAGAAAAGTGACTGCTGAGTAAGGCTGAGGGAGACTGAATGGAGGCTAAGCTGCTATTAGGGACCCCGGAGCTACCACAATGTTGGATGAAAACAGATTTTTCAGTTGATACTCTAGACTTTCAACTCATTCATAGATTGCAGCCCCCTTACCAAGCACCATAAGGCAAGCAGGCCATATTATGCATGGTACTTGGTTCTAGATTACATTCTCTCTGGATATATGAAGCAAACAGATCTATCTTGGCCAAATGGAGCAGGAGAACTGGGGATTCTGGCCTTCGAAATGGGGTGTGTGTGAACATCAAAGTAGAGCAGATAAATGTATTGGAAAAGCCACAAGGAAATATATTAAAAGTGAATCTGACCCCAGGTTTATTGTCACTGCTGAAAATTGCCCAAACGGAAAGAATGAACATTGAGTGCCCGGACTCAGTGTCTCAGTGGTTGGGCTGAGGATGGGTTGTGTGAACCACCCAGACAACTTTGGCTATTGGGCAGTATAAAAATGCAATAAATAAATATGGGTTAAAACAAAGGAAATAACAGTTTGGTTCTGGCCACTGAATAGAAAGTGCAAGGAAGATCCTTGCCTCTTGATTAATTTTTTATCAAGCGTGCTATACAAAGTAGCACAACTGTGAAACAAAAATATGTCAATATGGATGCTACGCATAGACAGATCTGCCAGTCTTGGTCTGTTAAGATGGTTGGGGTTTTTTGAGGTCAAGCTCATTCCATTGTCAGCTATTTATTTATTATCTGTATGGAAATTCATGCCTTCAGTATCATTGATATTTTTAACAAGAGAAGTAATAGAAGCGATTGCTCTACTACAATGCCTGTTTTAAAAGGATTCCCTTTCTCTAATCCTCACTCAACAGGTCCTGTTGGTGACAGTGAATGGTACGCCTGTTGATTATCAGAGCATCCATCCATTGCGTCCCATAGAGAATGGGCCTGCCAAGGCAGATATATACTCAAGACCGCATTACAAATGGGACCCATCAGCTGATGACCCAGGTAGTGGCAAGAATTGTTTGAGAATTCTTTCTATGTATCCAGCCAACCAGTATCCTGTCCGTTTCTAAAAGTCTAAGGCATATTACTTAAAAATGGAGCAAAAATTCTGGATGTAGACTCCTGCCTGAACTCTTTGTATATATCTCAAATAAAGTGTTTTCTCTGGCAATTGAGCCCATTGGGATTATGACTGAAGATATCCTGCTTCTCCTCATCACTCTTCTGACTTCCCCATTAAGACCGTCTTAAGCAGCTTAGCCCACTGACCTTTTGTGTTGTTTTCTTGAGCTTCTTGACATATGAGGGTCTTGTGAAAGTTTGAATGATTTTATTGTAAGCTGCAAAAGTTTGACATGCAGGCTACAATAACCTCATAGTTGACTTGAACTCTTCCAGTCAAGGAAGAGCAAAACGTGGAAATGCCTACCAAGGAAAGTGCAGCTGTATGTTGTTGAGCTAATAGCAGTTTCATGTTTTCATGCTTCCTGCAGTAGAAGGCACAGGGTCCATCCCGCACTACATTAAGCAAAATGGCTACATCACAGCAAAACTGCCTAGGATGACAAGAACATTTTCAGTTGGCAGATTAAAATGGTTATAATAAGAACCTAAGAAGAGCCATGCTGGATCAGACTAAGGGCCCATCTAGTCCAGCATTCTGTTCACACAGTGGCCAACCAGGTGTCAACGGGAAACCCCCGAGCAGGACATAAGTACAACAGCACCCTCCCACCCATGTTCCCCAGCAACTGGTATACATAGGCATACTGCCTCTAATACTTGGAGGTAGCATATAGCCATCAGGACTAGAAGTTATTGATAGCCTTCTCCTCCAGGAATTTGTCTAACTGCCTTTTAAACTGGTAGCCATCATTACTGCTTTAACAATATTCTGAAGTTACTGACAATTTCCAGTCCATTGAATTCACATATGGTTAAGCGGGTAAGAGGCGGGTAAGAAATTTATTATTATTATTATTATTATTATATGAGTTTTATATCCTGAGGTACAGAAGGTAGCTGAATATCTCAGGTACTCATTGTATCTGTTGGACTGATGGTAACGATATATTTACAAATAAAATGTTATAATTATTTTTTTATCCAAAGCAACATAAGACTGCAAGTGAATCCCAAATGCAATATTGCAGGAATGTGGAGTGTGGTAAATAAGGAGGTGCACACAAAATTGGGATTTAAACAGGGCCACATATATTAATAGATCTGCAGAAAGGGAAGCCCTAAGCGGGCATCTTCTCTAATCAGCCTCGTAGCCTTTGTTTTATCGGGTGGGTCATTCACAGCCTGAGAGTGGTGCCATCGCCCAAGCTTCCCCTTTTGGGGTAGGGAGACCTTCTGCGTCACCCCCCGCCCTCGTGCCATAAAAGCTGCGAGTGGGTGAGGAAGGTTGGCCTCAAAGGTAACCATTATCTCATTGAATCATGGAATAGCAGAGTTAGAAGGGGCCTATAAGGCCATCGAGTCCAACCCCCTGCTTAGTGCAGGAATCTACCTTAAAGCATACCTGACAGATGGCTATCCAGCTGCCTCTTGAAGGCCTCTAGAGTGGGAGAGCCCACAACCTCCCTAGTTAACTAGTTCCATTGTCGTACTGCTTTAGCAGTCAGGAAGTTTTTCCTGATGTTCCACCAGAATCTGGCTTCCTGCAACTTGAGCCCATTATTTCATGTCCTGGACTCTGGGAGGATCAAGAAGAGATCCTGGCCTTCCTCTGTGTGACAAACTTTTAAGTATTTGAAGAGTGCTATCATGTCTCCCCTCAATCTTCTCTTCTCCAGGCTAAACATGCCCAGTTCTTTCAGTCTCTCTTCATAGGGCTTTGTTTCCAGACCCCTGATCATCCTGGTTGTCCTCCTCTGAACACGATCCAGCTTGTCTGCATCCTTCTTGAAGTGTGGTGCCCAGAATGTGATGCAATACTCAAGATGAGGCATAACCAGGGCCGAATAGAGGGGAACCAGTACCTCGCGCGATTTGGAAGCTATACTTCTATTAATGCAACCCAAAATAGCATTTGCTTTTTTTGGAGCCATATCACACTGTTGGCTCATATTCAGCTTGTGATCTACAACAATTCCAAGATCCTTCTCGTTTGTAGTATTGCTGAGTATTTCCACCAGCTGGGCCATAAAACTTGCAGCTGGGGAGCCTCAGGCATTATCCATCACTGCAGTGGTGCCTCTGAATGCTCACCAACCCTAACCCGCTCAAGATGCCCGCACATACCTGCCTATCAGCAAATATGACCAAATTGTTAACAATGTCAAATCAACCTAATTATTTCTCCCCTCCTGTCTAACAGTGTGAAGTAGGTGAAAAACTCATAACCAATGAAAGATGAGCAAAAAATTCCTACTCGGCCCCCTGAAGAATAACCATTGAGCTCCACACTGTCTACAAGGAGGGCGGGAGGGAGCTGTGCTTTGAAGAGGAGTAGGGGAGGGGTGAGAGCCCATAAATGGGCTCCTGTTCCCTTTCCCCTCTCCAGTGGTGCCACAGGGAGGCCGCCAATGGCGTGCCTCTTTGTCTCATCTCCAACCCCCAACTGCAATATCCTCCCCACACCCAGGCTGCACCGGGTGTGGAGGTAAGGCATTAATCAAAATTGTTAATATATGTTTGGGAAAATATGACATAGTACATACATGTACATAAATCTACTTCATAGAAAAGCGTTTGAGTAGTTTATACTACAGTAACAGTTTCTACTATTATCCTTATGAGAAATAAAGTGTTTGGTGTAGGAATGCTCAAGGAATTCATTTTCATTTGGTCTACATTTCAAAGTGGACTGAACTGATCCACACCTCCCAGACTAATGTGCGTATCAGAACATGGTTATTCTTCAGATTTCACACTTCTTCAAATTTTCTGATGCAATTCTAGGCTCAAAAGCATACCAAAATGCATATAAAATGCACATTTTAGGATAAAATGCATATTTTAGGGTAAAATATATTTGAAAATGTTTACTTCAAGAGAAAATACATTAAACATGCATAATTATATTTTTAAAACCAAACACATTCGTAGATTAATGCAGAAATGGGATGGAATGGACTTCTGAAGGAATATGTGCAGACCGGAAATATCCATCTATCCTAGTTTGGAGCTTCATGGACAAATGATGGAATGGATCCAGAGGTTCTTTTCCATGAACAGAAGGAGCTTCCATTAACAAAAGATCTCTAACATGAACAGGGAACCATTGGATGTCACTCAATATTTGTAGGGTTTTTCAATTTACATAATCCGTTTATCTTCTTAGAAAAGAAAGAGGAAGAAGAGGGGGAGGAGGAGGAAGAAGAAGAAGAAGAAGAAGAAAATACTGAGGAAGAAAAAAATTCCAAAGTTCATGCAGTGGTCACAGTTTTCCATTTTATCATGAAACAAAGTTATGTTTGTGCTTTGATCGCCATGATGGTAGGTTAAATAATCAATAGGTTCATTTTAAAATAAGGACATTTTGTGGTCAAGAGGTTGAACGAAGTTTAAATTTGTAGTTTCTGATTTGTCACCACAAACAAGCATGCTTGAACTGATAAAACACTTCCCTCATATTACGTCTGATCCCTCAACCATTTCTGCACCATCCCTTGGCAACTTTGAAGCACACGGTCTAACACCTGAGCTTTTGGCATTACAGTGTATCATTGACTGGATTCGCACAATATGATGACCCACAATCAAGATGAGTATGGAATGAGTATCGGTTGTTATTGAAACGTAGGTTGTTGTGTTGTGGTGGACCCAGCCATGATAACAAACCATGGTTTGTTAACTATGAACAAGCCACAGTTCACAATCCAACAACACAATATGGGTTCTCTTTATGGATTCTTTTTATGGTTAACAAACCATGGCTTGTTAGTGCAGCTGGGTTCTCACAACACAATAACCCATGTTTCAACAACAACCCTAGTTTCAACAACAACCCACCCTGAACTGCTATAGTGTAGAAATACTACTATGACCAGCTTCTGTTTGATACACTGGTAGTAAAAAAGTCATTTTAGTCACAGACTGAAGCTGGTGTTTTATACCAAATGGTTTCACTTTTTAAAATCTGTTTATATGTATGTTTAAAAATTTAAAGGCTATACAATTTTAAATTTTAGAATTTTTAACATTTTGAAATCTATAAAAATTATAAACTGGATGCACTACAAGTGGTCGTTTGTTTTCGTTTTGGAGAAATTATTATTAACTATTTGTATATCTATCAACATTAATATGAGCATTAATATATTTCACTAATTGTTGCTGAATTTTGAGATGGCTGCTGTTGCAAAATCGAGAAAAAAATTAATTTGAAAGGAGCTAACCATAACCTCCCCCACTAAAAAACAAAACATTTTCAACAAGTTTTGTGGTATCACTCTTATAACTAGCAACTTCCCAGCTCTCACTAACTGCAATGGGTGTAGAATGGCTAAAAGTCCCTATTCAGTTCTACCCCTGAGTATTATTGCTATAATGACCATTACTCTTCTCTCTTTTTTTATTATCTTTGAGGCCTGGAGTATCACTTACCACAGTTGGTTAACATTTGTTTTGCTAATATGGTCGTGCATACTTTGGATGCTGCGTGACCGGAGGAAATATGCTATGATCAGTTCACCTTTTATGGTGGTTTATGGAAACTTGTTATTAACCTTACAATATATATGGAGTATTCAGCTGAGAGAAGATGAACTTCCTGAGGTTTCAGGATTTCTTGAACGGAAAGCTCCTACAGAATTAGCATCAAAAGTAAGTAGAGTTTAAAAAAACTAAGCAATATGCCGCGTTGAGATCCTCAGTTCATGTGTGCGTGCATGTGCGGTAATGCCTAAATCATTTTGGCACAGGCAGGGGTATCTGACGCTTTGCTAATTTTCCCTTCTGACCGCGCTGCAAGTTTTGGGGGAACAGAAGTAACATTCTTTTGGCCTATTAATTACATTTAGCAGGCTTATTTTCTGAAGAAGACTTGGCACAAAGCTTGCTTTATGGATCCCATAAAAGAAAGGTGGATTGCATTTTTTTATCGTTTCACTGGCCTAAGCGTTATGATGCACTAGATTCTCTCTCATAGTGAATTCTCTACTTCTTACTCCCTGCTGGCTACTCCTTAATTTATAATGAATGTGAAAATGAACAAACACTATATTATCTTCTCTCAAAGGTAGCATTAGTGCTCTTAAAACAGATTAAATGGTCCAGGGGTTCTGTTGGATATGTTGTACACTTTCTCTCACTGATGTTATAAATATCTCTCAAGAGCTTTAACTGCTTTCGTATATTGCCGGCATCTTTGCCATAAACCAAGGTGCTTTGTAAAATGTCTTATCTAAAACTAGTGGCTATCAGGAAAATTAAATTTTAGTATGAACAAAAAAGATATATGTACACAATGTAATAATGAAGGATGTATTTGGCTAGCTAAAAGATGCTCTGTGGATTTAAACATAATTTAAGTTTACTTCAATATAGACAGTCAGATAAATTGCCCAAAATTCCCTTTACTGAGTTTTCAAAATGTGTGCTGACTTAAATAGGAAATGAGTTGCTTTGTAGAGGACACTGCCCTCCTGGGAGATTTTGAAAGTAGAAGACCCCTGTGTAGACATTATAATATGTAAAAGAGAAAGGGGTATAAAAATGAGAAATAGGATCCAGTCAGTTAGTTATAGGCTAAGCATGCTTATAACTTTCCCTTTGAGAAAGAAGAATAGTCCATCTATGAAGGCACCAGGTGTCGCTCTAAATATGAGGTACCATGAGATTCTTAGTTAGGACCCATTACAATGACTACAGTAGCTGTTCATTTAGGAGTAATTTATATCTGTGGCATTTTGTCTTGTGACAAATGGAATGAAGGGCACATATTTGTTCCATTTGCCCATTCATTCCAAAATGAATGCACACTCCTAGCAGTGAGAGGGTTCTATGGATCTGATCCATACATAACCCACTTCAGGGCCCAGATTAGGGGCTCATCTATACCAATCAGATATTCCACTATGAAAGTGGTATATAAAAGGCAGGAGACACACTACTGCTTTATAGCGGTATTGGAGTGCACTGACAACTGTTGGGGCCCATTGACACATACCATATACTGCTTCCATACCATAGAATCATAGGATAGTAGAGTTGGAAGGGGCCTAAAAGGCCATCGAGTCCAATGCTCTGCTCAATGCAGGAATCTACCCTACAGCATACTTGACAGATGGTTGTCCAGCTGCCTCTTGAATACCTCTAGTGTGGGAGAGCCCACAACCTCCCTAGGTAATTGGTTCCATTGTCATACTGCTCTAACAGTCAGGAAGTTTTTCTTGATGTCCAGCCGGAATCTGACTTCCTGTAACTTGAGCCTGTTATTCCGTGTCCTGCACTCTGGGATGATCAAGAAGAGATCCTGGCCCTCCTCTGTGTGACAACCTTTTAAGTATTTGAAGAGTGCTATCATGTCTCCCCTCAATCTTCTGTTCTCCAGACTTCCCTTCTTCACTTTCAGAGTGTTATATCCTGCTTGGTGCAGATTTGTCATGGGCCCAAACAGTTGTCAGTGCACTTCAGTACCACTATAAAGCAGTAGTGTAGATCCTGCAGTGCACTTCAATATCACTATAAAGCAGTAGTGTGGCTCCTGCCTTTCATATACCACTTTAATACTGTTTTCATAGTGGAATATCCTGCTTGATGTAGATGAGCCCTTAGTTGGCAAATATTTGGAAGATCTTCCGCAACGTAATCTAGTCACCATGAATTATTTCCAGCATGCACCAGGTCTGCATCACTAAAGCAAATATATAGCATATATAAGATATTCTATTTTTTTTCTGTTTTGTTTCAATTTCTGTTTACAGATTCTTTTTGCTATTACTTTCTGGCTACTGCTTAGACAGCACCTCACTGAGCGAAAAGCTTTACAATTAAAGGAAGCTGTTTTATCAGAGGTCAAAGTTGGAGAGGAAGAGAGTGAAGAAAAAGGTACATACATATTTGAATTTAATTCAGATAGGTCCCCCATGCTATTCTTGCTTCTAGACTGGTGGGTTGTGAGATCAGTCCAGATGGGTTGTGGTAAAGCTGTTGCTGCATGTTGGGCGATTGTGAAATTGTGGATCCCATGTTGCAGGATAGGAGTCCGAGGTGGGTCTTGGGTCTGGACCAGTTGAAGACCACTGTTCTAGATGATGCCATTGTTAGGTGGATTTGTTGCTGTTTGGTGGAATGCACCCAAAGAGTGCTTATCACTGGCTCATTATCATCTTGGAAAGAAGTGACTAATGGGATGCCTAATGGTTCTGTTGTGGGCTTAGTGTTGCCAACAAAGATGTGGATGAAGAAGGAAATGAGATTCTTACCAGATTTGCAGAAGACACTAGCTGGGAGGGGTAGTTCATACGTTAAGGCTGCACCCATATGAATATTTAGACAGAAAAAGTCCTACAACTCCCAGCATGCCCCAGCCAGCGTTCTAAATATACTTAGGAGTGTGCCTTCAAAGACAGAAATAGGATTCAGGATGTTCTTAACAGGATGGGAAATTGGGCCAAAACGTAATGAATTTCAACAGTGATGAATGTTAAGTTCATCATTTAGGTAGGAAGAATCAGATGCACATGAGTAACAGCTAGTTTGACAGGAGTATGTGTAAAAAGGAGGGTTTTAGTAGACCACAAGCTAAACATGAGTCTGTGATATGATGCCTAAAAAGGCCAATGCAATTCTAGGCTGCATCAACAGAAGTATAATCTCCAGAACACAAGTAATGGTCCCTAGCAGGGAAGGGACCATTGCTCAGTGTGATACAGCTTTGCTTGTGGAAGGTCCCAGGTTCAATCTCCAGCATCTCTAGGTAGGGCTGGGGGGGGGGGAACCTGGCTGAAACCCTGGAGAGCCACTGCTGCCAGTCAGTGTCAACAATACTGGGCTAGATGGACCAAGGGTCTGACTCATTATAAGGCAGTTTCCTAAGTTCCTATGATCCACTCAATTCTGCTTTGGTCAGACTCACCTAGAATGCTGTGTCCAGTTCTGGGCATTGCAGTTTAAGAAGGCTATTGACAAACTGGAACATGTCTGGAAGAAAAGGACAAAGCTGGTGAGCAACCTGGAGATTAGATCCTAGGAGGAAAAATTGAAGGAGCTGGGTGTGGTTAGCTGGAGAAGGAATGAAGGGATGATATAATAATTATTTTCAAATATTTGAAGGGCTATCACATAGATGATGGAGTAAATTTGTTCTCTGTTGCTTCAGAGAGTAGGACCCAAAACAACAGGTTGAAATTCAAAGGAAGAGGATTTCAACTAAACATTAGAAGCTTTGAGGGGAAAAGTGTAGAAGCTGTTCAACAGTGGAACAGACTGACTTGGAAGATGGTGGACTTTCCTTGACTTTAGAGGTTTTGAAGCAGAGGTTATAGTAGTGGATTTCATGTATCACCAGGAAATTGGACTAGACCTTCCATCTATGATTAGGATATCTGAATGCCTTAATACAGATTATACTTCCCATTAAGATTAAGCATAAAGATTATACTGCCCATTCTTGAATATAATGAGATGTTTGACTGGAAAGCCCAGCAGGGGACATACAAAAAGGAAACATGACAAAGAGATATTAAAAAATAAACACATATGAAAATGTGTATGTCAGCCAGTCTGTCCAGTGTAGTTCCAATCTGCATACACCAGTCCTTTTCCTTAATCAACAATGTAAGGCCATAGGCTGGACAAAGTTAAACTTAATTGCATTTCGCATCTACAGAAGAAGAATCCCAAAAAGATGAAGAGGGATCCCAAAAACAGGAGGAGGAAGAACAGGAGGAAGAGGAATCTGAGGAAGAAGAAGAGGAAGATGTAATGAAGGTCCTAGGAAACCTGGTGATGGCTATGTTTATTAAGTACTGGATTTACGTCTGTGGAGGAATGTTCTTCTTTGTCAGCTTTGAGGGGAAAATTGTCATGTACAAAATCATCTATATGATGCTCTTCCTGTTCTGTGTGGTCCTGTATCAGGTAAGAACTGCAAAATCAAATTTCCTACACCTTTGTTAATTTCCATTTCGTATAGCCAAGATATGGGTGGATGTGTTTATGTTGCATAAGGGGTTTAGCTATACATAGTTTACCTTTATTATAATTTTTTAATGGCTGTTGTCATTCTAACAAAAAAGATTGGGTTAGAAATAAAACAAGTCCTGTAGTATAGAGTTGTGATTTCGGGACCACAGATGTTATAACACAGAGAGTGGATGGGTACAACAGAAGATTTAAACCCAAACTTTTAAGAGCTTTTGCCCTTGACAAGGAGGTATACAAACTATAAACAGAACATAATACTACAATAATATAAACGTAAAATTATCATCTTAAAATTTAAACACAAACAGCTAAAATGAATAGCACTAAAACCAACAGGACAGCAATCAATAAAATATGGACTGAAATTTTAAAAGCATTCATGTTTTTGTTCTTTGTTTTTTACAAAACTAGTGACAATAGAACCGCACAAACTTTTTGTGTGTGGTGGGCGGGTGGGATTCTACAAATGGGGGGGGGGACACCACTGAGAATGCCTTGCTCCTGCTACCCACTAATCTAACCTCTTAAAGATGAGCCCATGATCAGTCATTGATCCCAATGTTTGGGCAAACTCTTATGGGTGTGGGCAACCCTTGAGATAGCCAGATCCCAACCTGTTTAGGGCTTTAAAGGCTAAAACCAGCACTTTAAACCAGGCCTGGAAACAAATAGACAGCTAATGTAATTGATACAGGATAGGGATAACATGTTCCATTTCTCTAGCTCCCAAAAGTAACCTTAAGGCCCCACTCTGTACCAACTGAAGTTTCCAAACCATCTTTAAAGGCAACCCCATTTGTGTGTGTGTGTGTGTGTGTGTGTGTGTGTGTGTGTGTATATATATATATATATATATATATATATATATATATATATATATAAAAACACAATTTCTCTATATTATTTCCTGAGTACATGAGCACCACTGATATGGGCAAGAAGAGGATCCCCAGAGAACACGCTCCATAGGGCAAATCTGGCTAAAAATGTTGTCCAAGACCGAAATAGATTGCATGCAAATGTTGCGGAACTTTTATGAACCCACTGATTAGGTTACAAATGTTCTCCTGAATTCCCTGTATTGTTAGGCAACCTGGGGGCTTGTTAAGTCTACCTCTCCTTTCTGAACCTGAGCTGAAAAGTCAGCCAGTGCCCATAGAAAGAACTAATACTAGACATCAACGAGGTCAGTGAAAGCTGCTTCAGTTCCAAATCCCAACATAATAAGTTTGGATCCCAAAATTCAGCTTCACTAAAAAAAAGTCTCTGTAGCTTCACCATCACTGCTTGCTTAATCACCTTGCTCAAGAACAGAAATGTCTAAATGTGCCTTCAAATTATCCAGGTTTGCGGCATCTAACTAGCCTCAAATTGTAGCTTGTCTCAGGCATGTTGTTTTGGCACCATATTTACTACTGCAATCAATAATGACCCCAGTTTCTTTCAGCTGGCCTTTATCAGTCAGGTCAGCAAAGGCAAATCATGGCTCTTCAGTGATTCTTGGAAAACAGTCACTGAAACCAGTTGAGTGCCCCAGAAAAATAAACAATTGGTGTATATAAGCAGTTAAACTATGTACACCAGATACTGGGGAACATGGGCAGGAGGGTGCTGTTGCACCCGTGTCCTGATTATGGGTTCCTGATCAACAGCTGGTTGGCCCCTGTGTGAATAGAGTCCTGGACTAGATGGACTCTTGGTCTGATCCAACATGGCTCTTACATTCTTATGTACTCCAGTTTCTGGGGAACATGGGTGGGAGGGTGCTGTTGCACTCATGACCTGATTATGGGTTTCTGGTCATAAGGTGGTTGGCCACTGTGTGAACAGAGTGCTGGACTAGATGGACCCTTGGTCTGTTCTTATGAAGTTGCATCAGACTCCTTTAGAAGAACTTTTAGAATAGTCATGTCCAAATTGGGTTCAATACAAGCAATTGTATCTATAAAAAAACGTACTAAGTGCCAGTGTTTTAATTTGTGGTTCCCAGGTCCACTATGAATGGTGGCGGCGAATTCTGAAATATTTTTGGATGTCAGTGGTGGTTTACACTATGCTAGTGCTTGTTTTCATCTACACATATCAGTTTAAGTCATTTCCTACATTGTGGAAAAACATGACAGGGATGACTGATGAACAGTGAGTATTTTCTGTTAATTGGGTCTTATTTTGCATGAGGCATTGGATGGTGGATTTGGGTGCTACTAGGCCTTCACAGAAGTCCCACTGAAATGAGTGGAGGTTGCTGAGTGGGAATCCCTTTCTTCTTTATGGTCTCTGTGCAGTCATACAAATGTTGGTCCAGACCAACATTTTAGAAACTTCTAGAGCTTTAGGGCTAACCTATACATGCTACCTAGTTTTCTTTACTTCTCTGAAAGTGTGTGCAGCCCTGATTTGGATCAGGACCATGGTGCTTTAGGAGGGAGCAATTAAATCTTTCCCCCTTCACACATTATTCCTATGAAATTACACACAGAGACACACACACAGACACACACACCTGGGGTGGTAAAAAAAGAAAGAAAAGGCTCCATTGACCCCAACCTGAATCAGGGCTCTACTGCCCATGCAACCACAACAATCTGGTGTCACGAGAGTCCTTTACATGGACAACTATTCTTGGTCATAAGTCTTTGGATTCAATGGCATCAGGACACACAGCTCCTTAAATGTTATCCGACATGAGATCTAAACTTCAAGCAGATATCAGCCAACCTAAGAAGAAGATTATTGAGACTACTACTTCTATATCAAAAAGCAAGGCAAGTTATGGAGTATGAGCCAAAATGCTATATGATGGGTAAAGTGCCTATTCTACCACTATAATCAGTCTTGATTTTGACCTCTGGGTTATATATCCGGTAGAGTCACTCCTGGGTGAATATAATGCAGTACTAAAAATTCCCTTCACTCCATCCCTCCAAATGGGTGAAACTTTCAACATGCATATTGTCTACTTCTGCTTAGAAGGAATTGTACAAATCATTTCTTTCATTGGGAAATGCTTCAGATGCCTTCTCCCCAACATTTGTAGGCCACTTCCTACCATAGTTATAGAGGCCAAGTCTTGTGCAGATGTCCATAGAAGAAGTCCTATTAAAGCCCATGGTGCAACAGTCCAAGGCATGACTGGGAGTCATCTTCCCCATACTGAGGGTGGGAAACCATTCTTGGAACTACAGGAAGAAGAGGATACATCAAGATGGCTCTCCATCCCAGAGCTTTTGACCCCACTGGGATGCTACCAACAGTTTCAATTTTGATCATGAAAGAGTGCCAAGTTATTGCAGATCTTCCCATCCTCAAGATTAGTGCCACCATGTCTGATCACCCATAACTAACCATTGTGCGTGTAACATCAATTTTATAGCTTACCAGTGGCTACAATGTCTGTGCCTCCCTGAGAACTCAGCATCTGATTGGTGAGTGTCTTTCATGTTCTATTTCTTCAGGAGTACAGCATTCCTTGGATAACTGCTACTACACCTGGAAACATACTGCATCCTTTTGTTCTGACATCCATAATACTAGGATTTCTGAAATTGTCTTCTCCGTGGTTGACACTGTTCACTGCTGTTCCAAGAATTCTGACTACTCCACAATTGTCTTTTCCCCACATCCTTCACCCTCTGGATATTAAAAGGGTTTTGGCTTTTTATCTAGATAGGACAGTACTTTTGGGGATGGATACAATGTCTCTGGTTTGCTACCAAGGCCCTCATTAAGGTTACTAAGTGTCAGCCCAACACCCAGTTCATTGGGCACAAAGATGATTATTTTGGCATACCAAAAGGCCAAGGAATTTCTCTCCAAGAACTGCAGCATCCTCTGCAGCCAACCTCAAAGGGGCATCACTACCAGATCTATACAGAGTAGCAACATGGTCTATACCAGTGGTGCACAACCTGTGGCATCTCAAGGCCTTAACTGCACTGTCCCAAGGGCGCCCTGGCCCTACCACCATCAAATTACCTACCACCTGTATGCTCCACTCCCTCTCCCAGTAATCCTGATGCAGATTGCTCTTCCCTCACTGCTAGCTGGGGAAGGGTGTGGAGAGGTGGTCCTTTACTCCCCACCCGTGCCAGAGATTCTCATACAGACCGTAGTGCATGTGTGTGTGTGCTCCCCTGACCCAGCATCACATGTGGCCCTTGGAGATCAAAGGTTCCATAATGCTTGTGAACCTCTTCACCTTGGATATCAGGGGCAGAAATCACAGATATTTTGGCCAAGCTGTTCTGCAAAGCACCTTTCTTGATCAGTCTACACTTTGGTTAGCTTGTCAATCACCCATATGTGTGGCTGCACAGAGATCAAGAAAAAACACAGTTTCCTTTCCATTTTTCTGCACTGAATCTCTACAAGTTTTCAAACTATTATTCTGATACATATGCCTCCTCAGAATATGTGTGATTGCATTCAAAGAATGCCAATTACAGGTAAGTAACCTGTCTTTATACTCTGTAGGACAGTTGGGCAAAGACGGGCTAAATGTGGAATGCTCTACCTCAGCCCTCCCCTGCCTGGCTTCCTCTTAATGTTTTAAACTCTTCAACTCCCATCAGTTCATCCAGAATGGCCAATGGTCAGGGATCCTGGAGTTGTAGTCCCAAATATTTAGAGGACACCAAGTTGGGAAAGGCTGCTCTAGAGAGGCCTGCCTGGTGCCGAATTTAGGATGCAATCCTATGCATGTTTAGACAGAAAAAAATCCTACAACTCCCAGCATTCCCCAGGTAGCATAGTTGGATGCTGGGAGTTGTAAGACTTTTTTTCTGTATGAACATGTATAGGATGGCACTCTTACTGTCCTTTCAGTGACAAAGACCTTCTTATTTTCCCAGGCAAATTAAACTGTTGTGGGCCTTATATTGTTTTAATCCTGTGGATGTTATTCCTGTGCTCTTCGTTTCTGAGTGATTCCTTTTGACTTACTGTTGCTATTTGTTTATTTTTATTGTTATATTTTATACTATAATTCTCAATTTTTGGTTATACATTTTAAGCTGGAGAGCGTATTTTGTTGCACACCTGAAAATAATTCAAATACATAAATAAGTAAATATTATCTGGCTCTGGGTAAATTATATGAATGTTAGAACTTTTACAATTCCAGCTTTTATTTTTTAAAAAACAAAAATGCACACACTGTCAAAACACAAGATGTTACAGTGTGCATTTTAAGAAATGGTTTTATTGCAAGACTTTTGTAGCTATAACAGACACATGTATTACTAGACTGCAGTGTTATGGATATTTAAGAAATGAGTGTATTTTCCAAGCTGCACCAATATTCTCTAAAGGTAAAGTTGTACTGTTTGTTTTACAAATAGAAGAGACTATGCTTTCTGACAAGTCTGAATCATTGCCAAATGTGTTTTTGTACTGTTTTATATTTCAGACTAAAGGATCTTGGCTTAGAGCAGTTTTCTATCACAGATTTGTTCACCCGCATCTTTATTCCAACCTCCTTTTTGTTAGTGTGCATCTTACACCTACATTACTTCCATGACCGTTTCCTCCAACTCACAGATTTAAAAGCCATAATCAGCAAACAGGACAGCGCCATTTACAGGTAAAGAAAGCAGAAGCATATTCTTACTTCAGTAGTCCTCAGATTCTTGGCCTGAGTTTTCCACTTCTCCTACCATCTTATTGTCATGTAATTCTGGAGTCTGAACAATAACAGCATATTTAAAGTTAAGATTGCCTGTGTTTAGTTGGTAATTGCATAAGAGACCACTTTAAGACCTTGTGTTCTATACATTTTCATTGCCACTACTAAAACATTATTTGTCTGTGAAATCCTTTCTCTTTGGCTACTCCGCTTAGGTAATGTTTCAGGGCCAAAGTAAATGTTATTTTAAATGTCTGTCTAGCAGCTGTGACTTCTTTTAATTTTTACTCTAGAGTATGTGCAGAGGGCATGACCCAGATCTTAAAGCTTCCTACCTGCAAATTGGGGGGGGGGGGAAATGTGTTTACTCTAGAGTAAAAATTAATAAAAGGTGCAGCTGCTATACACACATTTAAAGTAATGTTAGTTTTAGCCCTCCTTGTTTGGTACTGGAAAAACAAACAAACAATAAAATGGGATTGTTCTAAGTGGGGGGGGGACATTTAATGCCCCCAACATCACACCAGAGTTCTGTATCTTAACAAGAATATTTTTTTATGGAAAATGCAAAGTCAAAACAAATTGCAGAACAAAAGCATGTGGAATAACTAATACATAAACATACATAATACAAGAGCTAGGGAAAATGGGTGCAGCTGGCAGCTATTTTCTCTGAATATATGATTCTGAGGCTTGGACACATCTGCAGAAGGAAAAGGCAAATTTGGCCACTTATATCCCTCTACTAACCAGAGAAAGAAAGCGTTTTGGCAGGCATTAAATTGGCAAAATGGCTGGCATATACTGCCCTATTTGCACTGGTGCTGTTCCCTTCAAACATTAAGGCATACTTCACTCTACTGTCAAAGCCACTAGTGCGAACAGAGAGTTGACGATTGAGATAGTGACATGATACATACAAGCACTAGGTGGTGTTTTTTTTTATATATAGATAAATAGAGAAAAACACAATGGAATCGATTGAAAATGCTTGGCATTGTTTTCTGCACAAAAGCAAGCACCATCTCCACAGAACATAGAATTAAGGCAGGAGATGAGTGACCTTGTTATTATATTGATCTCCATTTTTCCTCTTACCATTATGATTGGAGGGTTCTTTGTGGGAAGACCTATCAGATAGTTGGATGCTTTTCTTAAAATGCATTTGAGTTAAACACTGAAGAGTTTAATTTCCCATGCTCTCCCTATGACTCACTGACCTATCTGTTGTTGCTAGGAGAAGCAAAAACAAAAGAAATGAACACATTTTGAATGAAAGCAAATTGCATATAAGACTCTTCTGAATGGGTTCACACAACACACCGAAAGCCACCCTGCGAATAAGCCACAGTCGGTTGGTTGTTCACTGGTTAACCTGACAGATTATTGGGATTGCTGTGGCTTGCTTCCCCACTCAGGCCTCCCACCAGCTCCAACATGTATCCCAGGTGGCTTTGTAGCAGAACGCCTTATTTCCTTGGTCCCTATGTTAGTACCCTTTCTGCAATTGGACTGCTGGGGCTGCTGGTTCCTAAAAGAAACCCCCTCAGCCCCACAGCAGATCGTCAAATGGAATTAATTTTCTGAGCCATTATGAACATGGTAATACATTCAGATTTTTTTTTTCATGGAATTGTGCTCCTGTGCAGGAGTGCAAGATCGCCTGTACGATATATATAGCCCAGCATACATTTCAGCCTCCATTTTGACACTTCTCTTGCTTGCAAACACTTTCATGTTACACTGAAGTAAGGAACTGATTCGCAAAGTACCTCCTCTCCAGCCACTTTTGGCTCCCTGTTCCCTCACTCATGATGAAGTTACCCTTCTCTGCTGTAGCCACTAGCTGCTTCCAGCTCTCCCCACATCAGATCACAAAAAGAAAATAAATTTCCAAGCCCTTATAAACATGGGAACATGTTCACCAGCTCCACCCCCGCCCCCCAAGGACTTGTGCTCTTGTGCATGAGTGTAAGACTGCCTCTCTGATTTTTAGCCAAGCATAACCCTCTCGTCAGTGTCCTCAATTTTGGTGCTTTCCTTGCTAGTGATTGTTTTAAAAAAGAAAAAGAAAACATGGGCTTTATGTGAATTAAGAACACCTGCTAGCAAAGCACATTCTCTCCGGCTGGTTTCAGCTTCCCCGCCCTTCCTGCTTTTTGCTTCCCCCTGTTGCTAGCTGTTACATATCCATATGGGTTACAGAGCAGTGAGGAATTGCACAAATCCCATAACAGAGAAGTAACATAGAGCATAAATTTGCACAAAATTCAAGTAAAAGCAAGGTGAAAATTTACACAAATTTCTGAGCAGCAGTCATTCACTCCTGCACACTTGCACAGAACTGAAAATCTTTTAAAAAAAATCAAGTATGTTAATGGACACTGTCCGATATCCTTAGTTTGTTGTTTTTTAAAAGCATGGGGCAGAGGGCACCAAGAAGGGTTGAGGGAGGATGGTGGCAACACTAGCAAGATCATGACGGCGGCTCTATAGTCGTTCCCAATACCCCATGATGAAATCTCCCGGTCAGGTTTGGATGACCCAACAAGCCACCATTGGTGTCAACAACCCTAAAAAGCCATGGGTTCTCAGGGTAGCATGTTCATGGAAAATCAGCCACCGTGCAGGACTCACCTGCCCAAATTTAATTCCAAGTCACATAGATTTTGATGGTTTGTGGATTGGAATCAAGTGTGTTAGTGTGTTTGGGGTGAATAATAGGTCAATATTGCTGTAATTTGAAAACATTTTCCAGTGTAATATATGACTAGTGAACTGGCTTTATGTAAACATCTTGAATAGAACTCCTTTAAACCCAATGTGGCAGTGAAATAGACCATCTGATTGTTGATCAGTGTTGTTGTTTTTATATATTAATATGCCATTAGTTTACACAATACATGTTTGTCAAAATTTGCTAGCTTTATAATATTTAGTTAGAAAGTTATTACATTTCTATACCTCCCAATAGCAGAAGCTCTTCTTGTGCAATTAAATTGACATTTCTTTCCTCCTTTTTATTTCTGCTACAGTTCATTTAATGACACTAAAATCTAAAAATGGTGGAATTTAATTATAGTCATGTGTGTATAGACATTTGTCAAAATGTGTCCAGATGCAGAGGGCAGAGCAATCCCTCCCCCAGATATCGATGGATGAATGTGGTTACGACTGCATGTTGGTTCTCTTCCATGCCCAAGCAGAAGAATAGCTTCCAAGTGTGAGGAAGAGTCAACTTTGGACCTGCTGAATCCAAAGTCACTCCATTCCATCAGACAGACCTAAACCTGAAGCTACTGTAACTAATTTCTCCAAATTGTTGTCAATGAAAGGAAGAGTTATGAATGCAAGAAATCTACTGGGATGAAAAGCCCAGCAAAACTCCCCCCCACCCCGTTATATCAGAGCCTTCAGATACAGTGAGAAATTGCTTCTCCTCTCTCTTCTTAATATTGCTTTGTTAAGGGAAACTAAGGCCTTAGCTAGACCTAAGGTTTATCCCGGGATCGTCCCGGGATCATCCCTACCTGCTCCCGGGATATCCTGTGTGTCATTTACTTGAACAAGGATGACCCCGGGACGATCCCGGGATAAACCTTAGATCTAGCTAAGGCCTAAGAAAAAAAGAGTCATTTAAAGAGACTATTTGTGAAATAGTATTGTGTGTGCTGTTTGATTATGTAATACACTTAGAGCTGATGTTTCTCTAATGATATCAGAGTTGCTTTCATATGGTTCCCAGACATTTTCCACCCTCCGAAGCCTTAAAAGCCAAAATCTGGTTTTCTGCAGTAGTAGAACTTCATCATGTGCCTCCAGGCCATTTGTGAGCCACTCTTAGCAGCCTTTCACTGTTTCACTTTAAATATCTGAATTACTACTGTTAATGATGATACTTCTTTATATGCTAGTTCTCCTTCTACTTTTGCCTTTGCTGTTCCATTTATCACTTTATAATACAATCTTACTTTTTTTTTAATCTATTCGTTTTAAGAATGCCTGCCACAGGATTAAATTCACAAAGACTTGTTTTAATTTTCAGTCCCATTCTACAACTACATACCTAGTGAAATACTCCAGAGCATTAGTATGCTGGGCCTGTGTTTAAGCCAAATTTGCATATGGGGATAAGCTGAACTCTGTGTTTAACTAGCATCTTCACTATAAATCAGTTGCTTCAGGCAAAATTTACATTTGCTGTTACCTGCCAGTTCCAGAATACTACATCTGCAGAATCTGGATAAGTTAAATCAACTTAAATCCCTGTCCTATGTACGTTTTACTTGGAAGTAGGTCTCACTAGTTTTAATTAAACAGTGCAGCATATTCTTGCTTCTATCTGCAGCTCTTTAAATACAAATTGCTGGCAACTTAGAGATGCAATGGACATCTATATGCTTACAAGTGCTTCCTACAGCATGACTTGTAATAATCTTCCAGTAATCTTACTATTTCATTACGTGTTCTTCCTGTGGTGATAGCTATGTACATTCATTCCTGTTTAACACTATTCTTTTCTCTTTCCCTTTCTCTTACTAATTTTCCTGCTGCCATCCCATACATTCTTGCACTTTCATCTCTCTCACCAAAGCCATGCCAAAGTCAATGGCCGTGTTTATCTAATAATAAATAGGTGGGTATTTTAATATTTCCTTTCCTTTTCTATCAAAATGTACCTTTTGCTTGTTTGCTACATTTTCAGTCTGTGAAATAAAAAAACTCTCAGGCTATATACTAAACTCAGAGAAGATAATGGCATCCAGGTACCCAATTTTTAGCTTATTGGTTTATTTAGCAGAATCTTGCATTTGAGAGTTCACTCCTTTTAAAAGCTATTAGTATACTGATTCACTTTAAATGTTACCGAAATTGTTTGGCCAGTTTTATTTGCCATTAGGTATGAAAAACATGATTGTCTCAGGAAACTAGTTTAGTGACTTGTATATGCACATAGTTTTCTTATCTCAATTACCTGGAATTTGGAATAATTTAAGTTAGCAAAATTTGAAGTGACAATGTTCTACTTCAGCATAAGAGGTTCAGTGCATGCACACAGAGATCTTCCACCTAGATGGACTTCCCCATTCAATTTGCAGAAGGAGTTGCCCATTGACGAGGGGGGCAAAATGAATGTTTATTAAATACAGTGTGGGCCTGTGTTTAAAACATTATATATATTTTATGTAGGGGCATACAATAGATCTTCTTAATACTGCTTTTCCCCCCTTTCTTTTTGCAAAATAGAATTCTATCAGTGTAGCGATGTCTCATATGCATGTTTGAACATCTAAACTAAAATTGCATTCCTGTATGCATCAAGAAAATTAGTCCTGCTGAGTTGGGGTGGGGGTTCCAGGAAGTTTTCATAAATTGGATATTTTTGTAGGATAAGAATGAGTTTTATTTTTAAGAAAAAATATTCAAAGAAACTGAAATAACTGGTATGAAAAATGCATCTCTTTCTAAGCATGTTCCCTTTTGCTGAATTCTTGGTATGTTATACATTTGACTACATATGTGAAACCATCTTGGAAAATGTACAGATTTTAATAAGACATCCCAGTACAAATTGCAGTCTTTTCATTGTTTGAACTTAAAAGTTTTCAAAATTATTTCTGTGGTTCATGATGCTAGGGATCCATTTGGTGAAATTTGAAGTATGTTCTCAGTAAAAAAAAAAATGGACTTGTTTATTTTACATTATTATTTTAATATAATATATGTTACATTTCTAAACTCATGGTAAAATAGACCAAGCTACACAATATAGGTTAACTTCAAATATTTAAAATGATGGGAAATTATTTTGGCTCTATAAGAACCCTTTGCAAGTAAAGGCTTTACAAGTAAAGGCACATGTCGAATCCAACTTGTCAAATCCAATGTGCAGTAGTATGGCAGATCTTTTAAATATATGCACTGAAGACTTCAAATCTACAGAACTGTGTTTCCTGAATATTTTAATCAAAATCATATTTCATGTTTTACCCCCCAAAAAGATTCACAAATCAAATTCAAGACATGCCACAAAACAAGGTAACCGTGATCATTTGCTACCATGGGTTTGCAAGCACATTTTACCATCATGTAGTATGCATCCAATATAACTGGGATTTGGGACCACATCGGTTGACGTAACTTGCCCAACCAAATACCATCCCCATACATTGGGAGAGGGGATGGATTACATTTTATCTCCTTCTACCAAACGTGGCCACTTGGTGTGTAGTTCACATTTAATCCCATATCTGTAGGTTACAGAATTTGGAAAGGACAATTCTTTAAAATATAAATAGTTTCTGTCTGGCCTCACCCACACTGCTAAGGTCACTTGTGTTGCTGTAAAGATGGATGATAAACCACTCAAGAATTGATAAGGTGCCACTGCATATTGAACTATGGGGTTTTATTTTACCCATTCTAAATCCTATTCAAATGTTTGTAGACCAACTTCTTTCCTTTTTTTCTTACTCTTGTCAGCTTAAGAAAGTTGTACTACAATACAGTTTTTTTGTGCCACTTAGTTTTTCTCTTAAGGTATTATTTTTCTTCCTATTCCACTTTGTCTTATAAGTTGTGTCTAAGGTAACATAACCTGCATTACATGCTGCTGCTTTTGGGTTGTATCCATGGCAGTACAGATCCCTATTATCTGGATTTTGACACTGGGTTGTATCCAACCTTGACCAGAACAGAAACTGCTGGTGGGATAGTTGTCTCTCCCATCTACTGTGTGCCCCTCCATATCTGCTCAGGACCTTCCAGAGCAGTTTTGGAAAGTGCATGGGGGGCTGCAGGTGGTGGAGGAGAGCAACAGAAGTCCCCATTTTGGGCGCAGAAGTTGGCTCAATGCACAATGATCAGTCTATAGGTATAGATTGTTTCTCACTGTGATCCCCCAGAGTAGACTCCCTGAGCAGTTAAAATGTTTTGGTGTCTTTGGCATACCTTTTTCTTTTCTTTTCTTTTCTTTTCTTTTCTTTTGAGGGGTTCTGATGTCAGCCACACATGTTTGCTTGCCAACTTCTTTAACACCTTTTAGGTAAGGGTGAAAACTGCTTTATTTGCCAAAGCCTTTGGTGGGTTTTAATGTATTGACAGTTCTAGGTTTTTCAGCTTTGTTCATGTTCTTTATTTTAATTGACTGGATAGTTTGGGGGGCTTTGGGGGGTACTTTTTAAACATTTATGTAAATCAACATGAACATTAATCTAACAGAAAGGTGAATTATAAACTTTTAAAATAAATAATGTGTCAGACCACAAAAGGAAGCATGAAGATGAGACATGAATAAATCAAATATTATTTTAACGCCCATCAGAAATACACAGAAAGGACACCATATGCATTCTCATATCCAAATCTAAAATATAATATAAAATACATTAGAAAGGCTGCCATGTTTACATCAACTCTCATTTGGAGTCTGTATATTTTCCAAGATGGCTTCATATCTGACTGTAAAACCGTGATACCTATGATCCCGCATAAGCATGCATGTTTTACCATTTAACGTCCTAGTTAGCATAGTTGCATTATTTCTGTATAACATCCCAATTAGCTAGCAGTCTATTCTCCAGTAAAAGATACCTGGCAGAAATATTCACATCAGTATACTTGAAAAGACGGGGAAGGGTTTGGAAAACACTTATATTCAGGAAACCTATCAAATGTGCAGAAGCTTCCTCTTCCCTTTCTTAACAAGGGAAATAAAAATCAAAGAGGAGGGAAATTATATAAGGAAGCTCATAGCGATTGGCTTGCCCAGGGCCCAAAATGTCTCTCAAGAGGCTTGTTGATTAGCTTTTAAGGCACAATCAGCAAATATTAATTGAACATACTTCTCTTAGAAAATACCTACATTCATATTAGACTGTAGTTTAGGGATTCTTATGACTTTATTTGTATAACTGGCTCTGTTGTATTCAGTATGTCCACAGTGCATTTCAATGTAGTCAAACATTAATTCATTTTGCCTTGTTATATGCTTTGACTATTTTGCATTTTTGTAATTGCAGTCAATAATTACGAACTTGGAAGGAGATAGTAGTAAGCCTAATGTTTAGCTTTTAAATGACATAACGGGCATGATCCGAAGAGTTGCACATTCAGTGGAAGTCCTGCTTCCCATTGCAGCCCCTCTCTCCCCCGCCCCCACACCACCACCCGCTGCTTCTCAAGTTTCAGGACTTTCCAGAGTGAGATTCAATATGACAGCCATGGCTGCATTTGGGAAGGAAAATTGGCCACCCCTCTCCTTGTGAGCGGAAGCGTTTTCTGCTCGCATGAGGTTCTTTGAGTCACAGTTTATATGTTTAATATTCCTCATTATGACCATGATTCAAGAATAGAAGAATGAGGATCTTTGAATTTTAAGGGAAATAAAACTAATTACGAATTATTATTAAATTAGCACTTCAGACTTGTGCTACACCCCATTTATATCAACATGGTAGAAGAGAAGTATAGAAAAGCATAGAGAAGAATGTTCTCTAAAGGGTTGCTGCCTTAAACTATGTTGAATCTTCATCAAATGTTGTATAAATTGCATTCAAAACAAAGCTATGGTATATCTTGGCTGTAAGAATACCAAAGCTGCAGCATTACTATGAATGGAGAAAAATTGTGGAGGGGTGTGTTTTTCAATAAATCCCCAGTTTGGAAATCTCGTAATTATTACATACTGAATTTAGCCTTCTCTGAATTTTGACTTGGCTCAAAAGGGTTGGCATCAGTTCTTTTATCTGCCTGTTTCTCACCACCTTCATTTCCTACACTTTTACAAAATTGCTAAATTGTCAAACAAAAGCTGAGGCTTAAATCTCTAAGCTGTTCCTTCAGATGTCAGTTCTTAGATATATGAGGTGTGTGGTTTGTTGCCATTTCTCTTTATTGATTGACCAGCCCAGCAGAAATAATAATAATAATAATAATAATAATAATAATAATAATAGTTCCCAAGTTAAGCCAAAGATCATTTCTTCAGAGTTGTTCCTCACTCTGCAGTGAATACTTCTGAGCATGCATGGAACAGCAGCACTGACTCTGAAATTATAGTTCTTTATTCTGCCTGTCTCATTTTGTCAGAGGAATAAGAAATTGTAATTCACAGAGTTCCTGTGGGCAATGGAGGGTTCAAACATGCTCAGATGCCTTCATTGTAGAGAAGTGGAAACTTGGCTTTTTCAAGCTCTCAGTTGCTGTTTCTTCTCCTCTTCCCACCACAACCCGCACAACTTTTAAGTTTGAGCAAGGGTAGTAAGAGGACAATTACTAGAGGCGAGTGATGGTGAAGGAGCTCTTCCAACTAGATCTTTCTGTATTTTTAAGAACTTTCCAAATAGCCTAAGATTTTTATGGGAATTGTCCAGAAGGAGTTGGAGTGAGTTGGGTGGTTTTTGTTTATTTCTATCTCAAGCTGGTGCTATACAGACATTTTGGTATACAACTCCCATCAGCCCCAACCACCATGGGCAATGGTCAGGAATTGTGGGAATTGTTGTCCAAAGCATCTGGATGGCACCAGACTGCCTACCCCTCCTATAGGCAAGAAACAAGCTGCTTGTCTTGTAGCTGTGCATATAGTCAGTGAGGTTCTCTACATTAGAAAAAAAATCACAACTGCTTTTCCCCCACAAACCTCCAGTCTCGGATCTTTTTGTATTCAAAACGGGTTCCTTCAGACAGCGATGAACAGCCACCACATGATTTTTAATTGAAAAGGGAATGGCATTGAAAAGAATAAGGCAGGATCTACACTACTGCTTTAAAACGGTTTATAACGGTAGTGACAACTGTTGGAGCCCAGGAGACACTACATACACAGTTTTCAAACCGTTTTCAAAGTGTCATATCCTACTTGGTGTACATCTGGCCTAGGTTGCAATGAAACAGTGCCATTAGTGGTGGAATAAAAACCCATCATAAATAAATACTGGATTATCTCTGTGTTAAAAAAAAAAACAAGGAAAGGGTGGGAGACGTCCTGTTTGTTTACAATGTCATGCAATTAACCTGCAAACTTCCGGGAGTGGCCAGTCATGAGCATGATGTAAATCGCTCATTTAGAGATAGCCAGTGATATAAAAAGAAAAAGAAAATCTTACCCTGCATTTAAATCAGAATGAGGCATGTCATTTGACCCCAAGAATAAAAACTTGTTTCTGTGGGCCATTATTCCTCTCATAACAGAATGTATAAATAAAAAAGAAATTCCAGTAGATTATCTGGAATTAATACTCGCATGAAGAACATTATAGGTTCATAGAGAATTTGGCAATAAGTATGCTTCAGTGACTTCTCGGAAGCTGCAATGATTGTCCCAGCCAGAGAAACTGACATGTCTTGTAATGCACATTATTCATTATGAATTCAGAAGCAATGATTCTGCAATGCAGAGAGACATATCATGCTATTTTCCTACAATAGCTTTCCAGCCATGAACCATTAAGGTACTCCCCAGAGAGCAACTTGCTGTACAACAGAGGGGAAAGAGGGGAAAGAATTGGTTCTCAGTGCTGCTCTGTTCAGTTGTTTGAGCCGGGGCTTTTCAGAACTCAAGTTTCTCAGCCTCTCTGGGGGCAGCATATGCTGTGCACAAGCTTCTTGGCCTTAAAGATGAGAGGCCTTTGCCACAGTGCTAGAGGTGACCACTGCCCCTTTTTGCAAGGGGACATTTTGGGAAATTCCAGTGACAAGATGACCTAAGTACCCCAAAGTTTTGAACCTTAGGAGAAGTCTCAGGGTGGAGGGAGTTGTTGTTTTTCTGAGAGAACTTGGAAAAACTGCAGCCAAGGTTATCCATAATTCTAGTAATTTAGTAATCATAATCATACTGAGGAATAATGAGCAAACATCATTGTTCCTTCTTGGAAAACATTATTAAAAACATTCACCATGTGAAGTTACACTTTTTGAGGCCGGTTAGTAAAATTGTGCATACATTGTATGATATTTAGTGCTTTGATTACTTGCATGAAGATCATCATTGCTGTGTTAGAGATAAATTTTGTCTGGTTTCTGTAACAGCGTCTTGTAAAAATTGAAGCTGTTACTGCTTCAGATGTAAATAAAAGACAGATTGCCCTTTTAAAAAAAATACATACCAGCATTTCATAAATTATTTAATACCTGAATATTTTTAATGCATTACTGAATTATTTGCCTGATTCTGCATGTGCTATTGCCCAGCGTTATACTTATTACTTGAACAGTCCCAGACCTTTAAAATAATTGTTGACTAAGTCTATACATCTAAGACTATATATTGCTCAGCAGAAAAAAAGTTTGAATATATTGTATGATAGAGGAATCACTATTAGAGCTGAACCGGATCTCCCATGTTCCAGCTTAAATTTCTTTTAGACAGAGAAACTAATAGTGTAATGTCCATTCCCGGTTGGAATATTTTCAAACTGAGATTTGGTATACTGATTGATATGTTGTCATCTGTATGACAATTTTACTCATCACTATGTTAGATTTAAGTAAAAGTAAAATATTTCATATAACCTTCAAACTGGACAAACAATCCTTTTATTTTAAGGAGAGAAGGTAAATACCATAACATAATAAAGTTACTTCCTAAAAGACTTACCACACTTCCATTTTCTCCATTAAAATAAGCAGCTTACATCCTGTCTTCAACTCATTATAATGATGTTTGCTATGGAATTCTTGAAAATATAAATGAGTTAATGTGGAGAGCTGTTTCCAAATGAGATCCTGGCCCTTTTCAACAGTACTCACAGAATTTTTGCTTGCCTGTGCTTATCTATTTGCAATTGGAAAAATATGCCTATGAATCTAACAAATCAGCGTTTGCGTTTTAAAAAGATGAAAATATATTCGGAGTATGAATTGTGTAAGTTATTTGACAGAATTCACACTTGCATAATGTAAGAGTGATTAACTAAAAGTTTCTTTGAAACTGTAATATACACTTTCTAACTTACTAGAAGCTTCCTGTTTATGCCAGGTTGGCATGTTCCTGGCATCTGAAAGCTGCACAGATGGATTAAGAGAATGTTAGTGAGTTATATAGCATGATGTCTTTATCTATGACCTTCTTTTATAACTCCTCTATTCTCATTTCCTTTTTTCTTTCTGTTTCAATTACTTTGAGCAGCATCAAGAAAAAATTACCAATCCGCCAAAATGAGTAAGTCCCCATGTGAAGTCATGAAATGCTTGCTGTTTCAACATGTCATTTCATGCTTCTACATCTTAAACTCTGACCATTTTTTCCTCTGTGGGGGAAATGTCAAGTTTATGTGGCAATATCGCTGATTACTAATGCGAATAACTAGCATCAAAGTGACAAATAATTGCTACTATGATGTGATCCCGTGTGGAGTTTCCATTCTCTAAACAGTGCTTGACCCATGTATTCATGGACTTCCTGATTTGTTTTACTAGACTAAATTAGAACATTGTTAGTTGTGGTATTACAACTGCTTGGTTTGTTGACATGCCTGCTTTGTCTTCCAATAGGCTGGTGCATCAAGATGGAAGCCTGCCTGATATCACAATGATGAATTTAAATACCAACATTGACAAGGAAGAGGAAAAGATGTTGCAAGAGCCGGAAAATATGTTACGAGAGCAGGGGGAGCTGTTGCAAGAGCAACAAATGTTGCAAGAGCAACAAATGTTGCAACAGCAGGAAGAAAGCATAATGGAAAGAGGAGAGCAAGAAGATGAGGAAGAAGGGAATGAAAAAGAGGGGGAGGAGGAGGAAGTGGATGAAGAAGATGTGGATGAATCAGAGACAGAAGAAATATCAGGTACGCTATGGAGAGATTCTTACCTTTGTCTATTTTATTTTATTTTATTGAAGATGATTCATCTGGGATGTGTGCAAATCTGTACTGATGGCATTTCGTATTCCTGTAAAACTTTCTTTGGAATGTTTTCCAGTATAATTTGACCTGAGGAGATAGCTATTCATTCGTTATTTCAGATTTTGCTATTTATAGATAGTTATATATTAGTTATTTCGGCTCTTTAGAATCCCCTTCCCTTATCTACGTTACTATTTAACATCACCTCAGTGCTGCCACAAATCATACCACTGTCTTAGGACGGATGAATACATGAAATTATGCAAGTGACCAGTCACAGGTACTGTTAGGACTGATTCACAATTTTTTTTTTCTGACGTAGTAGGGAAATCATTAGGGCTGTGCACCACCTTGGACCGAATCCCCAAAACTGAGGTGGGCAATTCCCAGGAAGGGAAAATGAAAGTGACCAACCAGTAGCTTAGGAGGACCTTGTCATACATCTTTTCATGCATACCTCTTTAACGTAAGCTGAGTGATGGGGGAGAGGGAGGTGAAGCAGGAACATGTAGAGATAAATATGTTGGTGTCTCTGCTGCTTGGCCATGTTATTTGGGGGTAAGGTTGGATTCGTTGCAGGGCCCCACTCACTCACTTGGAGGTGGAAGAGAAAGTGAGGCACACCTGTGAGCTGCATAGTACCATATACTTTAGTCCTCACTGAAAGGGGCTTCCTGCTTTGCGTCAACACATAAAGATGCACTGTGCTTCCAAGGCTCAGAGAGTTCTCTCTCTCTCTCTCTCTCTCTCTCTCTCTCACACACACACACACACACACACACACACACACACACGTACACACACACATTCTCTCTCCTACATGAAGGTCATTTTACGATCTAATCATAAAGGCTGCTTTATTTGTCATATTTTGAGCAATTCATGTCTGATAAATTCATGTCTTCCAATTCATGTCTTCCAACTGAAGATTAAAGTGGCCGTGTTCACAAAGGTGGGGAAATGTTTCATCATTACATTTGTCTTATCTTTGCAGATTTAAGGAACAAGTGGCACTTGGTAATTGACCGGCTCACTGTACTTTTCTTGAAATTCCTGGAAAGCTTTCATAAGCTGCAAGTTTTTGTGTGGTGGCTTTTGGAGCTACACATTATCAAAATTGTTTCATCATATATTATTTGGGTCACAGTAAAAGAGGCAAGTAAATAATGGATATTCCGAGCAGTTTCTCTTCCAGTATCGATGTTACAGTAGAATGTAAATTAGTTAATCTATTGAAATATATGAATCTAAAGAGTTGCATGGCCCATTTGGGATATGAAGTTTTCTGTCTCCTCCCACCTTTTTTCTTTTTTTAATCTTACACAGTTTAAAAATCTGGTGCTTTTGGATTTTGAATTTGAAAAAAGTGTTTTGGTTATTATGGTTGCATTCATTTGTTAATTGTGTATCCCCCCCCCTTACCACCAAATTGTGTGAAATGCAAGTCTTGTCCTTAAAAGGAGTACCTGAAAATTCATTCAGACCTCAAAATGTGCATTTCCCAATAAGAACTTTGCATTGCAAAGTTTCAAAAGTAAGTATTGATATTTTGAAGCTTTGCAAGCATATCACAATGCAAAGTTTGTTTTAGCACTGCAAGATTAATTGATTTCTCATATTCTGAACCAATCTACCCAAATCATTACATTAATACACTATTGTAGAAGGCCACCCCTTTCTCCCCGTCGTCTTAGATAAAGCTCTAGCTCATGGTCTTGTCATGTCCCACCTTGTCTCCTGTAACTTTCTTTTCCCTTGCATTCTTTTCTTACACCTTAACATTTTCTCCTTAACATTTTCACCACTGCTAAAATATTCACCTCTTGCATCATTTAGACCAGCTTTCTCTAACCTGATGCAGAGTACTATGAGGTAATACAGTTTACTATGAGGTACCATAATAAAAGCTCTCAAAAAGTTGATATCTAATAAGTATATTATATTTTCCAATTTTGCACTTTCAGGTTTCTCTCCTTAACTATGTGTTTTTGATTGCCTGGGCTTTTGCTTTGCCATATTCTCAGTTCCGCCCATTGGCATCCAGTATCTGCACTGTTTGGACTTGTGTGATTATCATTTGCAAAATGTTGTACCAGCTTGAAACGATCAATCCTGCAGTATTTTCTGTCAACTGCACAATGGTAAGTAGTAGCTAGTGGACATCTTTTTAAAAAGCGAATAATAGTGTAATCTATACATGTCTACTCAGAAGTAAGGTCCAGTGAGTTCAATAGCACTTATTCCCAGGGAAGTAGGTATAGGATTGCAGGCTTAGAGTTATTTTAAGTAAGTGTTTTTGAAATTGGTGGGTCTTGAGTTCTGTAAAGAGATCCAACCATGATGGATTGGCTCAGAAATGAGCCAAGCAATTTTCACGAAAACCAGGAAAGAGATCCTCAGGCAGGAGAGATGGCAAGACACACCCTTTCCCCTCTTGCTTCTTTTCCAGCCTTGCTGAGATGGTAGTTTTTTGTCCTTTTTCATACTGAAGTCTAGTCCTGCAGCTGGGAGAATACTTCTCTGCCGAAGGCACAACCGTTTTATGTTTTCCTTTTGGCTCTGCCTTCTACCAGAACAGGAGATAACTCTGCTGCCTGCTCTCCTGCCTGTAAATCTTGCAGAAAACCCAACTTCCTTTTCTTAAATGTATACAGTTTCTCCAGTTTTCCCTCATATTGTTGCCTTCTAATTTAGTTCAGTACTCTGCTGAATCCTTTCCAATTTGTCAACATCTGTCATGGGATTCCTTCTCTTTAGGCTTGATAGTTGGCTTTTGGGGCTCCCTATGTGGGGAAAACCACAAAGCTTATGTACCCACATCCAATTTGGGGAGTATGATGTTGAAGGCACAGTTGCCTTCTACTTTTCATAGCTAGCTGGGACTTTTAATCCTGATTGTTGGTGGTACATGCCTTAAAGGGATTTAATAGCTGAGTGGGGACGAGAACCCAGATCTCCCGACTCCCAGTCCAACACTTTAGCCACTACACCACACTGGTTGATGACTGCTGACTTCTTTGAATATGAGCCTGCTGACTTCCTTGAATATCTTAAAGCATGCACCAAAGACTCTAATATTCCGGCAGGCCTTCCCTTTTTAGGATATTATTGCTGGCTGACCATTATGTATTGTTTTTATGCTGTGTGTTTTATTGGTTATTTTAACTTGTTTAAATTGTTTTTAACATTGTACGCCACCTAGGGTATTTTGTATATAGGTGGGATATAAATTGAAATCATCATCATCATCATCATCCTCATCCTCATGCCCTATGCAAGCACCTGGATCATTTAGTCATGGATGCAGTCTTGGCTCTGCTCAATCAATGCATTCCCCTGCCATCCTGAAGACGTCAGAACTAACAATAATTTCTCTTTCTTCATTTTAGCCTAATGGGACTGAAAAGCAAGAAGGCATGAATGAATCCATTCTCTACAAAAAACCAATTGATCCAGCGGAGTGGGTTGGGTTACGAAAGTCTTATCCTCTGCTTGTATACTTGAGGGTAATTATTATACGTTCTCTGTTCAAATTCTTTTTTCAGGGGCATGAAGAAATTCTGCAAACCTTCAGGGGTGGGGAGGAACTTACCAGGAAACTGGCAGCAGCACTGTCATCCTTTCCACACCATTCTTTTTAACCGTAGGATGGTTCACATGATCAAGCAGCTCATAAGCCACGCTGGGCTGCAGTGTGGGTAGACTGCCATTTTGAATATTCAACCCATGACTATGACTTGTTGTGTTATCCAAACACAGCGAGGATGGTTTGTTGCCATGGTTAACAAATCACCCACAACCCTAAAACATTCAAAAGTCGTCCAGCATGCACTGCAACCCACAGTGGGCTGTGACGATCTTGCGAACCTGATCAATGTTTGTTGCAATGGTGGATCTCCTCTCAGCAGACAACCATTATGTTTCACCATAATGCCTTGCATTAAATGATCCTGCATCGTATTTAGGGATGTTGAGGGTGCCTAGCACTTTCTCACCAGCTTGGCCCCCCGGACTGGAGTCTGTGGACCCCCGTGCTTGCGCGGCTCAGTGCGCACCAAGTTGGGCAAGCACAGCAGTCCTGCTGATCTGCTAAGCTGCAAAATGGCAGCTTGGCCTTTTCCGTAAAGAGCCATTTTGTGCAAATAGACTGTAAAGAGGCCCATTTACACAAAATTATTTGGACTATTTACGCCTGTAATTTTGTGTAAATGGCCTCTTTATGGCTGCTATTTGCAGAAAATGGCAGATACAGAAGGTTTTTTGTAACTATTTTTAGAGGATATATTGCCAGTTGCAGGTTTTTAACAGAATATCAATTGATTCTATGCTGCTCTTATGGTTTCCTTCCTTCTCTCACAGAATAACCTGTTGATGCTGGCGATCCTGGCCTTTGAAGTGACTATTTACAGGCATCAGGAGTACTACAGATGTCGAAACAACCTCACTGCACCTGAAACCAAAACAATTTTCCATGATATTACCAGATTACATTTGGATGATGGAGTAATTAGCTGTCTTAAATACTTCATAAATTATTTCTTCTACAAATTTGGTTTGGAGGTAAATTCAGTGTTAGAATTGTTTCAACAGTAAATCCCACAGGAACTCCATCTTGAGCACATCTGTTTATTGGGTATTTAGATTAGGATTTATACCCTGCCCTTTAATAATATTCCCAAGGCAGCTTGCAGCATTTAAAAATACAATAAAATGAATGAATTAAAAGCATACAAATCAGTCAGTAGGAGCAACATAAAAAGAGCAAACTCAGCCAAGATAAAATGAATCAAATTTGAATTTCAAGTCTTGAGAGAATAAAAAGGTTTTGGCTAAATGACATCAGTCTATTCCATACCTGAGAAGTCCCTCAGGTGCCAGGGGATGTACAACCTGTTCTGGATGGGTTGCAAGTTCATAGTTTGGGGTGTGTTTGGACCCAGCATTGTCACTAGAGGCTTATTGGGTGCTACAGAAAATTAATAAATAAAAGAATACACATGGAGAAGAGGCTCTGGTAAAGGCCTTAGTATACGAGTAGGCAAATGTGATCCTTCAGGTACTGTGGTCCCAAGCCAAGAAGGGCGTTCAAGGTCAAACTTTTCTTTAAGCCCAGAAATTGACTGGAAATCAGGTGACAAAGTACTAATGTGATAGGAGCATAATGCTGGCTCCCTTTAGCAATCTGATGCCATTAAGGGTGCAATCCTGGGCATGTTTAAATTTTAAAAAATCCTACAATTCCCAGCATTCCCCAGCCTGCCATGCTGGCTCAGGGATGCTGGGAGATGTAGGACTTTCTTCTGTCTAAACATGCATAGGATTGTGCCCTAAATTGCTAATCTAAATGTATGGCAGCGAGCTGGGGAATTTAAGTCTTAGAGTGCAGTATTGTCTCAAGGGCACAGCAGCACTGTTGTTCCTACCTGATTGGTTTTATTTATTTATTTTTAAAAAAATGTATTTGGTTTGGATATCTCCCCACCCCACTTGCATTTAGCTCAAAGAGCTTCAATTTGTTTTGATAGGAAGCCATCCTTTTAGCTGGCATGTCTCTCTTGGATCTTCTATAGACAGGGCTAAAATCCAAGGAAGAAGCTCTATCATGCAGCAGAGTTCTTGCCATAGTTAATTATAGGATAAGTGCCTTGTAGGTTACAATGCGCTCTATGTATCATAGCCTGCATTAAGAGCTCTGTTAACATGCTAGGCTTAGGATAGATACCCTCCTCTGTCATTCCTCCAGGATCTTTCATAGGATTCACAAATGTTGTTGCCATGATATACCAAGATATTACTGGTGAATGTAGACTCAGACCTTTTAGCAGTGCCTTTATTATCTCTTCACTTTTACATATTGAAGTAGTCACTGCTGATAGGAAGTTAAATAAAGCATGGCATATTGGTTGAGAACCAAAGAACTGTTGCACACCAGTAAGCATTGTTGCAGTCGGACTCATGGAGTTTCCAAGAATGAAGCTGAATAATATATATCGTGGCCCATCCAAGGGGATGTAAATTCTGTATATTTGTCTTGTTATCACAGAGCTGTTTCCTCTTGTCAGTAAATGTAATTGGTCAACGAATGGATTTCTATGCCATGGTTCATGCCCTTGCCTTAATTGTTGTGTTGTATCGACGGAGAAGAAAAGCCATTGCTGAGATCTGGCCAAAGTACTGCTGTTTTCTATCCTGCATCATAACATTACAGTACTTCCTTTGTATTGGCATCCCACCTGTGCCTTGTAAAGGTAAGAGTGTGTCTTGCTGTCTACAGCTTGTGAATACCACTGAAAAACCAAAGGGATGCAGATAGGAGATATGAGTGACTTGCTATAATTGCTCTTGCTTCTCCCTTCATAGATTATCCATGGAGAAGTCCTAATGCCAACTTCAACTCTAATATCATCAAATGGTTATACTTCCCAGATTTTATTGTTAGACCAAATGCAGTCTTTCTTATCTGTAAGTATTTTAATGCATCCAAAATACTGGCTTATTCCCTTGTCTCCTTCTTAGCAACCCATTTTAAAATAATGTTCTAAAACACATTATTTTAAATGTGTAGAGGGGCATTTGTTGAAAGAGGGCTAGGCTGGGCAGGTCATAGAAGAGATACCTTGTACTTGCAAATAAATAAATACATTTCTAAAATTAATTCTGGAATTGGAACTTGCACAGATTCCTGCACCTTCCAGGGTCTTCTGTTCATTTAAATTTATTTTATTTATTTGTTTATTTATTACATTTTTATACTGCCCAATAGCCGCTCTCTGGGTGGTTCACAAAAATTAAAACTATAATAAAACAACCAACAGGTTAAATATTTTCCCCTTTCTACATTACTGATCCGGTACGTAACTATGCATTGATAAAACACTGCAAAAAAGTAGTCTTGTTCCAGTTGTGCATATGGTTGCACCAATATTCTTTTTATGCGTTGTTTTACTGACATACATATATGTTTCCTTACATTAGAAAAACAGTACTCAAAGAATCTAGATACAGTTATATGTACTGTTACAGAGGAGCTTAGCCATGATGGTTTTTATGTACGCAAGTACTTTTAGTGTTTTATATTTTTATTGGCATCACCCTGGCAGCTTGGCTGTAGTATCTGTTTTTCTTTGAGGAAGGCAGAAAGTGCAAGAGGCCTAAAGCATTCCAGGAATGAGAGAGCTCCAGGTAGTAGCATTGAAGCTAGCACTATGTGTGTCCTCCACTGATTAAATTAAAAGGAGTTGCTTCTAGGGAACTCTGGAGACATCCAACTGCCTGCCTACCTGGCTGCTAAGTCTCCACCCTAGCCAGAGAACCAATGAGGTGTTTTTAATTTCCCATGTCCCTCATATTGGCTCAGGAAATGAAACAGTTTGTTTATGGTTCTTTGGGAAATGCACCTGCTCTTTTCCAGGTCAGTCCAAGGATATGGGTGTACTGGGGGCGTTTGCCCACTTCTAGTATTCAGTAACAGGGCTTCTCTAAACGAGTGATTTATAGCATGGTCGTGACTGGCCACTCATGAAAGTTTGTGGGCCGATTACATGACATCGTGAACAGCCTGGACATCTCCTGCACTATCCCCCCCCCTTATCCCACTTTCAGAAAACACAGAGATAATAAGATATATATATCCACAAAATCGTCCGTGTAAAGATGGCGCTGTGTTTTAATTCCATCACTAGATGGCACTGTTTTAATTGAGTTGAATGGAAGACACGGAGATGGGAAGCATTCGATCCAAACCATATGGCCGCCCATGTATTTATTTATTTATTTATTTATTTATTTATTAAATGTATATACTGTCCCATAGCCAAAGCTCTCTGGGCGGTTTACAAAAGTTAAAAACAGTGAACATTAAAAAGTATACAAAATTTTAAACCATCAAAAATATAAAAACAACAGTATAAAACAGTATATTTTAAACAATTGAGCCAATTGCTATACCAGAACAAAAGTAGAAGCAGAAAGCAGTGTGTGCATGTGTGTGTTTAAAAAAATGTAAAGAAGCTCTCTGTGAATTAATGATAGCTTTAAATACAGCTCACCTTCCAGACTCCTCAAAAATCAAACCCTGAAACTAGAGAAACCCTGCATAGCCTGTGTTGGGAACCCTACCAGGAAGCTTGTAATCATCATCAGTTGAATTACTAACTGGATTGAACAGATAACACGCACCCTGATTGATTGATTGATTGATTGATGGTTGTTGTTGTTGTTGTTGTTTAGTTTTGTTATTAATATTACTATATAGTTTTATGATTTATGTGATTATTTTGTATTATTTTAAATGGCTAACATGTCTTTAATGCTTTTGCTACGTCTGTGTGCTGCCATTGCACTGCTAGTTAATCGGTCGTTTGCATTCCTTATATTTATTTTCTTAGTTTTAGGAGTTTATATTAATACTGTTGTGCTTTAATATGCACCGCCCTGATTACATTTGAAGAAGGGTGTCTCATATTATAAAAGTAAATGCATAAATGAAGGAGTTACACCATAGATCATCATCAGTTAAATGTAGGCACTCACGTATAATAAGGTACTGACGTATGTTTTCATTTGAACACCTTCCTGCCAGATGATTTCATGTTGCTGCTATGGGCATCGCTACAAAGGCAAACTTTTGAAGATGAGAACAAGGCTGCTGTACGTATCATGGCTGGAGACAATGTGGAGATCTGCATGAACCTTGATGCAGCATCGTTTAGCCAACATAATCCTGTCCCTGACTTTATCCATTGCCGGTAAGGGCTGGATCTTGAATAAATGTAAAGGTCACACAACGTTCTGAAGATCTGCTTCATTTATTCTCAGTCCTCATGACCTCTTCACAGACCTCAGATGTCAGATGCCCTTTGTGGCTTCCAAATTCAGTGGGGATGAAATTGCACATGAATTCTGGAGGGCTTGCACCCATATCTCCAGAGTAAAGAGACAAGACGCAAATTTGTTGGGGTTAAAAGCACAACCACTTTATTAAACTCATTTCTGTTAAGAACAAATGCAATGGGAAAATAGCCAAACTAAATAACTCCCTCCCTCCAGCATGGGTTCCCTATCACAGTGCTCTTCAATTGGTCCAGACCTGAAAACCACCTCGGACTCCCAACTTGCATCATGGAACCAGTGCCTAACATTTCTCCATGCCCAACATGGCAGCAACAGTTTTGCTGCAACCCATCTGGACTGAGCTCGTGATCCACTTTTGGGTCGTGACGCACCAGTTGAAGACCATTGCCATATCAGACTGTGATAGAGTAACTCTTCTACTACTAGCCCCATCTTCTGGGGCGAGCTCCTCAGACCTAGGACCAGTAACTAGCCTTTCATTTATCCAAGGCTAAGTGATACCATCACTTCATATCATGATTAACTAAGACATCCTCCCCCAATCTGGTGCCCTCCAGATGTGCTGGACTACAAATTGGCCGTGCTGGCTGGGACTGATGGGAGCTGTAGTTAAAGATATATGGAGGGCACCAAGTCTGGGAAGGCTGTAACTTCAGATAAGTACTTGATTTAAATTGTTCCAGACAATATTACAGCTATGTAATATAGCACAAGCCATGTTTATGAAGTATCTATGGAGAATTCACTCCATAGATTAATTAGTAATTTGTAGCACTGGAGCTATAAAGTTATGCGAGCAGACAATACAATATTTCATGACATCTTGAAGGAGAAATAAATGTATTAAGAAGCTAGAACAAATGGTCACTTTTTAAATATAGATTACTATTTTTTTAACAAAGCAAGGCTGATGGCCAGGGTTGTCTATATTTCAATTTTATTGATTGATAAATAAAAGTATATAGTCTATAGTACACCTGTTCATCTTTGAGGAAATGACAAAAGCCAGAGTTCCTGGAGTAGAATCTCCGAGGCATCCGTTTCTCAAGAAAATATACTATGCTGCTGGGAAAGCAATAAACAATAATGCATATGTTTACCACTTAGCTTCTACCTGAAAGCAGCAGGACAGCACATTGATTATAATAATAATTCATGGATGGATTTGCTAATGTTACTTAATAGGCTATGCAAGGAAAAGAGTTGTGTTATCCATTGAAAGATGCAGAAGACAATGACTTGGATCCTGAGTTGCTCTTCCACAAACAGAAGAGCTCCTTCCATTCATTAAGGAACTCCAATCCAGTGGAGGCTGCCACTGGCAAAAGGGAGGGGGGTGGAATTGCCCCCCACCCCCCACTGCGCACACCATCCTACACCAGCTCCTATGCTGTTCTGGAAGGATCCCAAACTTTCTGTGCAGATTGGGGAGCTGGGGGCAGGCACAAGGGCCTGCAGGGCGAAGAGAGAACCCATGAAAATTGCTTCCCCTTACACCTTCCTCCAGCAAGAGTGTCCCATGTGTGGAGATCTGCTCATGGGTAGTCAGGATCCAAACCAATAATTCTAGATTTGGCAACATAGCATGTTGACTAATTTCTTCATCCAAGCATGTCGTCACATGAATGATGTACTAAATATTTGTCAAGAAAATTTATTAGAATCAAAACAATATATCTATGAATTGAACAAATAACAATTTGACCTATTTTATTCCAATTTTCTTTTATTCCAGATCGTATCTAGATATGGGTAAAGTGATAACATTCAGTTACCTCTTCTGGTTTGTTCTCACCATCATCTTTATAACGGGAACCACTCGGATCAGTGTATTTTGCATGGGATACTTGGTAGCCTGTTTCTACTTCCTGCTGTTTGGAGGAGATCTCTTGCTTAAACCTATCAGAATTATTCTTCGCTATTGGGACTGGCTGATAGCTTATAATGTCTTTGTGATTACAATGAAAAATATACTGTCAGTAAGTGTCTCGTTCTTTAATCTTAAATATTTACTTCTAGATCGTGGACCCATAGGGATTATAGGGGGGAAAAGAAACAAAAGGACTATAGAAACTTATTTGACACCTGAAGTTTTTTAATACGTTTTTGTTTACAATATCGTGGTATTCTGGAGGGGTCTTCCCCACATCTATCTTGTTTCTTTCCAGAAACTTGGGAGTGCTGGATTTCAGATTTGGCAGCCAGCTCCTGACCTCAGGGCAGGTCTCTCAATATAGCTCAGTGGAGGAAAGTTGCTGGAAGGCTGAAAAGGGAAAAGGGGGGTGTTCCTTCTCCCTTCCCTGCTTTTGAAGCTCAACCTGCCTGCGTGACACATCCCCCACCCCACTCCAAAGTAGCTAGCTGGAGCCCTACACAGGAGTACTCTTCTTAGGGAGTATTGATTCACTGCAACATTTTATCGCAGGTCCCCAATTCTTCCCAGATATTTACCATGCAGACAGTAGAGACCAGATGTGTATTGCACTTCATACAGTGGAGGCTGGCGGCTCCTATGTCAGTGAGGCGGGGAATCCTCTCTGGGTTTTAGCCAGAACCACTCTAAATAATATATTTTCAAGGCCTTCTTGAAAGCCTGCAAAGACAGAGCATGGCGGTCCTCCTTTGGAACAAGTTGCCATCAGAGCTCTGCCATGCTCTATCATTGCAGGGTTTAAAGAAGGCCTTGAAAAGACACTCTTTTACCATGGCCTTCTCTTGATATGACTGCTTTCGCTGCTGTTATTGCTGCTGTTGCTGGTGGTGGTGGTTTTATTGTTGGCTTTTATTATAGTTTTTATTGCTATTTTATTGTTTTATTATTGTGAGCTGCCTTGGAAGGGCATCTGCCCTGAAAGGCAGCCAGAAAACGATTTAAATAAACAAACAAGGTGTGGATTCACCACCCCATTGAAGCTGAAGCCACCAGCCTCCACTGACTTCATATGAACACGCACTCATAGTGGTTTGGGAAAGCTTCCGACATGGACCTTGCAGTGGGTTTGGATTGAATAACCCCTCTGTTGTTTCCTCTTATGTTTATATCATAGAAAAAGCAGCAGCAGACTGCTACAATGGGTAGCACTATTAAAGCAGTTATAGCAGAAATTATTGCATTGTACAACATTTCTCAAGGAGACCAACGCTGGGGGGAAATGTAATTGTGCCCTCATTTTCTCTTTTATTTCAGATAGGAGCATGTGGCTACGTCCATTCATTAATTCAGAACAGTTGTTGGGTGATACAGTTTTTTAGCCTGGCCTGTACGGTTAAGGGTTATAAAATTCGTAAGTAAAGACTTGTGAATTCCATTTGTTTTTTCTTGCTACTTTGATGTTGAGAAATCTCGCAACACCTGAATTAAATATGGATGTAATTTAGTTTCTTAAATAAACATGAATGGATTGAATTGAATATCTTTTCTTAAAAATAAAATAAAACCTTGGCCAGTATCCAATGAGACACTACGGCTAACATAAATGATGAGCTTTTCTACATGAGTCTGTTAATCACTGTGTCTACTTTCAGTTTAGTCACAGAATTAAGATATGAGTTCCACACAAACAGTTTTTCCTTTCCTGCTTTTCCACTACATAAGCTGTAGGTGGTGCTGTGCTATAGCGGAATAGTGCAAATAAACCAGTAGAAACAGCACTTTGAGAAATAAAACCCCATTTCCCCCCTTAAAAAAACAAAAACCAGAAAGCGTTCTGAAAAAAACAGAAATAAAACTGGAGGATCAGGACGTTGTCTAAAAATCCAGTAAACAAGGGTGAGTAAGGAATCATGAGTGCACAATAAATGCCTCATGTAGAAAAGTTCTACCTTGTACTAGCATAAACAAATTCTCTATTTCATGCTAATTGTTTTTGTTGGTTTTTGTTGTGCATGGTTTTCATTTACAAAATAATAGTCCTGATCAGTTCAGTATAACTTGTGCCCCATTGGCCCATTTAGCCAGGGGACTGAGAGAAATGTAAAAATGATCACGGGAAAGAGAGAGATCCTCCTGTTGTCTCATCTTTAGTCCTTTGGCATTCCTGAATTGTATACGGGTGACCCTCTGTTTCCATCTCTTCCTGCTTGGAAACTAAAATGGGTAGGAACATAGAGGCAAACAAAGAACATAAGTCTCTCTCTTTTTTTCTGCAGCCCTCTTTGAAGTTAATTAGAAAGAGATGGATTCTAACTTCCTTATTCCTTTTTCCCATTGCAGACAAAGTGTTACAGTTTATAAATACAATAATACTTATCCTGGGGGATGTGGGATTTTGTTTACTCTTATCACAGCTTCGGATAAAGATACAGACTGCAAATTGCCTAGTGGGGAGGCAGGAATCATCTGGGACAGCATTTGCTTTGCTTTCCTGTTGCTGCAAAGAAGAGTCTTCATGAGCTATTACTTCCTTCATGTGGTTGCGGATATTAAAGCTTCACAGATTTTGGCCTCCAGGTAAACTGAGGTGTTTTATTTAAGCAGTGATATAGATTCATGCAATAGAACAACTGCAGTTGCATTCTGTAACGTGTTGTATGGCCAGCGAGTATTAAAACTTTAAAATGAGGGGAGATGTATAAAATCAGTGTGATGAATCAACTGAAGCATTAATCACTGATTTAGAAAGCACATCTATTGATCAAGAAGGATATTAGCCTTTTGAAATAGATTCAATAATGGTTTTAACGTGTTCCTAAAAATTACCCCAACTTCAGAAAGGAATATGAAGGAAACTATGGATTGGTCCAGAGTTAGTTATACTTCCAGATTATGCTTTTATTGTGCAATCACCCTGCTTCATTCACAGATTTTTGTGGGGGTTGATGTCTTCTATCATACTCTATAAAAAATATAAGACTTGGAGAGAACCTCTCCCATGAGAACCTTCATAAGTCACCACTACACTTTAAATTATCTCATGTATTGTTGTTTATTCATTCTCCCTTAGTATCAGGCAGAAAGACAGGCTATAAATATTTTAAATAAATAAATAGCAACAAGTTAACAGTTTTCAGAAGGGTCTCTTTTATTTTACAGGGGTGCTGAACTTTTCCAGGCCACAATTGTGAAGGCTGTAAAAGCAAGAATTGAGGAAGAGAAAAAATCCATGGATCAACTAAAGAGACAGTATGCCTTCCTTCCTTCCTTTCTCTAGACATTTCCCTTCTATCAGGGATTAGTGATTAATTTTATAAGGGTTTAGGTGTTTGCCTTCTGGCAGTACTGAGTAAAATCGCACACAAAGCAGGTGCTAGCCTTAACCAAACACAATATGCTAAAAAAAACCAAGAAAGTTAAGGTAATAATTGATTTATAGCGAAATTTTGCATTAAAGTAAAATACAAAAAGATTGTTTTAAAAGGAATATATAAATATATATTGTATTTTTAACTTTTTATATATTGTACATTTTGAGTGCTCTTTATATTCTTTATATATTCCTTTAAAAAAATATTTTTGTATTTTAACTCGAAACTTCGCTATAAATCAGTTATTACCTTAACTTTCTTGATTTTTTAGCAGTACTGAGTAAAAGCCTTATTAAAAGTATTTGAACTCTACCCAGTGGGTGTCCATGTACTCTACATAGCGGTTCAGTTCAGACATAATATTCCCAGCTTCCTTAAACCATAGTTTAGAAAATGGTTTAAGATCCTGGTTAGTGCACTGATGTTAACTCAGTTTGCCATTTTGGGGAATTGAAAAGGATTGGTGGGTGCACAAAGGAAGGAGGAGCTGGGGGGGTGGCGGCAGGGGAATGTCTGGGCCTGACACTCATTCCCAGGTTGCACAACTATGGCTTGTCAAGGAGGAATGCTGCATCCCTGATGGGATGGCATTTTTTTAGAGAGAAAAAGTCATAGAATCATAGACTCGTAGAGTTGGAAAGGGCCTATAAGGCCATCAAGTCCAACCCCCTGCTCAATGCAGTCTGGCACACACAAACCCATTATATGCACGATATGCATCTTCTCTATATAGTTATTTGAGAATATATTATTATTATTATTATTATTAGTAGTAGTAGTAGTAGTATCCCGCCTTTTGCCCAATACTGGGCCTCAAGGCGGCCTTAATGACTTTAAACTCATGTGCATTTTGGATCTACAAAGGTGATGGTGTGACCCTGACAGTGTAAAATCTTCTTTGACAGAATGGATCGTATCAAAGCCAGGCAACAAAAATATAAAAAGGGTAAAGAAAGGGTGCTGACCATGAGCCAAGAAGCCTCAGATGGGCAAGAAATTCAGAAGGCTGCCGAAGATGATGATGATGATGGTACTATTCCTTCAATATATCCGGCGTTGGTATTTATTGCTTGGACCTTGGTAATATTAACATGAAAGTATGTGGGGAAGTACTATACACCCGATCCATCCATTTGCTGGAGGGTCTTCATGGCCTGATCCTAGGTATATTTACTAAAAAATAAATCCCCTCGTGTTCTATGGAATTTACTCCCAAGTAGGTGTGCATAGGATTGTAGTCTCAGCTCACGTATAGAGCTCTCTTACCCTTCCTTTTCACTGCAGTGGAAGACTGGTCTGAATATTTAGCCCTTTGCACAGAGATGGTTTTCCCCTTCACTGAAGTAAATAGGGGACAATCCAACATTTTAGATCCGAGTGCCAAGTATAGTTTAGAATGGTAGGATATTGCACGACATAGGCTAAAGCTTTACAGCTTGATCTATCATAAAATAAATATATCCAGCTTTTGTATTGCAGGAACCTCTGAAAAAGATTCATTTTGAGGCAAACAGTTCACATTTCGGATTAAATTGGTTTTGCATGTTATGCTAAGTTAACAGAATTGTCGGAACAATGCTTGTATTTAAAGACAATTTCAGAATAGCTGAGAGTTGTTTTTTTTAAAACTTGTAACATTTATTTGATGCAAAAAATGAATTAACATTATATTTAAGGATCTCAGATAAAATATGTTTGGATTGCCATTGTTTCCAATCATTCTTTACTTTGGTTTATGTGTAATAGATTTTTAATTTATCGCACATTTATATTTATAATTTATATCAAGCATTTTTCAAAATTTTATTCACCATCGCTGGTGAAATAATGCCCCCCCCACACACAAATAATATGTTATACCATTTCCTGGTATATATTTTTTTCTCTTTTGCCCATTTTTCACATTGTAACAAATGATGTTGCACAATATGTCACTAAACCCTTTTTATTTTGTTTTGTCCATTCGCATTTATTATATCCATGTACATTATATCCATGTACACTGATGGTGCTATATAAATAAATAATAATATATCAGTATGGGGATGGAGGTTGTAATGCACATCAAGATATAACTTACTCTGAAAAGAAAAAAGGGCAGCCATGTTTCTGCATGATCCTGTGTAAAAAGTTAGTATTCCCATAAAATATTTAAATTTGAACTTTAATTCCATTTTAATTATATATCAAATTGATCATGTTCAATTAATAGGCTAATTAACAAATAACAGTAAACAAATGTATTTTGTGTATGGGTTGGGTTTTTTTTCTTGGAGTATATTAGAATTAGATCTCTTCTTGCACAGTTTGGAGCTATTGGAACAAGAAAATATAAGTAGTAAAATGTTTCTCACTTTGTAAAATTAATTTTTGGACATATTTCATTTTAGGAGAAGCAGACAAAGAGAAAGCCAAGGGCAAAAAAAAGCAGTGGTGGCGGCCTTGGGTTGATCATGCGTCCAGTAGGTTTCTCAATCATCTTTAAAATACATGAATTTAACCCTTATATCCTTGACCAGAATGGAGGCATCCCCAAGACCTCTTTGTTTTTATGCATGGTTTTATAGTTGTGACTTGATAGTTATATGGATGCAAATCCAATGATTTCGAGTGAAAGAATTCGTCATTTTGGCCATTTATCAGCAAGATACCTTTGTGGTAATTCTCAGTATTAGTAGGCTGAACCAAATATTTGCCATGTGAAAGGAAAACAGCATCTCCCTCCAAAAGAATTTACTTTGTCAACATGAATGATTAATATGTCCCTATACTTATCAATTTACAATATGGGTAATTGTACGACTTTCATTTCATGGAAGAGCCATTCAAATTGTGCTGCTAAGTGCATGAGAAGTATACTTGAAGAGCTGAACAAAATAATCCTCAAATCCTCAACCCCTCCTTCCCCGCCCACCAGCACGCCCCAAGAGCACTCTGTTTCAGACCTCCTACAGGTCTCCGCGGTGGCTGGGAGAAGCTGAAAGGAGGACTCTTGATTATTTTTTTTAAACCTCCGGGGTCATAGCTTTGTCTACAGCCTCAGAGGGGTTTCCACCCTCCATCCCACCCCTGCAAATCCTATAGCGCGAGGGAGGCCATCTAGGGACCATATGGTTCTGCTCTAAAACTTCTTTGAATTAAAATACTTTTAAATACTTTCACAATGAATGGTTTGGTCCTATCCTAATTTACACTCTGCCTAAATAACCATGTGGTGGCAGGGTTATCTACCCAAGAGTTTAACGGAGTATTTTGAATGGCTGTTTCTGTCAAGTCACAAGTAAACTGTGCCTATGTGTAAGGGCATGATGAAAATTTATAGAGACCTATCCTTTTTTTCGAAAGGATACTGAGGACAAATTGTTTTAGTTTTCCAAAGAAATCATTGCAAGTAATGTGTTTTGAGACTGTAGCTGTTCAGAATGGACCTGGATGTGGTCTCTGTTAATCCTCATTAGCTTTGTGCCTGCAGAAGAATTGTTGACATTCGAGCCATGAGAATGACACAAAGGCTGTTAGGATCCAAGGTTATCTTTTGCAGTGGGTTGTAATTTCACAGCTGAAAGATGAGAGAATGGTACGATTCTGCTGCTTTCAGCAATAGACCACTGTGTGAGACAGACTTGCATCCATGCAACTTTTGTTAAATTGTTTCAATTCAGTTCAGTATTTCTGATTCATTTCACCCTCATTATATGTTTTAAGAAACAAATGCAAAGCAAATATTATTGCAATAATGCATATTCTTGTGAGCAGCAACATATGGTCAAGCACCGAAAATAATTACTACTCACCAGCTCTGTATGTCCTTCTAAAATAATTACTCAAAATTTCAGGACAGTAGGTTTTTATATATATATTTGAATGTTAAGTGCTTTTTCAGCTATTTCTAAATATACTGTCACATCTGAACAGAAAATCCATACTGTTTGGACCATAAATAAAATGCCGCTTATTTCTGTATTGACATGGAATTATCAGGGCTGGCGACGTATGACATGAGAAAGATGCTTTCATCAGCTGTTGAAAGCCGGTGACTGATAGTCACCAAAAGAACTGCAAGAATCAATAATAACGTGGTTTCACCCCATTGTGCTTTCTCCATTCTGATGAAACAACTAAAACGGATATATGAAGAACTTTCTCCTGTAGGTAGAGAGATATGATCCAATTGAAAAATGGGCTACACGTTTCAGTTGAATCATACTTCACCACCACAGTAATGTATGCAAGAGTGCATTATTGCAGTTTAATCATACCCTCCTTTTATGCATTATAAAAATGCATAATGTAAAATGCAGTGCCATATACCTTCATGACCTGGTACACTGACAATACCAGGAAAAAGCACTGCCCTGTATTATTCTAATATAGGGTAGTAACTCTGTCCTCTAAGCCGCTATTCTGCAACAAACCTCAGCCCGCCAATAAAGATTGCCTGCAAAAATAACCAAATAACAATGTTTGGATAGTTTAAGATCACTGTAATATTTTAATGAACAACTTGTTTTTGGTGCCGTTCTTATTAATGAATATGTGAGCCATTTTACTACTACTAGGCCAATTTGGCCCTCTGGCATTCCCTGTTAGCCACACTCCTTTCTCCCCAGCCACCAATCACTTGTGGTTTCCCAGCTGTTGTGCAGGTTTTGCCACCATTCTCAAAGATTAAAATACCTCTCCTAAATTACTGACAGTAAGAGCTTTAACCTAAATATGCTGAGGGTGTGTGTGTGTGTGTGTGTATGTGTAAAATGTTGGTTCTGCCCCTTTTCCCTTTAGTTGCACCCATTGCCCCACTGGAGTACAGCTCCCTGAGAACTTCTCCAAAATTCAATTCAGCACTTGGGCTAAAAGAGGTTCCCTACTTCTGTGTATATGGTGTGGAAAGTATGGATCTTGGTCTTGAGCAAGCATTACCTGCACACTTCCTGTGAGACATGATATTTCACATGTCCATCTACATGCATATATGCCACATGTGCAACCATCCATTCACATTTTATGGTGTATGGAGTGTGCATGCATCCCATGTTACACATTCACCTGTATATGTGTGTGTATGAGGTCAGACTGCACAAGCGCGTGTCTCTCTCTTAATACTCGTCACATGCAGAGCCTACACCTCAGGAGACAGTCTGGTATTACAAATTCCATTATTATTATTATTATTATTATTATTATTATTATATTTATTTGTATCCTGCCTTTTGCCCAATGCTGGGCCTCAATGAAAAGTCCTTGATTGATTTCTGGTAAAATTCCTTCAGTAGAAAATAATAGTAGGAAATTCTGTCTATTCTGTTGGATCTTTGCTTCCCTTTAGAGTTTCGTGAAGAGCAAGGAGATTTTATCCAGCTGATTATATCTAAAAAGTAGAAAACAAACATCACATAAGAACATAGGAAGTTGCCTGTCAGACCATGGGTCCATCTAGCCCAGTATTGTTGACACTGACTGGCAGCAGGTCTCTAGGTTTTCAGGCAGGAGTGTTTCCAGGCGTATCTGAGCATGTCAGGGAGTGAATCTGGGACCTGCAAAGTAGGCGCTCTCCCCACTGAGCTACAATGCTGCCCTGCCTCAGTAGAGATTGAGGGCATGTCTACACCATACTGGTGTAGAGGGAAGGAGGGAGGAGAATCTTGCGATATGATGATCGTGGGATCCCCCCCCCTTCTGTCTACATGTGGCGCACAATGTCCTGGGAGGAAAAAGACATTGTGCCTGCCATTTTGTTTTATTTTTTAATTGGAAAAGAGCGCAGGAGTGCACTTGTGCAAAATGTAAGTTTTTCTTTTAAAAAACACACCTCCTGCTCCCCCCACCCCACCCCCGATGGGCACAGAGCTCCTGAGGAGCTCCGTGCCCAGGTCCCAGGTCCTCGCGGTTACTTGCGGGGAGCCGGACAAAAACGGGATGCCCAGCCACACATCCTGCGGTCTGGGGATCATTCCAGGGCCACGGGAAAAGTCAGGATAGAAGAGTAGGGTGATATCCTGGGGAAAGGGAGGGATCATACATCCATGCTCCTGGGATCCCCTGTGCGTCATGTGGACATACAGGGATGATCCCGGGGCAATCCCTGGGATATCGCCCCGTCTATCCATGCCCTGAGATTAGCTATGCTTGCAACCTGAGAGTGAAAGAATTAACACACCAACAGTTCTGCTGCTTGAAATTCAAAAGCTTTTACTTTCGTCCCAAATAGAATCTACAGGACTAATATTTTAACATGCAGCCTTGTGTTTTGTGGGCATTCCTGCTTATACCAGAGCAAGAGCAGCTGTCAGCTTACAAGCGCTGATATACGCATAGTTTAAAGCTGCAGGAAGTGTTCTTCTTAAATAGTGGCAGGTTACACTACTTCCCATCACACAATATTTTTATAGCACAGGTGAGACACAAGAGAAAGTCCGTAGAATGCGTTTATCCCTGAATTAGGATAAAGTGCTAATATGCAAATGGCTTCAGAATATGATTAAAATAAAACAGAGGATATGATTGAATAAGATTTTCAGTTATTTTTATGGTTCGGAAAGCTGTATAATGAGGGTCAAATGCATTCTTGAATGTCATTCTATCTATGGCTCTGTAAGTTAACTATTATTATAAGTGTATTAAGGTCTTTTACTTTACTTGTAGACATTATGCTAATAGTCTTCATGGACAAATGTAATGCTGTGATTTTGATTTTGGCTTATTATTTTACTTTTACTTTGTTTCCCTTGTTTGATCAAGTTAGGCCTATTAGCTTATTTGAAGTTTTTTAAAAAATATGTGCTTCTGTTCAAGGATATAAGGTCCAGTTCATTCACACCAGATCTTGAACATATGGAGGCCTCCGAACGTTTTTAAATACTCAGGCAAAAGTTAGTTTTTAGCCATGATCATATGAACTACTTTTTTTAAAAAAAAATAGCAATTTTCAGCAAGAAATTGTTTCCCATTTTCTCAGTTTTCTGGTTGAAGAATACAGTAAAATAAAAGTAAATGCTACCAGATGCGAGTCCACTTTTAGCAGAATTTCATTTTTCTTTCTTGCCCCACCCCTTCTCTCCAGTGATAGAATTTTAAATGTAGCTTACTCCCTGGATATCCAGTGGAGTTGGACATTTCTCAGTCACTGACAAAATCAACGCAACATTTTTAAAAAAAATTAAGTTAGGAATGTTGCAGATTTTTAATACCTTTTCAACTGGTTTTGCCTCTTATCAGTTCATTTTCTTTTGATAGTGCTAGATATTTCCTGTAACAGACACTTCTTCTTTGAGCCTGCAAACATCACCACCAAATGATTTATCTGCCACTGATTCTATTCATCTCTTGCTTTTTCTTCACTTCCTCCTGACTTGCCATTGAGTTCCACAAACAAGCCATTTTTTGTGCCTTTGTGGAGGCTCAGGATAGAGCTTATGAGTGATTTTTCCCCCTGCAAGAAATAAAAAATATTTTATTTTGCTTAGTGGTCAGAAGTGGAGATTATTATTTGTTTGAGACGGACAGTGAAGAGGAAGAGGAGGAAAAGGGGGAAGAGGAGGAACCTCCCAAAAGATCTGCATTCCAGGTACAGTGTGTATTCACATGTTGTTCCTACTAAGGAGGCTTGAATTGTCTGAATCTGTACTGAAAAGTATGAGAACATGTGCTAATTTGAACTTAATTATTGCTTGCTTATATTGTTGTTACATTTCTGCAATGCAAGAATGATACAAGAGATGGATTTTAATTCACTTGCACGTGTAGCATTTTAAAAAAATAAAGTTTCATATCCTGAACTCTATTTTTCTGATGTTGCATTGGAAACAAGTGGATAAAACATCTTTCCATAGGCATTGCTTAATATTGCTTAGATGTTTTCTGTTTGAGGGGGGAGGGAAAGCCCTGCTGAATTCTTAAAAGATGTAGACCCTGTTCAGACGACATGCTAAGCCACGGTGCTTAAACATTTTGAGCTAAACATTATGGATTAGTGTATTGTGTGGACCATAATTTAGCATGTTGTGTGAGCCATTCCTAACTATAGTGGCTACATAACCACAATTTCAACATGCTCACTAACCATTTTTTGCAAAGGGTTAGCATCCTAACCATGGCTTAGTGTGTTGTCTGAACAGGCCCAATACAGTATAATAAAAGTAGGGCTTTGTATAGGTTTCAACAAGTAATCTTTAATCAGGCAGGGAAGACAGTATAATTAAAATGAACTTACGTCATAGGTTGAAGAAAGTTAAACCATTAGCATACAGCATCAGCAATCTGATTAATGCATGCATATCTCCCATTCAGAGTACAGCATCCTTGTGTCCCCATAGTTCCCCATAAGCATATAGGCATGGAAATGTGGGTCACAATGGGTGATCCCTGCATAATCACATGTGGGATACACACAGAATCTTTCATAATGATGCAACTGTCTGTCAGTAAGAAGACTGGTGAGAAGATTTCTGTTATGTTCTAGAGCCCAGTGGCAGATGAGACTCCCTGAATTCGTACAGTATTTTCTGCTGCAATGTCTGATAATGGACTTAGATCCAGACCTAGTCATAATTAGAGTACACCCATTGAAATCAATGAGACCTAAGTTAGTTATTAGTGATGTATGTCCCATTGATTACGCTCTAACTACGAGTAAGCCTGGAAGCAGGCCAATATATTGTTTCCGTGCATGGGGCTGCAATTCAAGATTGCAGCTTCATTCTTTACTAATTTATGCACATAAATTAGCAGAAATCTTTCTTTCTAAAGCAACACGCTTTCAGCAGCTCACTTTTTACATTCGAGCACATTCATTTATTTATTTCAACATAGAGTGGTATACATGTTCGGCAATAAAAGCAAATGAAGTCTATGAATCAACAAAGATGAGAAATTACTGCAAGTGTGTGTATATGAGAGAGTGAAAGGACATAAATCTGCTTCCATTCATCAAGATCACAGTTGGGACAGGGAGGAAATTTGTGTCTACTGGTATCTGTCATCATACACTAAAGATTAACTTTCACTGTTCTAATCAACATACTAATATATGAATGTTACATGTGTAATTCAATAACCTTTATCCAAGCACTCCATCACTAATTCAACTGTACTCCTAAACTGAATACTCACAGTTCTCATCTCAGCCTGTTTTAAATGAGTGTGAATCCTGTTATCTAATAGTCATGCAAAATATTTCTTATAACAGTAGCATTTATGTTTTCACTAATTTTTCTCGCTTTGTCCTTCTTTGTAGAGAGCTATTGCGAAATTTGCCTCAGCCATTTTAGCCTTGCCAAAATCTGTTATTAAACTGCCCAAAACTATTCTTCAGTATTTAATCCGAGCTGCAAAGGTATTTGATGTTCCATAATGTGTAGAATGTGATCTCATCCCGTACTATTCTGGCATAGGGGTATCCCTTTTCTGCATTTTCCCTCTTAATGTGGACTTTGTGAGGGCTTATGACAGTCAAGGATTTGGTTTGTATGGCATTTAATAAACAGAATCATAAGAAGAATTAACTCATTTCAACAGTGATCACAGATCCGAGAGAGAAAATGCAGAGACACATCTTGGTATATTCCTGGTATTTCTGCCTAAGCTGTGTTAAGAGGGTTCCATCAGGTTGCATGCATTTGTAGATAGTGGAGAAAATCCTGACCCTATTTAAATTGCTGAGATAAGGAGGATTTCATCCTGCATGGTAATCTTTCTCAGAAAGCTGGTAAAACCTTTAAATATTGTAGCTAAGCATACTTTTTCTTCAGGCTTCCTTTCCTTGTGCATCATCATCAGGATATCAATAATCTATCAGCCTGTCTTGAGGCATCTTTTAGCAATAATAATAATAATAATAATAATAATAATAATAATAATAATAATAATAATAATTTCTTACCCGAGTGCAATATGCCACTAATGTGGAAGAAGTAGTAAAACATTATAGATTCAGTATAACTGTTCACATCCTATATGCTTTTTATATGTTAGGACTGAAATGCAGAGAATGTAGGTATATCTCCTGGAAGAAGGCAATATACCTAGACTTTTAAACCTACCCTGACAGACTACTGGATTTTTTTTCATTACTACTTGCAACTATTCCTCCTTAAAACTTTGCTTTAAGGAGGAATAGTTTTGTAACAAAATCTCAGAATAACAAATGCCTAGGAACTCAAAAACAAATGTTAACTTAATAACAACAGCTGAGCTACACTAGTTTGAGCAAATATCGCTATGCAAAGTTATATTTTTCCATGTCGGTTTCTTTAGAGGAATGTTCAGTAAAATATTAAAGGCCTCAAGCTTTAGTTGTGGACTTGGATCCAAAGACCATGAGCAGTGTTCTTGTCCTGGAATTGGGCTTTCCTGCCCATTTCTCTACACTGCAACATCCAGTGCTCCCCAAAAGCCGATTTTGAGGGTCAGGGGAACCCCCGGAATGGTGTGGGATATAGCACAGTGACTGCAGGTAGAGGAAATTGTGAGCCCTACTTTGGTGAGCAGAGTGCCTTTCTGCTTGTGAAAGACACCTCTGGATCCAAGCTATTAAGGCTTTGCAATGTTGCACCGCGTTGTACATTAATTATTACTGAGTTAGTGACCTACAAAAAACCCAGGGAGATCACCACTTGCTGTTTCCCTCATCATTAGTAATTTCCCCATGTTCACAGATCAAAAGCAGATGGTTTATTTTTATGCCCCTCAACGTTTTAAAGATGAGTGTCTTCATAACGCACCAAAGTGATTTCAGTACATCAGAACTGCCATCCATAAACCACATTAAGGCAGCATTTACAGTTTTATCTCCAACGATATGGCCTATTCCAGCTTCCCTGAGACAGTTTGTACATGCTTGTGTTGGGCATGGTGCTATTCTGTTTCTTTTCTCATCCTTTTCCTTTTGCATGTATATATTTGTTTGATCCTCAGCCATAGCTAATGTCTTTCATGGGTGATGCAATGCTAGCTGAAGATGATTTTCATTGTGTAATGAAAATCATGCAGACAAAAGAAACATCTTTGTCTCAAACTGCTATCACACCATACTTACATTTTTGTTCTTTTTATTCATAATGTTGTGTGCTGGAGAAATAAATGCATAATATGTGGTTATGGCATTATAAACTGTTGTATTTTTGTATTAAAAACATATAGTCAGCCAATGCTTTTAGGGATGGCTGAACATTTTACAAACATTGGATTAAACATAAACGTCATATTATATTTGAAATACTCATAATCAGTTGAAGCTGCTTTCAGGAAATGGTTCATGTGTAAACAGTGCTTTAATTTCCAGATTTTAAATCATGGCCTTTGTGGATTCTTACGAAACCCGTAAGAATCCACAACTCTGTTCAAATGTTTTGGTTTGATAAGCAAACACAAACAGCACTAAAAAAACCAACACAAACTTTATTTGAGATAAAGTTTGGAATTGAGAATGTTTGCTTAATCTTCCCAATGTAAACACGTTTATTCAAATCTAGATTCTTTTTTGTGATTTGCATTAACATTTACTTACTCAAGAACTTGAATAAATTGGTTTGTTCCCTCTAGTTTGTTTATCAGGCCTGGATTACAGATCCTAAAACTGCCCTCCGACAGAGGCGCAAAGAGAAGAAAAAGTCTGCTCATGAAGGGAGACAAAGGTGGAAAGGATCTGGGGATGGTATGTATGCTCCTGTAGTGTTCTCAGTTATATCTTGTAAATCATCCGTACAGCCTTTACCCCTCTTTTGGGGAAGGAACATACTGTAGCTCACTGGTAGAGCATGAAGCTTGCATGTAGAAGATTCCAGGTAAAATCTGTAGCCTCTTTAGTTAAAGAGGGATTAGATCAGTAGTTTGCTGGACCAGGAATGAAACAATGTGCCTATGCACTCCCTCCTCCATTTTCCCCTCCCTCTTCCCTCTTGTATTTTAATTCAATACTTCTTGATTTGTTAAACCACTGGCCTGGTTCAGACAACACGCTAAACCATGCTGCTTAACCACAAAATGGTTAAGGGAATGCATTCCCTTAACCATTTTGCGGTTAAGCAGCATGGTTTAGCGTGTTGTCTGAACCAGGCCAGTGTTTCTTCCACATCAGGAGGCTGTGGTTGAGTGATTCCTCCAAACTAGGAGACCAAACCATGGTTTGATCCTGCTTTGTAGAGATCATTCATCTGCAGTTAGCTAGCTTGGCCATCATGGGTAAATGGTTTAACAAACTAGGAAGTATTGAATGAAGGTACAAGAGGGACGGTAGACGGGAAGGTGAGTTGGCAGTCTGCAGGAATAAGGCTAAGCCAGAATCATTATGTACCAAGCTATTGTACATTATACAGTGGAGGGTTATATAACACTGGCAACTCCTGCTAGAGGGATAGAGATGGTGTACACCAGTTGCTGGGGAACATGGGTGGGAGGATGCTATTGTGCTCATATCATGCTTGTGGGCTCCTGGTCAACAGATGGTTGGCCACTGTGCGAAAAGAATGCTAAACTAGACGGACCCTCAGCATGGCTCTCCTTATGTTCATATGAAGATGAGAGGTACACGGATTGGTTTTGTTTTGGAAGGAGAGAGAAAGAAAATAACCAAATCAAATGCTAGTTAATCAAGAAATATATTTAGATGCTGAACTCAGCATTTGCATCAAATAAAGCAAATTAATATCAATCATAGGCTGTTTCCAATTAATATGGGATAATGATATGTTCTATCAGGATGAATTTTTTGGAACCTGAAGGTGACTGAGCTGTACTTAACAGGATAAATCAAGTTCATTTTTATTAAAGAATTATAAATTGCCAGAAACTTTTTCTCACTGCTTTAATATTGATTTATCAGTTGGTATAGATGTGGAGTGTGAAGAAGGAGAGGAACCTGTCAAAAAGAAATCTTCAGATGGACCTGGTAAGCAAAGAAGCAAGAAAGCTATTCTATTACAACAGTAGTAACTGATAACACGGTGCAGCCATGTGTTAAATAAAGGGAAGCTGACAAAATATATGTGATGTAGCATTTGTTGACTGTTGTATATCAGCAGTCATAGAGCTCAGGCTATAGTATTCAAGCCGGAAGGGATAAATCAGTTTGAGTCTGAAGAATTGTGCAGATAAATTAACTTAATACTCTTTCATGTTCAGAGATGCTGCACTTCATAGACATTTTTCATGCCAGCCAACTACATTTTGAGAGTTAAGAGGGATAAAGTGTTTAAAACCAGCTGCTTTTGCATCTTGAAAGCGGTGTCCAGCTGCTTGGAGACTGCTGCAGTATATGGGAAAGAACCATAATATGTAGCTTTTGAAATTGTAACAACAGAATGATAATGGAATGTAAAATCTAAAAAGACTATCATCTGATTAAAGAAATTTTCTTTATAAACAAGGAAAAGACTCTGAGGTCATCTAATAATTACAATAACTAGTAATTGAATTAATATCTCTGGTTCAGATGTTTGGCAGAAATGTTAGATAATCAATGCAATCCAATATATGTCTACTCAAAAATAAGTTCTATTGAGTTCAGTTGAGTTTACTCCCAGATAACTGGGAGGAGGATTGGAGTCAGATAGCAGTAAAAATAGTTATGGGCTAGATTTTCTTAAATTATTCACAAATATTTGCTGCTGTGGTGACTGACGGACTAACCCTTGCTTTTCTTGCTTTTTTCTAGATAACATTATCAAAAGAATATATAATATTTTGAAGTTTACTTGGGTTCTTTTCCTGGCAACAATAGACAGTTTCACAGCTTGGCTCAATTCAATTTCAAGGGAGCACATTGACATTTCCACTGTGCTAAGAATCGAGAGGTGTATGCTTACGAGGGAAATAAAAAAGGTAAAATGGCATGCTCATGACACTTACATGATGGCAATGAATAGGGTTTTGATTTCTGTCCCACCTTGACCTACCTTGTCGTTGCTAGATACTTACAGGGACCCCTACAGCAACCACACTTTTAGCAACCACGTTGTATATTATTATTATTATTATTATTATTATTATTATTATTATTATTATTATTAAAAACTGTTTTGGAAGCATGATGTATACTAACAATGTCTTGGCATTTTTACTTTACGATTGAGGATGGAAAAAAACCTCTTAGGAAAGACACAGAGTACAATGCTTTTGTGCAACTCTTCTGAGATTCCTATGTTTTTCATTGGCTGTACAGCTCTCACCTTTTGCCATCTTGTTCTTCTCTAGATTACTAAAAAATAAAATAAAAATGTTCACACCAGACAATTGACAGAACTCACAGAATAAAAAATGTCCTATTTGGCCTTCTAAATCCTTAGGGGAATGTTCCAACACGAGAGAGTATCCATATGTATTACCATAACCATATGATGAACCTTTCAAGGGAATCAGGATTGGATGAAATTTATGAACCTGGACAGGCGGAGAGGACAGCAAGTCTAGAATCAGCAGCTTCTCGGGATAGTGAATCCAGGTATTTTGTTAAATCACAGTAATTCTATGCATATAGAATACCATCTTCATAAATGTAGCAATACCAGGAAATAAAGTTTAGCTTAAAGTATCTGATAAATGTTGGATCTCATAACTGGTATTAAAACTTCTGTTAACCCACTTGTGACTAGGCAGGGCTTCCACACACAGTCTTCGGGGCGCTCCGAAAGTGCTTCAGGGCGCCCCGAAACTCCTAGTGTAGCAGAAGACATGGAGGAAGAGGCGGAGGCAGCAAAAAGTTCCCAGGGCTTGGCGGCTTCCTTGCCGCCAAGCCCAACTCCCCGCCGGCCTCCTGCTGCCGGCGAAAGAGCCACCCGGGTTGGAGAGCTCGGCGGAAGAAGGCGGGCTCTTCTGCGGAGCTCTCCAACCCGGGTGGCTCTTTCGCCGGCAGCAGGAGGAGGCCGGCAGGGAGTTGGGCTCGGCGGCAAGGAAGCCGCCAAGCCCTGGGAACTTTTTGCCACCGCCACCGCCTCTTCCTCCGTCTCTTCTGACCAGGTAGCTACACTAGGAGTTTCGGGGCGCCCTGAAGCGCTTTCAGGGCGCCCCGAAGACTGTGTGTGGAAGCCCTCTAGGATAGGCTATTCAGCCCCTGGGTTCAAGCCCTTTCTTTTCCTCATGTTAGAAATGTATGACAGTAACAAGATATTTCCATCCTGTCAGCTGTTATTTGTGTTCTTATTTTCTTTCTCTAAGTACAGTTTTAGGGGGTTCATACAACTCCCCACCCCCCAGCCATTGAAAGAACACATGTAGGGGAGCATCAGGCTCCACCCCCACAATCACACACCATAGCCTCAGGTGCTGTTGCCTGGAGCGGAAATGCTTCACCACCTTCTGTATATTGGACAGCATGGGAATATCTCTCTGCATGCTGATGTTCGCAGAGAGAGATCTTCCACATATCATAGAATCATAGAATCATAGAATAGCAGAGTTGGAAGGGGCCTACAAGGCCATTGAGTCCAACCCCCTGCTCAATGCAGGAATCCACCCTAAAGCATCCCTGACAGATGGTTGTCCAGCTGCCTCTTGAAGGCCTCTAGTGTGGGAGAGCCCACAACCTCCCTAGGTAACTGATTCCATTGTCGTACTGCTCTAACAGTCAGGAAGTTTTTCCTGATGTCCAGCCGGAATCTGGCTTGCTTTAACTTGAGCCCATTATTCCGTGTCCTGCACTCTGGGAGGATCGAGAAGAGATCCTGGCCCTCCTCTGTGTGACAACCTTTTAAGTATTTGAAGAGTGCTATCATGTCTCCCCTCAATCGTCTCTTCTCCAGGGTAAACATGCCCAGTTCTTTCAGTCTCTCTTCAGAGGGCTTTGTTTCCAGACCCCTGATCATCCTGGTTGCCCTCCTCTGAACACGCTCCAGCTTGTCTGCGTCCTTCTTGAATTGTGGAGCCCAGAACTGGACGCAATACTCTAGATAAGGCCTAACCAGGGCCAAATAGAGAGGAACCAGTACCTCACATGATTTGGAAGCTATACTTCTATTAATGCAGCCCAAAATGTCATTTGCCTTTCTTGCAGCCATATCGCACTGTTGGCTCATATTCAGCTTGCAATCTACAACAATTCCAAGATCCTTCTCGTTTGTAGTATTGCTGAGCCAAGTATCCCCCATCTTGTAACTGTGCCTTTGGTTTCTATTTCCTAAATGTAGAACTTGGCATTTATCCCTATTAAATTTCATCCTGTTGTTTTCAGCCCAGCACTCCAGCCTATCAAGATCACTTTGAAGTTTGTTTCTGTCTTCCAGGGTATTAGCTATCCCACCCAATTTTGTGTCATCTGCAAATTTGATAAGCGTTCCCTGCACCTCCTCGTTCAAATCATTAATGAAAATGTTGAAGAGCACTGGGCCCAGGACTGATCCCTCCGGTACCCCACTCGTTGCCTCTCCCCAGTTTGAGAAGATTCCATTGATAAGTACTCTTTGAGTCCGATTCTGTAGCCAACTGTGAATCCACCTAATAGTTGTTCCATCTAGCCCACTTTTAGCTAGTTTGTTAATCAGAATGTCATGGGGCACTTTGTCAAAAGCTTTGCTGAAGTCAAGATATATGACATCCACAGCATTCCCACAGTCCACAAGGGAGGTTACCCGATCAAAAAATGAGATCAAATTAGTCTGACAGGACTTGTTCTTGACAAATCCATGTTGGCTTCTAGTGATCACCGCATTGATGTCAAGGTGTTTACAGATTGACTTCTTTATAATCTGCTCCAGAATTTTCCCAGGGATGGATATCAGACTGACTGGTCTGTAGTTCCCAGGTTCCTCCTTTTTGCCCTTTTTGAAGATAGGGACAATGTTAGCCCTCCTCCAGTCATCCGGCACCTCACCCGTCTTCCATGATTTTGCAAAGATAATAGACAAAGGTTCTGAGAGTTCTTCCGCTAGCTCCTTCATTACTCTAGGATGCAGTTCATCGGGCCCTGGAGATTTGAACTCATTCAAGGAAATTAGGTGTTCTTTGACCATTTGTTTATCAATCTCAAACTGTAATCCTGCCCCCTCAACTTCTGTTTCACTTTTTCCAGGGGGGTCAGTTGAACCACCATTTCTTTCCTCTGTCTTTTACTACTCACGTATCTGAAAAAAGCCTTTTTATTGCTTTTAGCATCCCTCGCTAATATCAGCTCATTCTGAGCTTTAGCCTTCCTGACGCCATTTCGGCACTTCTGCGCCACCTGTCTGTACTCTTCTTTTGTAGCCTGGATTGCCGATCTTCTAGTTCCTTCCTCCACTTTCTGTAGGAGAAAGTTATCACCCACACATGTCAGGAAATTCTTGGAAGGGTTTTCTTGGCAGGAATTTCTTGGCAGTATTGGTCTCCCAACAGATATCAGGGTAATTGAAGTCCCCCATCACTACTACATCACACTTCCTTGAAACACTGGCAATTTGTTTCTAAAAAGTTTCGTCTTCGTCTTCTCCTTGATTGGGTGGTCGGTAGTAGACTCCGATTATCATGTTCTTTTTATTCTTTGCCCCATTTATTTTAATCCAGATGCTTTCGATGGGGCTCCCAGTCTGATCTGCCTGTATTTCTGTGCAGGGATAGGTATTTTTAACATATAGTGCAACTCCACCTCCCTTTCTATTTCTTCTGTTCTTTTTGAACAAGTTATATCCTTCAATTGCTATATTCCAGTCATGGGAGTCATCCCACCAAGTTTCAGTTATACCTATCAAGTCGCATTTGCCTTCATGTAATAAGAGTTCAAGTTCATTCTGTTTGTTTCCCATGCTCTGGGCATTAGTATATAGACATCGAAGACCATGTGTTTTATAGTCTGGCTTTGTTCCTACATTGTTGCAGACACTATTTTGGGGCATTATTGGAGCTGTTCTCTGTACTGTGCTGCATTGGCCTTCATCCATTGTTGCCTCGAAGTTTACGTCTCCCACCCCCGTAAGATTCAGTTTAAAGCCCTCCTGATGAAGTTCTTCATGCTGTGGCCGAACACATTCTTTCCAGCCCTTGTGAGGTGCAACCCATCCCTTGCCAGCAGTCCATGAAAAGGGCCTCTCGCCCAATCAGTGTCCATCATATGGAAGAGCTCCACATGCATTGGTCAGTACATGCGAATGGCCAAAAGCATGGACAGCAGCAAACCATTTTTACTGGCCCCGAGTGTGGCAGGAGGCAGGGCTAGCCCACATGGCCTTTTGAACGCTCTTTCAACCTGAGCGTGTGTGACGTTAACCTTCCTTCTCTCAATTTAGGGGAAGGGTATTTATCACCTTCAAATGCTATTCTAACCGGTGTCACAAAAAATGCTTAGCTTTGTATTCTCTTCTGTAATGTTGCCACGCATGTGCTTTTTATACCTGAATAATTTCATTGGGGTGGATCCAGACTTATTCATACTTAAAGGCTACACACCTGGGATGAGGATGATGGATAAAGCAGTGGATACTTGACATTTATTTTTAATCTAATACAATATGAGTGCAGTGTATTAAAATTAACTTTAAACATACTTGACTACATATGCAGGGTGTGTGTGTGTGTGTTTAAAATAGACTTACAGTGCCTCTTTAGTGTACTCCTCCCACTACAACATTTATAGCTATCAGTCTGCTTCATTGGCAGATTAGAGAAATCGAAAGTAATCAAGTAACGCCAGTTTAATGCTTAATGCTGATTTCCAGGCAGTCCTTCTCAACCTTTACCTATATGAAGAAATAACTTTTCATAGATTTCCATGAGACCCTAGTATTCTTTTATCTTTGATTGCCCTAAACATCCTACCCCTCTGGTAAAGTAGAGTAAAGCAACAATTGCTAGCCTCACCATTGGTTCAAATTTACACGTCGTCTCTGTATGTACCTGTCTCGAAAGCATTCTGTCAGAACTTCTTCTTTTCAATTAGTTCTGCATGTTGGTACACTACTTTCCTTCATCTCAAATTTTTGTTTTTACTGAAGTTTAATATGTATTACACTCTTCAGAAACTTGCATTCCAGCAGTGTAATGCTTGAACCTTGTCCCTTCCCTCCCCCCTGTCCCTGGTAATTGTCTGTGTGCATTTCATCAATTGTTTGCTCCATAACCATAATGGTTTTCAGGATCAAGATCCTGGCACGTGCCTCCAGTGTCTTATTTTATTGATAAATGAAAGGAGATATGGGCTTTTACTTACATTCTCATAATAAGCTATGGTACGTTGATTTATATAACTTTTTTGTGTGGGGGGGGAGAAAAACTTATTAAAATGTAATGGAACTTTTAAAGATAATGTTACCATGGCTTAAAGTAAAAAGTTCTGTGTATTTTTTAATGGATAAAATAAATATTTACCAAGTAACATACACAACTTGGATATAAATAGATCATAAATAGTAGGGAAGAAATTGCCCCCCATATTTACATTTTTTAAAACAACAACATATTGTTATCAAAATGGGAACTATCCCAAAGCAGTTTTACTCTGGAGTCATTCAGTCTGAGTTCTGTGATACTTACTCCTCAGTAAGATTACAATCTGCATTGCCATGGTTTCTGATTTACCTACAAATCCTATGTGGTTATCAGAACCATCAGAACTTTGTCCTGAATAAGAACCAGTGTACGCTGGCCCTTAAGAGCTCCCCATCTCCTCTCCATACTTTTCGTCTCTGTGTCTTTGTACTATGCATGGCCAGGCTGCACGTTTACTATTGAACTACGTCAGTACGCTGTTGGTATTTAACACTGTCTTTGTAACTGTTTGCACTGCTAGCTGCTGCACTGAAGCAACCACGCTGTTGTTGTCAAGGCAGTCCACCCTTGATGATTTAGATGGACCAGACCCCATTCCTAAAACAAGTGAGCGTGCGCGACCTAGGCTTCGTAAAATGTACAGCATGGATATGTCCTCCTCATCTGCTGACAGTGGCAGTATAGTGTCAAGGTGCTTAATCCATGCATGCTTTTGTTCACTCATTTACCCTGACCATTGTAAATGTTGGCAATGTGAAAGGCTGCAAGCGTGGAGTGTGCGTATGTGTGTGAGAGAGTGTGTGTATTTGTATGCTGGGGGGTCCAGATTTTGTGAAACCCGTCCCGTGTGTGTTTTATGGGTTATGCAATGCCGTTCGTTCTGGCATCCATTTACAGATGGATTCAATTTTTTCCCCATTATGCAGAAAAATACACAAATAATTCCATAAGGAAGTTTGCAACGTAACATTTAGTATGTAACATTTAGCATATCATCCCCCGTTCCATTCAACTTTTCCCCACGTATATTTTCCAGCATGGCATATGTCTCTGAGAAACTTGAGTAATTTGCATAAATTTTGGGAAAGTAAAAAAAAAATATCCAGAGGTCCGCAGACTTCAGATTCTAGCTAAGACATGGTGACTTCAAATTCTAGTTAAGACAGAAACCTAGTTAATCTCACCACTGACCAAAAAAGAAGAAAAGTTTCACCATGTTTGATGCAGAAGGGGGCAATTTATTCTGAAGAGTAGAAGGGCTGGGGAGGGGGAAACATGCAAATCCCCACGCCCTACGCCCAGACTGTAGTTGAGGATATCTGCATCGGGTTGATCGGCATAACATTTGCAAAATAAGAAATTGACAGCAATTTTCTTCCCCTTGTTCTTGACAGTGAGGCCACCCAAATCACCATGCTGTATTCCCGTCAGGGGACAGCAGAAACCATTGAAGAGGTTGAAGGGGAGGAGCATGAAGAAGAAGGGCCACATGCTGCATCAAGACAGGAGCAAGATATGGAAGATTATTGCATGGATTCTGAAGGAGCTGCATACACATCAGATACCGATATGCCCTCCTATTCTGCTTTGGATGGCATTGCTGAACCCCCTCCTTCATATAGTAAAGCTGTGAGCTTGGAGCTTTTCCCCTTAGATGTTTCCCAAGATGGCTCCTCTGACAAAAACCAAATGATGGTGAGCCCAGATGAAAATCAGTCTGAGAAACCAGAGGATTCGATACTCCCTCCTTTGACACATGAGCTGACTGCAAGTGAACTACTTGTTAACAAGTAAGGACTACTGACCAATTTTCCTACAAACAAACCTATAATGTGAATTAAATGTTCTTCTTCGTGGTCTCTGTGCATCACACAAAATGGGCTCTGCGCCTGCACGGAATCTCGATCGGGAAAAAACTTCTATAGCTGAGGCGTTTTTTGGCGGGAACCCCTCCCCCATGCGCTGAGTGCACATGCGCAAGCTGAGGGGTTCCCGCCCTGAAGCTCAGTTCTCTTTCGACCGCCATTGTGGTGACCTCGTTGGGAAAATTCTCTGTAGAAATAAAATTGTAAGAGGCGTTTTATTCTTCTCTTCTTCTTTCTATCCTTCTCATATTTCTACTTTATTATTATTATTGTTATTTTACAATTTTTTCTTTCCTATTTTTCGCGAAAAGCAAAAACGCCCGTAAAGTAAACTTCCCCCCTCAGACAGACACTCCTGGTGCCTTTTTGTGTTTGGGTGAAGCCCATATTGTCGAGACCTGTCGTTTTTGCCAAGCTTTTTCCAAGCAAACACGACGACACAGGTCAGATAGGCTAAAAGCCCTCCTTTGGAGCAAAGCCTTACAATCAGTCGAAAAACCCTCGACATCAACTTCCAGCACTATGGAACCTGTTGAAACTTCCCCAAAATCTCCTTTATTGGCTCAGGAACAGCAACAGCCGGAGAAACCTGTGACGCCTGGGAGAAGTGTTACACTTTCCATTGCCAAACGATTAGCAAAGAAAGCAAAAAAGGCAAAGCATACTGCCTCAAATCCGGAGGAGTGCAGGAAAAAGAGAAATAAAAAGTCTCTTAAAAAGAGTGTGCCGAACCCTACTCGGCCGTCTTCTCCTCCTCCGATGACTAATATACCGATGTCGACGGGCGATACCGTACAATCTCCCTCGACATCGAGGAATGATCCTTTGCCGCAGACTTCGGCGGCCGAGCCTTCTGCATCGATGCCGATACCGGCACAGCCTCTACCACCACCACCGCCGCTATTGCTGTCGCCTATACCGTCACTAAGGCCACAGTCGGCACACGGCCCGAGGCTAACATCAACGTCTGAAGGGGAAATAAGAGATGTATCTCCAGCCCCCATACCGCCTGGACAGGCGCGACCTGAGGACAGATGTTATAGACACAACTCCCCAGACTCCATGTTTTCGGGTCACTCAGGGAGAGGTCATTACTATTATGATAGACCACTACCATCAACAGAAAGGTCCCGTTCACCACACCGTGACAGATGGGAACGGGATCCTTACAGAGACCAATACTTCAGCAGAGACATGTATTATCAAAGACCTTATGAGGGACAATGGGGTTATTCTCCCCACACCTATTACCCCCGGCAGCCGTATTATGGGGGGCATCCACAAGCTGAACTAGTAGCTGCACCTGCCACTACCATGCCGAATCCTCAATCTAGCCTGGTTGATGCCAGCACACAACCAATGCAACCGCCTGCAACGCTACCTCCCAGTATGCAGACGTTGCAACAACAACCACCACCCATTCATATGCCGGCTCCGAGAGTCGATTCTCCATCGTCACCCCACGACGACTATGAGTCTGATTCGGCATCTTCGTCCTCGGCACGACCATCCATTGCGTCCCCAGATATAGAGGTAGCTCCACAAGGGGGCATCTCTCCATCAGAGGACCTGGGCCATTTTTCGGACCAAATTATTAGAATGGCTCAAGCACTAGGTCTACAGGTCGAACAATCCGCTTCCACTATACAGGATCCAGTCTTCGACTCTATCTCATCTGATACCTCAAAACCAGTGGCCATTCCAATGCTACCAGCCTTACTGGAAACCATTAAACAGTCTTGGAAGTCACCCTCGACAGCCCCACCAACTTCTAAAAGGTTGGAAGGAATGTATAAGGTCCAGAACGCAGATGTTCAGTTCCTCTTCGAGCACCCGCCTCCAAATTCCATCGTCATCGAGGCTGCTCAAGGCAAAAGCAGGCATCAGCATTCCTCACCTGTCGACAAAGAGGGACGTCGTTTAGACCTCCTTGCTCGCAGGTTATATACTTCCTCATCTTTAGGCCTAAAAATCACAAATTACCAAGCAGCAATGTCTGGTTACCAATTACTACTCTGGGACAAGATGGGAAAATTGATGGAGCACCTACCTGAAGACAAAAAGCAATTGGCGAGACTCTTCCACTCCGAAGCATCCCAACTGTCTCGTCAGCAGATACACACTTCCAAGCACCAGGTCGATTGTATAGCCAAAACTCTGATGGGGACCATAGCACTCCGTCGACACGCTTGGCTCCGCTCAGCGGGCCTTTCTCAAGAGGCACGCTCTAGAATAGAGGACTTACCATTTGACGGCATCGGGCTTTTCAATGCCGATACCGACAACTCGCTCGATACCGTACAAAAGGCGAGAACAACTGCTCGCCGTATGGGATTCAGTCAACCCCAACAACAATTTTAACGACGCTGGTCTCGACCACGTTCCTCATATTATACCAACAGACAACAATACCAACAAGTTCAACCTCGTCAACAACCACTACAGCAACAAGCTTTCCAGCCACGTAAGCAGTTCTCAAATTACAGAGGCAGGGCAACCTCTCGCAGGAGTGACGCAGGTTTTAAACGGCGTCTTTGATTCCCTGCCTACACCTGTAAATAATCCCATTACTTTCTTTAATGATAGACTCTCCCACTATTACCATCAATGGGAGACTATCACTACCGACACATGGGTCCTCTCTATAATACAAAGAGGATCCCGCATAGAATTTAAAACCCTCCCTCTTCTCGGTAATGTGAAGATTACACCACCTACAGTACCTCTACTCCAGGAGGTCGACATGCTCCTTAGTAAAGGCGCCATCGAACCCGTTCCATGGAGTCACCTTAAAAAGGGTTTCTACTCTAGGTACTTTACCGTACCGAAAAGAGATGGAGGAATTCGCCCTATTTTGGATTTACGTTTGTTAAATTTACATATCACAACCAAAAAGTTTAGAATGGTTTCTTTGGCTTCTATTATCCCACTATTACTTAAAGGACAATGGTTTGCATCCATTGATCTTCGCGATGCCTACTTCCACATCGCGATGGAGGGCACATACCGAAGATATTTACATTTTATAATTGGCCATAACATCTATCAATACAGAACTCTCCCTTTCGGCTTATCCACGGCCTTTTCATACATTTTGAAAAGACATACTTTTCAAAATGTATGTCTACCATCTGTGCCCACCTTCGTCTCAAGGGTGTAGAAGTTTTTCCCTATCTTGATGATTGCCTTATTGTAGCACCAACAAAACAACAATTTCAAAATTCGATACAAATTACTTGCAGTCTATTATGTAAATTAGGCCTCTATATCAACTATGAAAAATCCCAATTAAACCCCTCACAGGTCATTCAGTTCATCGGGGGGATTCTCGATTCCGTATCCGCCCGAGCCTTCCTACAGGCCTCTCGATGCACACGCATCATCCATCTCGCTCAAACTTTTCGACGTCGACCCCCACATATCGGCGTTCAAAGTACAGCAGTTATTAGGCCTTATGGCCTCCATCACGGCAGTGGTTCAATATGCCCGCCTAAAGATGCGACCACTTCAATCTTGGTTTCTGAAACACTTCAATCCTCAAAAAGACTCAAAAAATCTCTTACTGTACCCTCCGACAAGAGTAAAAGACTCTCTTGTATGGTGGACGGTAATCGACCATCTAACACAGGGAATCCCGTTCAGTCAAGAACAACCAACAAAGATACTGACAACGGATACGTCAATGAATGGTTGGGGCGCACATTTAAGCTCCCTAACTGTCCAGGGCTTATGGTCCAAAAAGGAAGCCAGACAGCACATAAATCTTCTCGAACTGCGAGCAGTTCAAAGAGCTCTCGTTGCGTTCGAATCCCAGATTACAGGACTTTTTATACAGATAACCACAGACAATACCACAGTGGTTTCGTATCTGAACAAGGAGGGTGGCACCAAATTGGAACGTCTTCTAAAGTTGACAATGAAAACCTTCGACTGGTGCATCCCAAGACACGTCACTTTCACTGCCATCCATATTGCCGGCACCGAAAACACACTGGCCGATTTCTTAAGTCGATCCCATCATCTGGCACACGAGTGGCAACTCAGCAAGACTGTAGCCAAATCAATATTCCAATCATGGAACACGCCAGACATCGACCTTTTTGCCACAGAGACAAACAAAATCGTTTACAATTTTTGCAGCCGAGCAGGTCTAGGCAAGAACTCCTTGGGCGACGCCTTCACACTGCAATGGACGAACGCCTTCTTTTACGCGTTTCCTCCTTTTCCCATCATACCCAGACTGATTGCCAAGATAATAGCCAACAAGACCAATTGTATCTTGATCACTCCCTGGTGGCCGAGGCAAACGTGGTTTGCCGCACTCCTACGGTTGTCGAACAGTCGATACAGACAGCTTCCACTGTTACCAACACTGCTGACACAACAACAAGGCAAAATCAGACACCCCAATCTACAAACCCTGAGGTTAACAGCATGGAACATTCAGTTCTCCAATCTGATGTAACTTCCACTCGATTGCAAGACATCCTAGAAGCAGCTAGGAAACCATCCACTCGGAAGTCGTATACACAAAAGTGGACTACCTTTGAGAAATTTGCCAAAGATAACAATTTCAACCCTTTCTCTTCCACCATGGATCAAATTCTCACATTTCTGTTATCCCTCTCAGAAAAGGGCTTATCCACGTCTTCCATACGCATATATCTATCAGCAATATCATCAATCCGGTCCAATATAGAAAATTCAACTGTGTTTTCACATCCTCTATCGAAACGTTTTTTGAAGGGACTCAATAATTTAACTCCACCAATCCGTGCACGTATACCATCCTGGAGCATCTCAGTTGTACTAAATTCATTAACTTCAAAACCGTTCGAACCACTAGCCACAACAGACCTCAGGTTACTCTCCTTTAAAACGGCCTTTTTAATAGCCATTACTACGGCTCGGAGATCGAGTGAGCTTGCAGCTCTCCGTATAGATCCCCCTTACCTAACTTTCCATAGGGATAAGGCCATATTAAGGCCTGACATAGCCTTTCTGCCCAAGGTGGTTTCAGAATTCCATCTGAAACAGGACATTGTTCTTCCTGCGTTTTTTCCTTCTCCATCATCACAGATGGAAATTACCCTCCATACACTGGACGTACAAAGGACTTTAGCTTTTTATAAGCAGCGTACAGAACCTTTTCGCAAGTCCCCCCGTTTGTTTGTCTCCTACTCAGGACAACATAAGGGTATGCCTATTTCATCTCAAAGACTTGCACGATGGATCGTTGAGACTATCAAGTTGGCATACCAACTTGCCAAACTCCCTCTGGACACAAACGTCCAAGCCCATTCTACAAGGGCGATGGCCACCTCGACAGCCTTCGGCAAGGGCATCTCCATCCCTGAACTTTGCCGCGCTGCGACTTGGTCGAAGCCATCGACTTTCGTGAAGCACTATCGCTTGGACACGAGAGCGAGAGCCGACTGCTCTTTCGGGAGGGCTGTTCTTTCATCGATATTGACATAAGGACACCAACCCACCTTCGGTAAGTCAGCTCGCTAATCTCCCATTTTGTGTGATGCACAGAGACCACGAAGAAGAAATGCAGGTTGCTTACCTGTAACTGTAGTTCTTCGAGTGGTCATGTGTGCAGTCACACAACCCAACCTACCATCCCCACTTCGGTGTAATAGGTATAGTACCTTATGTCTTTTCTTAATAACTTTTATATATAGGGGAAGTAACCCTAGGGATATATAGTAGCACTGTTTTTGCTAAAACTTTATTTCAGTATCGACACCTTCATCGATACTAACACCTAATACTACTGTAAGGACACTTGGTTCGGCATCGATGTCTCCATTGATACCGACAGCTTTATTTTTTTACTCGGTTTCGAGACCACAATGTCGGTCTCCAGGAACTGAGCTTCAGGGCGGGAACCCCTCAGCTTGCGCATGCGCACTCAGCGCATGGGGGAGGGGTTCCCGCCAAAAAACGCCTCAGCTATAGTTTTTTCCCGATCGAGACTCCGCGCAGGCGCAGAGCCCATTTTGTGTGACTGCACAGATGACCACTCGAAGAACTACGGTTACAGGTAAGCAACCTGCATTTTTATTATGGTTTGCTTTTGAACCTTATTTTGTGAAATGCCCTGTTTTATTGCAATTCCCTTAAATTAAACTGGTCTTCTCAAATACATCCGTTTTGTACAATTTCATTAAAACTATCTTATTTATTACACTTGTATGGTGTCCCCTGCCCTTTCTTCAGGGGCAGGCATGAGGTTCATAGGTGGCCTCCCATCCACACATTGGCCACACCTAGAATTGCTTAGCTTCATTATCATATCTTCATCATGTGTCTTCAAACCATGAAACTGTTTTGATAACTTTCCATTCCTATTCACCAGTGTAGGACAAAACTGCAGTGGTTGTGAACTTTTTGCACTAATGAGCACTGAGCAGGAACTTCCATGGATTTGTTCTAATTACTTACTGAGGGTGTTTTATATATTGCAAAATTCCTACGTGGAAGGCACATGTCACTGAGAGGGGGGAGTTCACACCACATGACAACCCACCCTGTGAATAAGTTACGTAGTGTGGGTTATTTTCAGAACAACCCATGATGTACCCAACAAACAATCGGGCTCACTGTAGGTTGTTGTCTCATTCCTTCCCCCTCAGTCTAGTAATCCAAGGCCCTGTGTGGCAGAACCCATTTTGTCTGCCCATCCCGTCTACTGTTTTGCTCACAACCCCTTTCAATCCCTGGTTTTGGTTTTGGTTTATTTTTTGGCCTCCGAGATTTGTGCAAATGAAGCTGCAATAGCTTTTTAAATTATTATTTTCAACTCCAGGAATGTGCATAAATGTCTTTGTAATTTTAAATTATTCTTGTAATTTTGGGGGGGAGGGGCAGTTGTGCAAGTGCGACTTGTGGCCTTGCATTTGCCAGACAGCATATAAGCTATATATGACGTATAAGCTATTTTTGACAGCCATTTGACAGTGACGTGTCAGGAAAAGGGGACAAGATCACTGTCTTAGCAAAGTGATCCTCAGGGTTTTAAGTGTTAAACTGATACTTGTGGTTGCCCTGCTTCCATTTCACATTTCGCCATGTCTCCAGGAATTTCTTTAAGAGAGATCTAGGGTCCACCGCCTTTTTGTGACTCCCATCATGGTGCCTGCAGCACTCACGGCTCCGAATGAGAGCTGCAAAAAGGGCTGGACTGCCAAATTAGCCTATATGCAGTCTCGTCTTGTCGGTTTCCTTGTTTCATACTACACTTCATTCCTTTTGACAGCTGAAGCATTCAAGGTCATTGTCAAGGCAAGGTTATATATATTTGACAGCCATCACACTTGTGCAACTGCGAAAAACCGACAAAAATTAATGTTTTTAAAAACTATGCGCATTCCTTGGGCTGATTTTTTAAAATAGTAATAATAATACAGCCCCATTTGCACAAATCTCCCCCCCCCAAAAGGGGGTTGGCAAACAAGTGCCGGCCCATCCAAAGTGCTATTTGGGCAACTGTGGAGGGGCTTTCACTGTGGCAGAGGCAAGAGCACTCAGGAAGTGCAGCTGGGCTTTTTGCCACTTTCTGAGTGGCTCTGTACCCAATTGCCGCAACTCATGGTGGGTTGGCCAGGTTTGGATGACATGCCAATCCGTCGTGGGTTAAACAACCTCAAAACCAAGTCATGGGTTGTCGTGAAAAGTAAGCCATCCTGCAGGAAACAGTACAGGTTAAGATGACACACCAACCCACCCTGTTTTAAATGGCAACCCACAATGAGTTATCATGTCATGTGAATCCAGTCACTATCTTCTGCATGGGTTTTTTGCTGTATGTACATGTGGTATATACGTGATGGGAAATCACAGCTAATTGCAGCTTTCCAGGACAAGTTTTTTTAAAGTAATTGTCTTTGCATTCATCTATATACAATTGTTATAACATGTGACATGGCCCAGAGGTTGAACCTAGGTCAGGGCCATTTGGCTAATGCCCTTTTAAGAAAGGTCTAATTTGTAGAAACTTCAAAACTATTCTACAGTATTTAAGTTATTTACACATCAAATCATATGATCTGACTTTGTTCCCACAGAATGTTTCAAGATGAGGAACTGGATGAGTCAGAAAAATTCTACTCTGATCAACCTCGATTTTTGCTGCTTATTTATGCTTTATATAATACACTTGTAGCCCGTTCAGAAATGGTGTGTTACTTTGTAATTATTCTTAATCACATGATCTCTGCCTCCATGATTACTCTTACGCTTCCTATCCTTATCTTCCTTTGGGCCATGCTCTCCGTCCCGAGGCCTAGCAAGCGTTTTTGGATGACAGCTATAGTCTACACTGAGGTACGTTATCATTCAATAGATGTTGACTATCAGAATCTGTTTTGCTCAGCCCCTCGATGGCCTGGTTCAGACTTCTACTGTTATTTGACTGAGCCTTGAGATTGGAAGCATCTTTTTTAAACCAACCACAATTTGCTGTTATGTACAAGCCAGAGCAAACTGTGGTTTGTTTAGAATACAGTTTATTGAAATGAGTCAAGATCAAATCATGGTCTTCTCCTGGCTCATTTCAATAAACCATAGCTGAAACAAATTGCAGGTCTTGATTTGGATGTAATGACAAACGTAATTAAAACGAGGAAGCAGATGCTTCCAGTCTCCTCCTTGAAGCTGCGTCGGAGGAGGGGGGAAGGCTCAAGCAGACTCACTCCTCTAACACTAAACCAGCCTTTCCCAACCTGGTGCTCAGCAAATATTTTGGACCGACCACCATCATCCCCAGCCTACATGGCCAGTGGTCAGGAATGCTGGGAGTTGTAGTCAAAAACATCTGAAGTGCACCAGTTTCAGGAAGTCTGCACTGATCTATGGTTTAACAGTAATCTGTACGAGAATAGTCTATTTCATCAATGAGGGTAACTGTGAACGTGTAAAGTATGTGGGCTGTAATCATTCCTTTTTAGAGGAATGGTTTGCTTCTTACTCTCGTTATAGTTAATGGGCTTAAAGATATGCAACTGATCACAGAATTCAGTATACAGAACCCATTTCCAGCAATTTAGTGAGCGAAGTCTCTAGCATGAAAATGCAGTTGAACTTCAGTTTAATTAACATCAATGGTATTCTACGCTAAACAATAATGAACATTAAAATAAACACTGTGAAATGGTGTGATAATTATGTTTTGAATAATGGTGGAACTACGTATTATACACTGTTTAAAGAAAGGGGCATTTGTGGGGCAGCAGGCTGCTAACGCCTTCCTTCTTCCAGTTCTGGCCTGCAAATGTTGTTGTTGTTGCTGCTGCCAAAACCACCAGCACAGCCAGAGGCCTTTAAACTTGACTAAATAAAAATGGACAGGAAGCCAACGTGATAAACCTGCTGCACCCAAAACCCTTTCAGGGATTCAGTTCCATGCAAACATACCCGCCCCCCACCCCCACACACAGAGCCTGAAATGGCAGCCCTAATGATGGATTAAGACAGATATTTTAATTTGGCCCTAGTTTCTGCTAATCCTTTTCTCCCAGGATGCGCTAAACTGTTAAGGAGTTAAGCAAGCCAATTCCATCTTTTCTCCCACTCCCACCCCCACCCATTCCTCGTTCCCCCTTTTTTCCTTCTTTCTTCAACTGATATTCTCAACACTCCATAGTCCTTGCTGGGCCTTTCTTGGGTGTGTTTTAACCATTTTTTTAATTAGAAACTAACATTTTGTGTGTGTACCTAGTAAACTGCTTCCTTAGGGTGTCCCTTCAATATGTAGAAGCCATTACCTTAGTAGAAATTACTGTACTTCACTTCCAAACTAATAGACATGGGACCATCCAAATTTAGTAATACAGGGAATGACTATATATTATATGATGATGATATGTCTCATTTTAGAAAATAATCAACAATTTACAGCACCAGTCACAGAGCATTCCAGTTATTACACCTGCATAAATATGTAGGAAGCTAGAATGCATAATACTCACGGTCTATAACTACATGGACACTACAGTAGTTACAGTAGTAATGTACAGTAGTACACTAAATTAATTTTGGGGCGGCAGTTGGAAGAAGTATAGTTTTAAACAGACTGTTTTCACTTAGGGTTATTTTTCTCCCTCTCACAATACTAAAAATGGGGGTCCCTCATTGAAATGGTTGGCAAAACGTTCAGAACAGATGAAAGAAAGTACTACTTCAAACAGTATTTAATTAACTTAGGAATTTGCTGCCACATGATTTTGGATTGTTTTAATGGGTTGGGGGTTTAAAGAAAATCATCAGCCATGCTAGTTAAATGGAACCTCCAGTTTTTTCCTTATTATCAGTTCCTGGGGTCAGGGCCAGCATCAAGGGTAGGCATAGTTAGGCCAGGCCCATGGACAAGAGTCTTCTACAGTTGCTCCTCCTCTCCACGAGGACAACCTGACTGTTCGCCTGCCTCACACTCTAGCCCAGACCACAGTGGTGGTGGTAGTGGTAGTGGTGGTGAAGAGGAGGAGGAGGAGGAGATGCCACTGAACTGCCTACTGGCTCCCTGATGCTCTACCTGTCAAGCAAGCAATTGGTAGCAATGATGAAAAAAGAGGGTGAGGAGCAATAGCAGCTGGTGACAATATCAGCGGTAGACCCATGAAGAGAGAGGGCTCATTGAGGGTGTCTTGCCCAAGGGCCCTCAAAACCTGGCTGCAGTGCAAATGATAAAGGCCCTTATGCTCTGTCTGTAGATTTCCCAGCAGCATCAGCTAGGAAATCCACAGACAGCCTGTGAGAAACTACGTGCTAGGCGAGATGAATCTTTGTCTGGTCCACATCAGCTCTTACACTAGCAATGTTTTTTATGAAAGCTCTGCAATTTTATGGGATTTCCTGTGAGTAATGTAAGGGTACTTTTCATCTCTGTCCATTGATTGGTGCCTGTGTTTGCTTGTTTGTTTGTTTTTTGCACAGGTGACTATAGTTATAAAGTATTTTTTCCAGTTTGGATTCTTCCCTTGGAATAAACAATTAGAATTCACAAAAGATAAACCTTATTTTCCTGCCAATATTATTGGTGTTGAGAAGAAAGAGGGTTATGTGCACTATGACCTTGTTCAACTACTTGCTTTGTTTTTCCACCGATCCATTTTAAAGGTATTTTGGAATTAAATATGTATGCTATTGCTCTTAATTTAGTTTTCTTTTTTCTTTTTAAAGAATTGTAGGGCTGGCAGCATGCGGAACACCCATTATATCTGAATTAGCATTTCCATGTTAGAAATAATGAGATTAAGATTCATGGGGACTTGAGTATGTTATCAGAATACATGAAAAACGTCCATAGCAAAATCAACTCCAGATTCAAAGCTATATGATGTTCTTTCAGCCTTTTATGAGTAGGCTCCACCTGACCATCTGTTTGTGTCCTTAAAACTTTTAGAAAACAGCCCAGGCTTTCATGTTAGTTTGGGCTGATGAGGACACGGACCTAAAATCCATTTTCAATGCCATTCCATGCTCTTCCAGTATAACCAGCCCTATATCTATATTAAGGCTGTGATATCCAAGAAAGACATTTTAGAAATTAAGTCCAGATGCCAGCACCGACATCATTAGAATAGACTATGCCACTAGCCATATTTTTGGAATGTGGTCAACAAAAGGTTAGGAGAACATAGAAGTGGTTGCTTTCTACTAAAAGAAAGAATCTCAAGAATAGCCAGTTTTAAAGTATTATAAATATAACTTTAAAGGTGAAGGTTCCTTAAATCTGTCTCTCTTCAGTGTCATGGATTGTGGGATGAAGAAGACAGAATAGACAACTGCAGCAGTAAAGATGACTCTGATGATGAGTTGGCCGAATTGGACGGGAGAGGCTCTGCTGGCTCTTTGACATCAGTCAATTTGGCAGCATCTGTTGAATCCATTCATGTCCATTTCCCAGAGCAGCAGACAGCCATCCGTAGGAAAAGTTCAAGCAGTGGCTCACAGCTGTCACACAGATCCAGCTACTCCTCTCACCGTTCAAAGAGAGGTATGTGTGACTCTCCAGGTATCCAGACTCTCCAACTGAATGGGGTGTTGTCCTTGTACTTGCCTAGATACTCCTTTCTGATTACCCGGTAAATAAGATTTGAATTGTATTTCTATGATATAGTAGTAGTTATTTCACTTGCAAAGGGTCGTTGTTTGATTTGAATTGTGGGACCCCTGCTATATTTTTAAAGAAAAGCCTGAAAAGTAAGAATTGCTTCTCTCCCCACCCCCTGCCCCCACCCAGTATGAGCCTGCCTGGGATCTTTATCCCACTAAATGTGGGTTCTAAGACTGATGTTTCACTTTGTAATGATTCTTCCCCCAACTATATTTTCAGGAAGTACCAGCACACGAAACAGCAGTCAAAAAGGAAGCAGCGTGTCGAGCATAAAACAAAAATCAAAGAAAGAACTTCTTGTGGAAAAGCTACGAGAACAATTTATCATAGCTAAGACATTTATCATTAAAAAGTGCGTAAACAGATATTTTATCGGATTTAATAAAATAAGAAATTGTGAATGCAGAACAGGCTGCTGTAGTCCAACAGGTGCCTTGTAGTAGCACTGTCCTGGGATCGAAGAGGGGGTCGAGGTTTCCTAGGCAGGAAAAGAAAGAACATCTTTTTCCCTTCATACTCTCATGAAACCTTTCCTTGCTGCACTATATATAGCTACCAATCCTGAGCATTTTATTGCTATAAAGCAGGACGGAGGTTTCTTGAGACTGGGAAAGGGGAAAGATGTCCTTTCCCCCTTTCACACCCTCCTGAAACTTCCCTATTCGGCATGGGAAGGAGAGGTTTTTAACCCCCTAATCCTAATCTCCTCTCCAGGATACCATACACTAGTAGGAGCTTAATCAGGCCAAATTCTCCACCTCTCATTTTCTTTCTTTCTTTCTTTCTTTTCCCTTTTACCCTGAGTGTTGATAGCTCCTGGATGGCAATGAGCATGCTCAATGCTAATCAAGCTGGATTTGAGGGGATCATTTTATTTTTACTTTTTTGTAAAGGGGGGGGGCAAACAATTTTTTTCCTGCACACATGAGGACTTCCCCAAGCATGCAGAAACTGCTATGTTGGGACCTGAAGGTGGCCTCATTTCACTGCTCAGCTGATAGCTACAGGACCACCACATTTGGTGGTTATGGTTATGATGATAACCAGAAACATAGTTGTGTAATGTAGAGTTGAAATATATGTAAGAATGTATGTTATATTTTGATACTTCTTTTGCAGTTTGAAATCCGTCTCATACTGCACTAGAAATGACATGTTGAACTTTGTATAATGAGTATGTAGGGTCAGGGGGACTGATGGGAAGGTGTACTTCTGTCTTAGTCTTTTTCTATGCTCCTCTTCTTCCACATGAAGTCTTGTAGGCTTCTTTGCTTGCCTTAGATTAAATGTCCTAGACTCTAAGTTCTAGAGCATTCTGTATACCTTGGGAATGGAAAGGACATTGACTCGCGCCAGACAGAGACACCTCCAGAAAGTGCATGTTTCTTTTGAAGTTATTTTGTAAGTAAGACTGTATTTTCTGTTATTTCAGGACAATTCAAGTATATGTGCCCATCAAACAGTTTTTCTACAATCTTATCCACCCAGATTACAGTGCTGTGACAGATGTTTATGTTCTGATGTTCCTTGCCGATACTGTGGACTTCATTATCATTGTGTTTGGATTCTGGGCTTTTGGGGTAGGTTAGAAGGAGTTTGATGTGTTTGGATGAATCTGCCATAAAAGACAGATAGTTAAGAGATTTTCCTCCCTGTGCCTTATTTCCCCTATTTCTCTCTCTCCAGAAACACTCAGCAGCAGCAGATATTACCTCTTCATTATCGGAGGACCAAGTGCCAGAAGCATTCTTAGTGATGGTGCTAATTCAGTTTGGAACGATGGTAGTAGATCGAGCACTGTATCTGAGAAAGACTGTCATGGGAAAAGTTATCTTCCAGGTCATCCTTGTTTTTGGTATACACTTTTGGATGTTCTTTATCTTGCCCGGCGTGACAGAGAGGTAAAAAAAACACCCTTTTAATTTAGCAATATTACCTCTGTTGCTTTAAAAAGCTGATCAATCCATGTACGACTAGGAAAGATATACTTGTGATCCCAAGAAAAGGATCTGCTGTGGTGATATTGAACAAAGAAATGAAAAGACCAGCCAATGATATGTATCAACAGGAGTGGGCGGTCTTGCCTCATTTGGATCACGCATGATGTTTTCATTCTTTGAAAGTTGGTTAAAAACATGTTTTAACCAATTGCATAGGCCAGAGGTAGGCTGATGTCATGCTTGCCTGGTCCGTTGTTGTTGTTGTTGTTGTTGTTGTTGTTAGTCCACCAATGTATGTTACATTTACAGTGTAACAATGAAAGCATAATGTGAAGTGTCCTTGAGCTTGTATTCTTGCTTAAGAACATATGAAAGGGCTTTGCTAACTCATATCAAGGTCTATCCAGTTCAGGATTCTTGGCAAAAAACAAAGCAGGTGATCGGGGATCTACTGGAAATTGGCTAGTGGTCTAATAGACAACTGCAATAAACTAGAGTCTACCTTCTGTCCAAACCTGACATATACTTCAAGAAAGAATTATCTACCAAGAACGTTCATAGAATGTAATTAAGATTCTCTGGTATACCCTAGGCTAATAGATGAAGTTTCTAAAACAGGAGCAATAAACTTATGGAATTATGAAGCATCTATAAAGGGAGCAATAAGATTTGATATGGACCCAAACACAATATTAATAATGTGATGGGTGTCTAGGTTGTGTGATGTCACCATAGTCTTTGCACTCACGGTAGATGTGGTTATGAAACAGGAAATAAAACATATTGTGGAAGTTATAAAGTAGGCTAATAGAGATATAACAGTTGACATCATAAGAGTTGACATTTGCTCACATAGGATAAGAAGATAATCCATGTGAATTATTGGGGGAAATGGTAAGGGCAAAAATAGGAACACAAAATCAGTAGCAGATAGGAAGACAATTATCAAAATAGAAGAAAGACGGTGTAATGGAAATGTGACCATAACTGAGAATAGATGAATGAATGGTGTATGGCCAGGCACCTGCCTTGTGACCTCCATAAACAGGTTTCATGTTGTCCCTGAAGCTCTCCAGACCTAAAGCCAGCTGGCAGCAGGTAGCACATGGATTGTGGTGATGAAAAGATGGTATCATGAGTACTGACAGCTGCTGGTAGCATGGATCAGCTCTGTCACCAAATACAACTACCCAGAGGGAGGCCCTGAGGAGACGATATAGGAAGTCCCATAACCACATGATATTTAGATTGTACTTCTTTATCTGTTGAAAGTTAAAAAAAAGAAAAAAGAAAGATTTAGAGTTCTTTGACCAAGGTCAAATTATATCTGGTACAGGACTTGCTATCAACATTATATTTACTTATAGCTGCTCCAACATACTGTGTAGATAGATGTTCAGGAATCCATTAAATCCCTGAATAGAATACTACTAGTTTACGTCTTCAGTCAAAAGTTTAATAAGGAGTAAGCAGTCTTTGAACTAAACAGATTTTACTCTTACCTGTTTTAGTTTTATAACTGTAACATATTATTTTAGTTCTATTTTATGTTTTTGATTATGTATGTGAGTGGCCTTGGGAGGGATTTGCCCTGAAAGACAGCATAGAAATATCAGAAATAATGTCTAAAATAATGAATATATACAGCCTAACTTTTTCATGTCTCTGCTAGGGTAGGACTAATTAGAACTGATTTGGAGTGGTAATATAAGCTATACTTCTTAAAGGGATGCTTGCCTTCACAACAAGGCCATGCAGAATTTGTTTATTTGTTGAACTATGGGCTAGCATGTTGTCTGAATCCAGGACATGAAGAGTGGCTCATTTTTCTCAAATGAGCCACCTTGAGGACCCATGGTTTATTGTTGGGCTGTTCAGGGTGGTTAACAAACCACCCTGTGGAAAATGTCCTGGATTCAGACAAGAAGCTAATCCAAGGTTCAACAAACAACCCATGTTTCAACAACAACCCAGACTCAACCACTGAGTTTGGCTTATCATGTTGTGTGAACAACCCCCTAGAGTGTTAGTGACCACTTGGATTTCCCACCACACCCAGCTGCTGCAAGAAACTCTGTGGTGGCTCAGTCTCCTGAGGGTAGACCTATGGGAGGGAGGAAATGTTGTGTGGGGGGGGACTATGGATGGGGAGGAAAGAGGACCTAGATCTGCCTGATCCTCAAGTCTCTCAGTTCCCATCTCCACTTAAAGGCAAGTAGATGAGCTAGACAGAGGTCTATCTAGCTCAAAATGCAAAAGCAGAGGACGGAGAGGCCCTAAAAGCCTCAGCCTCTCCTCCCACCCTGCCCGGCTTAGGATAGTTGCAAGATGGAAGCCCTTCATCTAGCAGGCATCAATCCCATAGGATTTCACCCTAACTAAAATTATACAACTGCAGAGAGGGAACAGGCATCATAGCCCATATCACTATACCTGTGATTTAGAAAAGATGGAGGCTGCAGTATCCCACAACACAAACACAGACGTAAATGCAGCCAGCAAGCTTTGCAAAAATGGGAAAAGGTGCAGAATAGTTCCTCTGGGAGGCTGAGTTATCTATTTTTAAAATATGACTTGAGAAAGTTCAGGGAATTCATTTTAATGTGCAACATATCCCATTCTCTGGCAGCCTAAAGTTAACTGTTTAACAAGATTTCTGCACTGGTTTTCTGACTGCCTGTGCTTTCCAGTTCATCGTTCCTAGCAAAGGTTTGAAGAACCTGGAACCAAAGCATCATTTTCTACATGACTAGATCATTTGAGACTCATCCAGACAGCAGTACAATTGTTTGCCCTCTTTCTGAAAGCAACTGCCAAGGGTCTATTGAAACTTGGAGGGTGGAACTGAAAAGTGCTCTCCAGAGCACCATATGAAGCTGCTGTTAAGGGAGAGAGAATTAGAAGCCCCAAGTGCTTATTCTGAAAGGAGCTCTTGGGATTACAGGCCGATTCAGGAAAGAGCGTGTGTATATAGATATATTCATTTTCTCCCACTCTGTTTTGTATTGCAGGAAATTTAGCCAAAATACAGTTGCACAACTCTGGTATTTTGTGAAATGTGTTTATTTTGGATTATCAGCATATCAGATACGTTGTGGCTACCCGACCCGCGTACTTGGGAATTTCCTCACAAAAAGTTATAATTACGTAAACCTCTTCTTATTTCAAGGGTGCGTGTATAATATAAACACTGAATTTCTTATTATACATTTCTCTCTTACCCCTGTCAGCTTTTTATTTATTTATTTATTTATTTTAAACATTTTATAGGCTGCCTTTCCACTCAATGCCCTATACAATGCCCCTCGAGGGGTGTCGTATACATTTTGTTTTACTTTTGGCACTGTTTCCTTCCCTTTGGGATGCTGTGCTCTTCAACCTGATGATCTGATATTCATCAGTGCAAACAAAAGGTGCTCAAAGTGGTAACTCATCATCAAATAAATGAGTACTTCCGCTCATGCAGAGGGAGGGGCAACATTTCTTATGGCATGCTGCTCCGGAGGGCTCTCCCACCCCTAGGAAGGAGCTTTTCAGGGGCCACAGAGAGCTCATGCTTGAAGGGGGAGCTTTAAAAAATCCTGTGTGCAACCATTTGGAGCCTCCTGTTTGGATGGTGAAGAACGCAGCTAATCTAGGGGCAGTCTATATGATGCCGCATTGGAAGTTCATTAGCTCAAAAGCCTGCAGCTATTGTGAGGCGAAATCAAAAGGGCTAGACAGGGCAGGAGGGAGCACGGGCTATCCAGCCAGGAAAAACAGCAGCACCGGCGGCCATTCCCTCATCAAGCCCACCCTTGCCTTGCATTCCCACACTTACAGTACTACACCCACTGGGTGACCCAAACCGAAGCCGGAAAGTAACATAGTGACCTTGGAGTAAACGTAAAAGTCGCGGTAAATTAGCACCTTGTAAATTAGCACACTGTGGGGTTAATAGAACATATAGACACACACCCCAGGACACTTAAAACCTATCCAAAATATACAAATAAATCTCTTGAAATCATAGGTTAGATGAAGCATTGTCCTTCAAACGAAAACTGATTCTTCATCTGCGCTGATTCCTCTCCTTCTAGATTCCGTCTGGTACCATTCTTGACTGAGTTGAGGGCAGTAATGGACTGGGTTTGGACAGATACCACATTAAGTCTTTCTAGCTGGATTTGTGTGGAAGATATTTATGCTCATATATTCATCCTAAAGTGCTGGCGAGAGTCTGAAAAGGCAAGTAAACTTTTAAAGCATGTTTTTCTTTGCAGCCTTTATGGTGGCAGGAAAGATCATATTGCAGATTCTTGAAGAAATGAAAAATACATATTTGAGAATTATCGTGCTAAAATTCTATTCCTAAACACATGTATTAAGTTGATGGTGTTTCAGACAGTATTTCCCCCCCCCCCCGCCCGATACATTCACAGGTGTCTGCGAATGTAAACATTTAATTGTTAACACAGTCTCCAGAAACTGATAAATTGCTTGGAAAAATTAAGGCTGTAGGTCCCTGTGAAATGTTTCATTTAAGACTTCTGAAAGGAAGAGCTGAAACTTAATGGTAATTCTATTTAAAAACACAGTAAGGAATTCAAGATCTGGGCTTGAAAAGTTATAACTAACAGCTGGACCTGGTACAAACTTAATGGTCCAAAAAATTCCTTATTTACTTACTTGAAACAGGAACTCGTAACAAAAATCAGGACTGCGCAACATAAATGCAAACTTCAGGAAATGGTTTCTAAATGGACCAGTGCAATGTTTCAACTGGGGTGTACTCCAGATTAAAAACCATTGAACTGTTGCCACTGACTTCCATGGGATTTGGTTTGCAACCCCCAAATTTAGTTATTCTTTTTGGCCCAAAGTCAGCATTTTGCATGCACTGATAACTCCTTTGATTCATTGAAAACAAATGTTAATACTTCTTTGTCCAAATTTCTTTCCTTTTCTGTTACTCTTTTCTCTTTTGGGTGTCACGGTAATTTCCCAATCTTTCTATATGTTGTAGCAGCCTTCCCCAACCTGTTGCCCTCCAGATGTTTTGGGCTTCAACTCACATCAGCCCCAGTTAGCATTGTCAGTGGTCAGGAGTGCTGAGAACTGTAGTTTAAAACATCTGATGACCCCACTTAGCAATTTCATGTAGATGTTAAACAGCATGGGGAACTAAACCGCCCCTGCAGAACATCATACTGGAGAATCTATGGGGCCAAGCAATATCTTCCACCTTGTGGAGCCGACCATCTAAGTAGGAGTGAAACCACTGTAGTGCAGTACCCCTCACTCCCACTTCAAGACAGTGGCCCCAGAAAGAGACCATGGTCAATGGTATCGAAAGCTGCTGAGAGATCAAGGAGAATAAATTGGATCACACTCCCCCTGCCTCTCTCCGTACATAGGTCATCTTACAGGGCATTAAAGACTATTTCCATTCCCAAACCCTTCCTAGACCCCAACTGAAATGGATCCAGGTAACCGGTCTCATCCAAGAGCATCTGGAGCATCTGTCAGCAACCACCCGCTCAAGGATCTTGCCCAGGAAAGGAACATTCGCCACTAGCCTCAAGTTGTCGAGATCTTCCAGGTCCAGAGAGTGATCACACTGCTGCCTCTCTCAGCCAGCCAGGGCTGAGAGAGGCAGGGAGACAGCCAACTGTTCCCTTCATGCTGGTTTTTATAAGCCAAGAGAGACAAGGATCAAATAGAGAAGTGGTTTCATCAACCCATCCAAGCATCTTGTCCATGTCGCCAAACCTAATAAGACTTTGCTCTGGATACCTCACCTGATTCACCTGATAAAACACTGGAATCCCAACAGAATCAAGAGACTTTTTATCTCATTAGGGCCAGCATATAGTAAACCCCAAACAACCCTAAAAAGCCCTGCTGGATGACATTCAGCAGATTCAATAGAAGTGGAGAGATTGTGTATTTTCTCTGTCTTTACTGCCCACGAATATACTTGAGCATAGGCACAACACCAGGGTATTATTGCATCTGTTAGGAGTTTTCCTCCATCTACTTTCAAGCTGTCTCCTATTTTGTTTCATTGCTCCATTGTATTCATTATACCATGGAGCCATATGAGCTCTATTCCAGAGAAGTCACACTCAGGAACAATAGGGCTATTTCATTTATTTACCACCCAATAGCCAAAGCTCTCTGGATGGTTCACAAAAATTACAAAATATGATATAAAAAGACTTTTAACATGCAAAATTTAAAAACAATTCAAAATATCTAAAAAACAATTCCAATGAGATAAAACCTGATAAAACAAATCCCATCATACACCATCAAACACCTGGAAATAGAGGACTGCCTTAACCTGGGATTAAGAAGATGGCAACATTGGTGCCAGGTGGACCTCAGTGTGGAAATCACTGCTCAGTCAGGGGGCTAGCACTGTGAAGGCCCTCTCCGTTATTGCCACTCTCCAAGACACCCTTGGAGGTGGAACTCAGAGAAGGGTCTCAGATGTTGACTTCATACCAAAAGATTTCTGCATTTCACTGATCAACCAGGGTTTCAACAGGAGAGCCAGTGATATCATCCAGGGGGAAAAAATAGACAGAGCCCTCTAGAAACTGTCCAGATCCATTATCTTCCACATGGAGATTGGGACTGAAGTGCCATCCATATACGGCTGATACTCAGCTCTAGCTCCCATTTCCTTCTATCACAGGAAGGCTACTGGACTCCTTGTCTCATTCACTAAATTTTAGGAGGGCTGTCACTTCAATGTGTTGCCCACCTGTCTTTTCCCACTGCAGCTTCTGTCTTTTTTCTTTCCAGAAAAAGCGGAACAATTGCAAAATGCCTTTTGGTTGTAAGCAATAGGTGTTTTCTGCCTACAAGTGCTCCTAGTTTTATTTTTAAGCATGAATTATATTTGTTGTTGTTTATTCGTTCAGTCGCTTCCGACTCTTCGTGACTTCATGGACCAGCCCACGCCAGAGCTTTCTGTCGGCTGTCACCACCCCTAGCTCCCCCAAGGTCAAGTCTGTCACCTCCAGAATATCATCCATCCATCTTGCCCTTGGTCGGCCCCTCTTCCTTTTGCCTTCCACTTTCCCTAGCATCAGCCTCTTCTCCAGGGTATCCTGTCTTCTCATTATGTGGCCAAAGTACTTCAGTTTTGCCTTTAATGCCATTCCCTCAAGTGAGCAGTCTGGCTTTATTTCCTGGAGTATGGACTGGTTGGATCTTCTTGCAGTCCAAGGCACTCTCAGAATTTTCCTCCAACACCACAGTTCAAAAGCATCTATCTTCCTTCGCTCAGCTTTCCTTATGGTCCAGCTCTCGCAGCCATAGGTTACTACGGGGAATACCATTGCTTTAACTATGCGGACCTTTGTTGTCAGTGTGGTGTCTCTGCTCTTAACTATTTTATCGAGATTTGTCATTGCTCTCCTCCCAAGAAGTAAATGTCTTCTGATTTCCTGGCTGCAGTCAGCGTCTGCAGTAATCTTTGCGCCCAGAAATACAAAGTCTGTCACTGCCTCCACGTTTTCTCCCTCTATTTGCCAGTTATCAATCAAGCTGGTTGCCATAATCTTGGTTTTTTTGAGGTTTAACTGCAACCTAGCTTTTGCACTTCCTTCTTTCACCTTTGTCATAAGGCTCCTCGGCTCCACCTCGCTTTCAGCCATCAAAGCGGTATCATCTGCATATCTGAGATTGTTAATGTTTCTTCCTGCGATTTTAACTCCAGCCTTGGATTCGTCAAGCCCAGCACATCGCATGATGTGTTCTGCATACAAGTTGAATAGGTAAGGTGAGAGTATACAACCCTGCCGTACTCCTTTCCTAATCTTAAACCAGTCCGTTGTTCCGTGGTCTGTTCTTACCGTTGCTACTTGTTCGTTATACAGATTCCTCAGGAGGCAGACAAGATGACTTGGTATCCCCATACCACCAAGAACTTGCCACAGTTTGTTATGATCCACACAGTCAAAGGCTTTCGAATAGTCAATAAAACAGAAATAGATGTTTTTCTGGAACTCCTTGGCTTTCTCCATTATCCAGCGGATATTGGCAATTTGGTCTCTAGTTCCTCTGCCTTTTCTAAACCCAGCTTGTACATCTGGCAATTCTCGCTCCATGAATTGCTGGAGTCTACCTTGCAGGATCTTGAGCATTACCTTGTTGGCATGTGAAATAAGTGCCACTGTCCGATAGTTTGAACATTCTTTAATGTTTCCCTTTTTTGGTATGGGGATATAAGTTGATTTTTTCCAGTCTGATGGCCATTCTTGTGTTTTCCAAATTTGCTGGCATATGGCATGCATCAGCTTGACAGCATCATCTTGCAATATTTTAAACAGTTCAGCTGGGATACCGTCATCTCCTGCTGCCTTGTTATTAGCAATGCTTCTTAAGGCCCATTCGACCTCACTCTTCAGGATGTCTGGCTCTAACTCACTGACCACACCGTCTGAGCTATCCCCGATATTATTATCCTTCCTATGCAGATCTTCCGTATATTCTTGCCACCTTTTCTTGATCTCTTCTGTTTCTGTTAGGTCCTTGCCATCTTTGTTTTTGATCATACCCATTTTTGCCTGGAATTTACCTCCGATGTTTCTAATTTTCTGGAAGAGGAAATTCTTCCTATTCTATTCTATTCTTCCACTTCCGCATATTGCTTGTTTAAAAATAATTCCTTATCTCTTCTGGCTAACCTCTGGAATTTTGCATTTAATTGGGCATATCTCCCCCTATCACTGTTGCCTTTTGCTTTCCTTCTTTCTTGGGCTACTTCCAGTGTCTCAGCAGACAGCCATCTTGCCTTCTTGGTTTTCTTTTTCTTTGGGACGTTTTTTGTTGCAACCTCTTGGACAATGTTGCGAACTTCTGTCCATAGTTCTTCTGGGACCCTATCTACTAAATCTAGTCCCTTAAATCTATTCTTCACTTCCACTGCATATTCATTAGGAATATTAGTGAGCTCATATCTAACTGATCTGTGGGTCTTCCCTATTCTCTTTAGTTTGATTCTTAATTGTGCAATAAGAAGTTCGTGATCTGAACTACAGTCAGCTCCAGGTCTTGTTTTTACTGTCTGTATAGATGTCTGCCACTTTTGGCTGCAAAGGATGTAGTCAATCTGATTTCGGTGTCGGCCGTCTGGTGAAGTCCATATACAAAGCCGTCTTTTCGGTTGTTGGAAGAAAGTGTTTGTTATGCACAGTGAGTTGTCCTGGCAGAATTCTATCAGCCTATGTCCCGCTTCATTTTGTTCTCCTAAACCATGCTTACCTGTAATTTCAGATGTCATTTGACTGCCCACCTTAGCGTTCCAGTCTCCTGTAACGAAAATAACATCTCTTTTTGGTGTATTATCCAGTAGGTGCTGCAGATCCTCATAGAACTGATCTACTTCTGCTTCTTCAGCATCTGTGGTTGGAGCATATATTTGGATCTCTGTGATGTTAAATGGCTTACCCTGAATTCGAATTGAGATCATTCTATCATTTTTTGGATTGTATCCAAGCACTGCTTTAGCCACTTTATTATTAATTATGAAGGCTACTCCATTTCTTCTGTGATCCTCTTGTCCACAGTAGTAGATCTGGTGGTGATCTGATGTGAAGTGGCCCATTCCAGTCATTTCAGTTCACTGACACCCAATATATCTATATTTAATCTTGACATCTCACCAATAACCACATCCAATTTGCCCTGGCTCATAGATCTTACATTCCAGGTTCCTATGGTGTGTTGATCTTTAGAACATCGGATTCGTCGTTCACCACCAGCACCGTCGGCCGCTAGCCGTCCTTTAGGCTAGGAAGCATGGCTTTGCCAAGCCACCCTGGTAGTTAAACGTAGAGTATTTGAGGGCAGGGAGAATACAGAATCCCCTACATGTTGAAATATGAATTATATGGGCATTAACAGCCCCAAACAGAAAAGATAGGCAGAGTATACTTTTGGTTCAATATTCCCAAAATATCTTGGCATTTTGTTTGGCTACAGTTGGAAATAGAATGCTACATTAGATGAACCTTCAGGTCAAATCATACACTAGAGGTCTGTCTTCACGATGCCAGGTTGACACCACTCTGCCACCAAACCCCATGCTACCCCTGGTGCGTGGTGGCAGCAAGTTGTTCTAATGAGGGGAGGCAGTGGGGGCTTTCCAGCAGCCATTAGGCTTACTGGGTCCACCCCTTCCCCAGCTTCTGGCGACCGATAGGAGGTCGCGTTCCACCCGGGAATGCTCCCAGAGTGGCTCTGAGCAAGGACAGACCAGAAGAAGAGCCGGGCTGACCTTGCTCTGAGTGGAAAAGTTGGGTTACGTCCCGGCTTTTCAGCCGCACATCTTCGCCTCTTTGCAAATCTGCACGTGGCTTTGAATCTGCAGCTGCGTCATCTAACTGACACAGCACAGATTCGGAGCCACCACAGGGCAAAGACGACTTCAAGACAGCCCCCATGTTAAATACATAGTGTGCAGCTGCCCCTCTGTTTTTTAATTACTCAGAAGTAAGCCTGTGGGCCCCCAATATAGACCAGAACCACTTTGCTTAAACCAACCCATGTGGGGGTTTAAAACAGAAAAACAAAAGCAGACCTGCATTGATGCCAGGAGGTTCCCCACCCCCTTGTTTAAAAAGAGAAAGAAAGACACGATTGTTTTTTTTGCTAATGTCTGATTTTGCTTATTGCAGAGATATCCCCAGCCAAGGGGCCAGAAGAAGAAGAAGGTGGTGAAGTATGGAATGGGTGGCATGATTATCGTCTTGCTGATCTGTATAGTGTGGTTCCCACTGCTCTTCATGTCTCTAATCAAATCGGTTGCGGGGGTCACAAATAAGCCCCTCGATGTATCCATCACAATAACTTTAGGAGGGTATCAGGTACAAACAAACAAACATGTCACATGTTTTCCTTTATATCTTTCTTTCATCTGCTATTTTCCCTTACATTAATGTGGGCTTTGAATTTTGGCAAAAGTGAATGTCATAATTGGTTTAAAAAAAAAATCAGAACTTACTGAAGTGGATACCTCAGCTTTGTCTTCTTGGTTTTCCAGCCTATTTTTACAATGAGTGCTCAGCAGAGTCAACTAAAAAATATGACGGGACAGGAATACAAAGGATTACTTAAAAGTTTTGATAAAAATACCGTAAGTAACTTTTTTTACCCTGGTAAGAGTTTAGTATACTTTTAGCTGCTATATTAATATTAATAATAATATTGATCGGTAATTGTGTCATCCTTCAACATTACCAGCATGACTAAATTGACGATCCCTTTGGGCTCAGTCCACGCATGGGCTCAGCACCCAACTGGACTCAGTACTCCGTAACGCACAAAGAGGAAAGACTGAACACACAGCAGTGCGTATTTATGGCTGACATACTCCTGTGTGTGTCTGAAAATGTAGGCATGCTTCACTCCATGCGCAGGAGGACATAAAACGCAGCAACCTCACATACACATGCACACACTCCTGCAGCCTTCTCCCTTCAGCAATAGCCACGTTTGTATTGGAAAACAGGTTCAACTACAGTACCTCCAATATATTAAACAGACAGGAGTTGCCCTTAGCTTGACTGACTGACTGATTTATAATGGAAACATTGAAAATTTCATAAATTTTAAAATAGCACATTTTCAGCAAGCCAACTAAACTTTGTAACATTCTTAAATTTTAGGCATCATCTAAGGTGCCTCAAGGAGAAAATCAAGATATGGTTTGGGTGAGCACAAAAACAGCTGCAAAGAGTGTGAGAGGGCCAAACTTTGAAAACTGCTGTAACAAGCCATTCTTTATGAGAATGTCCTGAAATTCATTTTGTCCTTACAAAGGCCGTTTCTACACCTGCCTTTTCCCCCAGGATTGTCCCGGGATCATCCCTGTGCATGCAAATTACACACAGGGGATCCCAGGAGCAGGCAGGGACGATCTGTCCATTTTCCTGGGATAATTCTTAGCTGTAGAAAGGGCCAAAGTAGATCCTCCATGCCAAGTGGCCAGTTGATAGAACTATTTGCCTTGATTTTATGATGAATAGAATGTTCACACCATTTTAATTTATTTATTTATTGCATTTATATACCACCCCACAGCCGAAGCTCTCTGGGCAATTTACAAAAGTTAAAAACAGTAATCATTAAAACAAATATACAAAGTTTAAAAACATAAAAAGCATGAACACAGTATCCTTATAAAAACAGCTATTCTGGGGTCCATCAAAAACAAATAACGAAATTCTAAAAAGGATATTCACTCTAGCCCCCTGCGCCTCTGTAGAACCTGGGTCTCTGTCCTGGCATAAAAGGTGCCAGGCTTTGGAGTACAGTAGGGAGTGATTTCACTAGGAAAAATGTTTTGCAGGGTTTTGTCCCTTCTGTAGGAGGTATGCTATTTATTTATTGCCCTTATCGTGCCCATACTATCTTCTCCAAGCTGCCTCTCCCTTCCCTTTTTGGGTCCCACTAAAGAAATCAAAATTGGCAAAGGGTACTGTTACCAATCAGAACTTAAAGGTACAGGGATAGAACCTTCGCCGTCTTCATTCATTCATTCATTTATTTGTTTATATTCATTTTAGGGTGCTTTACAGTTTCTAGAGAACTACGGTATAGAAGATATAACAGTTGCACAGCTAGAAGGCAATTCAAATTCTTTATGGACTATCAGCCCTCCCAGCAGAAAAAATATGATTAAGGAACTCAAAGCAGGCAATCCTGATTTTTCTCTAGTTGTTTCATGGAGTATTCAAAGGTATGGTTTCCCTGGTAGCATCTAGAATTACTTTTATTTGTCTAGTAACACTATGCTGTGTTGCTGCATTTCATATATCTCTAACCTTCCTTGTTATGCTGTTTAGGATTTTGCTGCCTTTTTGTTTTTAATTTGTGCATTTAAATGTTAAAGGTTTGGGGGGCCCTCAAGGACAGCATGGAAATTAGGGTTGGGGTTTGAAAGGGGGAAGGAAAATAGACAAAAAAAAGTCTCTCTTCCCTCCTTCCAGCAGGAATCTCTGCTGGACCTCAGTTACTTTTGTGAATGGAAGGAGCCCTTCTGTTAACAAAACAGCAGATCTGGATCCAAACCAAAGTGTCTTAGGTCACAATAATTCTTCCAACAGCCTTGTACTGTAGGCTAGAATTATTGTCTCCCAGAATAAAATACAACATGCTACAATAATAAAGAGTTTGTGTGTCTTTCTGCCTGTCTGTCCGTTCTTCAGCACCATAATGCCAACACCAGGATACCTAGACTTGGTATAGAAACTTGGCATACATACTAAGGAGCCCCTAGGGACATGCACCTAGGGGTTATTTACTTTTACAACATGATTTTAATGAATTTAATGTGTCCCTGTGGTTGTAGCCTGCAGTAATGTCTTCATGTGCCAGGGGCAGACTTCCCTAACCAACACATAGCTTTGCAGTCCATACTGTTTGAGGCCAGGGGAGATTAGTAGGCCGAGGGACGGAGTTATACTCCTGTCCCCTCCCTGCTGCTGTGGGGCAACCCCCTTTAGGGGAATGGAGTGTACAGACTCCTCTCTCAGAGGCCTATGGGGCTGCAGTATGGCAGGGGCCATGACTGGGGGTGCCAACAGGCAAGGCTGTACTCAGATAGGGTGGGCCCAATGTGTCCACTTCTGACAGCTGTGTAACTTTGCTTGAAGGTGGTATGGTATCAAACTAAGGGCTATTCCAACATGTACAGAGCCAGGTCCACCAGTCTTTACAGTGATTCTGTAGGGCACTCATATGTTCGATATATATGGCAGTAGTTGGTATGTTCCTTTAATCTGGTGGTTGTTACTTTAAACCTGGAGTGAGGGCTGTCCATGTGGCCAACAGTTCATATAGGGCTGTTTACCAAGTGTCACTGTTGCAGCAGCCCTAAATTGGCACTTGTGGTACTAATAGTGGAACTCAAATGCTCTATGTGATGAAGTTTTCTAGACAACTGGCTTCTCACCTAACACTGTGTTCAGATTTAGAGCAACTACAAGCAGCTGCTTTATCCTACAAACTGACCGTTAGACTATTCTTTAGGGGACGGGGCTATAATTTTGTATCCTTATTTTCAGATCACTTTGCCTAATGTTCACTGGTATTAGTATCCATCGATAATTGCCCCATGAGTTGCCCCATTCCCAGAACACACAGACACCATTGTAGTGCAGTTGAGTACTGCAAGATCACTTGAATTACATCTCACAGAGAATGTAAAGATGTGAGGCCATGGGCTCCCAGCACAGCATCCTAGCTGCTGGAAAGCATCAATCCAAAATCAAGTTGGATTTCCTGATAGTAAGGACCCACCGGTAGGAGCTGCAGCACCAGGGAGCAAATCCCATGCATAAAGTCTAGCTTTAGGTGTCCACCCAGGCCACTGTTTGCACCACTGCAGTTAAAGGAGATTCACAGGATAGAGCTGTCCTTGAAATGTCACAGTGCAAAGTCTATCACCCAGGGAGAGTAACATTTTGAATACAAGATTCAGAGGAATTGTACAGTGCTTTGTGATTGTATGTTGATGGACAGTTCAATAGTGTGACTCCCTTTGATACAATTTTTGTTAAAGAAACCACTCCCTTGGAGCAAAAGCAGAAATAACATCGGATAAAGTGTCTCACAACCTACCAATTAAAACAAGAGAAAAAATTGCTCAAATGATGGAAAATCCAAATCCAGATACCAATGGCTTTGTGTAAGTTATTTCTATGTTTACTAATACACCTATTTTGTTTTGTTTTCAAAGCAAAGCTCAAACTTAAAGACTTTGGGAAAGACAATAACAGTATTTCAGACATGTAAAGAGATTTTTATTATTACTACTATTCTATTGCTGTAGACCAGCCTTCCTCAACCTGGTACCCTCCAATTGTTTTGAACTACAACTCTCATAATTCCTGATTACTGGGCATGCTGGCTGGGGCTGATGAAAGCTGGCCCAAAATATCTGGAGGGCACCATATTGGGGAAGACTGCTATAAAATTATAATCGCTTTTGGCAAATGGATTTTTTGTTCTTCCGTGTTTTCAGTAGGGTCATTCTGCTAGTTTTAAAAAGTGTTTATTATTTCTTTCCATCCTCAAAACAATTAGGATCGCCATGTTTAACTGTTTAATGAGATGTTCACATTATCAGCGTTGGCAATGCCAATGAGCTACTGGGGAAGGATTGAAGGTGATGGCTGCATTTAGTCTGCTCACAGTTGATTGATGCTGTACACACATGCATACTTCAGATGTAGATTTGATCTTCTCATTTAGCATGTGTGGGGCCTGATCCGAAATGCCCATGTGCAAATGCCACATAAACCTGCACCTGCTTTTGTAACTGCTTTTAAAAAATAGGATGGTTCACCAATATCTGGAAATTTTCACTTTCAGGGAGACTTACCCACCATGGCAGAATTCTGAGAGGGGTAGTCAATGGGAGCTTTTCATGGAAATTAGCTGCCCTCCATTGCATTTGTCAACAAAGGGATCATGGCCTGTAAGCCTCTGATATCTGAAACATAGGCCATGACTAGACCAAGCCTATATCCTGGGATTGTCCCGGGATCATCCCTGTGCATCCAAATGACACGCAGGGGATCCCAGGAGCAGGCAGGGATGAACCCTCCATTTGCCTGGGAGAATCCTTAGGTCTAGCTAAGGCTATAGTTTTGTAGAGATCTAGGGGTGCTCTAAGAACATTCTACTGTTAATGTAATTCAGACAATAATGGGAAGTTTCTTTTTATTTTTGTTCAAATAGTTGATTATTGATTTATTGTATTTGTTGAATGTAAGTTTATTGTACTATGCACAATAATTAAATAAAGCAAAGTTAAAAAAAATTGGATGGGTGATTAACTTGTCTATAGTTTGTTTTTATAAATAGGGGAATATAAGTACTCTCCCGATACCCAAAGTGGAGAATATTTAGGTGGTGGGTTAGTTGCTGATATAAAAACTTTGGAAATGCCATTGCATTTTCAATATATTGAAGAATGACAAAACTATTGGGGGGCGGGAAAATAAACCAGAATCAAGCCTGGGAGTTGTAGTTAAGGCATATTTACACATAATGATCATAACCAAACCAAACTGTAAATGAACCTTAACTCATCTTTCTTTTGCAGGACACTAATTGATGTATATCCACATTATATCAAGGCACCTAGTGATTCTGTTGCAAAGCCCATAAAGCAACTCTTGACAGGTATGGACTTTCATCAGTGAGCTGCTGCTATTTTCAACGGGAAAAATATTTCTGCCTTCTCTCTGATTCTGACACATTTGTGGCCTAGGTTGCATATGCACTTATTGAGCGGGTGGGTAGTCTTGCACAGATGGTGACAAGGGACTCAGGCTAGCTAGGATTTTGGTCCTTTGCAGTTCACTCTCCTATAACATTAAAGTGGCCTTCCCCATCCTGGTGCTATCCAGTTGGGTTGCATTACAACTCTCATTATCCCCAGCCTGCTATTAAAGTGCACCTTCCCCTAGGGTTTTATTGATATGGAAAGCTGTTTGAATGGTTTCTTTTATAGGGCTGCAAATATCCCTGTTATGCAGTGCTGCCTGAGGCCTTAATGATTAGCTGATAGGGAATGGGGTTGAAGCAGCTTCATGCCGTACTTTGAAACTGGCATTTAGGGTGCCCTCCTGGAGGAGCAAAGGTCTGTGCTGAGCCACACTCGGAGTATGTGACTTGCCCCACACTACGAGTATGCATACTAGCCACACGGAGAGTATGCATATTAGACAGGGCATTTTACACAGTAAACACAGTAAGACAGATAGCATTAAAATATGGGATAGCACAAGTCCAGGGAACAATTGCATTTTCCTTTCAAGTACAACTGAACCATTTTGTTTTACCGCATCTTTAAAAATAAAGTAATAGGCCTGCTTTTTTTGGGGGGGGGTCAGATGACAGATATCCAATTGGCCATGATCCCTGGGTTTCACACTCCCATGAAATAAGATAATTTGCAAGTAACATGAGGCACTGACGAAATGGTTTCTTCCTTTCTTTTTTGGGTAGATGGGAAATATAAAGACATCAGGGTTTCACTGTCCAGCAACAACAAATCTGAGCAGCGTACCGAATGGTGGGTTCTAACCCAGTTTAACAAAACTTTGGAAACAAACAAGTCGAGCCTGGAACTTATTGTGTTTAGTGACAAAGTTAGCCCTCCTAGCCTTGGATTCTTGGCAGGCTACGGGTAAGCAAGCATCTCATCCTCACATCAGTATGTCATGCGGCAAATGTAACTGAAGTTAAATACCTTGGTTCTTTTCCGGAGCAGAACTATTTCCGTTTATAATATGATGCTACATAAAGCAGACCCTCTCCCCAAACCTGAGGCATCTCAGAGAGAGATTGCCAGGGGCGGTGTCAAGAGTAGGCATGGTTGGGCACGAGCCAAGGGCCCACACCCCAGAAGGCATCTGCTGATAAGAAGCCTTTTGAGTTGAAGGATGAGAGAAGCAATAGCAGCTGGTGACAACGGTGGTGAGGAGATAGACTCCCTGAGAAAGGGAGCCCATTGAAGGTGTCTTTCTAAAGGGCCCTCAAAAACCTGAGCTGGCACTGGTTTCCCTGCCACCCCACCCTCTAGAACACCAGAGGTTCTGTGGATGGTGAAGGGAGACAAATTCAGGTCCTAAAGCTACAAGGTAGATGAAGGCCCAAGATGATACAGTGCGTCCAAGGTAGTTTGGCATAATAGTGACTGGATTTCTTATTATGACCATCTACCCTGCATTCAATGTGCATGTGCAGGGACATCTAGGGCATCTGTACAGGGCCTTAAGGATGTAAAGCAGGTCCTCCCTGCAATCTGTGCTGCTGCCAGTAAGTTCAACTGGTTATCTAGAGCAGGGGTGGGCAGAAGGTAGATCTCAAGATTTTTTGACCTTCAACTCCCAGAACCCCCTGTCAGCATGGCCAATGGTAAGAGATTATGGGAATGTTCATAGTTGAAGTCCAAAACATCTGGAGATCTACTTTCTGTTTACCCTTAATCTAGAGAGCTTTGGGGAAGCTCTCTAGATCCTGGCTGTGTGGCAGTGATGTTATCAGCTATAGTAGGGTCTTGAGGCCTCTAGACAAGCCCAGCAGTAGACCCATTGTTGGAACAACAGATCTTATTCTGATGTTTCCTAAATCCAGTTCAAAATTGATCCGAAAAGTCGAGTTCCTTAAATCTCCCTTTTTCCTCCCAACTTTGGTCGCAACTTGACTGTCATGCCTCATAAAATCCTTCCACAGATTATAGATATTAATTATGGTCAGCTGTTACCCTATCACTTTCAACCCTATGATTTTCAACCGTTAGAACAGCCAGAAATCAATAGCTGTTGATACATTTAAAGAGGAAACAGACATCAGGTTAGATCCTGGCTAAGTTAATCATATCCTAAATGTTAGCATAAACCTTTTGTCCATCCCCCTATAGAAAATATAGATCCAGGATCTGCCTCCCATAAGAGGAAAGGACCCTTCTGTGAGAGGAAGGGCTCTGCTCCCCAAAGGTCCCTCCACCTTTTGGGGGGATTCTCTCTCCCCTGCTCATGGGGAGTAAGATCTCCTCACTCTGTGAAGCATTTTTAGGGGGCAGTGAGGGACTGCCACAGGAAGGGGGGGGGTGAGAAGAGAAGTCCACTTCCATCAGCGCAAGTTGATAAATCTAGATCCAGCCCTTCATGTATGATTGCAGTTGCACTTTTCCCCACTAGCACCCATGCGTCTTATCTTCCCTCCCTGCCATCTCTTTTCTTCCCCTGTCTTTATTCATGTGGCAAACACCTCAGGGCATAGACCTGTCTTTTGGTTGTGCAGAGAGAAAAGGGTACATTTGAAGCAATTGAACAGATTGCTAAAAAATAGACCTAATTTATCATTCCCTTTAAATTTAATTCCCCCCTTTTGTCTCAGTATCCATATTTCATCTGTAATTATTGCACATTTTAAAATGGTAGTACCTTTTCTTTCTCATTTTGCAGCATCATGGGATTATATGCTTCAGTTGTCCTGGTAATAGGGAAATTTGTCCGTGAGTTCTTCAGTGGAATCTCCCACTCCATTATGTTCGAAGAGCTTCCTAACGTGGATCGCATCCTAAAATTGTGTACTGATATCTTCTTAGTGCGGGAGACTGGTGAACTGGAACTGGAGGAAGATTTGTATGCCAAATTAATATTCCTGTACCGCTCACCAGAGACTATGATCAAATGGACGAGAGAAAAAACAAATTGATCTCTTTGGGATTCGCATTGTAAATCAAGATATCTTCACCTGGTGGTTGTTGTTAAGAAGCACAACATTCTCTTAAGAGTGAAGCCTTTTATAATTGGGTAGCAGGGACGTTTGTGTTCATGGAATCCTCTCGACTCCTTAGAAATCTATGCTGCCTATTAAACCAAATACGAAGAAAGTTAGCCTTTGTTTTCGGATTCAAGTCATCCAACATCAGAGAAATTTGCTTTTCAATTTAGTGAACAAAATATTCTGCATCCATGCCTGACTTGATTAACACTTGGGCTTTTACTGTCACTCTCAAGGGGAAAAGAAGGATATCACAGCTGAATTAACCAGATCCTCACTTCTTCTGGAGTGATACGTCTTGGATTGTGCAATATGCTGCTTTATATCACTGACTTTCAAAGGTGGTCACAGTTGCCCTTCTAAGAAATCCAAGGCAATGGGTTACAGTGGGTGCTGAAAGCAACTTTATTATGTATATTTCTAGAAAATCCAATCTGTTGAAGACTCTGCAGATGTACTTCTGGAAGGAAAACAAAAATCAGTGACATGATCATTAACTGCCTTATTTTATTTGAACAATTGCAGGAGGCATTGACAACATCAATGACTTTACTCAGGAAAATAAAAACTGTCAAAGCTCAACTAATGGATTATGATTTTGGTGAAATACTGTGATATTTTGCTGGGTCATTTTCTCCAAATTATTACTCTCCAGGTATTTAAAAAAGAAAGAAAGAGAGAGAGAGAGAGACTGTTGAACTTTATGAGAAGGCTTTGAGGGCAATCTTTTTCTCTGATCCCTACAACATGCTTTCCCTATTTTGACATTTTAATGTAATGATCTGACTTGTATCTAATATTTCCTTCCAGTGTTTCAGGTATACAATAATGTTTACATAACATTTTTATGTCCAAGATGAGTTTTTAAAGTTCCCAGTCATGAGAAAAGTATATATAATGAGCTTGGAAAATGGGCTTTTCTTAAATTATTGCTATTGGTGACACAGGCTATTCAGCAGAGGACACTGTAGCATGAACATTTAATTTTGCAATGTAGTTTTCATTCCATGACTTAGAAATTTCAGTTTCTCAACAACACCATTGAATGGGTAAGGTATGCTAAAGGGTTATACTGTGTAGTTTTGATTCCGTAATGGCTTCAAATAAAGCACATGTTGCAAAGTCATTTTAGAAATATTTTTTCCTATGCTTGTTTACACTGAATGGAAAATTCTTTGTATAAATTAAATATGTCTCAGTTGTGAAAACTGTCAGTAATCATTGAAAAATCATCTTAGCTATTTATTGTATATGATAATGTAGTAAGTCACTAGAAGGTAGATGACACATAGCAACTGAACAGGAAAAGTAATAGTACAATTACTTGCGTGTTTCGATCCAGTTGTCTGTTAAATAAAAGAACACAATGTAATACGGTTGTGACAAACCCCCACAGTTGATCTGCTTCCATAAAAACATTGCTGGTACCTTTCTATACTGTGAAATTAGCACATTTTGACACAAGGAAGTACACACCAAAATAAACCACTTCAGTATATTGTCCTAATAAAGCACATTGTGACTGGAACTCATTCAACGATTTTCTAATTTCCTAACAAACCATAATAAAACCAAAGCATTTTTCTCCTACAGTAAGAGATATATTACTAAAAATCTAGCTCTTCTTCTCAAAGTATCACTGACTGAATCAATATAAACAGCAAAGAGTCCGATGGTACCTTAAGCAAGATATTGATGTATGGAGTGTTCACTTTCTATATGGAGCCTAAAAATATACAAGATGAAAACTTGAGCTCCAAAAACAAATCTGACAGACTACTGCTACCCCCTTTGCATTTCAAGGCCTTTTTGCCCCACTGTTTACAGAGTCACCACCACCACCTCTTCTACCTGTGTAGATAAATGTACCTGGCACCAGAGGATAACTCTTCATGCATCTAACAAAGTAGGCGTATATCCATAAGCCAACAATAAAATTCTTCAACTGCATGGCACCACAGGGCACTCTGGAATTTGACTGCTCTCCCTATGGAATTTGAATAAATTCAGTAAGACAGAACCAGTAGAAGAACGGGAGGAGCCCTGCATCCAGCATCTAGTTTCCCCACTGTGGCCAGTGACGTGTTTCCGGGAAGCCCAACAAGAGCATGAAGTAAGTGCCATGCTGGATCAGACCGAGGGTCCATCTAGTCCAGCACTCTGTTCACACAGTGGCCAAACAGCTGCTGGCCAGGGACCCACAAAGCAGAACACAGTGCAACAGCACCTTCCCATCCATGTTCCCCAGCAACTGGTGCATATAGGCTTATCGCCTCAGATGCTGGAGGTAGCACATAGTCATCAGTAACACCTCTCTCCCACCATTTACCCACCAGCAACTGTACTCTTGAGGCCTACTGGCTCCGAAACTGGAAATTCCTTTTAACTACTGTGGTTATAGCTCATGATTATAAGTCCATCCTCCGTTCATTCATCAAAATCTCCCTTTAAGGTTGTATCCACTGTTAAAGTAGGGTCTACTTAAAGCAGACCCATTGAAATGAATGGGATTTAAGTCAGATTAATGTTGGATACAACCCTTAAAATTTTTAGAATCCGTGGCCATCACTCCCACCTTGCGGCAGTGAATTCCATTAGCTAATTATATGTTTTGTTTGTTCTGAATCTACTGTCAGTCCAATTGCACCTCCCACTCTAGTAGTATGAGCGAAGGAGGGGAAAATATATTTCTGTACACAATCCATAATTTTATAAACCTCACAAATTCTCCCCACCCTGGGCTGTAGTCATCTTCCCCCCCCCCCCCCCGTAAATAAAAATGCTTCAAACACTTCAACCCCTTACAGAAGGAGTTCCAGTACCTACGTAATTGTAGTGAGTTTGTATTTGTGCTACAAAGATCTCGAGCCTTACAATCTACAAGTAACAAAGTTAATGACAAATTCAGTACAGCTGCCTTGATCACTGATATTTTATTCCTCCATTCTTAAGATGCGCTTGCCATTTTGGGGGGCAGTAATTATCACTTTAAACAAAATGCTTTCTACAGAGCTGATAATAAGATATCAGCACCTCAAATGTCATCTGCTAGCATATAGGAACTCTGTGCATGTCCCATGTCTTCAAAGTGCTGCATACTACGTGACAAACTATTGGAACTGTGGGCTCTATAAAGTTTTGAATCATCCCAAATCGTGCTGCTTTTTCCTGGTAAATCCATAGAGGGCTCCAGCTAGCACAGTTGAACTACACACAACCACCAAATCAGACTGATGTCTTACATTAAATGACATTTAAATCTTCATTGAAGGAAAATTGTGCTTCTGATTATCACTGTTACACATGCATGTTATTTGTAAATCATATGTTCCTCCCAAAGAATTAATTGTATGTATCTTCTCTTTTATAACAATGTTGTGATGCAATTCACCTAGGGATAGGGCTTTGATTTGTGCCAGGACCATGTCCTAGAACATGTGAAATAATAAATTGTACACAGAATGCTTTTCTCTTGTCACTGAGTAACCGCAGTCTATCCTGTCACATTTAGGATTAAGGCGCATGAGTGCAAGGCAGAGGGCATGGCATCCAGAGAAGTCTGAGCCGTGGTGACTGTCTTTAGAAATTACGTTTTGCCCAAGAATAGAAGTGGCATGTTTGTGTAGAGCAGGAACATGTAGAACAATGATGGCTCCAAGAATGACTGGCCATAGCTCCTCTCCAAGATAAAATTAAATGCCATGCACATTGGTGAGGATGATTGGGAGTCAAGAAGGAAAGGTGATGGGATTTGTTTCCTTTCTGCCTAACTGATACGATGAACCTTGGGCTATCAATCTGACATACCTCTAGCATTTCTCTAGTTCATGTGTACAAAGACTGTGTACTTGATCTGTGCAGACACAGTGAGTCTAACTATGAGAGAATACATAGAACAGGCTTTTTGTGAAAGAGGTAAAAATGTGGTGTTTCTCTTCTGTTACTGACCCATCCCAATTTCAATTTCTTCACGTTTAGATAAAACTGTAAATACATGTAAAAACTACAAATGCATTACTTAAGACGAGGTAGGGTTTAATGGTTGATTTTGTTGCCTGAAACAGTTGTGCAAAAAAGTGGTGGCAATGTGACAAAACAGTGGCAATGTGACTAGCAAAAAAAACAACAAACATGTTAAGGTATTAATATCCTTTGTATAATGCCATTATGATATGGAAAAGGTCTTTTTCTTGATTAAAGTTTCTTTTAAAAATAAGGCCTCTCCGTTGCTATTCTTCAGCCACAGATGACATCAACGCAGCAACAGTGCATGCTGGCATTCTAGGGTATGGATTTTAATTCATGCTGCTGCTGCTGCCTTTTTAAGAGTGTGCCTCAAAGAAAACCAAAGAGCAACACATGGTGTCGCCACCTGTGTTTTATGACAGCTGCTTGGTCCCACTCTGCCCCTTTGAGGAATGCAGAACTCTGCTTTGTCAGATCGTACCTGTGGCTTTCTGATACATCCCAATCACTTTGGGATGGACTCCCCTGCCTATATACAGATGTTTTGTGTTTGTGTTTTGTTCTTTGGATAATACACTGCTAACTGCCTCGTCGCAGAGGTTATAGCTGTCTTTCTGCCAAATTGTAGTTCAGGGTTGCTGCTTAAGAGCCATTTGCCCTCCACTGCAGCATATAATGACATAAAAGCATTTCTGTTGTTAAAGAGAGCTTTGTTAAAGATTCTTAGATCTTAATAACCTAACAAGAAATAGAATTTCTTAATATCTTAAAATGGAGAGATCTCATAATAAGTACTAAGTTCCCTACTGAGTAGGCTATTTTAGCTCACAGGTACATAGGCAAGGTGAGCTTCTAAGAATCAGCTCCTGCATTCTAAAATCAGCACATATTTATACTTTTTTGTATAGCAGTTATCTCATAGCTAATATTATCCTTTGTCCCATAAAAAAGAGTTTGCAGTCTTAATTATCTCATTGTTATTAAACATTCCTAAAAATTTAGAGCATTCATATAAGGCTTATACATACACCTTTTAGATGAGATAAGATCAATTTTGAACTATAGTTTTGAGAAAATACCTCCACATTTGAAAATTTGCCGATTAAATCTAGACATTTTTCTAGAGTTTTGAATATCAAGCTTTTTCATGTGTGGTGCAAACTCCACCCCATCTTTTCCTGCTATGGCTAACTTCTGTTGGTGAACGCACACCAGGCCCAGGGCCCTAGCCACTCTTGCCTTGGCATTGGAGGCAACTACAACACGTCAGCCAAATTTAGATATTATCTACTGCTATGATTTTTATTTCATGTTGTTAAACTGGCTTGCAGGCTGTTTCAGTGGGAAAGTAGGATATCCCTTTAAAATAAAGACATTTATGAGTCTCTGAAGTCACAATGATGCCTACACAACAATGCTCTGGATTCCAGCTGAAGTGTCAGTTGCTGCTTTTCATTTCAAAATGCTCTTGGGACAGTTGGAGAGCAGAGTGGATTGCTCACAGTGAGTTGAGCTCTGTGTTGCATTTACAGACAGGACCCTTTTATATTTCATTGTGTTAGCTAGTTGTTCAAGTATTTGTAATTTAGGAAATTTAAGTAAATTAGTGAGTCAGAGGAGTTAATATATTACATTTTGACTGTGTTCCTTCTTGTGGGAAAGTCCATTTACCAGGTAGGAGACCTAATGTAATTGTTATTTTATTGTAGGTTTTTTGTAGACAAAGTAGGTTGATCCATTTTGGGGAACCAAATACAAAATTAAGAAATGTTTCTCTCTCCTGAGTATTGTTATTTGATTGGGGAAGGAGAGGGGTATGGATCTCTCTTAAAGAGAGAATTAGCTCTTTTTGAGCAAACATAAAGAAGATTAAGAGGCCCAAATAAGCTAGGAAGGGCAGGGAAAGCAGAACGTCCTATGCATGTTTAGACAGAAAAAAAGCCCTACAATTCCAAGCATGCCCCACCAAGCACACTTGTATGATTCTTTTTTTTCTATTTAAACTAGGACTGGGCTTTGCTCCATTTCGGATCGTAGAAGCGGGAGTGGAGCAACCCGATTCACCTCCGCCAAAGGTGAATCAGGTCGGGGGCAGCAGAGCTCTCTGTCCGCCATTTTGGACTTTTCCCCCCATAGGATTGCATTGGGCGAAAAAATCGCTTATAACTTCTTTGCTTTTAAAGCTAGATCCCTGAAAATTAGTGTGCTTAGACATTGATGATTGGGGGTCATTTGTGTCGATTTTCAAAAACATATGTTCAGCGCTTGGGTTGCTATTAATTTTTATTGAATGGTTAAAAGTGGGTGGGGAAAACCTTTTTTTCCCAGCGTTGATAGACAGGTTCATCTCCCAGTCATGATAAGTGATCAGCCCATGTGAAGCATCCTCCAATCCTAATGTTGGAGGGGGGGGGGAATAAGCAAAAAGGGATACTTTTCTTTCTTTGTTTTGGACTTTTTTCAATGTGTAGTGGATTGGTGAAGCAGTAGCCTGAGCAAACTCACACACAACCTTAAATAATATACAAAGTAAAATAACAGATAGGCAACACAGCACTGCAAGGTACCCACAATAACCTTGGTGAACAACTGAATAGAAGTGGTGCAAGTGGATGATGTCCTGTACGGTATGTGGATGTGCCCAGTGCCCGCTGCCCTTGAGGGTAATCAGAACCCTTCGAAGGGAAACCAGTGGGAACCAATGAGTTGCATGAGTTGATGTGTTATGTGGCTTCTTAAAGGCAGGCACCTAGTCAGGACCAGCCAAACGACTGAGAGGTGGTGGCACAGTCCACTGGGCACGTCCACTTTCCCATACTGGTAATAAAGTCAGTCAGCCTTTTTGTTCTATAGTAATAATAGTTGTGATGATGATGATGATGATGATTTAAGAATGGCTGTAAATCAACTCTGAAGCAAGGAGCACAAAGCTGTACTGTTGTCCTGCTAGCCTCCTATTCCCGCCTCACAGGGCCAATTTGTGTTTCTGCCTTTGAATGGCCTGGAAACAATCCTTGGCTCACTTACTTGTGCCTGCAGAGCCGTCTGCTGCCTGCCCGCCTCCCCGCGTTGTGGGTTAGCCGCATCTGGTGGGATTTACCCACGGATGTATTGCTTACTTGTGCATTGCGTAGCACCTACCTGCCAGCCTCCTACACCTCTCTGCCCTCCTGATTCCAGGGAGATGTAGATGGGCTGTGTGGATCAACCCCACAAGCCTATGGCATGCTTGCTCTCAATGCTTCAGGGGCATAGCCGCCTGCTGCCTCTCCTCCTTTGTGCCTGCCTCAGAGGGCTGGTTTGTGCATGTCTTGCTTTGACTCAGGGCATTAGTCCTTCCTTCCTCGTCCTGAAAAGGCAGATGCATTTTGCTGCTGCCATGATCACAGAATCCTCTGTGACAATGTTGGCTCATTATTACTATTATTATTGTTATTACAATTATTGGCTGGGCATACCCTGGAGTGTGTGAACTGTGACGGAGCCTGAAAGGATCGTCTACTCAACGGCATCTCTGTTTGAGGTGTATGTGTGTGCATCTTGAAAAACCAACATGTTATAGCACTTTGAAATGAGTGGATGGCATGAAAGAAATTAAGTTAGAAGTATTGCGACCCAAGCGTGGCAACGCAAGGTCTGAGTTGTTTGTTTATCCCATGACCAGCTATGTGCTGTATGCTCACCCATTTTAATAATTTTCTTTCTTGAAGTTCCCTGTGTTCATTTTTGAAGTGGTTAACCTGAGAGGAAGAGTCTGATTTAGGTTTAACTTTAAAAATTCCCTCAAAATCAGGGCATGATCCCATTTCCTTCAAAATTGGCATGAATAAGGATGTATTTAGAAGCTCTCCTGGTGGCCAGTTAGATGTGTGTAGCTTACAAAATAACGGAGATACATGCATTTCTCTAAATGGGGGGGAATTCTTTTAAAAATTCCCCCCAAATCAGGGCATGATCCCATTTCCTTCAAAATTGGCATGAATAAGGATGTATATAGAAGCTCTCCTGGTGCCCATTTTCATGTTTCTAACTTGAAAACTAAAAAAGTTATAGGCGTTTAACATTTTCAATGCAAGTCTATGGGGGGGGGGGAAGCGGAGCATACAAATGGCTCTTGGTGCAATTCCTTTGTAGGGTAGCAGATGGTACCCGTAAAACTAGGTTAGGACTGTTGGGCTGAGCTGAGCAAGTAATTCTGTTGCTATGTCTCATGCATAAGCAATGCATGACAATTGAGTTCATGAAAGCTCAGAAGCACAACAAATTGCATATGGAGATAGATTACAGATGTATAGCTTGACACAAAAGTGCCAACATAAGAACCTCAAAAACATGTGCATCCTTTTATTCTGGAGCTAAATACAAAATGTGTTTTGCTTTCGGTTCCCCTCCCCCCTCAGCGCTTGTCTTTTGGAAAACACCCTCTGTAAATGGCTTCCACATGACACTATCAAACATTGCTTGGCCATTTCTCTAGATCCATTCTTCAGCTTCTTTCATTTGACATTTCTATCTTGGGACAGGGGGAAAGCACTGGGCTGAGGATAAAGCATCTAATGCCGTACCTGACATAGCTCCACAACTTGAATTAGCAGGTATTATAGCATCATGTGAGTAATCTATTTTTAAATGTACTCTTATCTAATCTTTTGTCAATAGCAAATATTTTTGTTCAGGGTCAAGCACAGCATGACAGACCTCAATGCTGGAGCTCTTGGAACCAAAGAGGCAGTGAAGTAATATCTCTCATTATAGGGGTAGGCAACATGGCGCCTGCAGGCACCAATGCACCTGTGGGCACTTTTTCTTGGTCCCTGTCAAGATGCCCTATCCCTCCCACTTTTTATTCAAAAACAATGTTTGTTGCTGGCAGCTGGGATCGCTTCAAATAAAAAATCTTCATTTCCCATGAAGACCTCTGGGTACATAGTGACTAGCCTTTGTGATTAGCCATGCCTCCCATGGCAGCCATTTTGTGATGGTGCCCAGAACAGTTTCTTTCTTTTTTTATCCTACAGAAAAAGCTTCTGAAGGTTACTTGGTGCAGTGGATGTGCATATGGAAACCTGAATTTTACTTACTAGAGTACAGCACCCATGCAACTCCTCTAAGAAATTGCTCAAATCTCTTCGAGCATGTTCCAGCAGTTTACTTTCATGCACCTACGGAAAGTTTAGGAAGGAAAAACCAAATGTATCAGTAGAAAAAGTTAGTTTACCTTGCTAAAAAGAGACCTAGGGAGTTATCTGCTGGTCTAATGGACTGAAAAGAATGCTGCTACTGAGCATCATGGGAGAACATGATTGAGATGTGCTTGGCTGGATATCAGACTCTTCAAAATATACCTCTAGGCAATCAGCATAACATGCTTAAGCAGAAGGCAGATTTACTCAGAGAAAGTCAGAAATCTTTTGCAGCTTATAGGTGTCTCAGTGTTGAATCACAGTTCGCTTGCATTCAACACTGCTTTCTACATGGTGGGAAGAGTTGCATGAATTGTAAACTATGGTGTGTGTGTGTGTGTGTGTGAGAGAGAGAGAGAGAGAGAGAGAGATGATATAAGAACTAAAACACTCCTACAACAGTACTACACAGCAATGCACACAATGGAAGGAGATGTGATAGAATCCATGTTGAGCTAGGAATTGCATATTTATTTGCAAGCAAAGAGCCAAGCCTCTTCTATGCTATCCTCCCTTAATAGTCTGAAAAAATCCCTACCTGGGCATAGATAACTCATTTTAAAGTAGCCCAGTATGGCAATGGAACAAGTTACCCAGGGAGGTCATGGGCTCTCCCACACTAGAAGCATTCAAGAGGCAGCTAGACAACCATCTGCCAGGGATGCTTTAAAGTGGATTTCTGCATTGAGCAGGGGGTTGGACTCGATGGCCTTATAGGCCCCTTCGAACTCTACTATTCTATTCTGAGTCTATGATTTTAAGACAGGTTGGTTGATAGAGTGGATCCGAAGCCACCCACCACCTGCACCTGGAACACCCTGTTTGAGGCCTACTACCTGTTAAAGCTTTATGTCCGAAGATCTTTCTGTGGATGTAAAAGGTGACTTGGGGCAGAGGCCTCTACCCCCTCCACCGGTGGAGTTTGCCACCACTGCCAGAGGATGACCTACATGGTATCTTAACCTCTTGCAGCCAGTAGAACTGGGGGTTAGTATTTCACTGTAAGTCCGACTGACAGCAATGGAATGGTTGTGACCTGGGTGTCTATTGCTTTCAATGGGATTTAGCCACAACTAACTGTTGTGGATTGTGCCCTTTATCTCTACTTGTTGTGGGAGTTTAGAACATGACAAAGTGAACGTGTGCATATTAAAGAAGGCAGCTTTGTCAAAGTGCAGTGCTAGGTAAGTGTGCTGGTGCTAAAAAAATCCCAACAACTCTAAAATCTAAGTTAAACATCTTGGGTGTTGTTGTAGTATGCTCTCACCATAGTGGCCTGCCTGCTCCCAGATCAATTAATTTAGGCACGCCTATAAACCACTCAAATATCCACTGTGTCACTGGAAACCAATGAAAGACTGAAACAGCAGTTTACATTTTGTCCCATGCCATTACTGTCCAGCTTTATTGCTTCAAAGTGAAAACAAAACTCTAAACTCTTCCTGATTCCTGACAATGTATATTGAAAATTGAAATCACAGGAAAATACTAGACTTTGTCATTCCCTGCAAGAAATGTTCATTGCCCTGAAGAAGTGTTAACCCATTTCTTTTGCTGATTCTTAGGACTTCTCTACATTAAGGAAAAATCCCTCTGCCTCCGCATCCTTTGCAGAATTGTGATAGGCTCCATTACACAGGCAGACACAGGTGACCACATGCTTTGAATCGAAACCTTCCATTTCAATTCCCTCCTATGTCTTTCATTAGACATTGCCATCTAGTGGCTGAAATATCATGCTACACCGACATTACACACTATGGTTTGTGCACATTTTATTCTGCTACTTTGACTATCTCTGGGGGATTTTTGTGTGTTTTTTGAAGCGGGGTAAACCTGAAAAGGGATGAGAGGGGCCCTGGATGCTGATGACATCATATAATAAACCTGCAAACTTCCGTGAGTGGCCACTCACAAGTGTGCAATAAATCGCTAGTGTAGAGAAGCTCTTAGACTAAAAGGCAAATCAATTCATTTGATTTTGCCAGTGGCTGCTGCCCTTTGTCCAATTGAACAAAGTCACACCATCCTCCCTCCCTTCCTCGTGCTGATGCAACCCCATAGTCTCCCAGACTATTCAACAATTGTCAAAGTCCTAAATGCCTGTGTCCCGGCTCTTTTGCAGCAGGTATTGCCATTTCTGCCTGGTTGTGGCAGAGGGCCATGTGCTTGTGACTCCCTGGAGAGTGGCACTGTGATTCTTTTGACTAGTCACAGTGACCTTGTTGGATGATGAAGCATGGCTATTGGTCCATGCAATGGCCCAGCTATCCTTGGGGTTTACAGAAACTTAGCTGCTGTCAGTGGCATTCTGGCAGTGGATCAGAATGACGCAGGGCTTGTGAGTTTTGTCCTAAGTAAAAAAGTAGCAATCGATGTATGAACAGTTGGGACAAGGAAACGGGGAGGAAGAGGTGTCCCTTAACGGGGAAAGCATCATCTCTTATTAATGATCACGGCCAAATAAATAAATCACAAAGGAGCCTGCATTAATGTGCTCCTTGGACATTACAGAGCCTTTTAAAAGCTCCAGCCAGCACTTGATTGGCTACTGCCATCACTGTTCTCCAACGTCAACGGCATAACGTCTGCCCTGAGAGCAAAGCTGCAGCATGCAGGCCCGTCTTGCCAGAATCGGACAGGAGCCTGAGCATGTGTGTTTGCCATCTCCACGGCTCCAAAAAAGAGGCATGATTGGTCAGAAAAAAACTTATGTTCTATATTTGCAGCTCTAAACTGCAGGTGCTAGACTTTCCAGAATTAATGCATTCATCAAGTATCCTGACATGCATGAGGAGTTCATACCGCAAGGTTCTTTCAGTGCTATTTTAATAGTTTGTATTTGCCCTGTGCTGATTTTCAGGACCATCTACTTTCCAGAAAAGGCTAGAAAGAGAATTCAGGTGACAGGATGGTACCCCTCTCCACTCTACGGACGGGCAGCCTCAGTCCCACTGAGAAGCTTCCCTTCCAGGTTGTGATTGTGATTTTTATGAAGGACACTGGAGATATGGTTACAACCCTCTGATGAATGAAGGAGAGCAAGGTCAATGGGAAATGCCAGATGAAACCACTCTCCATACCCACATTCAGAAAACCGCTATCTGTGGGAGAGGGATGATGGTGGTGCCTCAAGCCACCTGTGGTTTTGACATCCCCACAATGCCCCAAAGCAGCATTGCTCTGGGCCATTATTCTGGAGCATCACTGTGGAATCACCAGCCTCTGTGACGTCTATTATCAAACCTCTCCTTCGCTGCCACCACCCTATTCTTTATCTTCTAAAAGAATGAGGGAAGAATAAACCTTGTGTGTGAGTGTGTGCCTGTGTATTGTCCACCTGAAGTAACACATATAAGTGAGAAGACATGGTTGTTAAACAAAATAAAAAAGTTTATTCATATAAAAGATTTTAAAAAGCACTTTAAGATTATTCTACTTTATCCACATGCATCTACCTCCCTCAACTTCCAAGGGAATACTAACCGCTTCCAAAACCTATAACCTCACTTTCTTAATACTACTACCCTGAAACAAGCCTCTACTAAACCTCACTCACTCCTACTCTCCCTAACTCCCTAACTCCGAGTGCAGGACACGGAATAATGGTCTCAAGTTACAGGATGCCAGATTCCAGCTGGACATCAGGAAAAACTTCCTGACTCTTAGAGCAGTATGACAATGGAACCAGTTACCTAGTGAGGTTGTGGGCTCTCCCACACTAGAGGTCTTCAAGAGGTAGCTGGACAACCTTCTGTCAGGGATGCTTTAGGGTGGATTCCTGCACTGAGCAGGAGGTTGGACTCGACGGCCTTATAGGCCCCTTCCAACTCTACTACTATTCAATAAACAAAAACCCTACGGTTTACAAAACAACGTTAAAGGCTCTACAGTTTTCAACCAAACTCCAAAAAGCAGGGAAATTGCGAGTTAAGGCTCACAGGCCTATAACGCCACATCCTCCCTAAGGAGGCAGAAAGTGCCAGTGAAATTCTCATTCTCCCAAAGCAGATATAAACCATGAGGACGGGATGGAGAATAGGATATGCAGAGGTGACTGTGGGGCCCTTCCCCAACCTGGTGCCCTCCAAAGGTGTTGGACTACAACTCCCATCATTGCAAGTCAGTATGTCCCATGATCAGGAAAGCTGGGACAGCAGGATAGGGAATGCTGTTCTATATCCTTACCGAATATAGGGGCTGCGCAATATTTTTTTCTCACATACATCTCGCATAGAGCAGCATGATTGATAACAGAAGGGGCACTATTTGTTGGAGATGTAGAACCAGAGCAAGGGCTGGCACTTTCAGCTTTTGGTAAATACCCTGCCCTTCAAAGAACCAATGTTTTTTCTTAAAATGTGTTCATACAAAATATACTGTTCACTCCCCACAATCCTCCATAATACATCATCTCATCAGAGTGACAGAGGAACAGAAATGGATTAGTTTGGGTGTCTTGAACTCCTTTCAGATGAGATTAGTTTGCAATCCTATACCACTTGGGGGGAATCCCTAGTAAACTCAGTGGCACTGGCTTCTGAGAAGACATGTATAGGATCCAAGTATAAACCATCCTCCTCCAGCCTAGTACTCTCCAGATGTGCTGCGCTGCAACTCCCATGTTATGGTGAGGACAAAAATCATTTTCATCAATAGTTTTTAAAATAATCCTTCCTTACACATGAATCTATTAGGTGGTAGCTCTGCCTTTGATCTCACACTGCTGAACACGTAAAAAAAATCCTCTGCGGTCACAGCATTTGCAGCATTCTTGATCACTGTCCATGCTGACAGAGACTTTTATGAGTTGAATGCCAAAACATCTAGAGAGGTACATTTTGCCTGCCCTTGCTCTAGAACAGCATTCCCCGATCAGTTTTCCAGAACCCCACAGTCACCTCTCCACATGTTTGAGAGTACAAGTCGCAGCATTCCTGTCCATGGGACATACTGACTTGCAATGATAGGAGTTGTAGTTCAACACCTTTGCAGGGCACCAGGTTGGGGAAGGACTGCTCTAAACCACCCAGAGAGCTCCAGCTATTGGGCGGTATAGAAATGTAATCTATATAAATAAAAATGTAACTGTTCATTTGTTCCTAATCTTAAATCTCCGAAAGTTCTTCACCGATTGCTTTGAAATTTTGACACAACGTTGCATTCAAATACGTGCGTGTTTTTATGTAACTATATTATATATGGGGACAAAAGTGTGTCTTAGAATTGAAGAAATAGGGTATATAAAAGCCCAGAGGCCTCCTCCAAGCCACTTATGCAAATAGGAGAGAAGTCATTGTGACATCACCAAGCAGTAGGCCAATCCACTGCCTCTGCCTTCTCTGCTATTTCCATGTTTTCTCCTATTTGGCGCCATCTAGCGATGTTTCTCAGAACTGCGGCATTCTATGGAAGTTCAAAGTTCTGAAGAAAGGTAACTGCCAGGAGATTCCGAGCCTAATCTTAAATCTCCAAAAGTTCTTCACCGATTGCTTTGAAATTTTGACACAACGTTGCATTCGAATACGCGCGTGTTTTTATGTAACTATGTTATATATGGGGACAAAAGTGTGTCTTAGAAGCGAAGAAATAGGGTATATAAAAGCCCAGAGGCCTCCTCCAAGCCACTTATGCAAATAGGAGAGAAGTCATTGTGACATCACCAAGCAGTAGGCCAATCCACTGCCTCTGCCTTCTCTCCTATTTCCATGTTTTCTGAGGAAGAACGGGCATCAGCGAACGAGCGAAACAGACAAAGAATGGCTCAAATACGTGCTGAGGAAGCAGCCGAGCGACGTGCACCCAGACTTGAGGATGCACGTTTGCGATCACGTTCTGCAGCTTCAGATCTGCTTCATTCTCAACAGAATGAACGCGACAGGCTGAGAGTGGCTGAAAGACGTCAACGAGAAACAGCAGATCAGCGTCAAACACGACTCCGTGCTCAGCAATCACACGATTACAATTGCCTTGCATTCCGGTACAACCCAGCTGATCATTATAGTTTGAGCCGGCATGTTTTCATCGGCACTATGACTGAAGTGTGTCCTTATTGCAAGGCTCTGAAATTTAATGGAGAAACTAAAGGAATGTGTTGCACTGCCGGAAAAAATAAACTGCCTCAACTTGGAGAACCGCCACAGCCATTAAAAGCTTTGCTTGCCGGATATACCGCCGAATCAAAGCATTTCCTATCTAACATCAGGAAATACAACTCATGCTTCCAAATGACATTGTTGATTGCAAGATTTGCGTGGAAACATCAGACCATTTGGGAACGCATTAATATTGCTTGCAGGACATTTCAGGCAAACATTACCTGTAATTCCTCGATCGACACCAGCGGACAAAATAAATGCTTGCCTGAAATACTCTACTTTGTGGCGACACGTCAAGACGTTAAAATTAACTACAAATATGCGTGTCCAGCTGCAAAACAATCGATCAGCTGAGATATTCTCATGTCAATTGCTGGAAATTGGGAACGGAAAGGTGCTGGTTGATCTGACCTCAGGACGAATTTCATTGCCTCATAACTTCTGCAATTTAGTGACGTCAAAAGAAGAATTGGTTGAAAAAGTATTTCCCAATATTGAAACCAATTATAAGAATCACGATTGGCTGAGTGAACGACCTATTCCTGCGGCCAAGAACAAAGACGTCTACGAACTTAACAATATTATTCAGTCTAACATTCAAAGCAAGGCAGTCACATACAAGTCCGTCGACACTGTTGTGGAAGCAGATGAAGCGGTTAATTATCCAACAGAATTTTTGAATTCACTCGATCTGCCAGGGATGCCACCGCACGTACTGCAATTGAAAATCGGTATGCCAATTATCATGTTGTGAAATATCAACCAGCCAAAGCTTTGCAACTGCATGTGGCTTGCAGTAAAAAAATTAATGAGCAACGTCGTAGAAGCAACAATCTTGACAGGACCTTTCAAAGGTGAATATGTCCTCACTCCTCGCATTCCTATGATTCCAACGGATATGCCATTTCAATTTAAGAGATTGCAATTCCCAATTCGATTGGCGTTTGCAATCACCATCAACAAAGCTCAGGGCCAATCTTTAGAATTGTGCGGTTTAGATCTATACACGGATTGCTTCTCACATGGACAATTATATGTTGCGTGTTCTAGAGTCGGCAAACCAGACAATCTCTATATCTGCACACACAATGGAACAACAAAAAATATTGTATACCCACAAGCATTGTGAAATTAAACATATTAGAAACGTGCGCTTTCTCTTCTTTCTTTTCCATTTAACCAGACTGAGCCACAGCAACGCGTGGCCGGGTACAGCTAGTAAATAAATAAATAAACAAAAAAACAAAAAAAGAGAAGTAGGTGGCCCTAAGTTGTTCGTCATCAGTTTTCCACAACCCCACAGTCACCTCTGCATATCCTATTCTCCATCCTGTCCTCATGGCTTATATCTGCTTTGGGAGAATGAGAATTTCACTGGCACTTTCTGCCTCCTTAGGGTGGATGTGGCGTTATAGGTCTGTGAGCCTTAACTCGCAATTTCTCTGCTTTTTGGAGTTTGGTTGAAAACTGTAGAGCCTTTAACGTTGTTTTGTAAACCATAGGTTTTTTGTTTATTGAATTTCATGGCTTTGTGTAACGAATGACCACACAGGAAAGAAGCCATATAAATGTATGGGATGTGGGGAAAGCTTCAGCTGTAGTGGGACCTTGAATAGACATCAAAGAACCCATACGGGAAGAAAAAAATTAAAAAAAATTAATTTCCCAATTTACACTATTTAAAAAAAATTAAATTATGACACTATAGTGTAATTATTTTAAAAAATTACACTAAAATTTATAATTTTTACTATATTGACATTAAAGAATCCACTTAAACCAAGGATCAGAGAGTATCTAGCATTTTTCATATAACTGCTTGATAACCCACATATCACATAACTTCCAGATGAAAGGCATCACCAAATGTTGCTTCCTTGCTCGTATTTTCTTGCTATGTCAATAACTGGAGATCATTGTTAACAACACATTTAGGTGTTTATTGCAGAGCTTTGGCTATGGGGCGGTATATCAATGTAATAAATAAATACACCCATGCTATGGGGCAGTATACATATGTAATTCCTTACGCTGCCCCCCTTCCTGGCTTTCCCTCAGCCTACACTACCTCACAGGGTCGTTGTGAGGATAAAATGAAGAGGAGGATGAAGAGAACTACATGCCCTGGACTACTGCAACTACTGAGGGGCATTGAATATTATGATTCTGTGAATCTAAGTCTACAGCAACTGGAGGGTACCAGGTTGTAGTAAAAACTAGGTCCCTTAACCATTTCTCTGGTGTGAAGTAATGTTTTGGGTATAAGATTCATGGATGTACATTTTAGAAAATGTTTTCCTTTCATACAAACATAAAGCAGCAGATTTAGCTTATAAGAAGCAGGTACACAGAGAAAGGAAAATATTTTCTTCCTTCACACCAGAGATTTTTTTAAGAGACCTATATCTGTGTTCAAATTCAAAATACACACACACACACAAATCTATAAAAGAAAGCTTAAAATGTAGTTCAGCATCTTTTAAAGAAACACACACTACCTGAAGAAGTTTAAACTCATGGCAGATAGGCCAGGGTTAACCTCCTCTCATTCCAAGTTTCAAAATATTTCTTTCCATAAAGTTTAAACTTTAAGAGGCTTTGGTGAGGAACTGCCACCCCAAAGGAAAGTTTGCCATATAATCTTTACTTTGAATTAAGAAGCATGCACCAGCACTTCAAACACACACACACACACACACACACACACACACACACACACACACACCCCTCCCTCTTCACAATCACAGGCACACAACAAAGTCAATTAAACCTCTACCTGAGCCAGCCAGGTTTTCGTTTTCCTTGGAGGCCAGGGAAGGGCCTCCCTCCAAGCAAGGCAGATAGTTTCTCTCTCCCTCCCTGGCCTCCACAGTACTGTGGGGAAGGAGAGGGCCCAGACAGGACCTTGGCTTATCTGCAGAAGGAAATGGCTCCTATATGAGCCAGACGGCCATCTTATTTCAGCCAGGCAGCCATCTTATTTCCAACATTCCAATCTTTTTGAGACAGGAGGGAGTGGGGAGAGCGACGCTACTGAGCATGTTCCATTTAGGAGTTATGAGTCTTTAATGGGGCAAAGAAATGTTCATTTAAAAACAATGGAAGCGAATTTTGAAAAAAGAAAAGCCATTCCACCAACTAGAAGGACAGGGGGACAAGATCCCACCACTGGTTTGAAGGGTAAGGGTCCTAATTCGGAGCTATTAGTGAGCAAAAAAATCATCGCCACCCAGAAATTAGAAAGCCATTTTGAGCCAGAGAGGTTTTCCTCATTTTCGTACTTTGAACTGCCATCCTGCCCTCAATATTTCACAAATCATCTTGAAACGCGCAAGGTATGTAAAACCAGCATTTCTTTCTGGCAGGTCTCCGTTTCAGAAAGATTGGTGAAACATTTTCCATTTTATGAACGTCAGAATGACCCACCCCCAATTTCGGCCTTAACATGGTGGAATGCTCTTTTCACCGATTGCCTATAACACAGGGAAACACTCCCGTGTTTCCCTGTAATTCTATGACTCTGTTACTCCTCTAACTCTGACTTTAAGTAACTGTCAAACTGTCCTCTCTCTCCCCCTGCTCTCTCTCCATTCAAATCAACCAACCAATCAGATAACACCATTCACACTGCTCACCATTCTAACTCCCCCCTCTCACTTACCATTTCCTGAAAAGAAAAGAATTGGCAACAGCAAATCCAAACTTGAACAAAACACTTAAATATCCACATATAAACAATAACATAAATTATCATTTTGTCACAATCACCTACTAACCACCAGCTTCATAAAACGGGGTAAGAGAACAAGGGACAGGAGAATCCACTTCAAGGACAAGCTCTGGTCTCCCCCACAACCCTCTGCCATGCTGCTGGGCCTTCAGCAGTTGCTGCCACTGACTGCTTGGAAAATGACTAACAGACTGTGAGGTCACAATGTCATTTCCTCAGTTTTCCATTTAAAGGAGAAAACATCTGATATGCGAAACCACCACTTTTCAATGTACCGCTGGTGGTGAAACCGATTTTTTCTTTCTTTCTGGAAAGGACCTCAATTAAGGGAACAAGGAGCTCCTTCAGGGTGGGGATCGCATTCCCTTACCGTGACTCTGCCTCCTGCATCTCTTCTGTGTCTGCAACAAGCTGTAATTACACAAGGAAGAGAGCAGCAACCATGGGGCTTGCACAGCCTCAATGCAGTTTAATGGGACTCCGCCCTCTAGTGGGCACTTTATAGCACAACTTCTCCTGCATATGGAAGGAAATATCAATAAATTATATTTTTTTATTGACTTTTTTTTTTAAAGAAGAGCTGGGTTTTCTGAGCCTTTTTAAACAAATGGCTAAAACTGGGAAATGGAGTGGGAGACATGCAGGAGGATCACTGCATTGTCAAAATGACCTGCAAATATCCATCATTTGCCAGTCACGAGCCTTCTATAAAAAACTCGTTTAAAGAAGCTCAATCACTCCTTGAAGGGAACTCTGCTTTGTCCTTCCCACACATTCAAAATCTCACACATCATGCTAGCAGGTCTGTAGAGATTAGGGCCCTTTTTAAAAAATTATTTATTAAACTATTTAACAAAGCAGTTTTAAAAAAGTTAAAAATATATATAAAAACATACAAGTCAGACAGCGTTTCTAATAAATACACAAACACGATTTCTGTAGATGCCGAACCGAGCTTGTTTCCTTCAATTTACTGTGGTCAGAGGAAGATTTGTTAAACCAGAGTTGGATGCCACATCTGTACCATTGATGTAATTGAGAAAAGGAGACCATATTTCATTGAATGGGTCATAGCTAAGTTGGCCCGACGAGACTCTGCGGTGGTAGGTTAATTTTTCAGAGCAGGCTATATCCCACACTTTCCCTTTCCATCCAGTGAGTGTAGGGCCCTTCGGATCCTTCCAGTGTTCGGCGATTTCTAAACGAGCTGCCGTAAGGAGGATAAATACCAATTCTTTATGGGTAAGGGAGGGGTTTAGAGCGTTGGGCAGGGACAGCAGGGCCAGGCTTGGTTCTGGAAAGATTATCTGACCAGTGGCCTTAGAAATTATATTGAAGATAGTTTCCCAGAACTGCTTCAGGGCCTTACACTCCCACCACATATGTAAGTAAAAGCGATTAGGGCCCATTGTGACAAAGGAGTTTTTAATAACATGGAATCATATGAAGCACAGAAACATGGGAAGCTGCCTCAGACATAGGTCCATCCAGCCCTGTAGTACTGACACAGACAGGCAGCAACTTCCCCAGCTCTTTCTGGAGAGGCCAGGGATTGAAGCTGGGACCTCCCACATGCAAAGCAGGTGCTCTGCCACTGAGCTATGACCCTGAGCTATGTTTCAAGACTGCCTGCATGTACTGCTACAATGAGAAGAAATGAAATGCAGTGCAAAACCTCAGCACACTTAAGCTGCATTCTTATATACATACACTCACATTTGAGTTCAATAGCTCTATCAGTCGTCTCTGGCCATGGCTTGACGAGGGGGTTGGAGGGCGACGATCTCGCGATTTTATGATTGTGAGATCATCATGTCAGTGTATTCACTGTAAGTAAAAAGGATTTTACAGACCTGAATGGTAAGGGTTAACCAAGCTCCTGAAATGAAGAGAGCTAATTGCATCAGCCAGGGTGTGCTGATTAGCAGCACCTGGGATGTTGCTGGTCAGGTTGAAAACCCTGTGTATATATTCTGTAGGTAATGTTCATGTTGTGGTTGGGTAGTTGATGTAGTCGGTGGTGGATGGTTGCTAGAAAATATATTTATGATTAATTGGACCAGCAGACTCTGTGTCTTTCTTTGGACTGCAAGGAGGGAAGCGCGTACTCTGTCAGGTTATGGGCCCAGAGCTGACTTGAAAGCTCTGATTCTGTTTGAGTGGATCCACTGGTGAGCAGTGCTTAAGGCATCTTCTTGAGCTGTTGAAGGTTTTGTAACGAGGCCTGAGAACACCAAAAGATATGGAAGCCGAGGCAGCAGTTGCGGTGAGTGGAGGAATTCCTTTGAACCGACTAAATGAACATAACTACCTAACGTGGTGCATTAAAATGGAAATGTACCTCCGGAGGGAAGGTCTCTGGGATGCAGTCAGTAATCCTCCAGTAAACCCTACTGCAAGAGAGCTGAGAGCTGATGAAAAAGCTAAAGCATGTATAATTTTGGGTCTGGAAGACAGCCAACTTGTCCACATTCGTGGGTTAACAACATCCAGTGAATGCTGGAATGTTTTGCAACAGATTTATGTCCGTGACACTCCAGGCAGCAAGATTGCTTTAACCCGAAGGCTATACAAAGCTAGCTTGAAGCTGGGGGAAAGTTTATCTCAGCACTTGCAAAACATGAGAACTTTGTTTGCAGAACTGGAGGTAAGAGGAATGACTTTTTCAGAAGCAAACAAAGTATATATTATTCTAAGCTCCCTAGATGATTCCTGGAATATGATTGTTGCCAGCTTAGAATCAATGCCAGAAAGAGAGCTTACTTTGCATTATCTTACTGGGAGGCTTCTCGAAGAGGAGCAGAAACGGACTGATAAAGCACAGGAATGTGCCCGTGCAAAAATAAGCTTGCGAGGAAAAAAAGACATGGAGGAGGCAGCGACCAGCGGAGGAGTAGAGAGAGCTCTGGCTGTAAAGCGTTGCTACAGATGTGGATCAACACAGCATCTGAAAAGAAATTGTATGGCTCAGCTGCAAGAAGGGGCTGAGAAACCCAGGAACCAGCGATTAACAAGAGGCAAACGTCAGCAGTTTGTTTCAGTGGTGAGAGCAGTTGATGAGCTGCAAAAGGAAACCTGGCTCCTAGACTCTGGATCCAGCCAGCATATCTCCAACAGAAAAGAAGATTTTGTGACTTTGAATCCAACTTCTAAAGACCATGTTAGTTTGGCAGATGGAAAGAAATCTGCAGTTCATGGTCAAGGGCAAGTGTTTGTGCCAAGCATGAACAAAACATTTGATGGGGTATTACTGGTGCCAGGCTTAGAGTACAATCTTTTAAGTGTTTCCTCTCTTACACAGGATGGATATTCTGTGTTATTTAAAGGAATGTATTGCAAAGTAGAAAAAAATGGAATTCTCTGTGCGAAAGGTGTGTTAAAGGACAGGCTGTATGTCATGTTACCTAAAGAAAATATCTCTGATAATGTAAATACTGCAATGTATAACAAACCAGTGCATGATAATTGTATACATTTACTTCATAGAAGGTTAGGTCATGCAAATTTCAGAGCTTTGGCCAAAATGCCTGAAATGTGCGAAGGGTTAAACATAAAACAGTGTGGCAAGTATTTGGATTGTGCTGCGTGCAAAGTATCAAAATCAAAGGCTTACCCTGTTAGTAAACAGAGTAATAGGTCAACGAAAAAACCATTTGAATTGGTGCATGCAGATTTAATTGGTCCACTGCCACAAAGCCTAGGAGGGGCAAAATATGTACTGGTAATAGTAGATGATTTTACAAGGTATGGGTTCTGCTATTTGCTCAAATCCAAAAATGAAACGTTTGAGACATTTAAAAGCTGGGTTGCTTGGGTGGAGAGGAGGTTTTCCTACAAAGTGGCTCAGTTACAAACAGATAGAGGAGGAGAGTTTCTTGCAGGTGTTTTTCAACGTTGGCTGAAGCGGCAAGGCATTTGGCATCGCAAAACAAACCCATACTCCCCCAGTGAGAATGGTGTGGCAGAACGGAGGAATGGTGTGTTACAAACCATGAAGGACTCACTGTTACAGGATTCAGGATTGTCAAAGCATTTCTGGGGGGAGGCTATCTTAACAGCGAATTATATACTGAATAGATTATGGAGTTCTGTCATGAACAACACTCCATATTATCTGCTGTTTGGAAAGAAACCAGTGTTGTCTCATTTAAGAGTATTTGGTTGTTACGCATGGGTGCATATACCAAAGGGACAAAGAAGAAAGGGTCAGCCTAAGGCAAGGAAACTGAGATTTGTTGGATACCAACCTGGTTCTAAGGCATATAGATTTGCACTTAACAATGGGAAAGTTGTAATTTCCAGGTCAGCAGAGTTTGCAGAACAGGATGGTTGGGAGAGAATACATGCAAACACAGAGATAATCATGCCACTAAGTGATAGTGAGGAGACAGAACACAGTTTGCAGCCATCACAAGAATCAGCAAAGAGTCCAGAAAAGAAAGCAGACATTCTAAGTCCTAAAGTAGAGAGAGAGGAGGGGGAAACTGAAATCTTTGTACCCAGGCGTTCTGAAAGGGCAACAAAAGGCATACCTCCAGAGCGATTCACTGTGGGGGAAGTGAGAGTGTGTCATGTAAGTTATGAACCTCAATGTTTAGAGGATGTGTTGGAATTGCCAAAAGCTGAATCTAAAAAATGGTTTGAGGCAATGGATGAGGAAATGCATTCAATGGCAAAATACAAGGTCTTTACACCAACACAGTTGCCTAAAGATCAGAAAGCAGTTGGCTGCAGATGGGTATACAAAAAGAAAGTTCTAGTGTCTGGTAAAGTAAAATACAAGGCACGTTTAGTAGCACAGGGATTTACACAAAGAAAGCACTTGAACTTTGATGAGACCTATGCACCTACTGTTAGGTCAGAGAGCGTAAGATTAGCTTTGAAATTGGCAGCATTAAAGAAATTTGAAGTCAATCATTTTGACATCACAACTGCTTACCTAAATGCAGAACTAAAGGAAAATATTTTCATGATGGAGGCTCCTGGGTATGAAAGTGGAAAAACAGGAATGGTGTATAAATTGAACAAAGCCATTTATGGTCTAAAACAGTCAGCCAGAAACTGGAATCAATGTTTAGATGAAGTTTTACAATCTCAAGGTTTTAAAAGAAGCTTGGCAGATCCATGTGTGTATACCAAGGGAACAGGAGAAAAACAAATGATTTTGTTAGCTTTTGTGGATGATCTTTGTTTGATGGCAAGTAAAAAGGAACAAATTCAAGACTTTGAAAAGGAAATTGGTAAAGAATTTCAATTGAAAGATTTGGGAAATATTAAAAACTATCTTGGAGTTGAAATTGAAAGGGCACAAGATGGCAGTTTTCTGCTAAACCAAAAACAGAAAATTGAGCAATTATTAAAAGAATATAACATGGACAATTGCAAAAGTGTCCAAACTCCAATGGTAGTAGATTTTCAAAAGAATATAGGTGAAACATATTTTCAAGACCCAGACCTTTACCAATCTATCATTGGAAGTCTGTTGTACCTGGCACAATGGTCAAGACCAGACATATCCAATGCAGTAAGCATTTTGAGTAGATTGGTGGCAAAACCCACAACAAATGCATGGCAAGCTGTAAAAAGAATAATGAGGTATTTAAAAGGCACTCAGGACAAATGCTTAAAATTAAGTTCATCAGGAACACCAAATCTGGAGTGTTACGTGGATAGTGATTATGCTGGAGACAGAAGTGATAGAAAATCTACCACTGGCATTGTGGTAACATTTGCTGATTCCATAATTGGCTGGAAAGCAAGGAAACAAAATGCAATTTCTGTTTCTACTGCTGAGGCAGAATTTGCAGCACTATCTGAACTGTGTAACGAAATAGTGTGGTTCAAACAACTGTTGATAGATGTAAATGTGCCAATTGATAAACCAATAAAAGTAAATGAAGACAGCCAAACGTGTATCCAGATGGCTAAAACTGAAAGAATGCATGCCAGGAGTAAACATGTGGATATAAAATATTGTAATGTTAGACAATCTGTAAATAATGGACTGATAGATCTGGAATACTGTGAATCAGAAAATAATGTAGCAGATCTGATGACTAAACCATTATGTGCAAAAAGGCATCAAGAGTTAATTGAGAAACTGAATATGGTAAATCACAATATGTAAACTGTTTTGTGTATGTTCATTCAGGTCAGTAAAATGGAGGGGTGTCAGTGTATTCACTGTAAGTAAAAAGGATTTTACAGACCTGAATGGTAAGGGTTAACCAAGCTCCTGAAATGAAGAGAGCTAATTGCATCAGCCAGGGTGTGCTGATTAGCAGCACCTGGGATGTTGCTGGTCAGGTTGAAAACCCTGTGTATATATTCTGTAGGTAATGTTCATGTTGTGGTTGGGTAGTTGATGTAGTCGGTGGTGGATGGTTGCTAGAAAATATATTTATGATTAATTGGACCAGCAGACTCTGTGTCTTTCTTTGGACTGCAAGGAGGGAAGCGCGTACTCTGTCACATCACCCTCGTCTACACACGGCGTGCAACATCCTGGCCACCATTTTGGATATTTTTTTAAAGGGAAAGGAGCGCACGAGCGCTCGAATGAAAGGTAAGATTCGTTTTTTAAAAACAACCCTCGCCTTCCCCCCCACCCCACCCCCGATGGGCATAGAGCTTCTGAGGAGCTCTGTGCCCCATGCCTGGTTCCTGGCTCCTTGCAGTTACTTGCAAGGAGCCGGGACAACCCGCGATGCTGGGCTACACGTTCCGCAGTCTCAGGATCATCCTGAGACCACAGAAAAAGTGGGGGGAAAGGGTAGGGTGATATCCCGGGCCAAGAGAGGGATCATCCCTCCCTGCTCCTGGGATGCCCTGTGCATTATGTGGGCACACAGAGATGATCCCGGGTCGATCACCGGGATAGCGACTTGTCTAGCCATGGCCTCTCTCTCACTCATTCACTCAAACATACATAGCCCACATCCTATGTAAAGGTGTTCCTAAATCCATTCAGAGTTAGGCGTCGGTGTACCTAACTCTGCATAAGAACTTCCAGAGAAGTAACGTTGTTAGCCTTTTGTAGCAAGCAACCAAGCAAGCAAACCCACAATGATTTTTAACATAGCCTCTTGGAGAAATGATCAAGTAGAAAGACTACTGAATGCTCTGGGGAAATTAAACTGTGCCAGCTATGAAAACTAGCATCTTTCTACAGCATCCTAGGAAAGTAAAGCTGCCATGTCCTGCTTTAATGGAAGGGGAATGTGGTTTGAGGTGGGGAGGAATTTAATAAACATGTGCAGCCAGCATTTAGAAGGCCCATAGACAATAAGCAGTCAGCACCTTGATGAGTTAAGGCATATTACATAGCAACAAAACATCTGGCGTCCAATTGGCACACTGCTAAACACCCACTGTGGTGTCCTCCTGACACAGGAATGAACAGAGATTCAGTCCAGTTAAACATCTCTGCGAAAGAACAAAAGCTAGGGAAGGCGCTAAACCCTAGAGCTTTGACTCCAAGACCCCTCTGCTCTAATGGATCTAACAATCTACTCTTACTATTTTGCCAAAACCTTACTAAATTGTTGGCTGCTTTTACAAACTTCTCTGCACAAATGGATGAGTATGAGAATCCAACGTGAGACCTGGTGTATTGTTCTGGCTCAAACTGCATCGTTCTGTGCATGTATGTGCATGCCCCCACCCCCACCGGCACATCTACATTTCATGTGAACCTGAACTGAACCTGAGATTAGAATACTCACAGAATTGGAGGTGAGTGAATGCAAGGTCGTCCAGATTGCTGGGCAATAAATTCAGCTTTTGGCTTAAAGAAGCAATCCTTCTTTGCAGGAGATTTTAAAGTTAGTTGAATAGCTGGAGATAAATGTACTGTCTTCTTGTATTGTTTGCATATAAGATATCTAGATTTGGTCAGGGAAAAGATCCAAAATGTGTCTCATATTAAAATCACAAAACGCAACTGCGAAGGGGCTGATTGCTATTATGTGTGTAAATCCTTGGGGAAGCGTGTGCCTTCCTTGTATTCTTGTTCTGTGTAGCTTTCTGTCAATAGCTCCCTTCGCTAGTCTCAGGAACATGCCTGAGTATATGGAGCTGCTAACACTCATTGACCTTAAAAACAATTATGCTCTGGTGGTAGGCTTACCTCTGCAGGCACAATACAACTTTGAAGAGTATCACAAAAATCAAAGAGAACTTCGCCTCTTCTAGCTATTTTGCAGTAAATGCACATTTTGCACTGTGGGGCTATTCAGGCAAAAAAAAAAAAAAGGGGGGGGACGGTGTAAAAGCCGGAACGGAACGGAACAGGCCGGAACGACCCCATTATATTAAAAAACCATACTAAAAACAGTGGCATGTGTTAGCAACACTTGGGAACAATATTTTAGGACTAAAACTGCCAATATTATATCACTATTAACCCCAGAACTCCCAAAACAACGTCCGGAACAGAATGGGATGGCCGGAACGGCCACTACTGAACGAGCGATATCAACCAAACTCACCAGTCATGCATAACTCCATGGCAGGGATGCAATAAGCCACAAAACCTGCAAAGAAACTGCGTTCCGATAACTATTCCGCGCACAGTGCATATTGCGCAAAACAGACAGGGACAGCAGCTTCCAAGTGAAGTATGTTAATCAAACTCACCAGACACACATTACTAGGTGGGCTTGACGTAATAAGCTCCAAAAGTTGCCCCCAAACCACGTTCAGGTACCCGTTCCGGGCAAAAACGTGTATTGCGCAAAACGGGCTGTAACGACAACTTCCCAATGAGTTGAGTCAACTAAACTCACCAGACACACATTACTAGGTGAGCCTGATGTAATAAGCTCCAAAAATTGCCCCCAAACCACGTTCAGATACCTGTTCCGGGCAAAAATGCGTATTGCACAAAATGGGCCATAACGGCAGCTTCCCAATGAGGTAAGTCAACCAAACTCATCAGACGCACATAACTAGGTGGGACAAATATAGAAAGCTCCAAAAGTTGCCCCGAAACCACGTTCAGATACCCGTTTCAGGCAAAAAAGTGTATTGCGCAAAATGGGCCGTAACAGCAGCTTCCCAATGAGATAAGTGAAGCAAACTCACCAAATGCACATGACAAGGTGGAACAAATATAGAAAGCTCCAAAAGTTGCCCCCAAACCACGTTCAAGTACCCGTTCCGGGCAAAAACACATATTGCGCAAAAGGGCCGTAACGGCAACTTCCCAATGAGGTGAGTCAACCAAACTCATCAGACACACATTACTGGGTGAGCCTGATGTGCAACATGTGTTTTTGCCCGAAACGGGTACCTTAATAAGTACTTCTCTTCCCTTGAAGGGAAGACTGGCTAGTAAAGTGTGGAGTCCTGCAATAAGCACTTCTCTTCCCTTGAAGGGAAGTCTGTCCAGAAAAGTGTGGAGTTCTGCAATAAGCACTTCTCTCCCCTTGAAGGGAAGACTGGCTAGTAAAGTGTGGTGTCCTGCAATAAGCACTTCTCTCCCCATGAACGGAAGACTGGCTAGTAAAGTGTGGCGTCCTGCAATAAGCACTTCTCTCCCCTTGAAGGGAAGACTGGCTAGTAAAGTGTGGTGTCCTGCAGTAAGCACTTCTCTCCCCTTGAAGGGAAGACTGGCTGGTAAAGTGTGGTGTCCTGCAATAAGCACTTCTCTCCCTATGAAGGGAAGACTGGCTAGTAAAGTGTGGTGTCCTGTTGTAAGCACTTCTCTCCCCTTGAAGGGAAGACTGGCTAGTAAAGTGTGTTGTCCTGCAGTAAGCACTTCTCCCCCCTTGAAGGGAAGACTGGCTGGTAAAGTTTAGTGGCCTGATTTAAGCAATTCTCTCCCCTTGAAGGGAAGACTGGCTGGTAAAGTGTGGTGTCCTGCAATAAGCACTTCTCTCCCCATGAAGGGAAGACTGGCTAGTAAAGTGTGGTGTCCTGTAGTAAACACTTCTCTCCCCTTGAAGGGAAGACTGTCTAGTAAAATGTGGTGTCCTGAAATAAGCACTTATCTCCTCTTGAAGGGAAGACTGGCTGGTAAAGTGTGGTGTCTTGCAATAAGCACTACTCTCCCCTTGAAGAGAAGACTGGCTAGTAAAATGTGGTGTCCTGAACTAAGCACTTCTCTCCCCTTGAAGGGAAGACTGGCCAGTAAAGTGTGAAAGCTAGCAATAATAGGTCCCCTCCCTCTGAAGGCAGTGCTTTCCTCTTTCGTCTTTACAGCAGAACTTCCAAGCATCCCTTCTTTGGCACCTGCATTCACTTTCTATTCAGTCCATCCAGAAGGTGCATTGCAGAGAAATGGCCAGGGAAGTCTTGGTCTTTGATTTCAGAGATGTAGCAGACCATCATCCTGGGACAGAGGAGTGAAAATCTACATTTTATTTTTTAATTTATTGCACTTATATACCGCTCCCATAACAAAGGCTCTCTGGGCGGTTTACAGAAATTCTAAAATTATGGTAAAAACGAGTATACAAAATTTAAATTCTAAAACACAGAACACACCCACATAAAAAATTAAAAACTGTAAATCAACAAATGAAAGGGAAACAAAGCACAAAAAGAAGTGCAATCAAAGCCAATGTAATATATTGCTTAGAGAGTTGGACTGACTTACCTCGAAGGATTTTTTTTTGAGGATAAAATGGAGAGGAAGACTGCGATGTAAGATGCCTCGCTTTCCTTGGAAGTGTTAAAAAGCAAAGCCCACCCCATGAAGGGGAGTGAGGGGGGGACAATGGCCAGTAAAGAGTGGTGTCCTGAAATAAGCACTTCTCTCCCGTTGAAGGGAAGTCTGGCTAGGAAAGTGTGTTGTCCTGCAATAAGCACTTCTCTCCCCTTGAATAGAAGACTGGCTGGTAAAGTGCGTTGTCCTGCAATAAGCACTTCTCTCCTCTTGAAGGTAAGACTGGCCAGTAAAGTGTGCTGTCCTGCAATAAGCACTTTTCCCGCCTTGAAGAGAAGACTGGGCAGTAAAGTGTGGTGTCCTGCAATAAGTACTTCTCTTCCCTTGAAGGGAAGACTGGCTAGTAAAGTGTGGAGTCCTGCAATAAGCACTTCTCTTCCCTTGAAGGGAAGTCTGTCCAGAAAAGTGTGGAGTCCTGCAATAAGCACTTCTCTTCCCTTGAAGGGAAGACTGGCCAGTAAAGTTTGGTGGCCTGAACTAAGCACTTCTCTCCCCTTGAAGGGAAGACTGGCCAGTAAAGTGTGAAGGCTGGCAATAATAGGTCCCCTCCCTCTGAAGGCAGTGCTTTCCTCTTTCGTCTTTACAGCAGAACTTCCAGGCATCCCTTCTTTGGCACCTGCATTCACTTTCTATTCAATCCATCCAGCAAGTGGACAGCAGAGAAATGGCCAGGGAAGTCTTGGTCTTTGATTTCAGAGGTGCAGCAGACCATCATCCTGGGACAGAGGAGTGAAAATCTACATTTTATTTTTTAATTTATTGCACTTCTATACCGCTCCAATAGCAAGGGCTCTCTGGGCGGTTTACAGAAATTCTAAAATTAAGGTAAAAATGAGTATACAAAATTTAAATTCTAAAACGCAGAACACACCCACATAAAGAATTAAAAACTGTAAATCAACAAATGAAAGGGAAACAAAGCACAAAAAGAAGTGCAATCAAAGCCAGTGTAATATATTGCTTAGAGAGTTGGACTGACTTACCTCGAAGGATTTTTTTTGAGGATAAGATGGAGAGGAAGACTACGATGTAAGATGCCTCGCTTTCCTTGGAAGTGTTAAAAAGCAAAGCCCACCCCATGAAGGGGAGTGAGGGGGGGGGACACTGGCCAGTAAAGAGTGGTGTCCTGAAATAAGCACTTCTCTCCCATTGAAGGGAAGACTGGCTGGTAAAGTGTGTTGTCCTGCAATAAGCACTTCTCTCCCCTTGAAGGGAAGACTGGCTGGTAAAGTGCGTTGTCCTGAAATAAGCACTTCTCTCCCTTTGAAGGGAAGACTGGCTGGTAAAGTGTTGTTTCCTGCAATAAGCACTTCTCTCCCCTTGAAGAGAAGACTGGCTGGTAAAGTGTGGTGTCCTGCAATAAGCCCTTCTCTCCCCTTGAAGGGAGGATTGGCTAGTAAAGTGTGGAGTCCTGAAATAAGCACTTCTGTCCCCTTGAAGGGAAGGCTGGCTAGTAAAGTGTGGTGTCCTGCAATAAGCACTTCTCTCCCCATGAAGGGAAGTCTCGCTAGTAAAGTGTGGTGTCCGGAAATGAGCATTTCTCTCACCTTGAAGGGAAGACTGGCTGGTAAATTGTGGTGTCCTGCAATAAGCACTTCTCTCTCCTTGAAGGGAGGATTGGCTAGTAAAGTGTGTTGTCCTGCAATAAGCACTTCTCTCTCCTTGAAGGGAAGAGTGGCTGGTAAAATGTGGTGTCCTGCAATAAGCACTTCTCTCCCCTTGAAGGGAAGACTGGCTGGTAAAGTGTGTTGTCCTGCAATAAGCACTTCTCTCTTCTTGAAGGGAGGATTGGCTAGTAAAGTGTGTTGTCCTGCAATAAGCACTTCTCTCCCAATGAAGGGAAGATTCGCTAGTAAAGTGTGGTGTCCTGCAATAAGCACTTCTCTCCCCTTGTAGGGAAGACTGGCTGGTAAAGTGCGGTGTCCTGCAATAAGCACTTCTCTCTCCTTGAAGGGAAGACTGGCTGGTAAAGTGTGGTGTCCTGCAGTAAGCACTTCTCTCTCCTTGAAGGGAAGACTGTCCAGTAAAGTGTGGTGTCCTGCAATAAGCATTTCTCTTCCCATAAAGGGAAGACTGGCTAGTAAAGTGTGGTGTCCCGCAGTAAGTACTTCTCTCCCCTTGAAGGGAAGTCAGGCTAGTAAAGTGTGGTGTCCTGCAGTTAGCACTTCTCTCCCCTTGAAGGGAAGACTGACTAGTAAAGTGTGGTGTGCTGCAGTAAGCGCTTCTCTCCCCTTGAAGGGAAGACTGGCTGGTAAAGTGTGGTGTACTGCAATAAGCACTTCTCTCCCCATGAAAGGAAGTCTGGCTAGTAAAGTGTGGTGGACTGCGATTAACACTTCTCTCCCTTGAAGGGAAGACTGGCTGGTAAATTGTGGTGTCCTGAAACAAGCACCTCTCTCCCCTTGAAGGAAAGACTGGCAAGTAAAGTGTGGTGTCCTGAAATAAGCACCTCTCTCCCCTTGAAGGGAAGACTGGCTGGTAAAGTGTGGTGTCCTGAAATAAGCACCTCTCTCCCCTTGAAGGGAAGACTGGCTGGTAAAGTGTTGTGGCCTGCAATAAGCAATTCTCTCCCTTTGAAGGGAAGACTGGCTACTAAAGTGTGAATGGTGGCAATAAGTGGTCCCCTCCCTCTGAAGGCAGCGCTTTCCTCTTACGTCTTTACAGCAAAACTTCCAGGCATCTTTTCTTCGGCACCTGCATTCACTTTCTAGTCAATCCGTCCAGCAAGTGGATGGCAGAGAAATGGCCAGGGAAGTCTTGGTCCTTGATTTCAGAGGTGCAGTAGACTATCATCCTGGGACAGAGAAGTGAAAATCTACAATTAATTTTTTTATTTATTGCACTTATATACTGCTCCCATAGCTAGGGCTGTCTGGGCGGTTTACAGTTATTCTAAAATTAAGATTAAAAACGAGTATACAAAATTTAGAATTCTAAAACACAGAACATACACACATAAAGCATTAAAAACCATTAATCAACAAATGAGAAGGAAACAGAACACAAAAAGAAGTGCAATCTAAGCCAGTGTAATATATTGCTTAGAGAGTTGGATCCAGTAAAGCGTGAAGTCCAGGAATAAGCACTTCTCTCTCCTTAAAGGGGAGTCTGGCTGGAAATAAGTGTGAAGGCCAGCAATAAGATTTGCTTTCCCCTTAAAAGGGAATCTGGCCAGTAACTGCGAACACTGGAAATAAGGGGTCCCCTCCCTCTGAAGGCAGTGCTTTCCTCTCACATTGTTATATCAAAACTTCCAGGCAGCCCTTCTTTGGGAGCTGCATTGATTTTCCATTCAATCCATGTAGATAAGATGAAGAGGAGAATGACAATGATGCAAGCCACCTTGTTTTCCCTGCAAGAAGAAAAAAGCATATATACGTATGTAAACACATAATTCAATACAGCAGTGTCAAAACATTCAGCTCCATTTTCAGACATTGGAGGTTTTATACTTCATAGCTCAACCACCAGTTAAAATATCTTGACAATATACCAGTATGTGCTCATTATATTGTCTTAATAATAATACATAACTTGTTAAACTAGAAATACGTTAATTCTTCATTTTAAAACTTCATGGTAATAACCCAGAGCAACAACAACAAAAGTTTAAATCTTATATCACATACCTAAAGCGGAAAGAGTTATAATCATATATATTCTTATGCTTTTTCTAATACTATATTAAACTTTTAAAAAAATCTCTTAAGACATTTTTCTTTGCTTCCAACAATTTATCAATAATTTAGTAAGGCTAATTTGACAGCTTGATAATAGAATACAAGATAAGAAAAACCCATATCCCCTCTTCCTATATTGTTATAATTTTCCTATCTTATATAAAATTTCAGCTACCAGCCTTTGTTTCTTCCTGATTAAAGGGATTTTTAGTGCATCAGAGAATACTACTACTATTTACTTTGGGGTTTTCAAAAGACGGTATTAATTCTTAAGGAATAGAGACACTGTTGCTACTAACTATAAGCCTTAATGACTCATTTTACCTCAGGACTTATTCCCAAACCTTAACCTTAGATATACACCCACATCTAGATCTAGCTCTTGGATAGTCTTCTTTTGACTCCCAAAGCACCTCCTGTTGTATTTCTGGCTGCTTGGACAATTTATTTGAGGTTTTGCTACCTGCTTGTTTAACCCTCTTCTGGAAAGATCTCAGGGCCTAAGGAACTCTCTGCCACTGTAACTCCAAGTTCTACAAGTGGACCCTTCCCACCCACCCCCGCCACCAAATCTCTTTAGAATTTCCTGTTATAAGAGGCTTTGGCATAAGAGAGTCTCCAAAACTAGAGCCATGACGAACTATTAAACAATCCTATGCATGTTTAGCCAAAAAAAGGGAAAAAGGAGTCATAAAACTCCCAGTGATAATTCTTAAGGACACTGTCCCTATTATAAGCCTCTTATACTACGTTTACCTCAGGAAAAAAATCCCTAAACCTTTACTCTAGCCCAATATACCCGTAGTAGTTTTCTTCTGAATCTCAAAACTTCTCATATTGTATTTCTGGCTGCTTGGACCATTTATCTGGGTGTTTGCTGCTGCCTGCGTGTATAACCTTTTACCTCAGGAAAAAACACCCCTAAACCTTTAGCCAAATACACTCCATAACAAGATTCTTCTGAATCCCAAAGCTTCTCCTATTGTATTTCTGGCTGCTCATGCCATTTATATGGGTGTTTGCTGCTGCCTGCTTGTATAACCTTCTTTTACCACAGGAAAAAACCACCCCCTAAACCTTTAGCCAAATACACTCCATAACAAGATTCTTCTGAATCCCAAAGCTTCTCCTATTGTATTCTCCTATTGTATTTCCGGCTGCTTGAGCCATTTATCTGGGTGTTTGCCTCTGCCTGCTTGTATAAGCTTCTTTTAGGGCAGCTTTCTGGCATAATACAGCCACCCTACACCTGACCTTCACTAACCACTCATGGTTATCCCACAGGAATAGCTTAATATTCGAGGGGAATATTCAACAG